>NC_051088.1:11511692-12207192 GCF_901709675.1 Syngnathus acus | reverse complement strand
GCCGTCGTCACGCAGGAAGATAAACCCACAGCACACGACAAGGGAGGCCCCCACTCCAAGGACATCGTCTTAACCCAAGATGACCATTTGAGTGAGTGAGACTGTCTCATGGACGCTCCTTGTAGGACTGGTCTGACTTTCACCAGCAGGTGCTTTATGTCATATGTAACTGTTTTGTCCTTTTGGAAAATGCAACTACTTGTTTCGTGTTTTGCATATTTCACTTGAGTTAGTGACAATTACAGAGTTGCAGAGTTTAACCTCTTTCATGGGCACAACATTACGATCAAAGATATTGCGATAATCAGGGTTGGAAACGTTACATGGCAAAAATGGATAAATTAATAAATTAAATGGATTAATCAGAAAGCTGTTTTTAGACTAGTGGAGTCAAATACAACATATTATTGTATAGAACATATTTGGGTGGACTTCTGCTTTAATTAAAGGAGATAAACTGGCTCCCAGTCAGCTGTAGAATACATTTTAAAATTGCTGATCCTGGTCCATAAATTACTGAATGGCTTGCATTCCAGATACAGGAAAAAAATGCTAATTGAACCTAAACCTGGGCTGTGAGGTAAATTAATGTAGCCCAGGTTTCAAAGCAAACATGGTGAAGCGGCATTTAGCTGTTATGCTGCACACAAATGGAATAAGATGCCATCAGTGGTGAAGTGTAAATGCTTTTACGTCCAGATTAAAAATTATGGTTTTATTCCCCAATACCTTGAATTATGGTCTTTTAAATCAATTGCACTCTAATTTTAAAAAGCCACTTTTTTAATTCATTTAAATCTTTCCCACATTTGAGTGGCTCGAAATGGCCTTTGGTCCACATTCTGTATTCCGTGTTGAGTTTGCACAAGTTTTCCAAATGCTATTGTTTTGTTTTGAATAATTCTCCAGCTGCTGGTCTATTGCTAGTCAAATCTTTTGCTGTGTATATAGTCCACATTTCTAACTGTCTTTCACAGATGTTCTATTTGTTTATTATTATGACTTGCACTTTGGTAAAATATTGTTATTTGTAAAATATCTCAAATACCTTTAGCCTATTTTAGTTTGTATGGAGTTGTACTTCCATTTCTTTATTATTATGACTTGCACTTTGTTAAAATATTATTATTTGTAAAATATCTCAAATATGTTTAGCCTATTTTATTGTGTATGGAGTTATACTTAGAGCTTATTGCATATCTGTGTTGTATATATTAAAATAACTATTTATTTCTCTTAGACACCATATAGTTGGACTGTTTAGATTAAAAGATTACGTTACCGGAGATGGATTGATCCAATTGCTAAAGAATGAATGACTGGATGAGAACAACATGATTGAGTGATTTGCTTTTGAGTGACTTACAGCATGACAGGTTATGTTTTTTACGGATAATTCATAATAATACGTTGTTTACCGCAACATGACCTTATATTTAGATGTCGAGTCTCGGTGACACAGAACACAGCTGATCATTTAATAACAAGACTGAAGTTATCTAGTCCCCACAGTTCAGAAGGCCATCTCAGAAAAGAACCAAATAGGGCTTGCATTGTTTAGAAAGCAGCGATATTAACAAAATTGTATAATCTGTATCTAATTTATACATCATACATATATAAAGTATGGAGTCCTCTTCAGCGGTGTCCCACAAACTGCTTGCATGTACAAATATTTTCACTTCCTGTGACATACATCCCAATAATAACAGAAATCCATAAATCATAAAAAAACTGTGGTCTGATTTAAATTTAGGATTCAGGCAAAACGTAGTTTCTGGCCTCACGAGACCACAACAAAGTAACAGATGTTCCCTGATGGTTTGATAAGACCAGAAGGGAGATTAATCTCTTGTGGGTTGCTTGCATCACAGTTAGGTGATTGTATTCACCTCTTTGCAGTTATATGACTCCTCCATTTCAATCTCATTCTTGACCAATTCAATTGTTCCCAAATTACATTTGAAATACGTGCAATTAACATCTATGGTACTAATTGTACTCAGTCCTCCATTGTTGTCTTATATCTTATTTTATAACGTCAACCTTATCCTTTGTCATTTTATTTTAGCATGTTAACAATATGTTAGGCTTATCATAATAGCATCGATGCTGGTTTGAATGTACTTTAATATAATTAATTCATAATAATAATAAAAAAAATAAAGATAAAATGCCGTTTGCGTCTCCCTAGCTAAATGCTATATATTTACCGTATTTTCCGCACTATAAGGCGCACCTAAAAACCTCCAATTTTCTCAAAAGCCGACAGCGCTCCTTATAATCAGGTGTGCCTTATATATGGACCAATATTGAGCCACTACAGCAGGCGTGTCCAAAGTCCGGCCCACGGGCCAAAAGTATATATCTTATATATGGACAAAGTTTTAAAATGGGCCATTCATTGAAAGTGCGCCTTGTAATCCGTTGCGCCTTATAGTGCGGAAAATACGGTAGTGTTGGAGAGCAGAAAAGCTGTTGGAAATGAACACATGTAAACAGCACAAACTAGCACAGAAGTGCAAAAGTGTGAATTCCACTTAACACCTGCATATGTATACTAATGCATGAAATAACTTCACTCCAACAATCCACCAGACAACCGGGGAGTGATGTGATAAGCTACAATGATGATAAAATCAACTGTAACCACGCTGAGCTGCTTTGTGGGTGTCAGCAAAGCTTCAAGGACAGATTTTGGTGTGCGTTAACGTTCACAAAGCCAGCAATACTTTCACATCTTGTCCCATACAGCGAGATGAGCGTGTACTCGTCCAGTTCTGTCGTGTCTGTGGTGCAGGGAAGAAATGTCTTATCTGCTGGATACACAAATGATTCAGCCAGTGGGAAAAACCAAGCTCCAACCACCTGCTCACGTTTGTCACAACAGATGAGTTAAAGCCACCAAACATGCAAGGACAGCAACGAATGTGTTGGTCAGGAATTGAAATCTCAATAATGTTAGTTACATTCGTAAGACTTTACACAACAGAAAAATGACAGTTTGCTTACAAATCAAATGGGGATGTTATGAAATTGTGTTGGTGAAATGGCACCAAAAAGAGATCCTCTCTATGAATCGATAATGGCACTGTGTTCATTTTATTTCACTGACTCTTTACTTTTGCTAAAACAAACTTGTCAATCATTTCAGACTGAAATTTGCATTTTAACCCTTAAAGGAAAACTCGTTTTTCTTTTTGTAATTTCATCATGCTTAATGCTAAACAGGTTCCAATATACGTATAGCATGGGAGCATGAGATGCAACGTCCTAACACCCTAATAATAATAATAATAGCTCAGTTTTATCAAAATACAATTTTGTTGAACCAACTGTTGTTTTTTCTGAGTATCCCCAGAGAAAACTCACATATGAACGACCTCAGAACAGGGAGGCAGTTTTTTGGGTTTTTTTTTTACGTGTATGTGACGTTATTTCATTATTTGTCTAATCACAACCACATTGTGTACGTCACAGATAAATTGAACATGCGGGCAAGGACTTTGTGATTAGATGCAAGTTACTGTATCTCAGATGTCCAGATGATGTGGCTCCCTCTTAGATGACTTTACTCAATAGGTCCGTCCACGTTGCTGTATGATTGAACAGACTGAGCGTCAGACAACGGAGCCTTCATTGCAACTATGTTTGATGATGATGAGGTCAGAGGTCAAACTCACCTAAGCATGCTTATGTGGGCCTCGCTTTGTGTCGAAAAAAGGCCTGTCCACAACGTAGGATGGGTGGAAGCGTGGATTGAAAGAAAAACATTTGTTTGAATTTTTAAAAACAGCTCTTTGCTGCCCTGTGGTGGATGAAACTGAAATGCAACAACAATCCACTTTATTTGCATTGAGTACATATCAACATAGCAAGACGTACATTTTATTATTTTATTCTAAAAAATATAAGTACAGATTCGGCGATTGTGTTTTATCCCCGTCTTTTTTTAATTGAAAATGTTTTCAATCATTTGGTTGTTGCCATCTATTGGCATACAGAGCTCCAGATGTTTTATTTTTCTTGGGCCACAGTTGCCTTTAGCTTAAAATTTTACAAGCATAAGCAGAAAGTTTAGGGTTGCAGAGTGGCAATTGACAGGAAGAATAAATAGTCACATTCCTCTTTATTTACCAAAATGTCTTGTCTTTTCCCCTGTCTCCACTGGCCCACTAGAGTGTTATTTTTAGAGGAAACATAAGCACTGATAGTCCACAAGAAAATGTTGCGCAATAACCCCCAGCCCCGCCCTTTTTAATAGTGTCTCTGTCTTGCAATACTTGTACAGTAGGGACTTCCCTTCAGCTTAATCCACTATGCACAAACCTTCCCAGCCTTGCTATTTGTCTGATCACGTGCAGTGCAGAACACGGAGTTCTTCTTCAGCTCATGTGGGGGGTCATGTGTCACATGACTCACATTGTGACCCTCACAAATCATCCCAATTCCATTTGTGCTTGATCATCTCTCTGACATATTTGTATGAGAGCAGTTTTTTCTCTTGTACCTCTACAGGTGTGCCCAAGCATGTTCGATAAAGACCTTGAATGTACCGTACTTGAATGTGGCCACTTCATGATGCCATCTCAGTCAGTTAAACCAGTTGGGCAACAATATTTGTTCTCCCCGGACTGGCCCTGCCTTAACAGACTCGCCGCTTTGTTTTTCAAGTGTCAGAGTCCAACTATAATAATTAAAAAAAAGAAATCTCAAATGGAGTGACCTCTGAAGAAATATTATCAGGCTAGTTTCAGAAAACAGCCGCACCGGGATATCGTTGCACTTTCACCTTAGTGAAAGAGGAAATCCCAGCAAGTGTCAAAGCCTGACAATAGTTGGACAAGTGCACTTCCGCATTATGCGTGTGCTTAATAGCAGACACAGCATTGCTCGCATCATGTGGGAAAAGAACAATGAAAGAGCACGTACAAGTGGATGACGCTTGATGAGTACGCTTTCTGAGCAGCTCAAACATGGACACTTCACGCACACAGCAGGTAAGATTTATCTCTTTATATATTTTGCTATTTGGATAGTATAGTTTAATTGTGTCGCACTTGTTTGAAACTCAGTCTCTTATGGGGCAACATTTACCATTGAAGTAATTTGATGTTAATATTTGAACCTTTGAAATTTCCTGTATGGAGGAACAAAAGAGGGTCAGATGTTGCGAAAGAAAAAAACAAGTTGCTTTACAGTTCATTTGTAGTCTTTTCAAATAATCATTGTTTCAGTGGATGTGTGGTGTGTAGAAAAACATAACTATCTGATGGAATATTGTGTCCTCCTTGGGGGACAGTTCATTTAAAGGGAATAAAATTAATTTATAGCATTGAGTTTGTACAGTATGCTCTCCGCTTTCAGAAACTTGCATGTTGGGTTCATTGAAGACTAAATTGTGACTGTGTATGGTCGTTTGGGGCAACTCCCACCCAAAGTTCGACCCCAGCGAAGCTACGATCCTGAAGACAAGTGTAATACAACAAGCTCTTTTTGGCACGGTGCCATATCCACAATTAACACCCGTGACATTTGCATGTTCTCCGTGTTGGTTTTCAGCAGAAGCTCCAGTTGCCCCCACAACCAACAAAACATTAGGTCCCTTTTGTTATTGCTTACTATTCCTCAGTGGTGGCACTAATTCAGAGAACATGACAAAATGAAGTAATGACAATTAAGTTTTATTTTGTTTCTTGGTCGTGCAGGGCACAGGGCTGACGCTGCCCCGCAACTGGAGGAGGAGAAGCTTCAGCTCGTCATCTTTAAGCATTAAAAGTGAGCTTGTGAGAAACCGCTGACCGTTAAAGTCATTGAACACCAAGCTGAAGGACATCTACAAAATCTGCTTTTGTCTGATGGTAACTCTTTCTGCAGAAAGGAACACCAATATCGAAGAAGATGCAGTTTCACAAGAAAGGGGTGCATGGTCCTTTTCATCAAATAGAGAGTTCTCACGAAGAGGTAAAGGTCATTATTATCTTCTTTCTATAACTCAAAATTATAAGAGCTTCATAAAGACAGCAAGCAGGATGAAGTATTGAATGCAGCTCTCAAAATTAAATAGCTGACATTAATTTTTATCACAAAACGTGTTTTCCACAGAGATACATCACATCTGCACAGCATTCAGGTCCAAATGAATAAACCAAAATCCTCTAGTGCCATTTTAGACAAAAATTCAAATAATGGTTGTGAAAAGGCCCAACTATCCAAAAACAACTGTTCAACATTTTATAAACAAGCAGCAAACATAACTAATCATAATTGTGAAATGGACCAGCCATTCAGAAATCTTCCGAAAATCCCAATGACCATTTTATAGTGTGCTTTCCACTTATAAGAAAGCAAGACTGAAACTAATCAAGATCTCAACCATGACTTTAACTTTTTCTATTTATTATTATGTTTTTTTTACTTCGTGTACTCGTCCACAAAGTTTAGAAAAATTATTTCTCAAATAAAGGAATAGAGAGTAGACATTAGTTAAGTCCAGTCAATGCTTCACCACTCCGGTGCTGATGAAGCATCTCTCACTTCAGTGTTTAGCTGTCAGAACTCCCCTCAAAATAAGCAACTTGAGCGATGCATACATTTTCAAACAACAGATGTGGTGAAGGTCGTTTGGTAGCAGACAATGAGAAATCCCACAGCAGCAGATGGAACGTGAAGGCAGCACTGCTTAGGTAGCGTGCAACACGAGGTGCGGACAGCGAGACGCGCAGCTCATAAAGATGATGGTGGTGGATTTGACGTGAACCGGAATGGAGAATATGCGATGCCTCTGTTGGTTTAGTCTATTTCCTGCCAAATACAACTCAGAAGTTGGCGTAAAGGAGTAAGGCAACGATGAGTGAAACGGTAAAGAGAAGACGTGCAGGACGCCGCCTGAGTGACTTCAGAAACAGATGGAGTAAGTGATACTGTCGATATAATGTACCTGCTTTTATTTGGCACTGTTAAAAGTTCAAGAAATGGAGCTGATCGCATCGACAAAAAAGCTGAACGGAATATTTGTTGCCGTCAGGTGTCTTAGCTAGACGGGTTTTGACAGATACTGAGCAGCGTACCGCTTTATACCACGAAGTAGGAGTATTATCGAGCCAAAAACCGTAAATCAACAAAGTGCAAGACATATTGGTCTTCGCTTTACGACCTAGTTCCGTTCCAAATGGCGGCGCAACCCGAATCTCTGTCAATCGGGCCCCCAGAGTAAGTCGATGACGTCAGAATTCAGATCAATATCTGCAGCAATAACACTTTTACGCGAAAAAGCAGACAATACATACATATGAATATCCAATTAATGTTGCTGCGTACACAAATGTATTAGGTTGTGGCGGAAAAAAGATGTGTTTGGAAAGACGCAAGGTAACTGTTAAATATCACGATAATATCGAGATCACGATTATCAACCCCTCATGTTGCGCATCACGATTTTTTTTTTTTTTTAGCAACTTCAAGTTTTATGATGTCATTTTACTAGAAAAGCCCTAATGCAAAAATTCGCAGGAAAGGTGTGACATCAGAGCAAAATGATTGGACACAGTAACTGCTCAACTCTTTTGCAATGAAAACTTTGCCTTGTCACTTTGTTTATGACCCATCGTTTATTATTTCAGGATCAGAAAGTGAGTTTAGAAATCAGACACGCAGTTGTAGTCTTAGTTGAAATCATTGAACTGTGAAAAGCAACACGTGTTGGTTGACAGATATTTTAATGTCATCATGCAGCACTTCATGTGAAAATTTAAGTTCCTTTTTAGGTTTTTACTGCACTTCCACATCACAAGTTTTTTTGATTTTTCACTAACATTGCTGCCTTGAACTGAGTGAGTTAGGCTTGAACCTTTGTTATTTGCTTAGTTCTTGAATGTTGCTTTTTATTCATTTGGTGAAATCCTTCCTGTCTGACTCCATCTAAACCGTGGAATGAATGTGGTTGTTGACATAGAATAAGAACTGTGATGAAGCACAATTACAAAAAGCTGCAATTGTTGTTTTGATATTTGCATTGATTCTAAAGTTAACCAATAATGAGATAATGCCATACAAGTGGACTTTGGCCTCTTCACGACAGATTTTCCCATGACCGTGCCATTCCCTTTAGCTTTGAATCGACATCATGCTGTTGTGACTTGTTCAGGAGCCTCTGGGCTGTTTAACAAGACTTTTTTTTTTTTTGCTAATAAATATAACCCAATTATTTCAGATGAGAAATACTTGATGCATTGGGAATTTGTGTGGGAATATCCTTCGGACAATGATGCCGGTTTTTCATGCAATGAGTCATGTTTTGCCTTCACCACCCTCTTTATGTAAACAGGTTCATCAAAAAGGTTCATCAAACATTGAATCAGCT
The DNA here is from genome assembly GCF_901709675.1 of Syngnathus acus. Classification (NCBI taxonomy): domain Eukaryota; kingdom Metazoa; phylum Chordata; class Actinopteri; order Syngnathiformes; family Syngnathidae; genus Syngnathus; species Syngnathus acus. Next base: position 12,198,830 of record NC_051088.1, on the reverse strand, counting down.
TACTGTCAACAATAAGCAGTTGTGTACGACTGGAACTTGCTGGGATATCTTTCTAATGTTCAACTTGTTTTTGTAGTTCAGGCTCAGGTTGCCGCATATGACTTTACTTTTCCAGTGCTTCATGGAGGATTTTAAGTATTCGACCCTTGAGGGGTGGGGGGGCGACCTAACTGGTTTTTCCTGTAGTGTAGTTGACTGTCAAGTTCAATCACAGCAAAATGTTGTTTTTTATTTATTAACCTCAATGCTTTTTTTCGGGCTAATTTTGGGTTAAAATAACATTGGCCATTTTTTGCCATTTAAAGTAGGACTTTGCAAGAGCTCTTTGGAGCTTGTTTTGTAATCCTACGAGATGTGCAAGTATGAAAATTCTTTCCCTGAAGTCTGAAGTAAACAAATGTTTCAGCAGCCTGCCAGCGCCGTAGCACGCTCTAAGAATTATTAGGACCGACTAGTGAAGTACTACGTTGCCATAACTAAAAAAAAAACATACAGTAATAAAATCCCATCAGTTAAGCGAATGTGCAAGGCTAGAATGCAAATCATGTGAACATGAGCCAATTAACAATGCTGGAAATTGCTACTTTAATTTACTGCACTCTTACTATATGTGTTTTAAGTGCCTTTAGCCAGAAAAGAAAATATATTGAAAGGCCCAAAACAGCTCGAGAGAGGCTTCTTTCATCGAGTCACCACAAATCTCTCGAGTAAGCCAGGCAGTAAAGGTATTATTCTGCTCAGGAGTAATGTATTCATTGTCACGTTACGAAATGAATCACCTCCTGCTGCTGACCTCAATGAATCTTGTCAAAGTGCTCTCAAACAAAACAAAGCTTGGAGAAGGTTCCCGTGCTTTTATGCCATTAACCTCTCAGAATGAACTGTAACAGTTTATCTGTGTTCTACTACTTTTTGGCTCAGCGTTATGGAGACTGTCGGCAGAACCACAGTTCTGTTGAGTCTCGTTAATCTGTTGAGAGTCTAAGAATGTCCTCTAATGTGTTTCGTCCTCATGATTTCATTTGATGCATTGCTGTGGCTTGACAATTAAGGGTCTGAAGAGCTCATTTTAAAATCTATAAACTCATCTTTGTGTGTTTTCTAGGTGCACAGCCCAAAAGCAGCTTGATCTCAGATGTTGCTGTCAATCATTCATCCAAACACGAATCATTGAAACATCTTGAATGTGAGCCAAAAGTGTAAATGCGCTTAATCTCAAACGTAATAATAGGATTCATGTGGTTTTGCTTGTTTGTTTAATTGAAGTTTTAATTTTAGAATTCATTAGTATTATTATTATCAAAAGCAGTGTGGCCACTGAAAACCAAATAGCACTTGAGAATATACTCATACCGATGTGTAAATATTTCACTACCGGATTAAACATCGATGACTTTCCTAACAGGCACCCTCCCAAGGGACGATGGGAGTGGACGACCAAAAGCACTCAAGAGGCTAAGTGCCATGTGGTCTTCTTTCCGCAAAGGCAAAAGAGATCGTAAGTTTGACATTATATTTGATGAACTCACATTTTCAATAGATCTAATTATGCCTGAATGGTAATGGCTCAGCCCAATTCAAGAACGGTGCCATTTTGTGACATGTTTTTGAAGGGGTGAAAGATCAAGATCCCCCAGAGCCACCAGGCCTGATAGGAGAAGACAAAGCAACCAGGCAACGACGTTTCGTCAGTGGGCAGTACTTTTTCGAGTACCTGGTGGTGGTCAGCCTCAAGAAGAGCAAGGATGGCAACTGCTATGAACCTCAGATCTCCTACCAGTTCCCTAAGGTTGATGATCATCACATCATTGCATATACATGTACTACATTGGATTAGGATGTTTATTTTGAACATGACAACATTGGTGAGGGGGTAAACAATGGGACACATTGTTTTCCATGTTTCATATTCAAAATGTAATGGGAAGAAGTGTTGACTAGTGACATGAATTTATAGGACTTTATCAAAACAACAGCATGAGCAAATCAATACGAAGGTTCCCTTATCTATAAAATGCGTTTCGGAAAGAAACAAAACAGACGGCTGGATATGGTGGGGCTCTGTCTCTCTACTCCTAATCCAGAGTCCCCATTGGAAGACGGCCACACTCAATGCAATTGTGTGTGTGCTTTTGTGCATGTGCGTTCGTGCAGCGGGATGGAATGGCCAAATTTCAAAAGGAGGAAGAAGAGCGAACACTCAAGGCCATCACGCTCTTCTGCTTCCCAGAGGGTATCAAATGGGCCCCTTTGACCGAATATCACAGGTACAAACAGTTCTGACAATCATTTGCCAACATTTAACTCTTTCAGTCATCGTCATGTTTATTTGCAGTGAGACCTTCTCCTTCGTCTTAACGGAAATTGACGGCAGCCGAAGAAACGGATACTGCAGGCGTCTACTGGTTAGCTTGTCGACCGTGTGAACGGGAAATAGTGGTAATGTCTCCTAAGCACTAAACTGTCCAACCTGCAGCCTGGTGGGAAGGGGGCTCGCCCGCCTGAGGCGTACTGCATCATCAGCAGCTTAGCTTGCTTTGGCCTGTTCTCAGAGGTGATTGAAACGAATGCGTATTCCAAATATACCCCCGTGTTCCGTTGCAAGTATCACTTCTGCACGGAACTCATAATCAAATGTCAAGTCACGTCCAGTATCTGTGTGCCCAATATCTACTTTGCCTCCTGACTTCTCTTTTTCTTTATGACCAGATTTTTGATGAGGTGGAGAAGAGACGGCAGATCTCCATGGCTATGATTTACCCATTCATGCAGAAATTGCGGGAGGCTCCATTCCCAGCTCCAGGAAACACTGTGGAGATTAAAAGCTTCATTCCTGAGTCGGGCACTGAGGTCAGAGCAATGCCACGCCTCCGCTTAGCAGTTATCAGAAATCGGTGGACTTTGAATATTGTCTTGATATTAAAAATCAATTCAAACAGTGAATATAATGTTACACACACACACACATATATATTTTTTGTTTGTTTGTTTGTTTGTTTTTTTTAATAATTGAAACTGATTAAAAGCTTTCCCACCGTGAATGTGATTTACACCCTGTCCAACTCAATTAAAAAAACAAATCTGTACAAGAGGGGAAGTAACATTAAAGGACTGAAATAATGTGGTTGCACAAATGTTCACGTCCTCTTCTGACTTGTGATGTGGCAATGTTCAGAATTTCCCTGTCACATTTTAAACTTGTGTCAAATGGGAGTCAGCACTGACCTGCCATTTTACTAAAATGCCTCCGATGAACCCCAAATGCTGGAGGCACTTTCAAATTCTGACAAGGATGTAGCGACTCCAATTTCAATATTTGAACGTGACTGGCTCAAGGAAGAGGCTGCACACTTGTGCGATCACTTTTTCTCAATTGTTTATTTTTTACTTTGCCCAATGCTTTCATGTATTATCAATTGAGTCGTGCATCTTAAAGTTCACATTTATGGTGGCTAGAGAAACATGTCACCAAATACTTTGACACCAAAGGAGAGGCCAAGCTGTTGTAGTGACTTGAGCGTACTCTTCCATGAAGGTGGTTGTGTTTGTTTTTGGACTTGTGTCTCAACCTGTCCTACATTGCTCAACTTACACCTCGGAACATGAAGCCAAGTACCATGTTTCAACAGCTCTCACTCACTTCAGCTATTCAGTGATGCTTGCCAATGTCTGCGCTATAATTACTGCAGTAGCACCGAGGGGTGGCAGACCTTCACAAACTCAAGTATGCATCTCCTATGTGTTGATCACATGATCAGAATAGAGAATTAACCCGCAACTGTCCTAAGAATAAACACGGTCATAGTAAACCTTCTTTCTATCATCACACGGCCGCGGTATGATGATAGAAAGTCATCGAAATGCCAACTGGTTGCTGACCCGTGTCAAGCCGTGTTAGTGACAGTGTTAATCTTCTCAGATTATAAAACTGACGCGGCCGCTGGACTCCTGGCTGGAACACGTCAACTTTGAAGTGCTGTTCAGCTGCCTTACAGATGAGGAGGTGCTGCTGGTGTTTGCGGCCGCAGTCCTTGAGAGACGGATCGTTTTCATTGCGGAGGAGTTGGGGTAACGCGCACTCACCTTGTACTCATTTGTCAGTGTTCAAGTGATTTTGAATTAAACACCCATTTTTTTTGTTACTGATCTTGGAGAATTGAGATTGTGTGGCATCAGAGGGTAACCTAAAATGTCCAGTATTGCACTTTTCTCAATCCACCATCCATTAATTTTCTTATTATTATTACGTGTAAACAGAATGACAACTTACTTCTTTTCTTTGTTGCTCAAACAAAACAGTCTAATTTCCTACATTGTTTCTATATATTTAGTCTGTCATTGAATTGATTATAAAATAGAAACTATAACCCCAATAGAATAGCATTCAAATGTTTCTTCTTGAGTCTTTTGTATAAAATTGAAAAAAGCCAAAGCTGCCCTAAATTGTAAGAAATGCTAATGAGCTAAATTATATAACTTTGTAATGGTTACTCTACCAGTGTGTAGATAGCGCTTTAATACAAATATGTTTTGTGCAAAAATATTATCTTTTCAAATTGGGTGTTTTCTTTTTTTTCTTTTATGACAAATGATACAGATGTCAAATTACAGTTATTTATTAGCATTCCTGACCACAACTGCTTAGCGCTGTTGAAAATAGAACTGGATGGTCTCCCAAGGCAAATATGTGATGGTGAGCTAATAAATGTAGTTTGAAAAATGTGATTCCAATGCTGATGCATTGTCATTCATAGAGCGACTCCCTCATTTTAGCTACGTTTTATTTTTGAACTGATTCATGACAGAATAGTTTGTTTGTATCACAGACAAACCAGAAAAACTAGTTTTGCTAGTTGTTCATCTGAAAAAGGCTTGTGGGGAAACATGAGGAACAGCCCCACACATTCATGAAAGCCACTCACAAAATATTATAAAAGTTTGAATTCAAATTATAAATAGATACAACATAATTTTTCCTAACATTGTGGGTTGATAACATATCTTTCTCATCGCTTTTCCCCGTCAGCACGTTATCCCAGGTCATTCATGCAGTGGCAGCCCTCCTTTATCCTTTTACCTGGCAGCACACCTTTATCTCCATAGTTCCGGAGATCCTAATCGATGTTGTGATGGCACCCACGCCATACCTGCTGGGAGTACAGAAACGCCTCCTTGACCTTGTCACTGACCAAAGCGACGTAAGTTAGAGCAAGATATTTTCAATTTGCTTCTTCTGATCCAAAACAAATGTTTTTTGACCTTTTTCTCCCCACAGCTACTGATAGTGGATTTATCAGAGAACAGAAAAGAAACCTTCATTGTTTCTGTAAGATACAATTGTCTTTTTTTTGGTCTCAATTTCATCAAACAAAATTAAAAAGCTCTATAATTCCCCTGTTGCAGATTGGTGATGAGCACTCTATTCTTCCGCCCAAGCTGCAAAGTGAAATCCGAGAGGCGCTCAGTCAGAGGAAAAAAGGCTCATGTAGGTCAACGGCACTATTAAATATAATTCATCATTCATTCATCATCACATTGCTGTCTTCTGTTTCAGCAACAGAAGATCTGAACCGTGTGGTGTCCGAGGCCTTCTTGCTGTTCTTTGTGAAAACAGTCGGTCATTATATGTCCTACGTGAAATGCAGTCACACGGGAGGGCAGAGTGTATTTGAGAAAAGGAGCTTTTACAAAGCCATTGACTCAAAGACCACACGGCACTTTGTGAAGAAGTTCATCCAGACTCAGATGTTTGATCTGTTCATCCAGGAGGTGGAGCAACAACAGACTGGACCACAGCAGGGTGAGGCTCTTCACAAGGTTTGCTGCACTCTCCCGTTTACCTTATCCAGTAACTTGTAGCGTCCACAAAGCAGCTAAGAAACTTGGGATGATAATATATTAATCCAGTCAATGTGCATTTCCTGGTTGTGAAAAACTCTTCCTGTGTATTAAAGTTTGTGATTTTTTTTTTTTTCCACCTCTAGGAATATTTCACAAAAAGATTGTGGAATACCAGGAGAAGAGGAAAAAGGAAAAGAGCAAGAAACACTAGTTTGTCGCATTGCGTGTATATAATGGAGTACATTGCACTGTTTTTATTTGTCATTTTTTTGTTAATTTTTTGTTTTTGCATACTGTATTGCTGCTACTTTGTCAAAACACTGGTTTACAGTCAATTGCTGGTGAGCAGGAAATCATTTCAATCAAATAAAGACCGTTTTTAAAGTTGGTCTATTGAAAATCAACCCTGAATGTTTCATTTCATTTGCCTTTTGTTGTTTACTTTGTTGACAAGTATTTTTTCTTCAGAATCAAAATTTTTATGACATGACAAAGCACCAGATGTCCCCCAGGCTCAACCAGCAAGTTAGATGTTAGCCACATGTGACACGAGAGGTTCATCAAGCTAACCTTATCCAGATGATATCAAAATGAAGGCAAGCAGGTGCTCAGATTGGAAAGCTAAGAAACATCTTTACAGAAACACGAAAGCGCACATGCACGATTCAACAGAAGCATCAAGCGTGAGAACCAAGAGAAATGCTGCTTCGAGGCACACAACCCACACATGTGAGAAACAAATCCCACATGCACAGGATGTGGCTGACAATGATGCATTGTTGACAAGACGTGCAAATGATACTTGCTCCTTTTTCACTCCCATCACCTTTGCCTCTGTGTGGGTCTGGGATGCTCAGATGCTGATTTCTCACATGATCTGCCTCACCACTTGTTCAATGTCTTGTTTCTTCATAGTGTACAAGATGGAATACTGTATGTCACAGGTGTCAAACCCAAGGCCCGGGGGCAAGATCTGGCTGGCCACAACCTTTTATGTGGCCCACAAAAGCAAATGCTGTGTGTCAACTTCCATGATAACTTGCTAAAAGGTGTACCAAATGTTCACATTGTCATGTGTAATAAATAATAATGTTGAATTTGTACAAGAATTTTTGCATTACCCTTTTTACAGTAACTTGAACAATTTGACTTTTGATTTCAAAACTAGCTATCCATCATTTTGTTGAGTTTGTGCAATGAGTAAATGAGTTTGACACTCCTGCTGTATGTAGCGTTTTAGAAACAATAATTGGCAGATGGAAAAAATAATTCTCATGGCATGCAGGAGTAGAATCCCGGAGTTCCTAAGGGTCTCAAGCATTTAAGTGTACTTAAATGACATCGATGATGTCTTTTCTGCTTAATCGTGTGACTCACTTTTTTTTTTCTTCCTAGTCTAGATGACTAAAAATAATTGTCACAGAGTTGTCTGTGTGTTGCGAGACACAATTTCAAAGGATAAATAATATTAAATACTGCATGACGGAGATAAAACAAAATGATTTGAAATGTATTTCATTGATATTGATTTCTGTGCTGGTGAGGGACAACAAGGTGGAATTTAAGGCAGCGCTCAACAGCTCTGGTATTTTAAATACTAAATCTGAAATCTGGGCCATAAATTGGAAATTTAATATAAATCTAAATCTTAATTCATCTCAAATTGATAGCATGCTGGAGGAGTGAAATGACGTCCAAAGAGGAAACGCATGTTTTAAGGCTGTGAAGCAATTTCAAAGTATGACCGCTAGGTGTCCCATTGACTTCACGTTATGCGTGTTTCATTGGGCGCTGTTCAGTAGAGGAAGAAGCGGCAACCACAACACCTTCGCTAAAGGTAAAAGACTTTCAAAGAACAACCTTTCAACTTTTGATCAAAGACGAATACGTTCGCGTTTTGATTATACGTCAAAACTCTATTAAAGTGTCTCCGTCCGACAAACGTCTCGGATCTAGTTTAGCCAATAGGTGGCTAACGAGGGTTAGCCAACTAACTGCCATCAAGGTGTTTTTTTTGGGCTTTTTTTTTTAAACCATAGAAATGAAGAGTTTCCCAAACTTTTGAAGCAGATGCTCCGTCGCCGAACGAGCAGTAAATCTGAGTACGATATAAAATGTCTGAACTGTATTTGATGGACTGTCGTGCGTTACTCTTCAAAACTTGACTCAGTCTGGAACTTTGAAAGAAGCTAAGGCTAACAGGTTCCATTTGTCTCTGGAACGGTTGCTTCAAGGCACTCAGTTGATTCAAATATACGATCGCTTATAAGGTGATCGTTTGTTTGCTGGTGTCACAAGCCACCTACACACTCCGAGTTGACGCTACGTGTCGACGTATTGCTGCTCTTTATTTCGGTCGTCTTGTTTTAGTCATGCGTGACTATCCCAAATGTAATGTCATCCCACGCACATCTCTGTTTATATGACATAAACTTATTTGCGTCATATTTAGTCATTAATGTCTGGCAATGTTTCTTACTAGACTTATTCTAGTGGTCCAGTTATACACAGGATGCAAAATGACTTCTGTGTTAATTTAATCTTCACGTAAAGCAAACTGAATGTCAAAATAAATTAGCATTTGTTTTTTAAGTTTTGTCTTACAGTCACATTCATGGACTGTTTGAGATTAGGATATAATTTAAATGTTTCAACTGTAAACCTGGAATAAAAAATAGCTAATTTGCACACAATGTAAGTCAACCCACCCACTTTTCAAGTGACCAAAAGTTTTCAAAAATCATTTGTGGCTTCAACCCAAATGTGCTCTGTCCAACACGTAACGTAAATACCATGAAATCAAAGCTGGACTTCCGAATGTTTGTCTCGTAGTCGTCTTGTAATCTGAAGATATTCAGTATAAAACAAAAGAAAAGCCATTCCAATACTTTTGGAGGGGACCATATAACTACGTGTACGGGGTGACTCCACCTTGTTCTTGCACATTTCCCTATTTTGTTTTTCTTCATAACTCTGCTGTCACAATGCCGCACGCTTTCCTTCCTCTTTTTATGATATTCTGGTCTTGACTTTTCTCAAACTCACTGCGGTAGGAATTGAACGAGTTTGGGCTTTGTCGTTCACATCAGCGGCTGAAAATCACCTTCCACGTGTTTTAGGTAAAGCATGGCAATGACGGGCCAGAGTTCATGCTCCTCTATGAGTAACCACACCAAGGAACGTGTCACCATGGCCAAGGTGACTCTGGAGAATTTCTACAGCAACCTCATTGCTCAGCACGAGGAGAGAGAAATGAGGTAATGGCAGTTAACGGTTAAACTGTCACTTTCATTTCTGCATCAAATATTCTAGACTAAAATCTCTTAATTGTTGCTCAGGCAGAAGAAACTGGAGAAAGTGATGGATCAAGAAGGCTTGGCTGATGAAGAAGTGAGGGATTATCTGATTTGAATTGTTTGACTTGGAAAGTTGGAAGTAATCAGAAAAAGCCACATTATCGGTTGTCTGTCTAATAATGACAACGTGGTGTCTGCAGAAAAGCCGTCGGCGCACTGAGCATGCAAGAAAAGAGACCGACTTTCTTCGTTTGAAGCGTACCCGACTAGGTTTGGAAGACTTTGAGTCCCTGAAAGTGATCGGCCGTGGAGCATTTGGAGAGGTAACACCTCTCACCAGCACTGAATCCTGCGTGCCATTGTAGAACTACATTACATAGCGACCGGCATGTCTCGCTTTTTTGCAGGTTCGTCTGGTGCAGAAGAAGGACACGGGCCACGTCTACGCCATGAAGATCCTTCGCAAAGCTGACATGCTGGAGAAAGAACAGGTGAGGTTACGGTGCCGCCGGTGAGGCAACGCTGCTCCTTATCCCGTGCTCTTTGATTTAACGGTCGGTTTGATTATGTGAGGTGGGTCACATACGTGCTGAGCGGGACATCCTGGTGGAGGCAGACAGCCTGTGGGTGGTCAAGATGTTCTACAGCTTCCAGGATAAGATGAACCTCTATCTCATCATGGAGTTCCTGCCCGGAGGTATGTATGAGTGTTGCAGAAAATCATAAATGAATGTGATGAAAGTAAGAGTGTTGCTCGTTCCCCTTTCAGGAGACATGATGACCCTCCTGATGAAAAAGGACACTCTGACAGAAGAAGCCACTCAGTTCTACATCGCAGAGACAGTTCTGGCCATCGACTCCATCCATCAGCTGGGCTTCATCCACAGAGACATCAAGCCAGACAACCTCTTGCTGGACTCAAGGGTAAGTTACCAAACAATTGGCCTATTCTAACCCACGTTCAGAAGAATGATTGTTGTTACACGCTATGGTGTTCAAAGTCATGTGGCCAGCCCTAACATAACTAAAAGGAAGTTTCTTACACGCTTTTCTTTTTTCTTTCAGGGTCACGTGAAGCTGTCCGACTTTGGACTGTGCACGGGCCTGAAGAGAGCACATCGTACAGATTTCTACAAGAACCTGAACCACAGCTTACCCAGTGACCTCAGTAAGCAAAGTCAGGCAATCTCTTCCCTTATCAGTAACATCATTTGACTTTATGTAGGTCAAGCCACGGTTGGTCTTGTGTTTAAGGAATTGGAAACCATTTTTACATGCAATAATTGTAGCGCTTCCATTTTGGAAAGCCTTGTAAAACTGACAGATTTTCCCTTCACAGCATTTCAGAACATGAACTCCAAGAGGAAAGCAGAGACCTGGAAGAGGAACAGGAGGCAGTTGGTATGAACAAGGAAGCACATTTACTCTGCATGCACACCACACACCAGCGTGACTCACTATTTAGTACAATGAATGTAAATTGCACTAAACAGCTGCATAAGTGATGTTAGCTTGTACACTGGAACCGAATTGAGGAAGAACTCCAGCCAATGACGTCATTTTTTGTTTTCAGGCCTTCTCCACTGTGGGGACGCCAGACTACATTGCTCCTGAGGTTTTTATGCAAAATGGATACAATAAGCTCTGTGACTGGTGGAGCTTGGGGGTCATCATGTATGAGATGCTAATAGGTAAGGGCTGCGGTGGCCACCAGGTCAGATGGAGTACCAATTGTTGCATGTTGATGGTGCGGTCTATTCTTTGTCCAGGTTATCCACCATTCTGCTCGGAGACACCTCAGGAGACGTACAGGAAAGTGATGAACTGGCGAGAGACGCTCACCTTTCCTCCAGAAGTGCCTATTTCGGAAAAGGCCAAAGACCTCATCCTCAGGTAGGACCGCATTCAGACTATTAAGTGCTATGACGAACATAAGTGTCATTGTTGTTGATTTTGTTTTACAGGTTCTGCTGCGAAGAGGAGCACAGAATTGGTGCGGCGGGTGTGGAGGAAATCAAGTCGAATCCATTCTTTGAGGGTGTGGACTATGACCATATCAGGTGTGTGACTGTTTTTTTATTTCAGATTTGAGCAGTACTTTGCGACCCATTATGTTACGGGCGTCAGCTAAAAGGTGTGCCGAAAAGGTCAGATTTGGTTGGTTAACAAAGTAAACGCACTGTTGTAGTTTGACATTACCGACTCAGTGAAGCAAACCAAGTGAGTGCGTTTTGTCTTTGTCAAGATTAGAATGTGGCAGCAATGTGGCTGACCACGCCCCCTTTGGTGGCTCACTGTACACACCCAGCAGCATGTTTTTGCTATTTAAAGACGTTTGGGGACAAAGAAACCACACAGGAATGAGCCAAGATGCACAACTGTGTTATGATTGGGTTGAATACGCACAGTGTAGTTGCACACTGCACATTTAATTTCTGAGATGACATCAAATGAACTTGACAATTTGCAGAGAAAGGCCTGCCGCCATCCCCATTGAGATCAAGAGCATCGACGACACCTCCAACTTTGACGAATTCCCCGATTCGGACATCCTCACACCAACTGGTATGACTGCATTCTTACATTTAGTCCATTTCAAACAAACCACAATTGCCGGGGGCATTTTAGGGACTCTCTTCTTGCCGCCTTTATGTCGTCAGAAAGTGGAGACACCTGACGTTAAGATTGTGTCTCCCCGCAGCCACTCAGGTGTCCAACCATTCGGACGCCGGCCTGAAGAATAAGGACTGGGTGTTCATCAATTACACCTACAAGCGCTTTGAAGGCCTCACCGCCCGAGGAGCCATCCCATCCTACATGAAGTCCACCAAGAGATGAAGATGCCTCACCAACAAGTCCTTGTCCCGGACCGGGAACGAGACGAGGAATTTGTTTGGAAAAGGGCTTCCGTCGATCGCTCTGCACCATAGAAACCGCTGCCTTCATTTCTCTCCGTCTTGACTTTGTCTGATGCTTCCAAGGCCGCCTTGCTGCTGTTAAAGGATTTTCTTCTATTGTCTTCTTTTGACTTTTACGCCAGTGGACATAGCAGTGGAATGTTTGCGTTGAACTAGAATACCAGCTACATCACATTCCCTCCCTTCTTTCAAAGCCAGCGCCGTTCTTCCTCTTTCCAACCAGCAGGCTCTTTATTTCTCACCGCTTGTACACATTTAGTAGACACTTGACAGGCGTCGAGTGCTCTCTTCAGGGATTTTGTCCAAATATGTGTTGGCTGCGAGCGTTGAATGGTGTCCAACCAAAGACTGCGTCAAGAACCCCCCCCCCCCCTCATGTAATAACTGCAAATGGTCGTTTTCTACAACATTTACTTGATGATGACAAGAGGGAATTTAACATGTTACGTATTTAGTCCACTATGATAGCACCTTCTGTGATGACCTTTTGGAAGGGGGCTACACTAAACAAAACAAGTTACTGGTGAAATGAAAACCATTCCTATGGAAGCTAATCCGAGAATCTTCTGTACTTCCCCTTTTTGGAGTTTTCTTGTCTAAACTCAACAAATCCGATTCTGTTTTGTACATTTGGTTGAAAGTGGAGTCCTCGCCCAGTGGTTTATTTTTAAACGCGCTCTCGGCCCGCCCGCATGTGCATATGCATCATGTTCAGTCTTGATCTGTAATTAGAGGGCTAAACCGCTCCAATGTCCACAACATCCAATATGCTGTCTTCTAAAATGAATGTACTGTAAGTCTTAAGGTTTATTTATGACATAATTCCAAATGCTGATTGTTTGAATGTACAAGAATTAACTATAGAAGGAATTGGATTTGATCACACCCAAGTCATTGAAATTGGTGTCTACATACAAGTTAGACTTAACATGAGCTTGTCTTTAAAATGTTTGATCGACTATATAATAAATTTGACCACGGGAAATTACAATTGTTTGAGCTACGCTCGCACGAGACGGGTTCGGTCCAACGTATACAAATGATGCTATATGGAGCTGTGACATTGAGTCCGATGACATCACACATTTCAGAACCCACAGCTTGCTTGTTTGACTTTTTAGCATTGCAAAGTATTTTCTGACTGTATCTTCATATTGCCTTTTTACATCATCCATGTGACATTTAATCTATTTTTATGAGAACAAAAGGCTTCCATATCTAATTATGTGAAGGGTTGTTGTTGCCTGTAATATATGATGAAGACAATGAGCACATTGTATTTTAGAAAAGCTTTCTGTGGACTTTTTCCTTTTGGCAGGGTACTTTTTTTGTTTTTTTTTGTTTTTTAAGGATGTCATCTGTTACTTGAGTAACTGCTTAGTCTCCTTCAAAGCAATAGAGTCCATGTTGGTGTGAAAAGATCTGTGTGTTGCTCCAAAAGATGCTCTTGTGTATGTTTGCTTTTGTTGTCATCTTGAATTGTGAGGGAGGGGATTTGGGAAGGTGGATGTACATTATAATTATTATTTAAACCACTTTGTGCTGTTTGGAGTTGTTTTCCTTTGCTATGCAACAATGAATTATTCTGCACTTGGCCATCTTGTTTTCTTAACTACATTAATTCCAGCTGTTGACAATGACGGCACACAGATTTGGTTTAATGAAGATGAAACATAAGTTATGTAATATTTTAATACCGTACCCCAACATATTTTTAGATAATACTAAAAATATATATTTTTTAAAAATCCCTCCCCTAAAAAATAAACAAATACTATAGCATAATAAACCACACATTTGAAATTTCTTGAGAAATTCAGTCAGAAGGCTGAATTGTTGAATGAAAAAAATAAAAATGTGAGATGATTCTGCACTATGTGGGATTATATTGACCCAAGACCCAAATCCTAGTTTGAAACCTTGACTTTAATTTAGTAAGACTTTTTTACTTTAAAAATGACCATAGAGTTAGGATTTTGTTTCTTAAAAATTGACCACGTAAAGTAAGGCTTTAAAGGTAAAAAAAAAAAAGACCATGTATAGTAAGGACTTTTTTCTTAAAAAATGACCATGCAAAGTAAGGCTTTAAGCTTAAGTGAAAGTGAAAAGTGCCACACCCACCCTCACCCCCACCTCCTGATTGGCTGTTTGATCTGTGATGTCATTCGGACACTCCATTAGGTACACCGCCATTTTCAAGTGTACCTAATAACAGGCCACTTTATTAGGGAAATATCATGGTCAAAGGTCACAGGTGTCAAGCTCTAGTCGGGGCCGCGTTCCAACATGTTTTCTAAGTGACCCTCGTTAAGCGCACCTGCGTGAAAAGTTTTAGCTCATTTCACGTTCCGCAGGAGCTAAAACTTTTCACGCAGGTGCACTTAACGAGGGAATCACACAGACACTCCATTAGGTACACCGCCATTTTCAAGTGTACCTAATAACAGGCCACTTCATTAGGGAAATATCATGGTCAAAGGTCACAGGTGTCAAGCTCTAGTCGGGGCCGCGTTCCAACATGTTTTCTAAGTGACCCTCGTTAAGCGCACCTGCGTGAAAAGTTTTAGCTCATTTCACGTTCCGCAGGAGCTAAAACTTTTCACGCAGGTGCACTTAACGAGGGAATCACACAGACACTCCATTAGGTACACCGCCATTTTCAAGTGTACCTAGTAACAGGCCACTTCATTAGGGAAATATCATGGTCAAAGGTCACAGGTGTCAAGCTCTAGTCCTAGGGGCCGCGTTCCAACATGTTTTCCAAGATTCCCTCGTTAAGTGCACCTGCGTGAAAAGTTTTAGCTCCTGCAGAACGTGAAATGACCAAAAACTTTTCACGCAGGTGTGTTTAACGAGGGTAACTTGGAAAACATATTGGAACGCGGCCCCTCGAGGACTGGAGGTCGACACCCCTGCTTTAAAGGTAAAACAAATATATCATCTAACCACTCGCCCCTAACCCTAGTTTGAAGTACTAATTTGAATTTGAAACCCTACTTTGAAACCCTCATTCTAGTTTAAAACCTTATTTTAGTAATTTAGAATGTTTAAAATGTCACCAAAGGCAATATACAAACTGAGCAGGCTGCACCAGCACCTTTCAATATTTTATTTTTAGTGTGTAGGACTCTTCTACCCATTACCACTAGATGACAGTGGTGCATCACAGCAGGGATTGATCTGTGCAGATCAATCCAAGATCCAATAGAATCGAGATTTATGCATACTACTTATCAGTGTGTCGTGTTTGCGCAGATTGGGTTACGCTTAGGCCAGTGGAAAGGAAACGACAACAATAGGGTTGTAATGATTAGCTTATTTAACATATCAAATTAAAAATAAGATGGGTGTCTGGACTAAAGGAATTTGAGTCTGTACAGTATATGCATATTATTACTACTTTGTAATGGCTGATGGTGTAGGGGTACACTCGCCTGACTTGTGTGCCGGCAGTGTGGGATCAATCCCCGCTCAGCCACGATGTGCATGTGTGTACGTATGGTTGTTCATTTCAACATGTGCCCTGTAATTGGCGACCAGTTCAGTTCAGGATGTTTTCTCCAGCACCCCCTGGCCGCAACCTCAAATAGCAAAGGACGTGATGAAAATGAATGAATGGATGGGTACTACATTGTTCATTGCAACTAAAAACAACAGCCGAGGACTCTAGGTGCATTTTTATTGAATATATTACACACAGTGTAGAACTTAACTCGAAATTTGAATGTGCACAAAACATGTTATTTAAAGTTTCAACACTTTAACCTTGACAGAGGTCTTCACTGAATGAACCAATGAATTGTTCAAGTTCTACATTTTCTACGTTTGTGAGAAAAAAAAGTGAAACAAAGAGGAATAGAAACTTTGACTTTTGGTCAGGAGCTCTTTATTTCATTCCTGAATCAACTGTCAAAACTACACCTTTATTTTGGCAAAGTGTGGCATTTGATCAGAACATTAAACAATCTCACACAACCCTTTCAAATCCTAACCCCATCACATGATGCACAAATAACGACACTGGTCAATAAATCTTTACATTTTTTAAAAAAAATCAGAGTGCAAATGGAGCGCGAGATCAACAGGCGGATCGGTGCAGCGTCGGCAGTAATGCGGACTCTGTACCGGTCCGTCGTGGTAAAGAGAGAGCTGAGCCAAAAGGCAAAACTCTCAATTTACCGGTCGATTTACGCTCCTACACTCACCTATGGTCACGAGCTATGGGTCGTGACTGAAAGAACGAGATCCCGGATACAAGCGGCCGAAATGAGTTTTCTCCGCAGGATGTCCGGGCTCTCCCTTAGAGATAGGGTGAGAAGCTCGGTCATCCGGGAGAGGCTCGGAGTAGAGTCGCTACTCCTCCACGTTGAGAGGAGCCAGATGAGGTGGCTCGGGCATCTCATCAGGATGCCTCCTGGACGCCTCCCTGGGGAGGTGTTCCGGGCATGTCCCACCGGTAGGAGACCCCGGGGACGACCCAGGACGCGCTGGAGAGACTATGTCTCTCAGCTGGCCTGGGAACGCCTTGGGATCCCCTGGGATGAGCTGGATGAAGTGGCTGGGGAGAGGGAAGTCTGGGAGTCCCTCCTGAAGCTGCTGCCCCCGCGACCCGACCCCAGATAAGCGGAAGAAGATGGATGGATGGATGGATGGATGGATGGAGATGCAAGTGAAGTTTTCTAGATTTCTTTGGGGGGGGAGGCGCTGATTCTGAATCTGCTCTTATTTTCCTTCTCTGGTACATATTAAAATAACAGTAATACAGGGATTTCTTTATTAATATTTATGAATTAAGAGTTACAGTTAGCAACAGGAAGATTTTTTTTTCTTTCTGAAAATCCTGTTGTTAGACCAGGCAAATAGTTCAATATGCTCAGCACATTTTGTTCAAAGTCACTCAGGTAAATGATCACATTTTATATTTGTTCTTCTACAAAATATGGAAAATGGGGGTGGTTCTCGAGGGACAGTTTTTTGCTTCCTGAGGACTGTGGAGGTAGCATTTAAGCGCTTAAGCATTTTACCAAATTGAATCAGATGGACTCAAAGGACGCCTGTCTTACTAAACGAGTTGAAATTGACACATGAACAAGAGGCTCGTGAACATATATATTAAAAATAAAAAAAGTAAAAAAACAGAAACAACCATCTATCCACTGTGTATGACTCCTGCTTATTCTTACTAGCATGTAGTATGTTTTGGGAATGTGGGAGGAAGCTGGAATACCTGGAGAAAACCCAGGAAAGCACAGGGACAACATGCAAACTCTGAGCTCAGAACTGCGACTTATGTGCCAGCCATTCGTCCACCGTCCCTTCAAAAGAAAAAAACAAAGTATCAATAAATTTTTTTATTTTCATTTTTTATCCTATTCTATTCTTGGTGACATTTCATAATTTTAAAACCAGCAAACATTTTGAACATCACTTAGAATATTTACAATAATGACGGTCCAATTCATGGTGATGATGATAATGGCGATGATGACATCACTCGCAGATGGAGGTGACTGGCACGCGGCGAGAGAAGAAGCTGGATCCTCTGAACAGGAGTCCCTGAACACAAGGAACTTGATTTCAAATGCAAGCGACTCAGTATGGAAAGATGACAATAACAGAATAAATACCCTGCGGCTGAGGTAATTCCAGCAGTGCAGCCAGGACATGAAGATGGGCGAGTGCGGAGGAAGACCTGCAGTCAAACTGACAACAAAAAAATAACATACAGTACTTTCATTCATTTCACGCTGGATTTAAAAAGTACCTTGTGCCTTACATTTAACCTTGTACTTCAAAAGTCTGCCAACTGTTATACATCCTTTGTGAATGGTTGTTTAAAAAAAGATGAATGATTGAATAATAATAATTTGGGTGAATGTTTACCACACAACACTTTCCAAGATGTTTTTTTAAACTGATAAAAACTAATGAGACTAATAAACACTAAACTAAAATGTAGCATTTTCAGTGGGGGGGATAAAACTAAAAAAAAGAATCAACCCAGTACAAAAAGTGAAACTGACTCAATTTAAAAGATGATAATCCTAAAAGAACTCAATACAAAATAAAAACTATTAGAACTATTACAACTATTGGAATAAAATTACATTTGGAATATTGGAATACAAAGGGGTGCGCAGACTTGTTATATTGACTGCATCATTGCTTAATTCCATGTTGTCACGACTTGTGCAGTTGTTTATGCGCAATTTGGGTTATATATTGGCATCAAATTGAAATTTGGCCAGACAATAAAAAAATCAGCACAAATACAGCCAATGCACATAATTCCGTATTCATGTTTTGCTGTCTTTTGTTTTCACGAGTGACTCACCCACAATTGTTGACCGCCATAATGTCAGCCACCAGCATAAACGGATATGTCAGCATGCTCACTGTGAACTAGAGGTAGAAAGAAGATCACCACTTGTTGACTTTGCGTCACAGGGCAAACACGATGTGGAGTGTAGCATCGTTCAACTTACACCCATCACAAACTTTGTGTAACTTCTCACCGCCGAGGCCTGGTTTAACTGGAGAAACACAACCACAACGAATGGGAATAGTGCATGTGCTTTTTTTTTTTTTTTTACGTAAGAAATATACTGACGATAGAATCTTTTAAAAGAGGAATTCTGTATTTTCATGCGGTGTGTGTACAAAATGGGTCTGTAATGTGTCTGAATCATTTATAGGCCATTATGTATCACCGATCACACGGGTACTATAAAACCCAGCACACACTACTAAAAGATGACACCCTCCACTCTTGATGCTACAAAACAGCGACAAACTGTCCCGTGTGGCTCTCAGCCTCACTTTAGGATCATTTGGCGAGCGGTGATAAAAACACACTCGACGTTGATTTGTCGTTTCCGTGAAAGCCAATCCCGAGTGATGACTCTTTAGCGCACGCAAAGAGAATAAACTTACACTGTCGTCAACGGCGTAGGTGTTAATAAAGTGCGCCAGCAGATTGCAACACCACAAGAGGAGGACCTCGCCCAGCACATGAGGCATTAAACCACTGCAGACACAACAAACCACACAGCGGTCAAATTCACGCCGTTCACTAAACGCATCCTCGCGGTGTAATCTACCAAAGATGTCTTACACGTAGAATCCAGCGACTCCTTCTTCTTGAAAAATCCTGCCGATACTACTGAGAATTCCACTGTCGACACAACAGAAAATTCACATTAACGGCTTTCAATTGCCTACTATTAGTAGTTTCCTCCAAGGGACAGATGATCTTGAAATATAATCCAAGTGTGATTTGTTTTCCTCAATATTGCTACTAGTCACATGTGATTCCAAGTGACAACTGTGCAGAAGGAAATTTCACAAGATGGACATTATCCAAGTCCTACCTGTATTTGACTTCTCTGCCAACAAACTGGGCCATACAACGCACTGACATAACTGTCAAAGGAAAGGAGAGTCTTCACATAAGTCATGCACGTCATTTCACAAAAAACACATTCAAATAGGATAGGAACTCATTTGTACGTCTTACCGTGAAACGGATGCGTGGCTATTCTGGACAAGCACTGGATGAACATCTCGTGAGAGGTCTACACCGAGCAGGAAGAGACCAAACGTTGGGCAAACGTTCAAACAAGCAGTGCCAAGCAAAGATACCATTTGCGGCAAACCAAAATGAGCATTTCTTTCTTTGGTTTTCACCATTTTACGAACTCTTTTCCGCCTTACCTCCTTCATGACTTTCCTAAGCGGGGTTTGCTTGTTCTCCTTGTTGGGTTCAAGCTCCGTCTGCTCAAGGAGAAGAATAAGAAGACAACATGCATGCACGCACACATAAGCGGGCATATTCCATGGGTTGCTCAAACAAAATGAGGTGATTCGGGTTCTCTTTGACCTTTTTAGCTTTGGTCCTGATTACAGTGGCGATGGCAATGGAAGCAATACGTGGTGACAGACCACGAAAGAGTCCCCTCTTTCCATCCACCTTAACAATGTGCTGCGCTGCAAACACGACATATATGGCACGCTGCTGTGAATTTTACATACATCAAATGGCTACAGTACCTTGAAAAAGTAACTTACTTACTTCATCAATTATTTGACTTCAAAACTAACTTCATTTATTGGTTATTTCACATAGTAATAGTGTTTTTTAAACTAGATAACACTTTGAGTGCAATGCACGTTAATATTTTCTTTCACTGACACAAAGTGAAGATACGTCATTCCACTCACCATAAGAGAAGAAGCCAGGCAGGTATAGAACTCTTCTTCCGAACATAGTAGTGCCCACGGTTGGCGGAAGAGGTTCATGTCCTACCTGAAAAGAAACAATACAGACGATAGTTGTATGTTACAGTCACACTATTCAGAAACAGAAATTTATACTCTTTTGGATCACATGCACATTGGTCTGACTGATGTATTGACCTCATATGTGCATAGCCCAAATGCAAATAAAATTATATCCCATTATTTGATTAATCGATAGAATAGTCCAAAAAAAAATAATCTGTATCAATATCTGTATCAGCACATCTCCACTGCATGTCTATGATTCTTTATACTTGGGGTAATTTGATGCCAGTATTAGCATATGTACATATATTTATATGATTCGGCACAGTTTCCATGTTCAAAAAGAATAGGAGCAGTTACTAAAAACAACTAATCCTACCAATTAGTATCAAAATTGCTTATAACTTATAGGAATAAAATACAGTATTTGATTATTCATATACAATTCTGTACACTAAATGAATGGAAAGCACGTCATAAAGCTCACACTGTTCTTGAATGGGGGCAGTTCTTGTCCCTCGATCGATTTTAGTATTGAAAAATCACGTTTTATAAGGTTAAAAGTGAGGTGGTGCCATTTGAATAAAAAACAGCTGAACAGCTGAGCCAGGCGGATCACGTGATTGACTCGTTAGCATAGCTCCGTTGGCTAACGATACCTGTATGAGCAACTTCACATAAAACAGTGGGTGTAACGCGGCCGTCATCCCCGCTCCAAGCAGCAGAACCGAAACATCCATATCCACGCCAGTCGGGGTCGCATCTTGCTCCACATCGTCTGTTTGTCTGTTTCCTTGCGAAAGCATCGTTAGCTAGCTTGTACCCAGAGAAGTGGACGGAAGTAGGCGGAAGTAGTCTCTTCGCTGTCAGAAATTGGTAATCACTTCCGCTTTGACGACCCCAAATATTGCGTAATACTGAGCTAAAATTACACAATTTTTTCCCCTGTACCCAAAAACATTATTATTATTATTATTACTATTATTATTATTATTATTATTATTATTATCAAGCCAACTTTCAGCCTACTCCTTGCTCATTTCACCATTATTCAAATCTTTCAAACTGAACATCTTGGGAACTATTTCTATTTCCCGAATCCTTTTTTTTTTTTAACAGTAAAACTCCCATGCGTTGACAGTAGTTACCTCGGCCCACTCATACAAGTCATTCCAACTTCAAACGGTCATATAGAGCGTCTTGGGAACAGTTTACATATTTCAATTAATCCCATATTCCGCAAAATCCACACAGTACAGTAAAATTCCCAAATTAATTTTACCTCCGCCATTCACATTTTCTTGAACAATTCAAAACATCCTGACTTTAAACTGTTCAGCTCATTAAGCACATAAACATCATTATTTTTTCACATCCCATTAAAAACATAAATAGTGAAACAGCATATGTACTTATGTATATGTAACAGTATGTATATGCAAATTATATTTTGTACTGATAAAAAGCAAATGTGATCATCAGCAAAAAGGACAGATAAAGCCGTTTACAGACATTTGACTCATTTTGAATCAAAGCTGATCCACTCTGGAAGTGGACCATTCATCTGGCACAATAGTGAAAATGTCAAAACACTTTCATTAACATTTTATTGTTTATGCACATCAGCAATTGATTCACAGCAAATCAAAATCACCTCCCATGTCATCCTAGAGTCTCGTTCTCCATATGCAGTGTGGTAGTGATGAACCTGATAGAAAGTGATTACAATTACAGTGATTGGTGGAAGGAGAAGAGCTCTCAACACCAGCACACATATTCACATTAGCATAAGAATTTGACTTTGTATTACAACTAACAGCCTTGACTGATTTTTTACAAAGGCCTACCAGAACTGAAATGGATTTGGAGTTAATCAGAAGCACTTTAAATGATGACAGGGGTCTGCTGGCTCCAATTTGCCATGTTTGAATGAGATTTGTTAATTATGAACGCAGCCACGTTAACAGGTATGAGGGTGTGCACATTTGCATCATTCTCTAGTTTTACTTGCCCTCTTTGAAAGCTTTTGTTTTTCTTTTCACTAGAGTTGAAAAAACTATAGGTCACATGTATAAGGAAAGAATTTTGAAATTATATACTTTTATTTTATTTTTTTTCTGTATCACAAAACGCTGCCATTTGAACAACATTTTATATCCACTGTAAAATGATACACAAATATTTCCTTTGACTGTCCATTTCACATGAATGGACAGGAAATTGAAATGCTTCAACCAGTGTAAACAAGAAACGAACTGAAAAATGTGATTTATTTCATTTCACGTTGATGACATGTTTTATGGGCAGGGGTCGCCAACTAGCACCACATAAGAAGCCTGCGGGCCTGTTCCAAAAATACCTCAACATCATTGGGGGCATTGTGTGTGTGTGTGTGTGTGTGTTTTTTTAAATATATATTTATATAAAATGTAAATAATGGAAGAGATGTGTAGGAATAAAGTGTTGCATATTTTCAACTCAACTTAATTCGTACAGTACTTTCACAACAACCACAGCTACAACAAAATGTTGGACATAAAACATAAAATATAATGATTTATTATAAACTAACGTAATAATAATAATATCATACGAATAAACATGAGTTGAAAATTTTTGTTAATTTCAGAAGTGTGCATCTGACAAGTAGCCATTTGCACTAAGCCAAAAAGTAGCTTTCAACTTGAAAAATGTTGGTGGCCCCAGTTTTTACGGTATTCAATGACGTGTGTCATTTTGCATCACAAATAGTTCTGTGTCCATCCCAAGGACACAGACGCCATCAAGGAACCAGACAAATGTCTCGTGCTACTGAGATTAATACTGATTTAGTCCTTCAAATCTAATTTGTCCACATTGATAAGCACGCAATAGATGAAACATTTTCAAATGTGTATCTGTAATCAATCGACTTGGATGTCTCGTTTCATCATCTGAGCTGCAATCATCTCGGCCATTATGCTTTTGTTGCAATTACTTATCACATGTTTTGAAATGGTCCTTTCATGTCCAACAGGACGGCTGATGAGACTGTGTGCAATCAACAGTGCCACGCGCTCGAGGACGTATGTTAGCTTGTCAAGGTGCCCTCGTCTTGGCTTGTTCTAAGGAACAACAGCCAAAGCCGACAGGAAGTATCAATCCATTGATTTTGTGTCTTGCCAACAATTTCAGAGAGGGTTTCTGGCCTTAATCCAGGGATATTCCTAAGGAGTGTCTTAGCATCCATGATTTAAGTGGACGCAGTGCAAAGGTGATCTACCAGTCTAAATGCGATACTTGCTTGGTCTGCAGGATCAGACATGAGACTTCCGTATGAGCACATCCATTTGAATCTAATCCATACAAAAGCCTCATGTTCACTTCTTGTGCTGTGATCTATCCCTCAATTCAAAGGAAATACATGGCCAGCACTGGGAACTGTTTGAGAGCTGCAGAGATCAGCCAAGTCCTAAATCAAAAGGTCTCACCATTTCTCCAGGTAGATATAAAATATCATTTCATTTGCTAGGAGATGAAGGTTAATGTGTGATGGATTAGAGCAGGAAGGGATAGTTCCATCTTCCATTTATATACAAAAGGCCTTGTTGATGTGTCACTGTTAGTATATTTCTCCCTGATTTCAGAAAATATTTTCATTTGTTTTTAATGATGTTTACATTTTTGGGTTTTAAGATTAACCTAATAGCTTGTGCAAATACTGTGTTTGCGTGCGTGTGTGTTTTGGATTGATTTATAATCACTAATCGTTGTGAAAACATTATCATTATTATTATTATATTGAGGATAAGCGGTTCAGTATATAGATGGAATGGACGGAAAGATAATAGCACCGATAATGACGATGATAAAAATGATGACGATGCTGATCTGATCGGCAGGGGGCAGCAGTGCTCCATCCAATAAACTGCGCTTTCATGACAACCTGATGACAGCTGGCAGGCTGGAACATCATGTTCCAAATGTTGTGCATGTTATGTATTTTCTAGCCCCCCTCGATAGAGAAGTTTGGCTTGATTTGTTTCCGCAATAACCTTTTTTTTTTTTTTTTTTAATAAATAAAAATAATGCTGAATGGAGCAGTAGTTAGTAGCACATGCAGATATCGGTTCATGATAATGTTAAGTGTATTTAAATATATTTTAAAAAATATATTTGACCAATTTTCATTGTAGGAGGTCTATTCCCCGGGATAATAGATGTTTACACAGAACAATCTTTCTGAACCTTATCATTTTATTACCATTTTGGTTGATGTGTAATTGGTAGAAAACCAGGGAGTAATGGTAGTAAACTTCAATTTACTGCCCTGCCAGCCAGTGTAGAAAGTACCAAATGCGATGCCGGCAAACAACAAGGAGAGCATCAACTGCCAAATCTGCTACAGGCCGCTAAAAAAGGACATCTGATTGCGACCTGTACAGGATGTAGCTAGGAAACTCCTAAACCCCGTCCGGGTCTATGCTGTGTCATGGTCCCTGTATGGATGAGCTCAGCCTGGTAAACGTCATGATTGAGGTCATGATCCATGGCAGGTCACAATGACGCACTTTCTTCCCACGGTATATTCTCACAGTGGATTAAAGGTTTGCGGATTAGGATTAGTCTCATCTATGTGTAGTGATGCTACCTTCTACACCATGATGAATGGGAGAGGCCGGCTCGTATTAGTAGTCCAGTACACGTTAGAGTAGCTCACCAGGACCAGTTGGAGGTTTGGTGTTTAGCTCAAGGTTCTGCTTCATGGTCTTTGGCAGGGTTTAAAGCATCCAGATCCATTGTTGTTGTAAATGTATTTTAAATGAATATAAATGAGACATCAACTCAACTTTTAACGTTTATTTCAAGAAACTTTGTCAAATATATTTACAGGAAAACAAATAACACAAAAACCTCTAACTGGCTCACGTCAGCTTCAGTAACAAAAACACATAAAATAAAAAGATTTCAGTACACAGTGGGGAAAAATGCAGAGGTCCTACATTTTTATTACACACACAATAACGTGTCTGTAAATTGTTCCCAGCGAGGCAGTGAAACATTTTGCATAGTGTGAAATTGTGAATTTTTTTCCCCACGTGGAACGATAAAATAGAAACAAGCTTGAACTCAAGTTTAAGATTCTTTTTAAATCTTTTGTTACGCTTGAGCACTGCATAAACCACAGCAAAATAAAAATATTGTCAAATAACCCCCAAACCTCTCAACATTGCTGCACAGCATTAAAAGTTTTATCATTTAGTACAAAGCTCTCAATGGATATTTTTATAAAATCACTCATTTCTTTTCGCTGCATTTGGTCATTTTGATTTGGAACTAATCCCAATGTAACGCAATGGAGAATGATCACACTTGCATTTGTAAAACGGTCATTAAAAGAAACAATTAATAAATTTGGAGATTGTCTTAACGTTGCGTTAACTAAAAAAAAAAAACACCTTCTAGGAACTAGATTACATCTAGGTGACTGTTGTGCGGGCTAGGATGTTAGTGAGCAGTATAGATCAACCACCACGAGAAAACTAGTCAGGGGCTTGTTTAGTAGAGGTTTACAAGAACCTGAGGATGTTTTGAACAAACTGAGTGTGTAACGGTAAAGAGTGTTGCGTAAGAGGTAGCTCCGCACCACATAGGGTAGCCTAATACACTGGTGTCCACCACGACTGCAAAGTGACTGACATAAAATGCTACATCATGCTTTGGTCAGATGCACAATGGAGAGTGAAGGTTCGGTGGAGCTCCGTGGATACAAATGCAAAACGTTTGGGAGACCCCCTGCAGTCTCCCGTGTTGCTAATCTACCCTTTCATTCATTCATTCACTTGGCGCTCCATCCCCCGTTTCCACACAGGAAAGTCGGGTGAAGAGAACGCAAAGTGTGATTACGTGTTAGCGTTGGAAGACCGTGCTTAAGGCACAACGTTAGGAAACTGATAGCGGGTGCGTCACAAATCAAAAAGAAAACAAAACAGATTCAAGATTTTGGGTGGTGCTGGAAGAAAGATGTTTGCGTGCTGCTCCCAAGCGAGGAACCCGATCACATTGGTACGAAATTAAGTCTTGTGCTCTTCACAGTCTCGAATTGATGGGATTCCCTTTGTCTTGTCAAGAGTCCACATCCATGCGGTAAACAAAATCTGCAGACACAGAACAATGTAGAACAAAAGGTTGCTGTGAGGAGGTAGAGTTTAGAAGAGCTCTCAAATAAGAACATAATGGGTTCGCTACATTTGAACAGTGAAATTGTTCAAAATATTGTGATGGATTAAGAAATAAGAGTAAGGGCTAAGCAATATCAAACTGAGTTATTGATCATTGATACAATCAAGTTATTAACTCAATTTGTTCCGTGCTTGTAATTCAAAACATTGGTAAATTAAGGGTAAAGTTTTCCGTTAAAAAACAAAACATGAAATCAACTTATTGGACTGACAAATACAATGTTTTCCATTCAGCACTCTAAGAATAGCCTAGCAGCTAGCACGCTACAGCTTAGTGCTGTGTCACTCTTTTAGGTTGCATAACTTGCTGCAAATGGTAGGAACACAAGTGGGTCATGTTAGCAGCGCACACGCACTCTCTCCAGTTGATGATGGACTGTGCAGGGGATATGGAAAGTGCTTACGTCACTGTTGTGTCAGGGCCATTTTGATCCTGTAAAAACAATGCGCCATTCACTTAAGTTGGCTAAAGCTGGGCGTACATGTATTGACAATGCCCAGCGGCACCGTGTTGCCTCTCACAGAGCTATCTTGGCATTACATTTTGGAACTTCTTGTCTTCCTGTTCATGTCAGTATCTTTTATATTTGAATGAAAGAAAGAAAGAAAGAAAACCTGTCAACAGCCAAGGCTTTAAAATGTTGGGAGCTTCAAGTTGAACGTCAGCTCTTTGTTGTTGCGTAAGCCAAAGGTAAACACTGTTCAAATTAAACCAGTGGTGACTGGTATTTTGGGGTGAGTGGTGGGGGGTTGGTTTCCTGTAGCCCCAAGACACTGTGGGACTTTCAGTGATTACTGGATGGCGTGTTGACTTTTTCTTTTTAAAGAGCTCAGGGCGTATTTTGGCCATGCAAAAAAAACAACAGCTTTCTCATGGATGCCATTCTCGTTTAATTATCTCTTATGTAAGTGTAGGTGTGTGCCTGCATGTTCCTCTTGCTGCAAAGATGCCAGTTACGTTTTCCAGCTGGAATCCAGATAAAGCATCCTGGGGCCAGCATTCCTCCCCAAATTGTTTTTGCATAACACACTATACAACTTATCATTTGAAGCAGTCACGCACAAAACCAGCAGTCAATATTTTAGCAAAGAGACATTATTGTTCTCGACAACAGATGGTGACCACACCTCTTTTAAATCTATAATTCATAGCGTTTGTGAAAATGAACCTGTCTGCATAGACACAGAATGCCATTAAAAAAAAAGTAGTAGTATGGCGTTATGAGCTTACAGGGGATATTGTCACAGGATACTGGAAGTACAACATATTGACCGCTTTGCAAGCGACAACGGCAGTAAGTTATGGCAACAAATTTAGACTTATTTTGAACCGATTAATAAACAACACGTACAGAGTGGCATTTGAAACAGTGTTCTTTGTGATGTTCAAGTTTGACTCTTGAGGAAATGTCAGCCACCCAGTGCCTACTTTCACAATTGAATTATATAACTATGAGTCGAGTCTTCACACCTCCTCCCAAAATCTTGTAAACGTTGTTGGGTTTTTACGAGGCATTTTCCATCCACTCTGACTGTGAGCGCCATTACAAAACATACTGTTGCACGTATGTATCCTGCCTTCAAACTTTTTGTCAGAGGAACTTCATTTCCTGTAGACCCCCCAAAAAACTGTTGTCCTATCCTTTTTATAACGCATGAAAGCTGCTTGTAAACACACTTACAAAAGACACTGAACCTGAAGATGACAAACTCATCCTGCTGTCAGAGAAATGAAAGAGGAAGGTCAGCCATGCATGAGCAAGAGGTTGGGACTTAAAAGTGGCGCTGGCCCAGTTTGTAAGGAGAAGCCTATCGGCCGGCAGGCAGCAAGGGCACAAAATGTTCCAGACACCGGCCTCCGTAAGCTTTAGAAGAATGAACGACACCGTCAGTGTCCCAGGAAGAGGGTGGAGTGAGACTGATTTAGTGTGCTGAACAGAACCGACATGTAATCACAATTGAATGTGGTTGTCTTCAAAAGTATCACAAATAACTTCAAATTTACTAGGGAGCAGCAACACAACTGAGCAGAACTCTTCCATCGCTCTCTTCAAATCCCATTACTGGTCTATGAAGGGTGACTGGACTGTTGTCAGTTATACCCTGCGTACATGTACCACAGACACATCCAGGCGGCACAAACATCTGATCTCCCTCTAATCCCGTTTGCGCTGATGACATGTTTCTCGATGAACCAGTTGCAGCCATGCAGGCCGGTTGCATAACGTGCTTTCTCATCATCCGGCAAGAGAACTAATCTGGAGAAGCTAGATTCTAGCACACAATGGCGTGCTCAGAGTGCATCAGCAATCACACGGATAGTTGGGAGCGGAGTTATGTCATAAGGTCTTTTTGACGATATGGGGTTCAAAGGGGATTGTGGCAGCGTTCCCGGCTCGAGTGGTTGAAACACGGTATTGCGCTCCCGGGGTTAAAATAGTTGATCAATTTAATGACCCTTGATTAATTGATCCATTCTGACAGCTCCAAAGCAAATGGTTCCATTTTTAATTGTAATCTGTAGATTGTCAAACAACCAAACAAGGTAGATTTAGTTTGGCCCAATCACCCATGAATAAGAATATTTGATCGTTAAACATGAGACAATATAATGTTGAGATGATCTTACCTGGAAAATAAGAAGTCCTTTCTTTCACTAATTTGTCTTAAAAAGGGAAGGGGTTGAGAAGTTGGGATGCTCACGCGGGACACGTGACCCGATTCATCAGCACCTCCAGCTGACAGGCGTCGGGTCGCTCCTGAGGGTTGAACGCAAGCATTTCTTGAAGGAGTTTCTTCACCCCTTCTGACATGGAGGTCCTGGCCCTCTGAGGAATGTGGAGGACCATCTTTGGGTTCTCCAACAACGCCTCGCCGACGGGCACAATCTCCGAGCCTTGGCGTACGTAGGTGCCCAACAGCTCCCGTTTGGACTCGGCGTCAATGAAAGTGATCCGCTCGATCATTGCCCAGATGATGATGCCTAAGGCGAAGATATCCGCCTTAGCCGTGTAGTGGCCCTCCCACACCTCGGGGGCCATGTAGAAGTCTGAGCCGCAGGCAGAGGACAACCATAACTTGTTAAGGTTGACAATGTTGTTCTCATTGTTACCAACACCTGCTGCGGGCAACTCCTCAGCGTTCTTACAATTCATTGTAGCGCAAACTTTACTCAAGCCAAAGTCAGCAACTTTAAGAACTGGTGCACCGGATTTCTGTGTGATTAGAATGTTGTCTGGCTTCAGGTCCCTGTGAACAATGTTGTTCCTGTGCAGGAAAGCCACAGCGCTTGTCAACTGGCGCATAAAACTCCTGTTGGTCTGGGGGTCGGGTCGACGAGACAAGATGTATCGATTGAGGTCTCCGCCTTCACAAAACTCCATGACAAACCAGAGGTAACATGGTTCCGACGGCTGACCAACAATGCGTTCTCCTGAAAAAGAATGAAGAATGTATTGTCGGTCAAGAGTCATATTATTTCTGATATTAAAACACCATTCTTAGCTAAGGTAGGCTTAAGGGTCAGGAAAATATGCTACATTAGACTTACAAACACCACAAACAATGACAAAACAGCAAGTGATACCAAACATTGTCCATGTAGTACTACGGGAACAATATTTCCCTTCCAGAAGGTTCTCTAAGTGAATATGATGGTTGTTTTGGTTCTGTAAATTGCAAGCTTTAGGAATCGGGGTTAATATAGTCATCGCAATTGATTTGATCACTTTTGTCCATCTCCTTTTACCTGAGAATACTTAAAATTGTGCATGAACTGTGACGTTAGCAGATTGTGTTGCGTTTTAGCAATGATAGCTAAATGTTAAAACAATTGACACCTAAAAGGCCCATCCAGTCTCTGCAATGTGATCCAATTTTATTTACTCCATTTTGTCTTGATGGGGGACAAAGAATGGCACATGGAGGTAAATTTTACATTCTTACATAAGAGCTGTGCTATTAAAAGAAAAGCAAACGCATGGAGGACTGTTGAGCTGGGACAAAAGCACAGTGATAAGTAGGTTATATCAAAGAGTTATTATAGAGTCTTTGGCTTTTATGTGAAAGGGACACATCATAAAGTGTTTACTGTGAGATTTAAAGCGAGTCAACATGCTGCCAAGTACACTTCTAAGAGCAGTGTTCCCTTTGTGGTCATCTGTATATTATGTAGCCTATGGATGGGGAAATAATGTTTGAAAAACAGCAACTCAATGTGCATAAATATATTTGAATATAAGTCAGAAATTTAGCGAGGAATTTATACTGAAATCTTTAATGGTATTTGTACTATTTCAGTCTGAACTTTGGTATAAAATATATTCGACTTTATTCATGTTATGCGATTAGGTTGGACGTTTCGGTATCAAAATTGTATTTTTAAAGGGTTTCCTACAGTTAAAAGGCAAGAAATGCCAGTGATTTGTGTACCTTTCAGTGAGGTCTCCACCAGCCTCAGGTATTGTTTGGACCTCTTGTTGCCATGGCTCATCTTCTGGGCTAAACCGTTCCTTTGTAGGACACACTCCTCCAGTTGGACCACATTCTGGTGTCGGTTCTCTAGGCTGGTCAGGGCCCAGAACTCGGCCAAAGCCAACTCGACGTTCTCCGGGGCGTCGCACAGGAGCCTTTTCACGGCCAACCTGGCTCCGGTTTTCCGGGCGATGGCCTCGTACACCACGCCGTAGCTCCCCCGGCCCACTTCCCGGATAAGGGTGTACCGGGGCGGCACAGACAGTGGCACCAGCATGTCAGGCTCTGTCCTACCTGGCCGGAGGAAGCTAATAGAGAAGCAGTCGTCCTCCTCCTCTTCCTCCATGGGCTCCGGGTAGTTGTTATTGTCCTCCACCGTGAGGGAACGGAGGACTTTAGCCGCTTCTCGTTTCGGCTTTCCGGCCACATTTCGCTCGCACACCAGACCACGGCCGCCGCCTCTGCTTACCTTTCTCTTCTTTTTCCCGTTGCAAACATCCATGATTTAATGTTTGTATAAAATGAGCATGGATGGTGGGCGTGTTGACATTTCATTACTTTAATTCCAAACTCATCGAATTGACGTCCTTCTTGTAATGACCCGGTAAAATTTAACGCAGTTAATATTGTAAAGTCAGCGTATTGCTGTCATTAACGGATCAAGTGTAGGAAGTAATTTGGCTTCCAAAAAAAAAAATGTCCAGCTAGCAAAGGACATGGGGCGTGGTTTGCCGGTTACGTTGCATAAAGGCCGACGCTGATTGGTTGACAATCCAAACTAACGCGCAGTGATTCCACCAGTTCAATGACTACAGACAATTGTTTTGTTTTAAAAATAGAGCCCAAATGGACATTATCCTGTGATCAATTAACCCAAATGCTTGCGGGTTTGCTGATATAATACTGAATTACGACTGCTATTGAGCACCGCCGTGCTCGTCTTTCTTTTTCTCCACGCTTCCTCGCGGCCGCGTGGGACTACACGAGCTTCGGTACAGCACGTGCAGAGGCATGAGAGCCACGCCCACTCACAACATTACATCCTTTGGTACAAAACGTCCTAGGAGTGTGAAGTACATATACTACGTTACTATATTTAAGTAGATGTACTTTATTACACTCCTTTGACAAAGTAGTAATTATGACTTTTTTCGACGATACGACGAGAAAATACTTCGAGTGGTCAAGTCATATTCGAGTCCCACTGTGGACAAAAATTGAAATACAATTGAATGAAATGAAATGTCATGAAAATGGCCAAGGAGTGACAGAAATGGTCGTTTCCTTGCTTATTACTGTCGAGATATCCTTGAGCAAGGCATTGCAACATGCAACATGGAGGAACGTAAACCTAATGAGGCCAGTTTTGGAGAAGAAAGTGATTCTTTTTGTTGGTTAAGTGGATGAGACATGTAGTAGTGTGTTAAAACTATTGACTGACATGGTGTGTAACTTTGGCCCTTGCTCTGTTTTGCTTTTACCAGCAGGGGGTTGTTCCAACACCACACAGTAGGAAATCATTCTTTGTCCCGCATACCAGGCCGACTGGACGCACAAGAGCAGACTTTCTATTGTCATTACTCAGTGACCATGCAGGAATGATGTATTTGTTAGTCCGAGCTACCGAACTGCAATCAGCAGAAACCAAAATGTCAAAAGCAGCTCTGACTTTCTCCCATGATGCACAGAGTTCCTCTATAGTCAGTTTTGCAATGTTGACTTTATTTCCAATGTGTCTTGCGAATGCAATGTACTAAACACGTACACCACAGTCCATGATGTGTTTAAAGAGGAAGTCAACCCCAACATTCCCTTTGTAATAATATGTTCTGTGCAGCCCAGCTTATCAAAACACAGTGTTCTGATTTATGTTTTATTTGTGGAATATGAATTAAACTGGCAAAATTGACCTTTTCCATCTCAGGGGGCGGCCATTTTGCCACTTACTTCCGACTGAAAATGACATCACAGTTGCCAGGTCTCAGATCACAACCAATCACGTCTCACCACTTTTCTGAAACTGAGTGAGCTGAGCTGTTATGTATGATAAGAAAACCATTGTGCATAACATGTCAAATTTGAAAAGAAAAGAAATATAGTTGGAGTACAAGGACATCTGTGTTGTTACTTTGTAACCTATAAAAAAATCCATCATCACTTCCCTTCTTACACGAGGTGAGTTATATAGAAAAAAACATTGTGTTGAAAGTTCTTTTGAAATAACATGACAGTTTAACACCTTTAATAAAATTAAAAGAAAAAAACTTTTCCTCTCATATTGAGATTTCTTATTTGCTTGAATAAGCTCTCACAGGTCAGCACGGGCAGAACATAAAAATATGAGCGAAACCAGAGCACTACTAGTGTAGGACGTGTTATTTAATGTTCTTGAGGTCAACACGCAGGTATTTGTATTCTTTTACAAACTCTCCTATGGGAACAAGAATAACTTTTTGAGGTGACAACACCTTGGCAAATGTGCAAAGGGAGGATGACAGCATGTGCCTGAGTGTGAGGTGAGTCGCTTCACATTAACCTCCAAAACACAACTGACTGTGTGACATAAATTCCATTTTTCTTATATTAATGATTTTGAGTTGTTGTCACTGGGGTCACATCGATTTAAGCAGCGAGCCAGGACTACCAATTGCAAAGCGCCACAATTCATCACCATTAATTTAGACAGACCAAGGATGCTTTTATTTTAAGTTTGTAAGGCCAATAAAAAGAACAGATAATTCGTGGTGATGGACGATACACCCACACACCTACGCAATTGTTATGAAAGTAAGTTAGGCTTGCATAGTATCTCCAAATTCCCAGAGGAAAGATTTTTATTGCTACTACAGACCTAATGTGGGCAGCGTGACTACCACTGGTGGGGATTGTTTGTCAAATCTATATTGCTACACAAATATTAAGATTGACTGTTGTGGAGCTCCACTGCTAATTGTGTTTCAACAATTTGCCCGACTTCCACATAAGTCAAACTGTCATTTTGTGTTTAATGTCCCGAACGACACCGGCACAAAGTAGAACTGATTAGATTTTTTCCCCCCATTTTACTTTAAAGTGTTTTTCATAAACGTTTCTAATATACAACAGCCAAATGGGAGCTGCAACGATCATTTCAATAATGAATGAAAGTTTATAATACTTGAGTACTATGTCTTATTTCCTAAATTATTCAAATTAAATACCCTTGGACTTTGCTGATATATTTTATTGGCAAGCCACCATAGCAAGTTGTATAGAGCAAAAATACAACTGCAATAACATTTAAAGTCCTTGTTTGACAACGGTACACTTCTGCCCTCTTGTGGTTACGGCTTGAATAACAGCTTCCCGTTACGAAGTGGGTAAGAAACTTGGTGAAGAAACTTCGACAAGGGACGCTGACTTAACACCGCATACGTGATTTTTTTTGTTTTTAGCCTCCTGTTTTTATACAAATATTTTCTGTGGTTATGACGTAATTACGTGAGGGAGAATAAAATTCTCCTAGCTTTTAAGCACTTACAATGTAAGGATATAATTT
Organism: Syngnathus acus; assembly: GCF_901709675.1. Classification (NCBI taxonomy): domain Eukaryota; kingdom Metazoa; phylum Chordata; class Actinopteri; order Syngnathiformes; family Syngnathidae; genus Syngnathus; species Syngnathus acus. Next base: position 12,164,260 of record NC_051088.1, on the reverse strand, counting down.
AAAGTCAGTATTTCATGTATTTCTTTTCTTTGAAATACATTTTGTGACGTTACCTAATGTACTCTACCTAATTTGATTGATTGCACTGTCTATTGCGTTAGCATTTGGTTTATAAATTGGTGGCACGGTATATTACAATTGATGTATCTATTAACACGGGATCATTTAATTTGCATTTTAACTCGTTGGTTACTTTGAGCAAAAAATTCAACAATAAAAAAAAAACAACTAAATACCTCTCCCAAAGAGTTAAGATGTGACTTGATGGTTGGAAAATAAAATATCATAATATTTATACCCCACGCAGCCACTCCCATTAACAAACAAACAAACAAACAAACAAACAAACAAACAAACAAACAAACAAACAAAGGTTTTGGGGTATTAGCTTGGCAGTAATTTTGAATTTCTTTGTATTATTTCATAGCTGCTTTTTTTCCCAATGCAAGGAAATACTGCAGAAAATATAAAATATTACTCTAGTGACAATTGCTATGTCATCGTTATCTCTATCTAGTCGTGACCCTGTGTAGGGTGCGGCAGCAGCACACATTTGTTTGAGTCCTGCAATAACATATATAACACTAATAATCATGTTCTAAATTTTAAATGAAAGTCCTTTAAAAATTCATGGCAAACCAAACAGTTGAACTGGCATCTATGGTTCTGAAACAGAACATATAAAGATACATACATATAGACTGATTACAGTATTTACTTTATTGTCAAGTGGGTATTTAGGTCACAGTTTAAATCATGTTTTCTATTTGATGTTTGTTTCAACCTCTCAGCTATTGCACTGTTGAATTTATTATGGGACAGCAGCCTGGAACGTGCAACGTTTTCAAGTCATTTTTAAAAAAAAAGGAAATTAAAAAAAGCTTAATCCAGGTGTACATTCTTGTTGTTACATTGCGTCATGTGATACACAGGAAATGTTGATATGGGAATGAGGGGGTGTGAAGTATCATCTTTTGAAGGATATTCGTGCGCTCTTGATGATCACAATCGGTGTATTTGTGTGTGTGTATATGCGTGGCAGTGACCTTGCACAATACTTTGTTTGTCTGCCTGCAGAGGTTCTGCGCCGTAGCTCGGCTCTGCCATTATTTTGCTCCAGGATGAATATCTTTCACAAGTTTCAGGGACACTCACTTCAGTTTCTGACTCAACTCCAGCACCACGTTACCACGGCAACCTGAAGGCCAATATTGCTGTTGGTGAATAGATGGAGATATTATTGTCAGTGCCCGTCCTTTTTAGAAGATACAGATATGAATTCAGGACACCAGAGAACCTCTTTGAGTCGTCATTCAAATCTTTAGTACCGTTCTCTCAAGTTCAGTGTATTTTTAGGTTAAATATATTTCAACATTCACTGTAATTAAATAGAAACCATACTCCACATTACAACAAAATGTAACTTTTATGCTAGGTTCATATTTATCAAATGTTTTATTTTATTCAAGAATACAGAATTGTGGCCTTCAGTCAAGTCATCTGTCAAGACCATACTTAAAGTTGATTTATGACTGTTTTGTCCAGCCTTGAGGTATGATGAAACTGTATGCCAAAACAATAGTGCATCCTTTTTTGTTGTGCTTGGTTCGGCCCATCACAATCCTCCTAATGTTATCAGCTATAATGCATACTTCAAAGTACAGCAAAAAAACAAAAAGTATGATGCTCCATAGTCATCTGTTTAAGATGAATGTGACAGACAGCAGCTCAATGGGGCAGCGCAAATGGAATAGGATCAGGACGGCGTGACAATAGAAGCACTCTCAGCTTTCATGCAAATTAAACCGTACTTACAAAATAGACATGCACATTTTCCATCTTAAAAAAAGAAGAGTGAGTTGATGAAAATAAATTGACAATACAGTCCTGGCAGAAAAATGGCATCAAATACTGTAATATTTCACCAAGTTCACCCTGTTCCATCCAATACGAAAATCAATAATAGTTTAACAGTAGCCTCAAAGTGTAATTCATACCGAACTGCAAGTCAGCAGATGCAGCCAAGTGATGACTATTGTTTATTGTTTTATCGAAACCTTTTGGGTGGGAGTCTACCAGCAAAACTTGGGAATATTTGCCCTTTGTTCTTTGCAAAAGCACTCCAAATGTGTCAGATACATTATATTTTAAACAGTACATCCAAAGAAAACACTTGAGCACCACAGTATGAAACTATCTTACTGTATATTCACAAATCAACTTACTGTTGGTTACCTTTAAACCAGGGGTGTCAAACTCGTTTTTTTCGCGAGCCGCATTGTAGTCATAGCTTCTTTCGGAGCGCCATTATGACTGTCAACCCAAATCAATGTATGAGCACCTCATATTATATGCAGTAAAAGCTACAAAACAAACTGACAAATAACTCGTTTTCAAATCAGACGAGTAAAAACTGGTCAAATATTTAAAAAAGAAGATATTAAAAGTGAAGACAATTTGCAATTCTAGTAATGACACACGAATTTGAAGCACAATTTGTCTTCGCGGGCCACATAAAATGATGTGGCGGGCCGTATCTGGCCCCCGGGCCTTGAGTTTGACACCTGTGCTTTACACAGTTCTGGACTTGGTGTGAAAACTTATAGGAGAAGCATTATAAAGGAAGGTTGAGAAGATGACGTCAAAATCCTGTCGGAAAGTGCAAATTACAAAACTCCAAATATAATTCCCATTGAGCTCAATTGGAAACCGGGTCTCGAAAGCTGTCTGCCGTGTTGTTTGAGGTAAGGCAGAATGGAAGACAAGTGCCTTTCACAGAGTCACTGTTTGATAAATAAGATCGTGACAGTCAGGTGGGGTCAAGAGACTGTAATAGCCACCAAAGCAAGCAATAGAAGAGAAATCCCACGACCGGGCATCCAGCTGTGAAATCTGGTACATGTTGCAGCAAAAGAAATGGAAATGAGGTCCTGAATGATGTACGCTGATGTTTAATAATAATCATAATTTGCATGAACTCATATTGTGGCAGAGCACCACAAAGGAAGTTGGCAAGTCATGCTGGTGACTGCTGAGTGCATTCAGTATTCTCAAAACTGGTCTCAAAATGGTATTATATATTTGAGACAAATGTATAGTGACTGACTTCTCAGCTTGGTTGTTTTTACAGCTTCATATACATTCTGTCTTTTTTAGTTTTTGCCTGTCCAAAATGTTGCTTTTAAAAAGAAAACCAGCTTGTACCCTGGAAGCTGCATGACGTAATCATGATCGATTCACAACAATCAGGTCATGATTAAGATAGATAAAAACAGGCGGATTCTACTTTTATAATTCATATTTCACAAACAAAACATTAACCAGAACACTGTGTTTCGACTAGTTAGGCTGCACAGAACGCATTATTACAAAGAAAATATCTGGGCTGACTTTGCCTTTAACACAAAGTCTGAAATAACAAAAGGTCACCAGGAGACGTCATGGCTACATTGGGACCGAGCAACTTTGACCAACAAACTTTTACACTCAAGGGCCACATTGGATTTTCAAAATTTCCAATTCGCTTTGTAACAAAGTTGTGATGTGAATGACGTCAATGACAAACTTAGACTCTGTTATCAAGCACTTTGAGGTTCCCTTAGTTTATGATTCACTTTGTCCCTCGGAAAGGATTATTAATGGTCTTAATGGAAGAAGCTTTTCTTTACTGCTGCTATGGTTACATAAACATCAGATCCAAAGCTGAGGTCGCTGTGGGGCCCCTCTTCGTCTCGAAACAAACATACTTGATACATGTCTTTTCTTTCATTGAGACAGATGACCGAGATGAGTAAGACCAAGCTTACAGATGTGTGCTTGCGTGTGGCCGTGTGCATGTTTACCACAGTAAGTGAAAGTAGTGGACGTGAAATGCAGATGTCTCCAGGTTACTGGGGAATGTACAGTAAAGGCAAACACGGCTTGGAAGGGTGAGTGCTGAAGAGATCTGGTACTACGCCAATTATGCGTTACCTTGTAAAATGGATATCGTAGCATGCTGAGTTGTGTTCGGAATAACACCCGAAGCCAAAAACAAAAAATATTCATCCTTCCAGAGTGGGCAGTATGAATGACTTGAAAGACACTTTGTAGTTATTTCTGGAAGTGGACATGACTTGAATGATGTATTAATTAAGAGATAGCTTCTATATTTACCATGGGAGGGAGAAGTCAATTACCTCATCTAAGGTTTTAATAATGGGAAAATCAACTCCAGGCTGAATCTCCTTTGTGCAGCAAGTCCAGCATATTCTTTGGATTCCTCAAACAATGAGCAGGTGCTGACTGAAACTGTGGGTGGAAAGCGCATGCAGGAGAAAATGTTTACGCAGTTCATGATTTGCACTTTCATACATCATAGTGTAATTTTTTTAATTACGTTAGATAAATGATTGCCAAGGTTACCGTGGCAATGACAGAGATTGTGTTAATTCAACATCGCCGCAAACCCGACAGAGATCCAAGTGAGGCAAAATGACTCATTATTTCTGTGGTTTAAGGATAATTGGGAAAATATCATAATAGAATAGATCGCTTATGATATACATTACAAAGTAGCACTCATGGGACATTAAAATCATTGTGTTCAATATTTCATCCAAGTTTTTCAACTCGAAATCTGCAGTGTTATGGTCAACCTATGGACAATTCAAAGTCTAATACGTTGTGTTATGGCTTCACTTGCGTCACTGACACTTAAGCTGCTTAAATGTTTTTTTTTTTTCAAGGCATTGCTTGTTATGGAGAGGAAGACAGTTTAGAATTATGATTATATGAATCAGCTCGATGCTGAATTTTAGCTGTGTGTAAAGCACAGAATCTGTTTCCTTCCTCTTAAGAGATTGTGGGCCCCGAATAGGGTTTGCTAATACTGTAATTGGCCATTCCTGTATTATCTATTGATATGTTTATTTATATTAGGAAATGTCAGTGATCAACTCATCCATTTTCTATATTGCTTTATCGTCTTTAATTAAGGACAACCGTACTGAATGCGTGGAATTTGGCCTAAAAAATGGAGGGGACATTCTCACAACCAGTATTGCTCATTCATCTCAATGGATGAAAAATTGGTCCCACCCCCTGACCACGTGCACATGCAGTCCAAGGTCCCACATAAAGACTGACGCACAAATGAAAATCCCACGCCAGAGAGTATTGGGCTAATGTTACCAAGGAAACAATCTTAATCAAGGAGTCACGCACAAAGTAAATGATATTCAAGATTTGTCATCATTGAAATATAATTCTATAGTTACAGTATCAGCAACAAAACACTATTATAGTATTGGTGTCACTCATCTTTTTTTATTCAAAAAGTGGATTGAATCTTAAAGGCTGGGCATGTTTGACACCATTTTTTTTTTTTTTCCAGACTGACACCAGTTTGATTATTCACTCTCTGAGGACTCACTGATAATGAGTATTGAGACCACTAGTAGTACTTTTAATATCTAAAATTTCATTTAACACCGTATGCTAGAAAATCCGTGAAGAAAGACTTCCTTCTGAATCAGATGTTGGTTCGCCAATGTGTCCAACTACTGTCAAGGAGGATTTATTCAATCTCGTAAGTATCACTATAACAATAATTTCTCAACCATATAATTTGCATGGTGTGAAATTTATGGAATTAATTAACAATGACTGTAAGAATCTTATCAATCATTCAGATTTTAACAAAAAGGAAATTGTATTTAGATTTTACTCCTGCCCACTTTGGCCACCACGTAGCTCAGTCACGGCACTGATGTCGATAGGTTCTGTTTGCGATCTATTATATAAATGGCATATTAAAAAAAAATGACTGAATGGACTAAGCGGAGAGAAAGAATGCATTGGTCTGCCTTTATATTATTCATTATAATAAGACCACAGGAAGCATACTCAGCATCCTTTCAGAGGCACAATGTATTGATTCCTATATTATTCTCACTCCAGAAAATACGCCAGGGAGGGATTTTCCGTTATTGAAAACAACTTGCATGTTGCATGTTTTCATCCAATTTGCCTCCACTGACAACAGAGCGGTTGTCCTCATGTCACATGTCCTAACAGTTCACACTTGATAACAGCCAGTGTGTATATGTATTGTGCACAGTGCGACATCACATGTTATCTTTAATTCAATCTGACCATTGCTGCTCAGTGAAAAGATGCTATGGGGTATCAGCAAGGCATTGAAGCTGATGCACTACTCTATGTTTTGAATTCTAATCTGATCAAAATAATACGGAGTGGAAATTATGACCCAAGTTAACGATGGATTTTCCTCCCCACGGTAACGATAGCACCCACGTTTTTAGAAAAGTCACAAACCAAGGAAATCCTTTACCATAAAGAGTCTTGCCACACTTACGTACCTTGAAAAAGTTACTTTGCTACTTTACTGATTGCAGTATTTGATTGTATAAAGTTACTCGCCGACAACCCCGCTTAACATAAAATTGACAACCAGGCTTTGCAAATACTCAATTGGAAGTCGACCTTTTTTTAAAGTGACATTTAAGAATGAAGTTTGTCATAAACAAATGGAAACCTTTTTTGCCTAATATAAATAATTTTCTTTATTTTTTTTTAATAGTTTTTTATGCAATTCACCTAACATAAGTGGCTACTCAACACAAGTTTTTCTAGACGTCACTTAAAATAAATTATTTTAAGGAAATCTTATTTGACACTACAAATTGTGAACTTGTAAAGTAACTGTAGTCAGATTAGTTCACTCAGAAAAGTAACATTAATCATTACGGGGGGGGGGGAGTATATAATAGAGTAACATTCCTGGCATGACTGAGCATAAACAGGAAGTTGTGAAAGTTCAAAATATGCAGATTCAGTGTCTTCTCCCTTCTCATGGACTGTAGCCTATTTTTGCAAATTATACTAAGAAGTGAAGCATTACTCTCCGCTCATTTCACGAGCCATATAGAATATGATAAATGTTGGGGCAAATGCGTGAATTGCCAAATCCCTTACCCTTATCCCTCGTGCCTTCTTTTCTGTGCGTAGGTGTTGTCAGAATCTCCCCAGGCATATTTACGCACTCTGGTTCTTTCTCATTGGTGCACTGGGGAACTGCGTTGATGCGCATGCAGTGACACTGCCTTGATCACTGTAATAAAAAGAGAGGCAACAAGGAGAAATCAAGCACTGGAGTTAGAGGCACCAAAGCAAGCAGACATTTGATGGTGGATTTGATCAACACGTCATCACAAACTTTCGGTACTCTTTTGCTTTTATCTTTACAACACTGTGTGCACATTTGTATTGTGGACTTTCTCTTGGAGGAGTTATACATACTTTTTCAACATCATCATATTTATCTTGTGATTCTTATGTGTGTTGTCAGGGATTTGCTGAAGGATGGAGTGGTATGTGCTGGTGCTGATGCTGAGCTTGCCCCACTCCATGCACGCACATTGTTCTTCGCAGTGTCACAAATGCTTGCAGAATATCTTCAAGCCCAACGGCGCCTACAGTAGCTTGGTAAGAAGATGGGCAACTCTACTCCAAGTGCTTTTGAAATTAGCTATTTTGGGGTCTTTGTGTTGAAGCTTGTCTTACAGTAGCTGTTTTAATCTTCCTCAAGGGATGAATAGTTTCTCTTTAAAAAGTAATAAATGTCAAATTACATTATTTTGTAAGGAAGGTGAGTACGATAGGTTGCGCTTGCATTTTTTAAGGATGTTTTTTTTTTAAATATCTATTTCTTGCTCTTTTACTGCTGTAAAATGTACTCTTCCACACTAGGACAAAAAATGAAAAATGATTGATACAATTTCAATTTTTATTATGGTTTTGTTGCAATTTCAACTAATGTAGCCTGATGGAAATTATGTTCAGTGATATGCTGTGCATTTTGAAATTATGCATAAAGTTTGCTTTTGCATCTCTGGGGGGGGGGGAAATAAGAAACAACTGCAAAATGATAAGCAGATTAGATATTACATTTCAGAATTTTTCTTTTTTGTTATTTAAAAAAAAAAACACTGACAACACCCGTATTCCAAATATTTAGACCACGTATTTGAGAAAAATAAAAACACGTTAGAAAATAACAAAGCTTTAGTGCTTTTGGTCTTTAATTTTTTCCCCCAGATCTGTATTTTATTTATTAATGGAATGTCACAATTATCCATGGGTGTGTTGCAGTGGTGCGGGTTGTTGTGTGGGGATGAGCCGTCGCTGTGTGAACGCGTTGCGGGTCTGGAGGAGGTGAGACACGAAGATGAGAAGGAGCAAGAGGATGAAGAAGATGGGGCCAGCAAACAAGCCGACGCGCAGTTCCTGAAGAAGCTGGACCAGACCATCAAGGAGCTACTGTCCTCCCCTTGGCGGGACAAGCACGTTGCGGAGATAGTGGCGGACTTATTGAAGAAGACCGGGGAGAGAGGAAATGATGTGCCGGCAGAAGAAGCGGAGAACAACCCGGAGGGAAACGCGCTCCGCGCCTATGATCACGTGAAACGTTACGGCGGCTTTTTACGCAAGTTTGGCCCGAAGTCCAAGAGAAACGAATCCGAGGAACCCGAGGAGCTTCAGAAGCGCTACGGGGGCTTCATGAGGCGCATCAGACCCAAACTGAACAACATCAAGTGGGACAAGCGCTACGGGGGCTTCCTGCGTCGCCACTTCAAAATCTCGGTGCGCTCCGCCGAGGATCCTTTCTCGTCCTACTACGACGACCTGAGTGGAGAAATGAGATGAACTGCGTAAAGCGCAATGAACGCTCACTGCAGCTTTACTTCATCTTCTATTTAAGCCCAAATCTTGCCTGCTGTACTTGCTGCCTTCTTGTCTGTGCGGTTCTGAATTCCAAGTCTTTGATTGTTTAATAAAACAATGAATCAAACTAAGACTGGAACTTTTGTCCACAAAGGTAAATCAAATGCAATTTATTATCCACCGACAATTTGGAATAAACGTAAATATTTTCCCTTATTTTGTCGAAAGTGATGGTAAAGTTGACCGCGTTTTTTATTTTATTTAATTCGTTCCGAGATTTAAAACTAGAACAGAACTAATCTGAGAATATAACATTTTTTTTTTTCGTAATTTTGACATGGCGTCTTGTCAGTCACAAAATATATAATAACACATTTTCACTGTACGCCCCCGCCCCCCGTGCATTACGTTAGCATGTCTGTACCGCCATCTCGTGGCCATGAAAAGTACAAAAGATACTTTTTCAGGCGTCATAATTACCTTTGTCAAAATTATAAATCTAATTTTTACTGGCAGAAGTCGGTTTGTTTGACCGTCAATTTATTTGCCATGGTGTTGTTTTTGGTAAGGCTCAGCTTTTCAAATGCAAAATAAATACCTATGTTTATACTTAAACGAGTATTACAAATGTTTCTTTTAATCTAATAATATTCAAACAATTTGTAGTGCAAATTTCATCTCTACCTGATCAGATTCTAAAGGTTGTTTTCTTTTTGTAAGCTTTTAAACAATTTAGGAAAGCAACAGTGAAGCTTTTTGTAGCTGTTATCAACATGAATTATTGCTCGTTTGCTTCAAAAGTTTGCATTAGTGCAAAACCATACACCAACTGTCTTTCGAAGTGATGCAATATTTTATACGTATAATTCGCTAAAGCATTTATTACATAAATTAAAATATTCAAATCAAATCTTTCATGTTGACCGAAAAGTGATATTTGCAACATATTCTAATGAGCAATTCAGACTACCAATCAAATAGTGAGGTATTTGGAACATTTTGGTGGTCGTCTGTGTTGCAACACACTGCCATACAAATAAATCAGCGAAGAAAGAAAACAACCGATAAAACACCTGCAGGACATCCACAGGGTGTTCATGTCTTTTTCTGTTTTGTACAATGTATCTTTGGTTGAGGCACTTTTTTGCATTCCTACTCTCAATGTCGCCAAAAATTAGCCCTGCCGCAAATAGTGAAAATCTGAGGAACTGACACCCTTTGAAAAATAATTGTGTTTATCGATGCCAGTAGATGATATAAAAGCACTACTTTTGTCCAAATTAAGCTCCTCAGCTCATTTCAACATAATTCCTGGGCATCAAGATGGTGGCAAAGCAATACTTCTACTGCTTTGACCTAAGTGAAAAACCTGAGTTTTTAATACAACAGAGTTTTTTTCATATATATATATATATATATTGTTTTTATAAATATGATTGGGTTCACCGGCTACCATATTAACTGCTCTAAATGGATGAGAATACTGCTATGGTCTTTGATACATTCTCAAACAAAAATGATTCTCAAACAAAAATGTTCTCGTTTCAAACAAACAAAATGGAAAACAATGTGTCCCTGAACAAACTAAATGCTAATTTGCCATCATTGCTGCTCCACCAGCTGCTGCATGTCATCCCCTCTCACCTCATTGTGCTGACCTTCTTCATTTTCATCAGCTTCAACTCCCTGTAGGAAAATGTCTGCGGTTGTTGCCGTGGCGTCCAGCACAGTAATGGTGCCGACCGGCTGCGTGATGCAAGTGTTTTGTGAGCTGGCCAGGCCCTGCAACGTGGCCGGGAGTGTCACCAACTGGAAATGAGGACTGACCATTTTGACAAAGGTCGACGAGACGATGGCGCCGCTCTCGGAGGACGCCCCCTCCTGACCCGCCACGGCGGAGAGCACTGTCAGGTTGGAAGCATCGGCCGTCAGCTCCGAGCCGTTGAGCGGCGAGGTCAGCAGAGTGTAGCCGCTCAGGTTGGAGGCCGCCGGAGCTCCCGCCACAGTCAGCAGCTTACAGAGCGGCACGCCACTTAATTGGCTGAGAGGCAGGGCGACTTGTGCGGGCGCGGGGATGGCAGACGCTGGGCTGGAGGCGGCGCGGCTCATTCGGGAGCGCTTGGGCGCCGGGGCTACGGATCCAGGGCTGAGGTTCATCAGGACGTTGTTGAGGTGCTGAGATTTGCTCTTCAGCTCCTTGGCTCGTTTTCTGTGCTCATCACACTGTTGCTCCAGAGCTGTACACAGACATGATGTTGAGACAAACAATAGTAATGCCTCTTTTCGCAAGAACCACACGTTTCAAATTACACTGGTCAATACCTTTTTACCTTTTTTTTTTTTTTTAAACAGAGATGCACTTTATCTAATTCAATAAACTGTTGGTTGATTCATTATAAATTGTAAAATATTAACTCAAAAATGATCTATGAACAACCTGACCCATCACTTTGAAAAATTAAATGTGGCCTTTGATCATAAAGGTTTGTTTCATAAAGACGAACCAACGAGGCTGCTGGTGTACTGTTCTCTGTAATGGTCCATTTGGCTCTTATGACTGCTCAGAACCTTCTTGACCAGATCCAGCATTCCAAAGTTGTGCACGATGCTGTCGAGCAAAGCGGCATCTGACGAAACAAACCACTCTGTGTTAAATGAGTCAGCTGATGGTCCTGACACTGGATCATACGGCTCAGTTCATACCACGGCAAATCAGAAAACATCCGTTTTACTGAAGGGGATTCTAACCTTTGACCTGCAGTGATGGTTCACACACTCTTTCATGCAGCCCCTTTAGGACCTCTTGGAGCTCCTTCTGGAAGTCCTCAATCACCTCCTCCAGCAGCCCTGCGTCCTTCAGCGCACGCCAGAATGACACGGCATCCTCTGCACATCCAAATACATGTGAACAGAATGTCATCGAAAGTTGTCACAATTTTAATCTGCGCAAAGACTTAGAAGCACCTCCAACGACTGTGACCCCCTCTGAAGGTCCCTCTGACCCCTCTGGGCGGGAGTTTCCATTCACTATAATGGAAACGACACAATGTTTCAACAAACCCCTCTGTAATTTTCTCTCTACTTTCTCGCTAAGCCGTCTGCACACAATACTGAACATGCAAACAAGTATAGAACAACATGTGGAAAAGGGCAATTAGGCCAGCTGATTATCACAACTGATTTGAACAAACTGAGTTTGAATGCCTTTTTAGATGAATGGGACAAAAGAGTTCTCAGTAAGTATGATGCACTTCAGCTCTATGCCACTCCAATGCACAGGCCTTCACCAAAGCCAAACTGTTTACACAATTTAAAAAATATATCGTGAGTGTATAAGCATGTGTGCGAGCAGGGCCGTGGTAAACTAAGCCTTGTGGCCAGTTGGGGCATGACTCACAAACCTCCACGAAGGCCAAACAAACACGCAGGAACAAAAACACTGTTCCATACTGAGAGAATAGATGGGGGAGTTATAGTTGGCAGGTTAAAGCTTGGGGGCATATCCAGTATACAGTATAATATTTGCGGTGTTCTTTGAAGGTCTACAGAGACAAGGCATTAAAGGAAGGACAGACCACAATGTAGCACATCACACACCCACGAGCTGGAGGCTCATCTACTTACAGTTAGCAGTGGATGAGGTGGCAGCAGCCAGGTCGGCAGACTGGTCTGAGCTGGCGGCCAATTTGGTTCCCAACAGGTCAATTTTGGTGCTGCGGCAGGTGTTGGAGCAGACTTTCGCGTGATGATAGAATTCCAGCTCGCCGGAGTCCATGATCTTCCTGGGGAAGAAAAAGTTGTGGTTACAGTTACATGTTGTCTTTGGAGTTCCCTAACACTATCAATAAACTACTAAAGATTTACTGTTGAGAAGCTGAAATTCAAAGCAAAAAACGAAAATCAAAAATATTAATACATTGTTGCACCTTTATAATAAAACGAATTGCACTGCTCACATTGAATTAAAAAAAAGATACATTGTGCATAAAGGCAGAAAAAAAATCATAATTGATATAAGAACGTAGCCTACAATTTAAAAAAAAAAAAATCGTTAAAAACTCTTCCAAAAAATACTTGAAAAGTGTACTAACAACTAACACTAACTGACAAACACTAAAAATTAATTAAACTACTCCTTTCTCTCTTCATGTGCATACATATAGTCAATATTTTAAATATATTAGACCTGAGCATGGTGCCATTGAGTCTGATAGCTCTTTTCCAGTCCTTCAGTGTCGACTTGCCCGCAAGGCAGACAAACTCTTTTGGGCTGATGAGCTGATCATTAAACTGAAGAATACAAAACACAATATTATTTTTTTAGATTAAGCCCAGAATTTATTCACTTCAAAAATGTTCTTGTAACATTACTTCCTCTTCGATTATTGCAACAACTTTGCTTCAAGACTCATGCAAATGGAAGAAAGCATTTAAGAGTCATTAGGTAAACAGGTACCTGGACACACTTCACATTGATCCCAGGGCAGACAAACTTCTTCCACACCAACGTGCCTGTGGCATCTCCACACGTTATGGGGTAGAATACATCAGACTCCGCATCCACTTCCTCTGTTAGCTTCACTGCAAAATATAGAGACGGGGTGAAAACCACAAAGACATAACTCAATAAAATGCAGGGTAACTTGGCCGAATTCTTCATCATTTATCAAATTCATTGAGAACCAATAAAGAACTGATTGTCATGTTGATTCCAGTTTGTCAACAGTAAGATCTTGGCAGATGTTATCAATACATTTGGGGGTTGAACTTAATTATGGCTTTCTATGAAAATAGATCACATTGTCTAATATGAAATGATGTAGCTGCTCTAGAGCAGCGGTCATATTTTAAAATAAAAGATCATTCAGGCTCAGATAAACAAAACAGAAATAATGCCAGTTATTTATTCTTTCTTGTGCAGCCCGGTACCAAATGATCGACGGACTGGTACCAGTCCAAGGCCCTGGAGTTGGGGACCACTGCTCTAAATGGCTAAATGTACATATTAATAAACAGATAATGTAAGATACTTTACCAATGACTGCTTCTTCATTGGACAAGGGATCTGATTTACTCGTATCATCAGTTTCCACTTGAGTGACTGTGAGGACCTGAGTTCTGAAAAGACACACAAAATGAAACAACAAGCAAAAAGGTGCAAAAGGATCCAGCATTGCTGGTAATGGCTTTTCATTGTGCTGTTACAAAGTACAAACCCTGGCTGATCGATGAGCTGGGTGGCTACCATCACTGTTTTATCCTCCTCCACCACAGAGAGGCCCTCAACAGTTTCATCAGACATTGTCACTATCACGACCTCATTCATTTCTTGCAAGTTGACCTCAGCCAAGGCCATGCTGCACAACACACAGATGAAGAAATAGACATACAAAGATAGACAGATAAATCCATAGGCGAATAGAGACAGACAGAGAGATATATACATTTGTTATTACAGTAATTTACAGTTCAAATAAACCTATCAAGTCCGTACATACTTATGAAGTGTTTCGTCAACGAAAACAGAATGGTAAAGAGGCGTAGCCCAGCTAAAATCACTTCTTTTATTACAATGATATTATTTTTGGACGAAGTCTTACCTTGCTGATGTTAGCCACTTAGCAGATACCTAGCTGAGTTAACGCTAGCACAATAGTAGCTCCAGGTCCCTATAAACTTGACCGTTTAATTAGTTATGGAGGGGCAATTGGGCATTGAGCTGGTTTCCATCTAATTTGATAAAAGGCACAAAATACTTTGGGTGTACAGTTCTTGAAATACAAGTTTCCATCCTCCTGAGACTTCCTATAACTGTATATTACTAGTACGCAGCTGGGCCTTCTTCTTCTCGGTATTAACGGTGATTTAAAACACAACATCGGTGACTTTCGCCATCTACCGCCGAGTTAGTCAATTGCAATTTACCCATCGAAAACCTACGCTTTACGGAAGCCGACATTGACTAAAAATCTTAAAGTACGCACCAAAAATTCCAGACCAATAGATGGCGCAATTTCACGCAATGCTGTTTGCAACTGCTGTTGTACCGAGAAGAAGCCTTGCTCAGCAGACAATGTCGACAAATAATTTGATATCTCTGGTTTCAAGTTGTTGCCTTAGCCCGACTGGCTAGAGCAACGTGAAGCACATAAAGTGGCTCTGTCCGAACCTGCTTGCAGTTTATCATGGCGAACTGTGTCTGGACAGAAAAGGTACTCCAGCTCCTCCACCGAATGAATAACTTTTATTTACCAGGTAAAGTCACGTTGCGTTAACACAACAACGGAACGCGGGCCACTCACAAAAATGTCATTTGCAGGCTCTTGTCGTGCGAATTGTCTTCGATTCGAGATAGATGGAATCAAAGTTGGTTGGATTATGCCGCACGTAGCCTCGCAGTTGGCGTGCTACGGAGATGTGTTCCAAAAGCCACTTGGGGGTGCTCTGTCACTGTGCAACAATCTGGACTCTTACGACAAAAGGTCCGAGGCAATGGGCGTTGTTCTGTCGAACCTGAGACGTGATTCTTCATTTCGCTGCCTCAAAGGTTGGAGAGATGAGGTGAGACGTGTTACAGCAGTGGTGGACCATGATTGCTATCATAAACATTGACATACAATTACAATGTGGGTTTTATTTGCTGGAAAGATGCAATACAAAAGGTATGAATTGGAAACATATTCTCTTCTTTCAGAGATACAATGTAATGGACAAATTCTCAGACCCTCCAGTGATGTGGATGGAAAGAGCAGCTACCAGTAAGTCATCCAGTTGCATCGCGAGTGTCCCATCTGATTCTCAACCAACTTGTTCAACAGGTCTTTTTGGGGTCAAGCGTTATGGTGTCCATATCAATGGTTACACAGTTAGTGAGAGTGGCGACGTCTATATGTGGTTAGCGCGACGCTCTCTCACCAAGCAGACCTATCCTGGACTACTTGACAACATGGTGAGAACAAACATGATCACAACAAGTAGCTCAAATGAACGCACTTGGTTGCAATTCTGTGCATAAACAAATTCAGCCAAAGACATGAAGATGAAATAGAAATGTTTCTGGTCACATACTTAGACTATAATTAGCTAATGGCCCGACAACTATTTCCTTGAAAGACACTGTGCATTTTGGTTACATATTTTAGATTCTTTCAAGTCGATGTTTATCAACATGTACGTGTGTAGTATTTGATGTTCAATATAATGGAAATTGTATTACTGTGGAACGTTAAACCAAAGTATCCCCGATTAATTAATTGAAATGCCTTGTATTAATAATCACAGCCTTCTGTCTGTGTTGTATCAACACCTCATAAAAGACATTCAGTGGATCGGCCTTGTGTCTTTGAAGGCAGCAGGCGGTTTGGCTGCTGGCATGAGCATCAAGCAAACACTAGTGAAAGAATGTCAAGAAGAGGCATGCATTCCAGAGGCGCTTGCAGAAAAGGCCCACCCGGTATCCACAGTGAGGTACGTTGACCTTTTTTGGCACATTTCACAAACCAAAATTAATGTTAAGACTATATATCAAATACTACTGTGAAAAGGTAAGTTGTTTTTTAAGAGTTGTGCAAAATTTGGAACACTGTCTTTTGAGTAATTTTGCAAAACCAACATGTCATTGTAAATAAAAAAAATCCTCCTCATTGATGTTTAAAACAAATAATTCATTCAATCATTCTGGAATTGCATTGGCTGTTTGGGGAAATGAAACAGAAACAGCATGTACTTGATCATTTTCAACAGTGTAATGATATTATCATGAAACATTATTTTTAGCCTAAAATGACTTCCTGTACTTGGCATTCAAGACAAATTGAGTACCACTGATCACTTGAGGAATTGTTCTCTAGCTACACCTACCAAGACAGAGAGGGAGTGTTTTCAGAAAGTCAGTTTGTCTTTGATTTGGAACTTCCTCTTGCCTTCAAGCCCAAAGTAGGCGATGGAGAAGTACAGGCATTCTACCTCCTGCCCATAGAGAAGGTGAGACCAAAGGGCACCTCTAAATACTCCAGGCTCTAATGATGATGTCATCATTTCTTATAAATGCATGTTTTTCATCAGGTGAAAGAACTACTGGCCACGGAAGATTTCAAACCCAACTGTGCCATGGTGGTCTTGGACTTTCTCATTAGACATTCTTTTATTGAGCCTGACAGAGGTTAGTCACGTTCTGGAATGGGTTATGCACAGATCCGATCTGTTGACCTGTTCAACTAAGTCTCCATGTGGTTCTTGTTTTCTCAGAACCCTTTTACCAGGAGTTTGTGTCCGGACTCCATCAAGCATTATAGAAAGAAATCAGTAGTAATCAACGAGACAGTCATCCTAACTTCTTGGAAGAAATATATCACGATAGAAGCAGTTTTATCAGAGCAGTAAAATATTTCCTCATTAAAAGAGCCCTCAAAACCTTTGTAAACTCGATGGAATAATAGACAACACAACATGACAGTTTCCTCTTAGTTTAATTTTATAAATGTAAGTGTAAAAAGTATTATGTTTGGTGAATGTTGAATAATAATAAAAAATCAAACACTCGAAGGCATGGATATCTTTGATGGCAGACGACCTAAGATCTGTTGCCACATACCAACATAAAATATTATGTGATTGACAGGAAACAATTTTATGACATCAATAATGCGTTATTACAAAGTTCACAACAGGGATTTTATATTTATATTTATATTTATATATATATATATATATATATATACACACACATGTATGTGTACATATGTATATATATACACATGTATATATGTGTATATATATATATGTATATAAAAAATCTAATCAATTACATTTGACAATATTTTTTTAACTTTTATTATACTGAGTTTTAATGACTGAATACAATGTAAGCAAGTGAAATATCACATCTCGATTAAATTAATATACCACATATGTGAGAAAACTGATTACATAGAGACACCATGGGAACACTGGCTCTTGTGTATTTTCTCATGTAAAAGCTGGTTGAGGTCTCGAATAAAGGAAATAAAAACAGGAATTTAAGGCCATAATTATCTCCCTTGTCCAAAGGTAAAAATACAATTTACCGTCACTGTTCCCTCTCCAGTGGTTTCAGGGCACCCATTTCAATAAACATCACAACCAGCTTCAACCAATTTAAAAATTGAAGAACCACAAGTAAACATCCTACAGTAGAAATATATGCAGTCAAGCAATATTTTTTTTAATTTGCGTTGAAAATTGTACTGCATAGTCATTTGTTACTCCACATCATTTACCTTTAAAAACTAATTACATTTCAAGGTCAAATACTGCACCTAATATTGCAACTAAAGCAATTCTCAACACAGTCGTGTGACAAGTACAGTGGATATAGGTTAATGCTGGAATGATTTTCTTGACAAGCGAATTTCACCCTCTTTATACCGTGCCTCCAGAATATCTTACTTTTGAGTTCAGCTTTCTTTTCTTCTTCAAAATAACTATTTTCTAGTTTTCATCACAACAGTGAATATCTTGAAAATGCGTTGGCATTAAGGAGGAAAACAAAAAGGCAATCAAAAAGTAAAACGTGTGCAGCTTAACTCCATGCAAATGTTGACAAATATGTGTAATTTGTAGCTTGAAGGCATAGACATGCAAAAAAAGCAAATGCATGGAATGTTATTTTATATTTAAGCACTTTAAAAAAAGGTGTACACAAATGTGCTGGATAAAACATTTTTCATTAAACTGTTCAAATATTTAACTACCACAGTAGCTATATTTAAAAAAGAAAAAGTCTACACATCCCTATATTAAAAATGCCAAGGTTTCAAAAAAACAATGTGGTCACAATCAATTGATGACAAAAGATGACCCAAACCTGTCAAGGCACTTGAACAAGTACAATGATATCTACGAATGCTGCAGGTGATTTCATACAAAGAAACATTGGTACTTTCAAGCATCAGGCTAGAATTCTTTTTGACAAGTTCCTCTTGCAGTTGCAAAGCCCAAGCTAGCTGTAAGCTATTTAGTAGTAAAGTTAATACAAGTTGGTAGCAATAATCGTGTTTGTAAGCCGTCTTTGTCACAGGATAAAGAAGCCGGGCCAATGAGTGAATGTGCAGAAATAAAAAATAAAAGAAATTTAAGATAAAAAAAAAAGCATGGAAACTTCTTTAACGTTGTGCTTAAATTGTGACTGTCGCTCACAAACGCTAGCAACACCACCACTTCAGGGGTCATCGTGTGAATGACAGACACTCTTCCCCCTTATTAATAGTCGGATCCAACGGACTAAATTGAAGCGTTTATTTTAGGGTAAATAGTAGTACAAAATAGTTTTTAGAATTCAATACAAAAATTTGGTTTCGAGTAACGTTAGTCGGCATGAATTAACATAGGGAATTTCTGGGGAAGGAATGCAAAACAATACATTCTGGTTGAACAAATATCTTCGCTCTAACATTAAACTTGAATGTTTTTTTTCACATTAATTGACCACCACCCCTTTGGCCCATTTGATATTTTCGACTCAACTAAATTGACCCCTTTTGGGCTTTGCTCGGCCTGGTTTGGTTCCCCTTCTACTTTGCTTCGTATGTGGCCTGCTTGCTACTTTATAGCACAAGACATAGGCCCTTTTTGCCACGTCTCTTAGCCTGCAGTGCTGCCCTGGTGGCCATTTCAAACACTTCCCTCACGCCGTCCTTGGTCTTCGCTGAGCACTCCAGGTAGCCAAAGGCGCAGATTTTGTTTGCCATTTCCCTCCCTTCCTCTGACTTCACAGGTTCCTGGTAACCAGATGCCAAATGACAGTATTTATAAATTTAAAAAAAACACACATATTTCTAATTTCTTAAAACATTACCTAATATTGTTGATAAAGGTTTAATGCATGGTTGCGGCTTTTTGGATGCTGGAACCAATTATTCCAAATATAACTCTTTACAATGGGATGTTTTGGTATGAAAGTCAACAGTGTCCTAGACAGGATTGTGGTCAAACTTTGAGGTGCTGCTAGCTTGTCAGTATTATTGCTATTCTGTCACATGGGCTCATTAAGATCAGTTTAATGGACAGAAAAGCGAAATATGTTCAAATAACTGCTGCAAAAGAATCACGTCATACAGCATCAATGTCCCTCACCTGTTTCATCTTTGCCAACTCTCGACGTGTGAGCTCATCGTTGCGGAGGTCTTTCTTATTCCCCACCAGAATTATGGGGACATTGGGACAAAAGTGCTTGACCTCAGGTGTCCACTTCTCGGGAATGTTCTCTACATTGTACACAAATGAAAACTTCGTGTTAGACCCCCAGAGTAGATCAACATGAAAGAATAGCAAGCGGAAATGGCACCTAAACTATCGGGACTATCAACGGAGAAACACATGAGGATCACGTCTGTGTCGGGATAAGAGAGTGGTCGCAAGCGATCATAGTCCTCCTGACCTGCCGTGTCCCAAAGAGCCAGCTCTACCTGCAAATATTTCAAAAATGTGTCATTACAAATGTCATGGTAAGATGATTCACTTTGCTATTTGTCATTTAATGGTCTACTCTTAAAGATGGACACCATGTTATGATTTCAGATACACTTTTCTGACCTCTATGTAAACACAAGATTATGAAATTATGCAGACAATCTTTTTTTTTTTTACATATGTTCACTGATAACAGCGGCAGGAGACATGTTTCTCTTGCAAACATGGCAATGACCAAAAGCTGCTGCAAGTAAACACTGTTCAAAGAATATTGGATTTCTGTAAGGAAAACCAGTACACATTACCTGTCTCCCGTCCACTTCAATGTCAGCCACATAGTTCTCAAACACCGTTGGCACATACACTTCAGGAAACTGATCCTTGCTGAACACGATGAGCAGACAAGTCTTGCCACATGCTCCGTCTCCAACTATTACTAGTTTCTTTCGGATCGCAGCCATCTGAAGAAAGCAAGCAAATGAAAATTGGGATAAATGACTGTAATGAGTCAGACATTTTTTGGGCTTTTTTGTAGCTTCTGTTTTTGTCCAAGTTATCGATCAACCTGAACAAACCAAAATTGCCCTCTGCATCTACTTTACTTACAACCAAGACACACCCTTCCTGAAACAGGCGCACAAAAAATATCACCTCTTGAACGTGAAATGAATTAAACTCCACAAATAGGGATCGAGTCCTGCCACAAATACTGAAAAACCATGAAACTGACGGTAAATGTTAAATACACAAACTATTATTTCCCAACCGTTTCAGATAATTTCAAACTCAGTTTACATTGCCTTTAAGAATAAATCGATTAAAGATTAGACACACACAAAAAAAAATTGTGAATTTGTGACTAGTTGATGTGCTATGCAGAGATTACTGTATGATAGAACAAAGCAGAGCATCTGTTGCCACAAGGGTAAGTTCATTGTGACAGCCGATAAAGAGCAAATAAAGTAAGGCTGTAAGATGTTTTTTCTTTCTTTTTTAGCTATCATGTTATTATATTTTAAAAGAACTAAGTTATGGTTCAGCTATGTTTGTGAGTGGAGGAGGCAGAGGCACTGTGTTGCTGCATTATGTATAAGTAAGCGGGACACCATTTGGATCGAATTATCATTTAATCAAATTTCTTCTTAAATTGCGTTGGTCCTTAATGACGGGTTATTGATATTGACAAGAATCTCAATTGTATTTTTTTTTTTAACACTTCACTTCCTAGACAGTTAAAAAAAAAAAAAAAAATGGTGACAACGAATCGGCGACATATTGCCAACTCAACTATGGGTTACCGTTTACCAAGGAGACACATTTTTAACACAAAGAAAGGTAGAATCTGACTACCGTCGTTTCAATGTTGCTTCCATTTGCTCTGTTCTCTTAATATTGTGAGAGCTAATTTGTCGCCAACAAGATAGCTGTTAGCGTTCTGCTAACAGCTAGCTTATTTTGGTCCCGTGGTTTTTTTTTTTGGTCCCTTGTCAAGCAACAGTTTGTATTCTGTACTTTCTAGCAGCGCCTGATATACACACAGAACAACAACGCATAACACAATTAAAACGATAAACCGACGTATATTATTATACCTAAAATGTTAGCCTTGAAATACTCGCCTTTCTTTGGTTTTCCTGTCGAGGTTTATCAGTTCCTCCTTAAGCGCTGATAGATTGCGTCATCACCATGCATACTTTCAGCCAATAGGAAACAGTATCCTCATGCTCCGGCCCCGCCTTCAGTACGTGGGCTTTCAACTGGGAGCTTGTTTCACGTTGAAAATAACCAAGACCAGAATTGACGCGCAGTGAAGTAAAAAATGTCTAAAAAGACAATTTGCACTCGTCGGGTTGGCCACCTTGTTTTTGTATTTTCTTGATGGTAATACCCTAAGTATGATAATACCCTATCTATGCTAAAGGTTCTCCACTGCAATTCTTGTTTTTCTGTGTGTCTGCAGTATCTGAGTATCTCCAGGGTTGCGCTTAGTATAATATAAAATATCCCATTTAAAAAAGTGCGCCTTTGATGAGGTGGACAAATAAATATATGCCCTGATTTTCTTGAAAACTTAGCACAAAACGAAAAAATGCCTCGCTTTATAAAGCAGTCTAAATAGTTTTCTAATTTTAAAGTGACCCCATCTGAATGCCAAAATTGTGTCTGACCGACCATCATGACTGCCTCACTTCTTCCTGTTTTTGTTTCTGAGGTTTTCAAAAGTTTGGGAAATTTCAGCGTTTGTCTCGGTAGGGGGCGCTGGTGACTTTGACTTATGTGAAATCTGAACCAATAAACGTCGAGGTAACGAGCACGAAGGCAGCGATTGGATCGTTTAAAAAGCACCGCCATTGGGTTATGCATTTTAAAACTTCCCGAATAAACACCACACACTGTCCGTAGCACTCCGTCGCTCGCTCATATACCGTAAGTATTTTTTTTTTTTTTTTTAGCAGTACTTTAATAACTTTTCGCTCAGCGGTAGCAAGAAACATACTTTCAACTTGCTAAACAATGGTTTATTATTTTAATGTGCTTCAACTTTAAGAAACGCTTCACGCAACGCGGTCGCCTGTTTATGTGTATTCGTCAACTAAGCTTAAACGTTTGCTCCACTACAAACTAATATTTTCTTCACACTTTTCGATGAACATATACAGTATTTTTATTTGCAGCGCTTTTAGGCGAAATGGCTGATGACTGTCCTGCGGGCAGATATGAGTTCGACGCGCCTTCCCACGTCGTCGACTTAAAGCAGTTAGCCAACGAGTCTTTCGATGATGCATGGTTCGGTAAGTATTCACTCACTGCGACTTGATTTTTTTTTTTATAATATGGCTGATCGATTGACAACAGCAAATTGTGATCGAAAGTGGGTTCCGCCCTATTTTGGCTTTGGTGTGCTCCTTAGCTGACATGCATTCGTATCTACAGGATCGAATATGAAGCTGCTTTGTCCAAACCATAGCTACCAAATTAAGCAGAATTACTGAAGATGCAAAACATCCTGCCCTGTCCTACATAAGTACAAAATGGAAACGATTATGCAGGACATCAAATGTAGGACCTGGTTATGATGTGGTGAAGGAAAGTTTACACAAAAATGAAGGGTTTGTCCAAAGGGAACACTATTGAAAGTTGACTGTAACAAATATTTGGGTGTCTGTCAAGTAATTGAAATTCAATTGTGATTATTACACACTATGATAATGCATTAATAGCCAATGTAGTATGTTGTTGTTGTTTTTTTATACAAGAAACCATACTTAGATTTATGACCCAAATTCCAGAGCAAAAGAGCCACTTGTTTGCAGAAAGCTGGGCTCACCCAGTAATATGAGGTATGGAGGGAGAGCGCTGGCACACTGCCCCTAAACTAGCGAATGTACTGTGGCAAGAAATATCCTGTAAAGTTTAAGAGATTGGGCAATCAAACTGACAGTCATGTTTTACGCCTTAAAATTAAGAAACATTTTTAGTCATTTTAATCTTCTAAAACTATGGCGCCTTCTACAATAAGCACTTTCTTTGTTTACTTGTTTGTTAATTTAAAATTTGTCAATACTGATTTATTTTTACAGATCGACAAGGCATCGAGCAGCCACATTGTGGAACCCCTAATCCTACAACCATTGCAGGCCCAGTGAGAGTTCCGGTTACAGGTGCTGGTTAGTTTTATGTTGATGTGACCTTGTACATTGTTTTCCAATTGACAGAGGCACACATAATGTTGCTCTGGCTCTCAAAGAAACACCACAGATTGTTGGTTGGTTTTTCTTGTAAGGTAAACATCAAGGATTTATGCCATAGAGCTAAGAATGCGACCGGTTTCTCTTGAAACTTCTATGCTCCTCCTGTATGTCTCGCGCGACCACATAAGTGATTTAGACTGCCTGATATGTAATGAGAACATTGTTTTGTTATTTTCAGTTTTAAAGTCTGCTGACTCCAAACCACATGACAGTGGTGCAATGGGAAAAACGCAGCCCAAAGATGAACCAAGCAGGTGCCTGTCTGACGCGTGCGTGACTTTTATTTTTTTTAACTCTCGTAACTGGAATGATGTGCACATGTTGCTGTTAGAACTAACATTTTGTTCTTTTAGAGGTTCAAAGCGGAAGTTGCAAGATGGTCCGTCTTCACGGCGTTCTAAAGTGTCTAAAAGGTAAGTGCTTATTCCTTAAATTGGCATGAAAAAATAAAGATGAAGGGGCAAAGGGCAGAAGAGGCCGCTATGTTGACCTTTTCAGTATTTCAATGAATACCTTGTGGGTTTATTGGCTAAGCTGCTGGTGGTGGTATCGGTCATGCTTATGTAACTGAAATTTAACTATAACAGTGCTGAGGACCAAGTAGAGATCAGCAGTGACGTCAACAATGAAGCAGAAGCAATTTGTGATGGAGGAACTGAATTGACTTCATTGGAGAGTCTCCCTCAAGAAGAACCTTCCACATCAGTAAGTAACATCGCCACCTAGAAGTCTGTTAAATGCTGTTGTGGAAATTCACGGAGAGGGCGTTTACTGGCCTTAACGTTCCAAGGATCCATAGAACAACGTGCTAGATATAGAATGCATACCAACTTCCTAAAATGTTTGCATTGTGTGCATCTGATGTCCACCACAGTTAAAATGCACACACAAATCATTGTTAATGTGAGAAAAAACAGGCCACATATGTGGTGAGCAGTTTGATTGCTCCCTGCATCTCACAGGATTGCATCTGTTTTGTTAGACACACGTGCTCGGTGGTTGCAGTGTGGACAAACCTGGCAGGCCACTAAAGAGTAACAAGACAAAGGTGGTCAAATCCGTCTACGTACCAGTGGCCGAACACATCATGCAGTTACAGAAGCGCACCCCTCAACGCTTCCGTGAGCTGAGTCGGGTTGAAAGAGCCAAAGGTGTTGGAAGTTTGTTCTGTTGTGCACAGTATATATTTAGTGATGGGCACAAGAAATTCAGACGGCCGTTTTCAAATGTTTCTAACAGGACCGCCAAAATCAAAGGTCCAGCGATTGCAGCTCACTCGACCTCAGTCTCCAAAGTTCGCAACAAGACTGAGGAGCCGACCCATCAGAGTTAAGAGCAGTGCTCAACTGGAGGCTGAAAAGGAAGAGGAACGTCTCAAGTAAGCTCACTTAAGCAGGAGATGCGCACGTTTACACTGTTTAAATAGTGTTATGTTTTTAAAGGAGTCCATTTATTTAAAAAAAAAAAAAAAATGTTTGTTACCGCATTTAAAAAGGTCAACTTTCAAAGCCCAAGAGCTAAGAAAAAAATTCTTGAGAGAAGAGACTCTGTGAAGAAACCGGTGGTGAAGGAGCCCACTGTACAAGAGGCTTTCACCATGCACATTGAAAAGCGGCTCCAGGAAAGGCAGGCAAGCAAACCCCAAGATCAGCCCCAGTCTGCGTTCAAAGCACAAGAACTGCCAAAGAAGATCCTGCAAGGAGTAGTGGTGAGTTCTAATTGGACTCTGTCGTAGTTGTAGATCAGGAGGTGTGGCTCATATTTGTCAATGCCTGAGAAGCCTTTTGAGACCGTTTTGTCATTTAGCTGTGATGCTTTGTCAACAGGGAGTGCCAATGAAGAAAGTGAAGCACGCAACCGTGCCTCATTCACCAGCCTTCACCCTCGCAAAGAAAGCGCGTGTTGACATGAAAGCCGAAGAGGTGAGGACCTTGTGTTCAGTCAGCGCTTGAGTGGACTTCCTTCGCGTCCTGCAGGAATGACACTGAGACCTCTTTTCAGGTGAAACCTGTGCCTTCAATCAAGCATACTCCAGTTCCTCAATTTGGCACGCCATTCCAGCCCATGCTGCAGGACAAGCGGCACACAGAGGTGTGTCCTTTCTCATTTGAGCAGAGGGAGCAAGAGAAGAAGAAACTCAAGGAGATCAGTGAGCAAAAGGAGCAGGAGGTAAGATTCCATTAGCCACTCGCCCTCCAAATGTTCCTACAAGAAACAGTGGGATGAAGAAATTATCACCTGCAGGTTCCAGTGTTCAAGGCTCATCCATTGCCATACTTTGACAAGATCAATCTCCCTGAAAAGAAGAAGCTGGAGCCCACAAAGCCCGAGCCTTTCAGACTTCTGGTGGATAGAACGTGGATCAGTCAAGAATGACCGCTTGGAACAATGGTACTCAAGAATATGTAACACTCAACCGGTCGATAATACTCTCATTGTTAAGACAATACATGGGTAATATTCATCGCTGGTAAAGCTACACTAGGGCCATTGGGCAATTTTCCTAATTTTCTTTGTCATTTGAAAGAAAATGAACCTTTTTAGTCCCTAATGTGTTTATTGGGATAGAAGACTTCTGTTTGTTCCAAATCTGCTTGGCTTCTGAGAGAATGGACCTAATTTTTTTTTTTTTCTTGGTTGCCTTGAAACACATGATTTCAAAGGCAATTTGATGACACAGGTTCCTTCTAAAGTGTCGACTAATAAACTTGTCTTTTGAGTAGATGAAAGAGGAGGAGAAAAAAATAAAGGAGGCAGCAATATTTAAAGCCAGACTGAACACAGTCACCCAAAAAGACCTTTCCGCCGAAAAAAGGAGGATCGCCCCCAGTAGGTAAGATGTGCTGGTAGTCTGGCATTTGTGAGTTCTATTACCACAAGGTTGGAATGGGCGAGTGAGAAGGCTGAAGGTGAAGCAATGCTTTTCTGGCGGACCCACCTGTGAACTTGATTCTTCCACAGTCGTGGAGTCTTTTGAGCTGGCAACCGAGCAACGTGCCCAAGCCGTGAAAGGTTTCAGGAGCATCTTTGTCAGAAGGAGGCTGACGAAGCACTTCGACAGGAGAGACTGAAGTGGGAGGAAGAGGAGAAGCTGAAACAAGAGCTCGCTGAACTTCGACACCAACAAGTGCGTCAAATTTCATTACAGTCCTCTTTTGGTATCGCAGCTTCCTCTAAAGAGGTTATCAGCTAAAGTGCTCTTAAGACATGTGGAACAAAATGTAAATGTTACGAACACTGTAAAACTGCTAATTTTTTAATGTGAATTAAAGCAACATACAAAACCGATTTGGGTTGTGTAACCAATAAATCAGCTTTTGGTCGTGATGAAAATAGTCTAAATTAAGAAGAAAAAAAAAAATCCTTACTATATATTTTTTCATACATCTAGTGAAAGCCAAAGCATCTCTTACTGCTGTGGTCTCCTAAATATTTGGCCTAATTGAGGGGGGTGTATACTTAAGATGTCCTACTTTTGACCCTGCAGGTCCACAAGGCGCAACCCATTCGCCACTACAAGACTGTGAAGTGAAGAAAAGTGAGGTTCCACTCACAGTCCACAGTCTCCAAACCTTTCTGACCGCTTCCGCTTGTAATCATCCTTCCTTTTTTTATTTCCAGTATTTGTCTGTAGTTGCCGTTTTTACAATAAAGTTCACATGCACATTGGTTTGTCCACTCTGGTGCCTGCAAGGTTGGCAGTTCGTCTGACGTAAGGGCACAGTCTATGTTCTTGCCTATTTTTAAGAACAAAGGTGATTTGCATAGTTTTGGGAATCATATACGTAGTGAAGATGAAACTCTGGGCAAGAGGAAATTATGCAGTTCCATAACATTTTGCTCAACAAATGTCATAAAGGCCTTTCAATAACTGTTGTTTTTGCAGTGCTGTAAGTGCTTTAGAGTGTGCAATATGGTCAGGATTGACAGATGTTTTATTGCTCATCTTTAAAAGACAGTTAAGGCAAAAAGGTGGAACACTTCAATGTTGTGAATTTGAGAAATAGTTTTGTCGTAATCGGTGTTGACATTTGCGGCCAACGAAAGCTACAAATGACTCAATGTCAACATTCACACTTGACATGGAAAAAAATAAATATTAGTAATTGTTTGACAGGACAACTGTGGGTCACAAAGTCTCATATGTACAATTTTAAATTCACTGGCCCAAGTTCCCTTTTTTGCATCATAAAATACACATCTTGAAGGCAGGCACAATGCGTAGTAGACAGTGAATCAACTACGAAGCCATCAACGCTTGTGATGCTTAATCAAATGCTTAGAGACAAAGTCAACCCAAGAATGTTCTTTGTAATATATTCTGTGCAGCCTAACTAGTTACCGATTGTTTTGTTTGCGGAATTTGAATTAAACAGGACTTACTTAGATGGGTAAAAATGGGTGAATTTTTCTGCTTAACTCAAAGAAAATGTTGGGGTTGACTTCCTCTTTAAATGTGCTGCTTGTGGGCATCAGTTTTGATGAGCGAGAGTTCAAGGATCCACAAACGACACTGCGATGTAGCGGACGCCAGATGTGGTGGGCAGGCCTTCGTGGTAGTGGGTAAGGCGGCCCGGGTGCATGATGGCCCAGCCTTTGCGCGGTGCTTCCACGGCGCAGTCGTAACGGATGAACCTGCAGCCGCCACCCTGAGGTCAGAGTCACACATTAGCTACACATGCAGCGCTCATATGGTACACTTGGGCATAGTTGCCAACAATTTGTTATGAATATCTGCTTTACATCTTGGCTTTTTTTTTTTATACCTATAAAGGCTGGCGGTTTTCTGACAAATTGGATGAATACAAAAACAAACTTAAGCACACTCAAATTGATCTTTTGCTTTTTTTTAGTTCACCTGCAGAAAATGCTGGCTGGTGTTTAATAGGGTGGAGACCCTTTAAATTTAAACATGCTGCACAGTTTACTCAGTATTTCAAAATATGTATGGGAGTATATGTAGAATTTGAAAAAAAAAATACACTAACCTGGCAAGAGTATCACTAAAATATACTATACACAAGAATGTACACTTTTATAGTCACAGTATAGCACAATTCTATACATTATCATTATTAGCTAGCCCAGTATATTGAAGATGCAGGGAAATGAAGATGGATGCAATGACAAGATCATAAATCATGCAAAAGAACATACAAATAGAGAAAAAAATTAAATGGGAAAATGTGAAACACCAGGGATGTAGATTGACATGCCAGCCAAAGAACTGTGATTGTCTTTTAATGGGAACTGCCTTGGCTAAGGTCCTTCTACTCTACAGGAGGCATTCCTGAACTGTGCTGTACAAAGTCCCCCACCCCAAATATTGTCTTTTGTCCTACAT
Organism: Syngnathus acus; assembly: GCF_901709675.1. Classification (NCBI taxonomy): domain Eukaryota; kingdom Metazoa; phylum Chordata; class Actinopteri; order Syngnathiformes; family Syngnathidae; genus Syngnathus; species Syngnathus acus. The sequence goes on along the minus strand of NC_051088.1, from coordinate 12,134,989 downwards.
TTTGGGGCGATTTAACTGTAACTTATCAAAATGTCCAATTTGTACCAACCTCCAATTCCACTCACCTCGTAATCAGGGCCCCTCTGATTGAGAGCTATGTTTATAGTGAATGTGGAGGAATCATGATGTGGCCTCAAAAGGGGCTGCTCATCGGGCTTATATCTAACTACAAAGGCCAAGTTTAAATCAACCTGCAAACACACATAAGAAAGACGGAAAGTCATGCAAGCATTCACAGAGACTGCTCGAGTGGCCACACCAGGAGAGCGTGTGGCCGTACGAGCGCCGGCCGGCGCAACTCTTGCTCAAAGCAAGCTTCAAGCCTGCTTCCGCATCCAGCAATCAGGCCCACAGATGGAGAAGAAGAAGCAGAGATGGGTGCACCCGCATCGTCAGTTCCCGAGGCTTCTATTTCTGCGAGCTCCTTCCCCATTTACCTGGTAGTCAACCTCTTTGCTGTTGAGAGCTATATTTATAGTGAATGTGGAAGCGTCATGGTGAGGCTCGAGCAGCGGCTGCTCGTCAGGTTTGTACCTGACCACGAAGTTCAAGGGAGTAGCGCACTGGAAGAACACATGTTTTGTCAACAACAATAACAAAGTGGAGGGACCCAATAAGCTTGCGGAATTCTGGCTAAGTTTGAAAGTTGGAAACCTTCTAGGAATTAAGGTTGAAAAAAAACAAAAACAGGAAGTTTTCAAAAATCAAAGTTGATTGCTGCTGGCTAGGGAACTTTGATCAAATAAATTTTTTGTATACTTATACTGAGGGAAGCCAAAATTGGAAGACAGAAACAAGCAAGCAAGCTTTGGATCCGCTTTTGTCAGACAGACACCATTGTAAGTATTTACTTGAGTACTCACCGATACCAAGCCGCGATACCAGTCCTACTTACAGTATCACACATAGTATTAACATATTGACAGATAAGTGTGAACAAAGACCTGAGAAAGTCTGACTCATCTGTCCTTGATTTTCAGGAGCTACTGGCTGCACAAACATTAGCTTGTCCGACAATTATATTTTCCGGTTACAAAAGCGTAACCCATGGTTGGTAGACCACCATTGTTTGTCACATTCTTCGTGAGTAGCCTTCACAGTTGTACGTATGTCAGCCAACCTTCCCTTTCAATCTCTGCAGTTGGATTGTAATGCTCTGGAATCCAGACAGCAGCCTTCTCAAAATCCAATTTCCTGGATTTGTGGTACTACAAAGCTCCCTCCCGTTGTAGCTCTCAGGTAGCATTGAACACTTTTAATCCGTCATAAATGACAGAGATCTTACCTTGGTTTGGTAACCAGGATACATTTGTTCTGTTATGGGAGCAATGAAATCCACCAAGAACTGGCGCCATTCCTTATCAAAGTTGATTTGCTTCAGGTGAATGTCAATAGTGGGGACATTCTCGTAGCCGCCTTGGATTCGATCGTCCTGGCAGTGCAACAATAATCACAGAGGGAAACGTTATTTCTTATGCCTAGTTATAAATGATTATTCACTCACACTAAGAGAGGGAAAACAAACGCTTAGAGATTCAATTATTGACACAAAAGATGATGACATTACCGTATTACCGCCTCCTGACCACTTCCCAAAGTGTTCCATTTCTTCAATCAGGTGGTTGCAGGCAACGTCGCTGAAAACTGGGAACCAGTATACATCTGGGCAAGGCTGGGGAACAGAAAGAGGTACAATTGTGCAATATGGGGAGACGTATTAAAACACACACTTTATACAGACTATCAAAGTATTTGAACATACATACACCAATTGCAAGCATAATATTAAAACACACACTTTATACAGACTATCAAAGTATTTGAACATACATACACCAATTGCAAGCATAATATAAACAGAAAGTACTTTTCTCGAAATGAAGATGTGGAGAAGACAAAAAATAAAGAACTGAGAAGGCAACTGTACGTTAACTCACAGTTTCAACCATTTTTCCTCTCATGATTTGAGTGTAGTTCTCATGAATGTAGCGCTCCTGCCAGTCCTGAAATCAGCCCAAAACATCATTTTCAGCAACTGTACAATTGTATAACCAAAACAACTTGAACTCATTTCCAAAGGTAGTAAAACTGTCCAGTATACACCAATCAGGTTCCGCTGATGAATTCTCACCTCGGGATTTTCAAAGATCTGCCACAGATCATTATGCAGATGACTGGTCTGATAGTTTTCTGTTGATAGGATGCGTCCAAAAGTCTCCATGTTGGTTACATACATGAAGACTCCCTGACAAGGAAGGCAAAGCCATTAATGTTCTGAATGCAAATGATATAAAATCTTGGATTTTTTTTCAAAACAAATCATTCCAAGGAGCTAAATATGCTCCTTATATTTCATTTACCTTGTCCCGAACATGTTGGCAGAAGGCCATGTCAGGGTCCATGGGATTTGAATGAAATAGATCATCGTCTGAAAGCTCCGAGCGGAGGAGGCTGGCCTTCATCAAGTACACGCTGGTTATATATGGAACGTTCCATATTCCCCTGCAAACACAAGCGAGCGTCTTGGATCATTCACAGCACCAAGTGTTCATCGGAATATTTAACCTCATCGACATTTAAGCATCTTACACCCTGTGTCCTTGCACCAGGTCCACGTAGTCCTCAGACCTGGCGTAGTAGCCATCTGCGCTCAGGGCTCCCCAGAAGTTGCTCCAAAGTCGGCCAATTCGCATCAACAATGGCGCCACGATAGGCCTAACGAGTATTTAAGGTTGTTATAGTAACGACAATCAACCTAAATATATAGATAAAGAAAACTATTGCATACAGAGTGAGGTGATCATAATTAATATTCGATAATTATACTTGCAGGTTTTGCTCGATGAGAATTTTGAGTGTGTTCTCATTCGTCAAAGCAACCTCAGCGTCCAAGCTGAAGAAATAGTCGCAGTCCTTCTCCTTCCTGCACATATTGCTAAAATACAGGGGGGAAAAAAAGTAAATTTTGTTCCCATGTCACTTTTGTTTAGCTCTTGACACTCACAAGCCCTTGTTGCGTGCAGTTGTGCCATCTATCTCATGTTTGGGCTCAATATATGTGATATCCAGGTAAAGACTTCCGTGGTCGTGCAGGAAAGAGCCGACCTCACGCTCGTGATGAGGTTCCTTGAGCAGAAAAATGAAAGATATTATTCAAGTATAGAGCAGGAGGCAACATTTGTGCATTACAATTTGGAACAAATAAAAATGGAAAAAAAAACATATGACAGTATGCGTTCATTCGATCAACATTTTGGTAGCATTAACTGATTAGGAGAGCAAAATCTAAAGCGTATGCCCCGTTACCTTGTTGAAATGAAGAAGCTTGAGTCTATTCTTAGGATACTGAAGCTTCAGCAGGCGTTCAAAAACACACTGATAACGGGGTGGGCTGCTGAATGAAGATACCCATCATCACCAAAGGATATTCATTTTCCTGAGGGGAAGAAAGCATTTATTGAACACACGCAACAAACAGAACATTATCAAGATTTAATTGCTTACATTGGAAGACAATGTTGTTTCGAACCTCGACTAACCTTAAGATTCTCGAGTGGGAGGAGATCGTCATGACACACTGTGCAGCCCATCTCAAATGTCCATGCGTTTGGTATGTAGTTGCCGAGATAGTTGAGCTGAAGCTAGAAGGCAAAGTCTTCTTTTAGGTTATCTCATTCACCGATGAATATCATATTAGTAGGAAAGTAACCAAAATCCTTCAAAAGTGAATTTAACAAGATTGTGGATCAAATTTATCCACTTTTTAAAAAAAAAAAAACATATTGCACAGGATGATACATATCAACATTTTTTTTTTTTTACCAGAGAGAAGTAACAGAGAGGTTTGCTTCTTTGTGTTTGCCACATTATTCTGAATGACACGACGGCTTAAAGTCGGTACCTTGGTCGGTCCGTTCCCATGGATGATGACCGGTAGTGTATCGTACAGCAAATTTCTGGCCCGGACTTGTCGATCTTCAAATTTTAGCACCACTTCATCTGGAAATACAGTACACACAAATCGCTTAACATTGACTAGTGGAGTCTTGATTTATGTACTGCGCTGTGTTCTGGCACTCTATTCAAGCAAATGGAGTTGAAAGTCCTGTTTCCATTTGGCAGACAGAACACTTTGATTCAGTTGCAAGCCTCACTTCAACTAACAAATTCCTTACTTGGGAAAAAAAGCAGTAGAAACTGAGGCGCACAGCTCAAGTTTAAACATGCTGTCCCTGACTAATAAAGCCTGAATTGTATATAATTCTTGATCCGGGATTAGGGAGTAAACAGGTTGATGAATAACTTTCAGCGATTTAACTTTTGATGTTGTGAACCTTGAACGTGGCAGCCACCATTCAAAATGATGAAGGCTTCTTGTACAATTCATCTCAAATAAAATAGATAATCTTGATGTGATGCCCCCCCACCCCTGTAATTATGCAATTTTCTTTTACACTAACTTAATTTTGCTCAACATGTAATATACATAAAATATGGTTTGTATGTGTACAGTCAGAAAAAGTGATGTTTCACATTATAAAGGACACAACTGAGAAAGGCAGAAAAAAAGAAAACGTGTTATTGGAAGAGTGCACTTAACATTTTTAACACAACAGCTGCATTCAGTAAACAGCAGAGTGTGCCGTGTGCACCACACAGCAAGAAGTTAAAAAAGGTTTGACCACAGTTGGACAATAAAAGTCATTCACTCACCAAGAGCTCCATGAAGGTTTTGAAACAATCTGCATGTGCTGTCCAGTGTGATATTTACGGATTTCTACAACAACAACAAAAGCAGTCATAGATGCTTTATTAATTGATGACATTTTCTGCGGTCATATAAAATAATATAACAACCCAAAAAGGAAAAAAAGACAAGCAGGACATTTCTTACTCTTTTCTCAGGGTTGATATAAATCTTGGTGAAAAACAGCTGATCACTGTCGTTGTCTTCTCCCGCCCACTCAGCAAGCATTTCCTTGATGTTGGGAAGGTAGCCAATAAAGCCTGAGGGTGGTAACATAAACTAGTGTAAAGAGGCGCCCTAACTTGCATACAAGCAGCCTGAAACTGCCGGGGCTCATTATCACGACCAGGTTTGCCTTTTTTTGTGCTCATAAAAAATGTTTTCCTACAAAGAAACCCCTCCAGCTGTGAATACACCACATGACAACTACATGTTCTGCTAAAACAATCATCAAAGCTCAGACAGAAATCCTGAACTCGTGATCATCCAAAATGATTTCCTATGAATGAAAAACAAAATTTAAAAAAAAAATAGTGATGCCTACCGCCTGAGCCGAGAAACCTGTTGCCCTCCTGAACGTGTGGATGTTTGTCCTCCAAGTGTCTGTTGGGCCAGATCAGGGTCTCAGAGGAGAACACCACCTTGTGTTTAGCCTGCACAAACTTCTTTAGCAGCTCTTTCGGACCTGATGCGAAAATCACATCATAGCTGTGGAACACAAGAAGGAAAGTTACAATCCAGACACAGGAGTGGTGACCCAGAAAAAGAGTTTCTCCTTCTCTGAGGTTACCTTGACAACAATGCTAGCAGTATGCAGAATACAGTAAACAGGTCTTACAGTTTGGAATTCAACCAAAGTATCCATTTACTTCCAAAAAGAAGGAAATGCTTCAAGAGGACACAGTTATTATTCAAGTAAAGACACATTACCTGTCAACAAAAACAATGATTTTATCCTCATCCTTCATTGTCTCCAGGGCAGCTTTAAGAATTCGTACTTTCTGACCACCCCCAGGGGACATGTCGTCACCTCCTTTCCATTTTTGATCCCGACCAAGGACCTGTAAACACACAAATAGTGTTAAGACACCAAGCTACTATAGAAAAGTATAACAGTGTCCGATTTGTGGTGTCCTACCTTGACGGTATAATTAAAATGTTTTGCTGATCTCATGAAACGCTTGAATCCATCAGTCTCCTTAGTTGCAACAGTCACAATTACAATTTTATCTGGAAGACAGAATTCAAGAGGAACTCAGTCAGGAATTTATCATGGCATCTGAAGATGGCCTTCACATTCCATTTTGATTCAACATGATGAAAAAATGGAGTGAAAACGCTTGTGGCACCATTGAGGATAATCTTGGGAGTTGTTGAAATTGGTGAAAGTCAAAGAACAGTTAGCAAACTAATCTCACTCATGGACAATCCCGTACAGGTAGAATGACACTCAGGTGGAGCTCTTTCTATTATTCATCTGTTTGTTAAAGCATCTTTAGTACTTAACATATAACACTGTATGATCTGTTCCATGCCAGACAACATATTTTTATGCAAGAGGATTATTGCCAGTGAAGAAGAAAAAAAGTGGGGGTGACCGGATTGTGACTTTTCCCCCTCAGATTTCTGACTTTAAAGGGACAATTCTGACTTTAAGTCTTTAAAAACATTATGACATTTTATAGGGTGTGTGAAATTTGTAAAAGTTTCTTTTTGGGGGGGGGGGGGGGGGGGGGGGGAATTAAGACTTGAAAGTCTTGAAAGTCAGAATTCTTAAAAGTTAAAGTTAAAGTTAAGTCAGAATTCCCACTTTTTTACTTTATTCTCAGAATTTGACTTGGTAATTGTTTTGTAATTGTAATAGTTGGTAATCTACATCTCTAGAACATTCTGGAGCATTGAGTCTTCACAGGCACCGTGCTCGTTGATAGTTTTTTTCCCCCTCAGAATTCTGACTTTAAAGTGAGAATTCTGACTTTAAAGTTTATAATTTCGTTTTTTTTCCTCAGAATTCTGACTTTAAAGTGAGAATTCTCACTCTAAAGTGTGACTTTTTATAGGGGTAAGAAATATGTAACGTTTTCTTTTGGGGGGGAAATTCTGACTTGAAAGTATTCTGAGAATAAAGTCGGAATTCTCACTTTAAAGTGAGATTCCCACTTTCTGACTTTATTCTCAGAATTCTGACTTTGGCAATTGTTTTGTAATTGTAATAGCTGGTTATTTCCATCTCTAGAACATTCTGCAACCCCAGTTAAGCAGTGTTGAGTCTTCACAGGCACCGTGCTCATTTATAGTTTAATTCACTCTGCACCGTGCTCATTTATAGTTTAATTCACTCTTTAGCTTCCACCGGTTGTTGGGCTCCACGCTACGTTCCATCCCATCCCACGGGAAACAAACAGGAACAGCCCTGTCCACGTCAGCGGCACCCAGTGGCTTTTCCTTTAAGCGGGGGTGCCCACAAACATACAAAATTCCCTCCGTTACTGTCAAAAAGTGGCCACGGCTATTAAATAAAATATCAACTTCCTCCGCCGGACAACCAAATAAACACAAGCAGCACGCGGATATGTTTGCACAGTATTCGACGTGGTGCCACTTATAAAGAGTGTAACTAACACGGGCACGCCAGCTGCACAGCACCGCTTTCCGTCTTACCTTCTCGGTCTTGCTGCTCCTCACAATCGCGTAGAGGACCGAGTGAGATGAGAAGAAGGACGAGGAACAACAGATGACAAAGCTTCATGATTAAATTGGACGCTTGCTTTGGATGGAGTGTGGAAACTGAGCGCGGAATTACTTTCCCTGCTGACCCGGCTATGTAAAGGGAGAGCCTTCCCCAATCCCCCCCCCCTCTCTCTCTCTCTCTCTCTCTCTCTCTCTCTATAAGACATTCATAAAGAGTTAAAAGTCTCTCTCTCTCTCTCTCTCTCCTCTCTCTCTCTCTCTCTCTCTCTCTCTCTCTCTCTCCTCTCTCTCCTCTCTCTCTCCTCTCTCTCTCCGCCTTTCAAATATTTGATAACCAACAACAGGAATAAAGCAAACCAGAGCTTCCATTCATGCTCGGTGGATTGCCGTGACGTAATGGGTGACTGCAATTCTACACAGGCATGCTATCTAAACAAGTTGTAATTTGATTCCACCACCGTGTCAGCCCAGCTGTTCCTTGAACGCAACGTGAGTCCTGCACGCACAAGCAGAGAGGGTGGGTGGGCAGGACCACTGCCCCGCTAAAGCGCTCCCTGGGATTACGTCCACTCCCCCTGAAAAAAGAAGGCTTAAAATAGTCATATTTTTTTTCCTTAAAAAAAGAATTCCTTCATGATTCATATATATATTTTTTTTTTACAATTCTCTTTCTGTTTGCCTTATCTGTTTGCCATATGAGCTTAATTTGTTTTATTCGCCTCTTAAAAATTGGAATATTGATTTTATTTTTGGGGGGGTGGGTGGAATTTTAATATGCATAATAACATTTACAAGTGTCTTAATTTCACTCTCGAAACACACGCACGCACACACACACACACACACACACACACACACACACAATCTTGCAATCAGCGTGCATTTGATCCATTTTTGCTATGCTCATTTTCATCCCTAAATTGGGAAGTTTAGATCTTTTTTTTCCTCCTTGGTCAGCGGTTACGGTAGCTGTACACATATAGCTTTCGTGCTGACTGGGATCTATTTCCGCTCAATGATTATAAGTGTGCATAAAAGTGGGAATGGGTGTAGTAGGCCTTTTACTCTGCATGTTTCAAATATTTAACCCTCCATCCCAATATATACAAGGCGACTAAGCTACTGTCACGCCTCTGTTCATAGTTGGTTTTAAACAGTGGCAGTTTACACCATTTGGGGGGATGCTCAAGCACCCCTAAATTTTGAGATTTTTTGTATGTAATTTTAAAGCAAGCTAGAGAAGCGTATTAACATTCTTGATCGAACTGATGATGTATAACTGTTCTTAGATTGGCATGATATGAGTCATCACTACATTCACCGACACACTAGATGGCGATGTTTACTATTTACGCTATTGTGCTCGTTCAACGACACTAATTACGACTTTCTTGTCTCCTTTACGACTCATGCTTGTTTTTGCGACTGTTGTATAAACCGGAAGTGTCAGAGCTGCTGGCGGCAGTTTCTCAAGAATTACATTTTGACACGTCAAATCAAACGTAACGTCGTGTGACTTGATAATTGGTGAGTGTCAGACAAGCCATTGTGACGAATATGAAAGCAAGAACAGTGACGAATTCTTCACAGCTTTCTTTCCAACTCCAAAGTACGTAGCCGGGCTAATGTAGGCTGTCGCTAGCGAAGCCACTTGGAAACATGTCTGGGACTTTTTAACTGGATCAACGTGTGTGACGCTCAAGTTCTTCGGACTTTTAGCACATTTACAAACAATGTGGCTCCAGCAACGATTGAAGGGGCTTCCCAGCTTGTTATCAAGCAGTTGGGCGAGGAGACTTCTCATCGGATTGCTCGTCTTCCTCATTTTCTACTGGTATCTTGGAGCAGAGCGAAGGTGGAGAATCTTTAGTGGCTCTGATGTGCCGGGCGGGGTGGCTGGACAGTGTCTTCAGGCGGAAATCCACAGATGGAAGTCCCTTGTGGAACGTGGGGAGGGTTTGTACAGCACACCTCAGGAACAACTCGACACACCCTTTATATCAGGTAATGGCCATATCCTCATTGACACGGACTCCAACAAACTCTGGGTGGCGTCGTCTTCACGGCCTGGTTCGGCTCCGGTCCATCAGACTGAATTTTCCCCTATTGCGAAGGTTCATTTCGATGGGAAGCAGACTGAAGCGCGGGCATCTATGATGTGGTTCCGAAAAGGATCTGTCCTGTCTGTTCGGTGCGCCTCACCTGTGGCATCTCGAGACTGCGTCACCATCAGGGAGGAGTTTATCGCCCACAGGAGTCGACACAACGTCTACCTTCAGAGAATCCACATTAACAACCCCTCCGACAAGTTGAACACCTTTGCGATTTCCTACAATGCCAATGTCAATCATGGCGGCAAGTTCTCCACTAGTGTGGACAAAGTGGATGACAAAGAGATAGTGCTCTCATCAGGCAGAGTCCCTTTAGAGAAGAACCGAATGATGCTGGTGGTGGTCGTCACCAAAAAGCTCAACAGTAGGATCCAAGTCTTTGCAAAGTCTGAGTACACAGAAAATATCATATCTGTTGTGAGGACTTCGGAGCCCATTGAGCCATCTAAGCTGGAGGAGACATTCGCGAGCCTTCGGGATGGAGCAAAAATAGAACTGGGAGAGCTGCTGCGCTCCACTGTGGACGATTTGGTCATCGATCACCAACAGGCCTGGATGGACCTCTTCATTTCAGGTAGCCTTTTTGAAGCACATGTTGTTTATTCGGTCAAATTTGTCCATCACAATTTTCTTCTATATTTAGACAAAGTAGTGAACATTAACTACTAACTGGTCCCCAGTTCAGTTGCAAGGCAAGTCTAACAGTTTCACTCAGATTAGAATTGACATTTGCAAAATAGGAGATGAATTTTTCAAAACAATTTGTACACATTGCAAGCCATTTTCTTTCTCCAAATCCTCAATAGAGTCATCAAAGTAAACATTTGTATCAAACTAAACATTTGTCTCCAAACATGTCAGTGCAATTCAAACAAGTCTTTGTATCAAAAGACAAGGCAGTCAGATTGCTCAGTTGTGAATCTGCCACAGTACTTTAAATCACAGGTTACACCTTCATGTGGAGAAAGTGAGCATGCCTCATTGCGGTCTACTCCGGAAGTTGCGCTTAACCAAGGTTGCATATGAATAACCCCATATTGTGCTTGTCTAGGCGTGGAGATGAGAAAGATCACAGACTCGCATACGCCATCGAGCCGCACGGTGAACACCACCCTCTACTACATCCTATCCTCCTCGACGGCTCCCTTGTTGGAGCGCAAGCTGAGCAACGAGGCGCGCGCCCGCCTGGAATCCAGCCTCAACTACGCCGACCACTGTTTCAGCGGCCACGCCACCATGCACGCCGAGAACCTGTGGCCCGAGAGGTTGAGCAGCACGGCGCAGATCCTGCAGCTGGTCACACTTTGGACCCTGACCCTCCAGAAGAGAGGCTGCAAGGCGCTGGTGGCGGCAGGCGCCCACGGCGCCATGCAGGGCATGGCGCTCAGCTTCGGCGGACTCCAGTTCACCGAGAACCACCTCCAGTTCCAGGCCGACCCGGACGTGCTGCACAACAGCTACGCCCTGAGAGGCATCCACTACAATAAGGATGTTATCAACCTGGCGGTACTGCTAGACGCCGAGGGCAAGCCTTTCCTCCACGTGTCCGTCAAGCCGCAGGACAAGCCCGTCAAGCTGTACGCGTGTGAAGCCGGCTGCCTCAACGAGCCCGTTGAACTGACGTCGGAGGTCAAAGGCCACACCTTCCCCGTCATGGTGACCCAGCCCATCACCCCGCTGCTTTACATCTCCACCGACCTGCGCCACCTGCAGGACCTGCGCCACACGCTGCACCTCAAGGCCATCTTGGACCATGAGGAGCACATGGCCAACAGGTACCCAGGCCTGCCCTTCATCTTCTGGTTCAGCGTGGCCTCGCTCATCACACTCTTTCACCTTTTCCTCTTCAAGCTCATTTACAATGAGTACTGTGGCCCCGGTGCCAAGCCCCTCTTTAGGAGCAAGGTGTAAGAGCACACAACTGTGAGAAGTGGCCGTTAAATGATTGCAAATTTTTTTTTTTTTTTTTTTTATGTACTACATGCGTGCGTGTTGGGATGGATTTCCTGGTGTTGAGTTCTCATGTGGTGGCAGTTTCATTACCAGTATGACACATTGCATCTGCTCTTTAACATTTTGAGTTTAGTTTGAATGCACTTGATATGAAGTATGGAACATAAAATGGTTGGCAGTAAAGCGAATGCTTCCCTGGAAGTTCATACCACCACAGCACAAATTCACCATTCTGATGAGTTAGCATTTGCGGTGTCAAAATGAAAGACGAACTTGGCAGCCGAGTCATATTTTTCTTGGCATTTGTTAAAGATTATTGAAGAGCCAAAAAAGTCAAATAAGTTTATAAAGAGTATTTAGTTTGGTTAATCCATTGTGTGCTCCAAAGGCGAGTCACTGGTTTCTGATTTTGCGTTTGGTGTTCTGAAAATCATGGTTGGTACTTGAAGCATGCAAATTGTAAATGAAGGAAAGTGCCCATTGCATTCCAAGAGACAGGCAAAGCAGTGAGCCCAATCTGGCTCCAATCAATCGTCCCAAACCATGTCTGTTTCTGCAGCTTAAAAAAAAAAAAAACCCCTGAACAACATTTTAAAACCGCATGATGTCATCGAAGCGTCAGTATGCAGACTTAACATTAAGTCAAAGCAAAGTTACTGAACGGTGTAGCAGCATTCCAATAAATCTGTGCAGTCAAGATGATGCAACTCATCAAAGCTTCATTAATAAATACATCAACCATCCATACAAAACAAGTACTCTATTGCTGTAAAGTTCAAATGAAGTGCTTTAAACTGTTTCAACCAATAGGGTCTTGGTCTGATAGTCTACTTGTTTGTTGACATGACAACAGAAATGAAGCTGACGAGCATTCTTTTTACCGAGGTGACTGCACAGTGCAGGTGATGTCATACATGTAGGTTAATGTTTGTCAATGGTCCCATGTGAACACATCCTCAGAGTTGCTGTGCACCTGCTGACACTTTGCCCTAAGTTCTTTCTTTGCTGTGTGTTGACGTTTTATAAGGAATCATTCAATTAAATTAACAAATGGTTGGCTTTGGTTGTTTCATTTTGTCTATAAAGCACAACATATCCATTCATATATAGAAAGTATGTGAAAATGACTATTATTTTTTTATTTGTAATAGATTAAATGCAAAAATCAAAGTAACAAATGAATTTTAACTTTTGGGGGATCAATGTAGTGTGAATTTAACTGGCAGGATTGTTAGCAACTGTATGGGGCTGCTCATCGTATGCGCTGAATCAAATCCAAATGTGGATTTCAACATCACAGAAATTTCAAATTCAAAAAATTCAACTATGACTTTTGTTTTAATCAAATTTGAAATGTGAACATTTTCAATCTGATATTGCTGTACAAATAGTGTATTTAAGTCTATCAAACTAGAGCCAAAGCCCTAACAACTTTTGAACCTCAGATATTTTTGGAAATGTACCCCCCCTCCCAAAAAAAAAGTTATTTACAAGAATGTCATCACTTTGCTAATAACGCCTGTGGTGTGTAAAAGACGTAATGTAGTTGTGGGTTTGTCAGTCTACAAACCACACAGGAAGCTCTGAAACAAACTGCCTTTTGTTGAATGGCTCCTACACCCTTTTGCATGCCAACACTACTGGTTTCAAAGCAAAACTGAAAAGTCACAAACTGACCTTTGAATTGCTGGGAGACAAAGAGGATTTCTTTTGAAAGTAACCACATATACATTTTATGTGCCGTGTAACATTTCCAACTCAGATTACCTGTATCAAGGGTAGAGCGTAAAATATGGGCATGATCAACGGAGCTACAAGTCTTTGAGCATGCCAATATGGGCGGCAATCTTAAGCGCGGGGCCTAGTTTGATGTTCATGGCCCCCACCAGATGGTCCTCCTTCAGCAGCAGGAGAGCCTGACCGTCGATCTCTTGCGAACGAAAGCCCTCCGCGATCTCCAGACAACCTGTTGATGCAAATGGTGGACTGTAAGGATATGAGCACAGCAGCTCTGCATGCCACCTGATGGACAATACAAATGTGAGGAAAATAAATCGATGAAAATAGGCCCCACCCGGCAGAGAGCAGATAAAAACATAAACGTCGTCCACGTTCCACTGGCTGGGGTCCCTCGGCACGTCGATGCCTTGCGCCGAAGGCCCCCATTGGTCTTGTTTATAGCCGGACAAGTCCGAACATTGGCTGGCTTCTCCCTGTGCAGGTTGAGTCACGTGACTAGAAGATGTCCGCCCGCATGAAGATGTCTGAAAGCGTTAAAAACCCACCAATTGATAAATAGCGACATGGATATGTCCAAAATGGAAAAACAAGTGAAGCTGACTTGATCCCACCTTGTCTTTAAACTCCAAACTGGAGTTTTTGTGATTTTCATTGTGTCCTTTTTGTTTCTTCATGTCCTCTAGGGTGGATTTGCGGTTTGGGAAGAGACCAATTCTTTTTGTGCATCCTACATTGTATCTAGGAACAAAAACATTGGGTGGATGTTCATTTGTTTCGTTACACTTTTGAGTGAAAGAGAAGTCAAGTCAATGTTTGACTTGCACAGAGATGGCGATACCTGCAAGCTATGCAAGTAGAGTTAAATGACAGTGGGGCACACTGATATTTAGTGTATTGCCTTAATTCACAGTGATCTTAGAAAATGGAGGACATATGTAAAGTGCACCATTTAATAATGGTGTTGATCCTGTTTAGGATCGCTGGAGCTTATCTAAAACCTTCAATAACAAAAAGTCAAAAAAATAACACTGTACCGAAGTGCATCATACTGGTAGTTGGAGATGGATGGGACAGATAAAGTCAGACGACACTTTATTTACCTTTTAGCACATGATGTCGAACAGAATCTCTTGGACCTTTTGAAGACGTACGCAAAATCCACCTTGCCGCAAAGCTCACAGGTAAGCATAGGCTCTTGTCGAGCTTTTAAATCTGAACAGAGAAGATAAGGCAGACATTAAATCCACCGATGGCACTGAGATGTGACATTGGTATGGCCCTAATGTATTTATAATAGCATAAAAAAAATATCGTGAAATTCCACAATATGGGGAGACCTAGAGACGTTAACCGTGATAAAGTGGGGGATGCAGATGGGACTGATGTTCAATGCCACTATAAGGTTTTACTCTTGTGTCTTGTTTGCCACCCCCCCCCAAAAAAAAAGAAAAGGTTGTGAACTAGTCTAAGGGGAATGCCAGCAAAATCTGGGCTGCAGGCTTGAGAAAATGACAGCAGGCAAGTACTAACAATGACACCATTGTGCTATTTGGCTCTGAGACTTCATGTTACCCTTTGGCGGAAGCCCCGTCATTCTTGAGTCCGACGTGTGTCTCCGGAGACAATCGACCGAAAAGGAAGGACGTTCCACCTACAAACACAAAAAGATAATACTCATTTCAAAAGTTGCATTTGGCATTTGTCTTGATAATTAACAGTCATACTTATTTGCAACAGCCAATAATACGGCATGAGACAGTACACACAAAATAAATGCACTTAAGTATGTTTTTGATGACAAAATGATGTCATCCTCGCCCACTGAGTGTGATGGGACAGGATGGAAGAGCAAAAGATGACATGATGCAGGGACTATGAAATGATTCAATAAATATTGAATTGAAATAATCCATGACAAATTGGAATATTTCATTTTGTCACTCCTAGCCCTCCATACTTAGCCTCTCTATTCCAGCATCAATAAGTGATACATTCTTTGTGTGCGCGTGTGTGTTGCTCGAGCAGAGCACTCACAGGAAAAGGCTCAGCACCCTCCTGGATAACAAAGCCCTCTATTAAGTGGGTCAGGATGTGGGATTTAACTACGGCCTGGGCTGGCTTGCTCTCTCCTCTGTGTCGACTACTGTTTGTATTGCCATTCCCAGCGGTCATGACTAGAGCACAGGATGCCCCTCACCTGACAACAAAAAACAGCATCGTTAGTCAAATTTACAGAAACACCCAAAATGGAATGTTTGATCAATTGGATTAAAAATCACGAAATTTACAGGTTGGATTCGTTTAGACCGCCACTATGCATTCTAGATCTATGTACATAAGAGCAATTCAGAGGTACCAGGTCTGACTTTAAAATCATTACAGCTAAAGTAAGTTGAACAAGAAATAAAACGGTGATGCTCAAATAAAAAAAAAAAATATATAACAGCAAAACAAAATCAATGTCCATTAATTAACTCAGTACTTGGTTGGGAATCCTTTTGCACGGATTACTGCATCATTGCGGCGTGGCATGGAGGCAATCAGCCTGTGGCATTGCTGAGGTGTTATGGATGCCCAGGATGCTTCAATAGCGGCCTTTAGCTCATTTGCATTGTTGGGTCTGGTGTCTTTCAGCTTCTTCTTCGCAATACCCCACAAATTCTCTATGGAGTTCAGGTCAGGAGAATTGGCAAGCCAACCGAGGACAGTAATGCCATGATCAGTACACCATTTACTGGTGGTTTTGGCACTGTGGGCAGGTGCCAGATCATGCTGGAAGATGAAAATCATCATCTCCATAGAGCTCTTCAGCAGACGGAAGCATGTAGTGCTCTAAAATCTGCATTTACTCTGGACTTGATGAAACACAGTGGATCAACACCAGCAGCTGACATGGCTCCCCAAACCATCGCTGACTGTGGGAACTTCACACTGGATTTCAAGCAACTTGGATTTTGCTCCTCTCCAGCCTTTCTCCAGACTCTGGCGCCTTGACTTCCAAATGAAATACAAAACTTGCTTTCGTCTGAAAAGAGGTCTTTGGACAACTCTGCAACTGTCCAGTGCTTCTTTTCCATAGCCCAAGTCAGACGCTTCTTCCGTTGTCTTGAGTTCAGAAGTGGCTTGACCATGGGAATACGGCTATTGTAGCCCATTTCCCGGACATGTCTGTGAACAGTGGCTTTTGATACCTGAACTCCAGCTTCAGTACACTGTCTTTGAAGTTCCCCCAAATTCTGGAAGCGACTCTTCTTCACAATACTGTTAAGGGTGCGGTCACCTCTCTCTTGGTTGTGCAGCTTTTCCTGCCACATTTCCCACTTCCAACCGACTTTTTGTGGATGTGCTTTGAAACTGCACTCTATGAACAGCTTGCTCTTTGAGAAATTTATTTTTGTGTCTTACCCTCCTGATGGAGGGTTTCAATGATGGTCCTCTGGACAGAAGTCAGATCAGCAGTCTTCCCCATGCTTGTGATTTAGTTTACTGAACCAAGCTGAGTGTTTTTCAAGGCTCAGGAAACCCTTGCAGGTGTTCCGAGTCAATTAGACAACTCAAGTGATTAGTTGAATACCCTACTAGTATAAGTTTTCATGATATTCTAATATTTTGAGATTGGATATGAGTTTTCTTAAGATGTATGCCATAATCAGCAATATTAAAATAAGAAAAGGCTTGCAATATTTCAGTTGATTTGTAATGAATCCAGAATGTATGCTCAATTATCAACGCTTTATATCATTGTCCTTATTTTTCATTTGCATTTCTATTTAGGGCCAACACGTTTTTTTTTTAATGCCTTTCAACCCCGTTGAAGACGGTTAGTGATGAGACGACATTTCGTTTCGACTTACGTACACTTAAAGGTTAAGTTGCCGTACATTGCAAAGGAACTTAATCGTAAATCGAAGATTAAGCTGGTTGTTTCGGTTGGTTGTTTTGAGTGGAACTTTGCACGAGTTCTGCGATCTTAAGGCACCACAGACCAAAAAACGGTTTAGTATAATTTTCGTATGAATAAAGATGAGCAAAATTATCCCCAATGTGTCTCTAAGGGGGTTTGAGCGTTGCATGTGTGAAAAGCACCATTTCCACTGCAGTGTTCCCCACGAGGACAGAAGAACTGAAGAGTTGAAAGAACTATATCAGTCCGAACCCACCTTTGGACCACTTGGGGAAAGAAAGCGGCGCCCTCCTGGATAAACAATGGTGTGTTCCAGGGAAGCGGACCCCTTTGTTCTGCGACCGATGTTTCATTCACTCACCGTTCTTGCTCCGCCAACACTGGTCCGAGCCCAGCCGAGCGAACTGCGGCCCAGATTAGTTCATCATTTCTTTGTGTTCATGGCCTCAAAGTACAATAAAAGTGAAATGCAACACTTTGAATGGGACACAAGCTGCACGACGCTTTTCGCTTTTATGTGCGCGTGCCTAATGCCGGACAATAACAAACCGTTAAGCACCACTTCCTGTTTCCTCCTCCAAAATAAAAGGTCAACTATCACGATCAGCATCATTTGAAATGGTCAAAAACATAATAAAACTGGGTCCTACTAACCAACGATATTAATGAATACATACACAATCTATGAAGTAATATATACACTCAATAGCTATCCATCCAGTAGTTAAGTGGTGTAAAACTCAAGGCCCAGGGGCCAGATCTGGCCCACATCGTTTCTTTATAGGCTATCACGAGTGTTGCGGGCACGCCCAATAAAGCAAATTTGTGTTTCATGCTAAATATAACACAGCTTTATTTGTTTATTTGCTTTCACAAAGGCTTTTGCCCTAACAAAGCGCTTTACCAAAACTTAATATGTATTTGTTCTTTTCATTTGGGCAGATTTGTTTTTTTTGTTTTTTTTACCAAACTCACAAATTGTCTTTCT
Organism: Syngnathus acus; assembly: GCF_901709675.1. Classification (NCBI taxonomy): domain Eukaryota; kingdom Metazoa; phylum Chordata; class Actinopteri; order Syngnathiformes; family Syngnathidae; genus Syngnathus; species Syngnathus acus. The sequence goes on along the minus strand of NC_051088.1, from coordinate 12,116,855 downwards.
TTTACAAGCATTTGATTTCAGCAAAATGAATTTAGTTAGTATTTGGTTGTCACTATTTTCCTTGAGTTCTGATTCCAAATTGTTGTTGAAAATATTTTTCATAATCAGAATCAGAATAAAGGAATACATTAAGAATGATTTCAATTGCATTTTTTCAATTTACAAAAAATATTGTACTACATTTTATCTGGAAAAATAGAAATGTCGACCATGTACATTGTTTTTAATCACTGTATGTATGTATATGTACGGAGGTCGGAAATCGAACGATTGAAAAGCTTTTAATGTGGCGCAAAACAGACGGAAGTTAGAAATGGCCTCTCTCTACGCCGTTTCTTCAGTCTATCAAGTTACCACTAGGGACTGCCCAGCGAACGCCATCCATCGTTTGAGAATTGAGATGATCTTGTGAGCAAGCAGTGCGAGACAGCAAACTTTGCATCACAAGTCTCATGTCAACGCTGGAATTGATGAAAAAGCAGTGTCTTGCATCAGGGACACTGTCCTCTGCTTCTCTCAAAAGACGGTTTATCAAAAAGGGAAGAGTCGCTCCAAGGGCCAACTCCAAAGATGTGAACACAGATTGCAGGTGAGCGCATTTATTTTGTTTTATTTATGTATTTAAAAAAAAATTTTTTTTAATTAGTTTTTCCCCAAAAATTAAATGCGGAAATATCTTCACAGCTCAGTTAATGAAAATCTGAGAAATAAATTGACTTTTAAGCCAAATGAACTTAAAGCAAAGTCAAAAACTTGACTCCCTGTATTTTATTTTATTTTTTTGGTTTTGACCTCTCTCTCTTTTTCTGGCATTTTAAAAGGAGTTTGTAGACTTTCTTTTTTTTTCAACAAAACTCAATGCAGCTCTGCTCACCTTTTGGCTTTAACATGATTGCATGAAAGTGGCTTAGAGAGTGAGTTCCGGCCATTTCTTGAGAGTGGCTCTGGATCCTTGCTCAGCAAGTGCAGAACATTTTACAGACACATTTTCAGAAATTGGCAGATAAGTAAAGATTTGCTCATTTGTGTAATATCACACTTGATGGGGTGAAAAGAAACCCAAATATTGGTATGAAAACAAAAGTCTGTTTTCGATTATATGTCAAGAATATTGACCGGAGTGCACTAAATGACATTTTGTTTAACTGTCAGTCATTCCAGCTGTTTCCTATTTTCCAACTCTGGCAGTGGCCGTACTGTCCGACGGATTCTGACAGCTTGCCTGCTGTCTTTCCTGGCCCTGCTTGGTTCTGTGTCCATAGACCTCAACTCCAATTTTGACTTACTCCACTCTACAGAAGCTGCTTTCGAAGAACTGGCTTCATGCAGAACGGCAGCCATTTTGCACCTTGTCAGTAAGCTTCAATCGATGCGCCATCTCTTTAGCAAAGAGGCGAGGAACGAGATGTTCAATGCCAACGTTTCTGCCGTTGTGCAGCCCATGTTGCATCTGTGTGGTGACGTAACGGGCCACAGAAATGGCTACGGACTGTATTGCCATGATGGGGTGGCAGAATTTTGCCAAGAGATCGAAAGGCGTCTTCATGGATTGCTGAACGCTTCATTGGATAAAAATAGAACAATTGAACACAACATTTCTGCTCTGAATGTCTTCATTGGAGGACTTCTTGATATGTGGATTACAGAAGAAGATACTCTAAGCAAAGCCAGAGATGACCCAAACTGGAGAGACGTTCTATCCGCAAGACTTCTCCTCACCTTCATAGAACTCAACCACCAGTTACTGGACTCCCCCCATACGGCGGCTGGACCCGCCTTCCAGGACAAGTGGACTTTTGCATTGAGGCACCTTAGCTTGGCTATCCTCATGACAGAACAACTGCGTGACTGCTGGTTGGAGAACATAGATGAAAAGTTCAACTCAAGCCACTATTTCAAACATATCTTTAACGCAAATCTTTGGGAGATAACAAACTCTTTGCCCGGGTCACACGCTGGACTCCAAGCACTGAATGACACTCAGCACTGCTTGTTCGGCCGTGCGGTGCCGGCACTCCGGACGGCATCTCGCTCGGTGTCTTCGAGCCTCAGTATGAAGATCAGCCTTCTGGCGATAGCCTGCCTCATCTACCCGGTGGTCATGTTCTCCTTCAAGCAAATGACTGAGTGGATTGAAAATTATGCACAAAGTTTAACAGAGAAGACGGAGGACCTGAGACGTCAAAGACAGCTAGCCGAAGACCTGCTGCATCAAATGCTGCCAAAGTCGGTGGCCAAACAGCTCCGCCGACATAAACACGTAGAGGCGGAGAGCTATGAGAAGGTTGGTGTCTTTTTGTTCAACTCCATAAATTCTCTGATTGCTTGAAAACATCTTCTGGGCTTTTAATATTGAGGCTGCTATAAGGAGGCTACCACTGCATCATCTGCTGACATGCTGAATGAATGTGTCTCCGCTCCCTTTGTAGCCATTGTTGACGTAATTAACTATAATTGCTCTGTTCCATATTCATCAGAAGATAAAACAAGTTTGTTAGGTGAAAATTGCATATGGCTTATTGAAGAGGTTTTGAACAGCTGTACCAAAAGCACTCTGTGCGGGCTGCTTTAATGGTATCAAGCGGAAAGCTCCATTTCAAAATGATATTGAATTCTTGGAAACTAATTATCTGGTCAATGCACATCCATTTTCGCTTTTTTTTCTCATAATTCAACAACCAGCAGGAAGGTTTTCGAACTCAAGACGACCAGTTGAACTCTTTCCAGAACAAACATTGACACTAACCTGTCGTATATAGCGAGAAAACTTCAAAGTCGAATTTCATTTCCTCTATTCTAGGTGACCATCTTTTTCTCAGACATTGTCGGTTTCACCTCCATCTCAGCCTCCTGTACGCCTTTGCAAGTGGTGGAAATGCTCAACAACCTCTACGTTTGCTTTGACACACGGATCGACTCCCATGATGTATACAAGGTAATTAAGGACGAGAAAACATACAAATACAAACTCCGCGAGACCCTGAACAGGATACGAAATGATCAGCATTGCGTTGTGTGCCTTTCCATCCAGGTCGAGACAATTGGAGATGCGTACATGGTAGTGAGCGGACTCCCCGAGAGAAACGGGGACAGACATGCTGACGAAATTGCCAAGATGGCTCTGGATCTCATCGCAGCCGTCCGACAGGTGTGCATCCCTCACATGCCCAATCAGAGGCTGCAGCTCCGAGCTGGGATTCACACAGGTAAAAGCATTTCCTCATCATGGATCCTTGTGGTGTCGTTTTGTTCTTGCCGTTTCCCTGCAATATCTTTTTTGAATTTGTTTTGATTCCTAATCAGGTCCATGCGTGGCCGGAATAGTGGGCTACAAGATGCCCAGATACTGTCTGTTTGGGGATACGGTGAATACGGCTTCGAGAATGGAGTCCACCAGTCTGCGTAGGTTGACCTATAAGCGAGTCGTCTTTGTTGCCAGATAAATCCACCCACCACCTCCCCAATGGGTGGTCAACATACCTTCTACTCATTTCAGAAGCCCTCGAGAAAAGTTTAACTTCTTGCAAGTTTCAAGATATTTTGATAAAGTCCTCAGCACATAGCTCAGAGTAATTGGAAAATCATGACATAGTGTACATCAGTGGTGTTAACCTCTGGCCCTTGGGCCAAATTTAGCCCGCAGTGTCATTATATTTGACCCGCCAAGACAAATTTTGCATCGACTTTAGTGTCAATACTAAAATTACAAATTGTCTTCACTGATAGAGATGTTGCTAGCAAGATTTATTATCATTCATCTTTTTAGAAATTGAACAGTTTTTGCTAATCTTTGATTTCAAAACTAGTTATCAGTGGTGATGCTAGTCCACTCCCCTCCTGCAGGGGGCGGCAATGTAATTTACAAGCTTTTAACGCCAGTGAAAAATGCAAAGAAATTTATGAATAAATGTTATGAATGCAAATTGTTTGAGGGTCATACAGTATATTTGTGTGTTTTTAATAGTATGTCATTTTATGTGACAGCTCAAAAAATCCACACTAGTTCTGCAACCTACTTGGCCCTTACTAAAGATTTTGCCTATGAGCTGCAGCTTCGAGGGGAGATTGAAATCAAGGTGAGAACCTCTTTGAATCATAAGATATGCCATCCAAGTCAATTTCCCGACTGTGATCCAAATAATAATTGATTTGAAATATCCCTCTAATTTCCGCCAGGGTAAAGGCAAAATGAACACGTACTGGTTGATTGGCCATAAGAACTACAGTGTCCAGAATGACAGCCTGGTTTGCCACTGGAATCCCAACATGGCGAGAAAAAAGAAACCTGAGGCCAGCAGTGATGTTTCTGCAGGAAATGTGAGTGTAATTGGTTTCATTTATATTATTTAAATATTATATTGGTCACTCAACAGTAAGGGTCACATTACCTTACCATGTGATGTTTCCGAAACAGTTCTAACTTTGCAATTTCCAATGATAACAGAATATAATTCAGTACATTTAATAACAATTTCCGAAGTGTAATTGAATGAACCTTTTGGTTTTGTTTGTGTTTGCCTGCCAGTCATCAGTGACAGTGCAGAGCCTCAGCGAAAACGCCACCACCCCAGTGCCCAATCACACGCCACCGCAGCCTCGATCCGATAAGGCGGACCTGAGTGTGGCAGCTCATATGGGGCCTTCAGGCAGCAACAATGCTACCTTGACCTCCAAAAGTGGGGGACTGCAGGGTGGGGATGAGTCCGCCTTCCTGCCCGGTCAGTGCAGCAGCAGTGGAGACAAATGTGACATTCTGCCTGGCTCCGCAAACAATAACAACAATAACCTCGGTCATCACTGGACCTTATGTAACAAAATATGGCATTCATAAAGAGTTAAGAGAGTCTCTCTCTCTCTCTCTCTCTCTCTCTCTCTCTCTCTCTCTCTCTCTCTCTCTCTCTCTCTTTCTCGTTCATTCTTTTTTTTCTAGACAGCTTCTATCCTACGCCCACTAGAGGGAGCTATGCCCCATTATAGGATAGTAACGATTTCTTTCCCCCTCAATTTCAACATAAGATTATTACTCAGTGCCATCTTGATGCACAACTACCGATAAACTCGACGACCTTTTTTGACCTAAACATAATACTTGTGTTGTCATCAATTGTAATAGGATACTTTGAATGCTCCCACATGGTGTTTTTTTGAGTGTCAGTGATTTCTCGAATCCCAACGTCAATTTTCTTGATTTGCATCTGTTGTAACTGATTCTTCAACACCCACCAGTTTCCAAATCAGTCCTGACATGTTGTGAATTCACGAATGTGTTAAAGTATTCATTTAAGTTGTGTGAAGTACTTTATTAGTCATTGACAGTATTTTAGAGTAATTTTGAAAAGTTGTTATTCCACTTTTGAAAGACAGCAAATGTACCATTGTATGGTGTATCTCATTTCGGTGTACATGTTGATTATGGTCTGTTGGGAAGGCTTTCTAAAACAGCATACTTGGGAGCTGCTCCGTATTTCATTAGCATTTAACTTGGTTGACATGATGTACATAATACAACTTGACTGGAGCAACTGTGACCGTCCGTCTCTGTGATGTAACCCACAATAACACTTCCATTGTGCTGGTTGCCATACACATTCCCCAAAATTATGAATGAATGAATCGCAGAGACATTTCCATCTATGATTTAGTTGGATGCATTGTCTATCCTGTATGTGTTTCATTTTCATGTTATTGATCTTAAATTGTGGTATATCGATAAAAAACAAAATACATTTGTAAAAATAAAGGCCTCCCCCCGAATAAACGTCTGATACACTTTACACATCCTCATTAATTCCTCTCCACGTCATACATTTTATTTTATGTGTGATTTAGAGTTGAAAAAAAATCTGAAATTATGGAAATATGTAAAAGAGGGTTTTATTTGAAGTTTTTAATCGAGAAGAACAAACATGCAGTTGTCCCACTATTATACAGCATACAGTGCCATAGATTCTTCACATAGTTCATCATTTGGTTGACAGACACACAGAAAGACATGAATGGATGCACACACACAGCTTTTCAATGTAATATCATATATTAAATTGACTAAACTTGACTTATTAAATGACAAAAGGATCAAACATGTATCCCACAGAAGAATCAGCCTATCCTGAAAAATTAAACACAAGAACAGAAATGGTTGATTATTAAAAGGACATCCTTTCACTTACTATTTCAACCTTAATGATGTCATTATGGTGATGTCGTGTGGTTGTTATGAAATCCAACTTTACCTGCACGCACGCTTTAAAAAAATAAAATTAAAATAAATCTGAAACCAAGATAATGTGCCCTTTTTTAAGACTCAACTTTGCTGTGTTCATTCTGCCCAAATGAAAGAAAAGTGTTTCTCAATACAGTCTTGCGTAATTTTTCCGGTAATCAGTTTAGAGGAAGTGTTTACAGTTGATCTATTCTCTTGTCGTCAGTGTGGGTTGTATTAGCAATGCAGTAAAATGAACGAATAAAAGAAAGAACAATAACAACCGCGTACAGTGCATGGTATGTAATGTTGCGTTTGTAGTAAACTATTTGTACTATATGTAGTCCAATATTTGTTTTTAGTATGAAGGAATCTCAAAAGAATTTTACACGACACACTATTCTGCAATAGAATAAAAGATATAGAAAAAGGTTGAACGCAACTGTTCCTCGCACACTCACCTCTTGCAGTGTTGCAGCCCAGCCCGCTAGCGTTCCCAATCCGATCCATCCTGGCACCAAAGCAGCCCGATGCCCGCTTTCTGGCCGTTATCAGCAGATCCAGTAAGCGGTTCCTCTGACTCAAGGCCCGGCTCTGGCCTTCAGCCACCGCTTGGGCTCGCTCTACTGCGGCTGCGGCAGGTTCTTGGTCCCTGTCCTGCTCCGTGTTCCATCCTCGGTTGGACTGGCTGCGTTCTGGTTCTTGGTTCAAAGTCGCATAGTCCGTTTCAGAGGTTTCCTCCTGAGCTGCTTCGGCCAGAGTCTCCTCAAAGCGCTCAAGCAAAGACTGTTGGGCAGAGGGCAGGATTTAGAAACCACCCAACTACACACACCACCCAACTACACAATCAAAGTGTTTGTTGTCAGTGTCTGACCTTCCTTTCTTACCTTGAGCTGGGCCAAATCATCAGGAGAGGACGTCCTTCCCAAAAGGTGACCGCTAACCAGTGTGTATTGACACAGCAGGGGCAGCAGGCCCCACAGGACCACAGCCCTCATGTTATCCTCCAAATGCAAGTTGCATTACGGCCACCGCTGGAAACTACTTTTATATGCACGTACACGTACACAATTAGTTGACGGCGTCAATGGCTCCTCCTCTTGCATATCGCTTCAAGTGCATTCTAACACTTTGGCGCGATAAGTCAGATGTACTTTTAAGTGATGCTCGGAAGTGACTGGTGTGTGTGTGGAGGTCCATAATTCACATGTATCAGCCTTCCCAGACAACTGTGGCATGACCTCAGGAGCCATCTCCAAGCTGTGAGCTCAGACATGGTGTTTAGTCACAGGAATGCCCTCCGCATGCAGACAAACACCATAGTAGGAGAAAACTGGATCCCTCCACCTTAGGGCATCGATTATACTTGGGGGCGATTACGGTCAATGTGATTCATGATCTTGTAAATACAATCTTGTTGATGTCTGATTTTTTTTTGTTTGGTTTTGTGTATTCACACGTGTTTGTTATACTAGACCGAGACAAGATAATATTCGTAAACAGCATTAGGAATTTCATATTCAATAAACAACATGCAAAGATGTAAGATATACGTGTATTCTGTTGTCAGTAAATACTACTTTGCCTTCAATTTCCTCACTATCCCTTAACAATAAATATCCCAATCTTTATGATTTTGAAAACACTAAAGGTGATTATAATAAATTATAAAGCAATATTATTATATAGCAAATACTGTACTTTTACAAGGTTTGTCATTATTTCAAAGAAGATTGTTATGACGCTTCAGAATTATTTTTGTTGCCAAGTTTGTGACTAAGAAAAAATAGCGGATTTGTTTTTAAATCCATAGTCACTTATGCGTCATATACTAACATAAAGTAATTTGTAATAAAACAGCTAAAAAATATATCAATATATTTTTTTCTGTGCTGACTACAAATAATAATAATAATAATAATAATTTTGAAAATGATCTTGAAAAATAAACTTAAGGACTCTATATACATCTGTATACAATTTACTTTTGATAAGTGAACCATTTCACAACAACGCTGGGATGACGCCACAAGAGTTTTCCCTTAGACATTGACCATCATATGCTCGCCAACACAATGCATCATTTGGATCACAGGAAATCCTGATCTTTTGTGAGTCTCTCAATTGCATTACAAGGACATCGATTGACAAAGAATCATATTCCTCCATTTTCTTTCGTCTCTTATATATCTCTAATCACCATAGTATGCTTGTGTGCTCTCCATGGTGCTGAAAATACTTTTTATGCTTTCATTAATGAAGACAATGACTACATTCACAATAACAAGAATGGGGTATGTGAATCTTAGTCACATTACAGTATGCAGTTTGTGGCTGATTCATTAAATCATAAAATTTATTGTCCAGGTGACAGTGAGTGACAAGAGACCTAGTTAATCTTCATGATGATATGGGATCATGTAGATCTAACATGCCTGATATGGCCACAGTAGATTTGTTATGCTGTTTGTCATTCGTGAGGATGGTTGAAAAATTTGTATTGTTTCGTGATTGTCTACTAGCTGTCAATATTGAGTGGATGAACTTGAGTCATCTGCAGTTGTAAACATTTATTGAAACATTCAGGGCAGGAATTGTTTTACATACATTTAAATAAATAAACATATAATGCAAATTAATATAAATATTTGGTAAAATAAATATAGAGTACTAAATAACTTTTGGCCTCGACGTTGCAGTTCCGCAAGGTGGTCGATGGTAAGACTTCATCGTCATTTGGGAACTGCAAGATAGCAACACATGGAACACATTTTTACAACTTTTCCCATTTTTGCTATTTTACCTATTTTCAACTTACTGGATTTGCCAACACTATTGCAGCCTAGGGAGCTCATGGAACCTATTCGTTCCATACGGCGACCAAAGCAAGCAGAAGATCTCCTGCTGGAGTCGCTGCGGATGCTCTTCAGGTTTTTGGCTGACAGAAACTCCCTAATTGAAGCTTCGTCCAAGGCTTCCTGCGGCTGCTGTGCGTTCAAGTCATCAAGAGTGTTCTCCTTCCCTGCAGTGAGAATCTGCTCCATCTCATTCCGCTCTGGAAGTGACTCCTCTAATCTGTCAAGGAGCACCTACAGCATGCCAGGAGGTAACATTTCTTTGAGTCCATGAAAGCAACAGAAATGAAATCAAATCCGGAATTATTTGGAATTGCATAACTGTAACATACCCTTAAGATGTCCACATCACTGGAAGTCAAGCTGGTGCTAACAGGATATGTGCTGATGAGCTGAAGTTTCAAGATGAGGAGAAGGCTACAGGCCACATGGGAAAAAAGCGGCATATTTGTCTTCTGATGGACCTTTTGGGAGATTCTTTGCTGAATAGCTCCTGGATGCTGTATCCCTCAGGACCAACCTCTGCTCTTTTATACACGATGAGGCTATGCCAGGAATTTGGACTTGCATTCCTGACACCTGGTCCTGATAACGCAAGCTGTCGGAAACGACTCCTTTTAAAGGGTTGTCTTTCAGAAGTGGGACATTCAGACATTCATATGACATAGTGGCATCCATACACTCCCAGAAACAGACCACCAGCTCCTGACAAGCCCTAACACGGGACGTTGTTGTCACGGAGTTACGGGAAGTAGTAAATGGCAACACTGCGTAGTGAGAATGGGAGGGAGGGAGGGAGCGAGAAAGATGTTACTAATTTAAGGAGTGTATATGCGATTGTTGACGGGTGCCTTAACAAGGACAAACTGGCTTCAGACTGACAGTCTGACAGTTTGTCAGAAAAAACAAAACAGAGTGGCTTTAAGTACGCCTGTAAAATGTCATGTGGCAGAAAAATGAGTATGAATTACTGTATTGTATAATTTCTGTATTTCAAATACTACTTACTCATTATAAACCATTTATGAAAGTGTTTTTTTTTTTAAATAATCAAGGGTTAAGGCAAAATGCTTTTATATTTGAGGGCAGGAATTCAGAAATTGTTTGCCACAAAAGGTTTTGGAACACAGCAGATTTGGATTCTGCTATTGTAACAATAACAACAATAGGTGTTCACATGTGCGGTAAAATGTGATTTCAAAATTGCTCAATTGACATAGAGACGAACAAGACACGTGTTTGCAAAATATCTTTCTACATTACAATATAATTCAAGTTCTTTTACAACCCAAAACAATAAATAACAAATATACAGCAGTGTAAGAAATGGAGAGTCACGGTTTAATACTTTTCTGATGGATCATCATCATCACACACTCCTGTTGACAGAAAAAAAGGAAAATGGAAAAATGTGTTAATATCAGCACCAACAACAGCATCATTAAATGTCAAATGCTCATTTGACAACCACAAAGTCTCCTCTGCATGCTCACCCTCAACATCCCAATCCGCTGAAAGACCCGATCCTATCCAAGCGGACGCCGAAGCAGCTCCTCATCCCGCCTTTCCGGTACCGACCCCAGTTTCGCTTGGAGGTCCGGAACAGGTCTTTGAAGAGAAAGGCAAGAACGTGTGCTTTAGCCTCCAGTGCTGAATTGCTGGGATCGGGGGAGTCCCACGGGTGGCCCTCTCGAGCTCCAAGTTTTGACTTCTCTGTATTGCCGCCGCTCTCTTGCATCTCCTCTGAAGAGTGATGAGGCATGTCATTGATCTCTTCTAAAATCTGCTCCAAACTCTGACGGTGAAGGCGAGACGTGAAAGAAATGAAACAAATCTATCCATCGTCTGTCTGTCATTCTATCCATCTAATTAAAAAAAAAAAAAAAGAGAACCTACCTGTAAATCCGACATGGGCTTGCCTCGAACATAATCAAGCACCAAGAGGAGATTGAAGCAGCAAAGCGAGACAATGAGGTTCATGTTTTTATCTTCCCGCCGGAGCTCGACTCAGGGTGTCCCGGTTTTGTCGTCGCTGTGGTTCTCAGCATGGGCAGGTGAAGCCTTTATAGCAGAACCGACTACGTCACCAGGCCTGGAAAATTAACGATGTGTGACTAATATTCTTAAGAGTGGGAGTACGCGCAAGGTTCAGTTGGAGAAGGGTGAGCTGGGACAATTCACTGACATGCAGGCATAAGTCAATGAAAATCAGGACGCCTTTAATGATTTTATTATTTGGAATGAGTTATTGCAGTTTTGTGTCATAAAAAAAATAATTTTTCATTTTTTTTTGAACAAGTTGCAAATGCTTTGGCACATCCATGCAAATGATTCTGCACAACTGTCTGTTGATTCGCGGGCGTTATGTTTTGCTGATGTCACATTGATCAAAAATGTTTTGTAATGGGTTTTGCCTGGATTGCCTCACACGCCGTAGCATTTTGGCATTCGTTCTTCATATAAGTCTTGACGTGCAAAAAGGTTGAACAAGTTGTCATAACACGTCAAGCATATTTCTTTACGTTTTCATGAGACTTTTCTCCCTGAGGGTAAATCTTGACTTGTTCTAACAAAGGGAAATGTACTGTGCTCAAACAATCAATCAGTTTGCTACCAAGATAAAATACAAAAGAAAGTGAGGACAATAATATCATATGTCTTCACCAAAATAAAATTATATATGTTGCGATACACACATCCACATGTGGACCTGGAGGTTAATTGGAATATATGTGTGTGTTTTGTGCTTCTGTGTTTATATGGATTCAAGCAAAATGAGGAGCCATTAGCCCAAGACCCAGTCAAGCCAAGCTCACTCGTGGAGGTGTGTGACTGATAATTGACATTTCAGCCGCCTCAACTAGGAGGGCCATTATTCGAAATTGATTCAAGCCTCGGGGCAACGCTTAACATTTTATGCATTCTTTTTATGAAGAGAATCACATTTAAAGTTGTGTCACATTCATCTCGAAAATTGAAGCACGATGATAGTTTTACATTTGTTATGTATGTTTCAAATTGTTTTAGTTTTCACTCATCTATTTTTGTCATTCAAAATAACAAAAGTATTGGAAAGAAGTGAGATTATTTTGAATATTGATGCAAGGTAAACTTTTTGCACTTCGGACATGCTACCCTAAAGACGTTGGTGTGTGTCAGTCAACTCGAATTAACTTTGGACTGTTGGAGGCCAGGAAGCTGATTGCATAATTTTTTCGTGGGGGAAACTGTTTTACCATCAATGAATCATTGGCTGAGGAACTGACAAAGAATGTCAAACTCAGACTTAAGAATTAAACTAAGAATTTGAATGCACCTATTGCATTGTCACATGTGGAGTTGCGTTGCTATTTTAGTCTGTTTTCTTTGTTGTTTTTTATTTACTGTTATTGCCTTATAAAATGTTTTCCTTCCCGAGGCTGACTGACATTTAAACCGCTTAACTGTCACTCATTGTTTCCCCTCCATTAAGGACCTTAATGAGAGCCTGAGCTCCCCATCATTTAAACAACAGCTTGCTGACATCAGGTGGGGGAGCCTGAAAGGGGTGGGACAAGTAAATGTCACAATTATGTCAGAGCTTCGGCTCATGGGCTCCCCCAAAAGTTAATTACTATTTTCTTTTTATGAATGGGCCACCACCGCTGCTGATGGTTTTCCTGTCCACCGTATTTGGTGATACCTAAACCTTTTGCGAGGAGGGGTGAAGCTACAAAACAATTGCTTCGAATCAGTTTGTTGGCGCCACCTCACCATTCACCATTGATGGCGAGGTCATATTCGCTGACCCTATTTTGCTAGCGTGTTTGCGCTGGCTGGTGCCTGTGGAGAATGTCACACATGATAAATGAGGACAAAGTAGCGAAAGCTCATCTGCTGTCATCACGGATGCAGCAACACCCACAAATACCCTCCTGGAAGAAACCCAAGATATATATATATGGATTGGTAATACCACATTGAGGCATAAAATGAATAAATGAAAGGCTCTTGAGCTTTCCAATGGCGTTATAAAGTTGTTTGTTTGATTAAGCATGGTTAATTTTTTTTGTGCAGTTCAGTGCTTTAAACAGAAATGGTTTTCTTGCAATCATAAACGATCATAATGTTGATTAAGCAGGGCACAAGTTTTGAAGGATACATAAAAGCACATTTGATTTCCACGGTTTTTTTTTTGCTCTAAATTAACAATGTATTAAAGTCAGTCTGAAATGTGAAATCTTGTGAAGTTTTACACCTTGCACTTGGCTGAGGCTAAGTAAATTTATTCATGGCATTCATCAGCCGTCTTATCTATTCTTGTCATGGACTGATCCCATGCTTCATGCCATTACATCATGCACTGGAAAGACCAGCATAGCACATGTGACCCTTCCAGTGGCACCTTTACACAGATAAGGTTATTTTCACACAGCAGGGATGTTGTTGCATATATTTAGCATTAGCTCATGTTATTTCTAACATGCATTACCTAAATAAACCTCAATTCAGTTCTTTTTATTTACATTTTAATGTCATCCGAAATCTCTCTGGGTTATTTATTAGATTTAACCCATTGTGAATAAAATGAAATGTTATATTTTTTGCACCAGGGATTGAACTGTTGGACAGTTTCAGTGGACACACCCACCATGTTTAACCATGGTCGCTTTTTCATGATTTTAAAGCCTGGTTTTATAAACTTGATGAGATTTTAAATTGCCAGTCATTAATACTCTTTTCTTGGGTGCGTCAAATTCAGAACACAAAGTTATTTTCATGGACTGTAAAGTGAGGTATGGTGCTCGAGAGGAAGCTTCCGAGTTGCTATTCTTCAAACAGAATTATAATTGCTAATGAAGCACACAACTGCACATTTCACCTAGTATTACTTTCACCAGCAGCTCAAATGATCCTTGCTGTATTGTGCTCAAATTCTATGTTGTACATTGAAATCTGCATAATTCACAGTTTAATGGACTACACACATCAATTGGATTCAGTTCCGTTAAAAGGTACTTTTATTAGTGTCAATCACAGGCCCAAAACATTCTGTTCATTATGCAAGGTTGTCAGCACTTAGTGTATTAAAAACAAACTAATGGCTCTTGTCATGATGCTTTTCAATGCTATGAAGCATAGCTGAATTGCACTTCCTCCCATTATGCACTTCTCACCCCTGTAATTTCCCCCTGGTCCATAAACTCCACTTGTGTGTACAATTTCATTTTCCTATGCAGGTGTACGGTACATAAATACATTTTGCTTGAAAAAGTTAGACATCTGTATCGACAGTATGCAAGATAGTCAAGGATGCAATACAAAGACACACACCATCCAAAGAACAAAACAGTCTCATAGGAAAAGAACAAAGCACAGATGTCTCAGAGACATGACTTACTGTGTCATTAAAATCTCTTTAGCAACCTCTTGCCTGCAACTGGCCTCCCTCTGTGTTCAGATGGTTATCAATGGCTTGACCCCAGGCTGTAAAGGTCCCCATCATCACTTCTAGCATGAACAAAAAAATATTAAAACAGCCAGTTAAAACAGTTTAGCACCACAACTATATGATAATCATGTTTGTCATGAGTAACAAAATATTTTTCTCAAATAGTTGTCTCAATTTGTCACCATCTTACCCTCCTGATGGAGGGTTTCAATGATGGTCCTCTGGACAGCAGTCAGATCAGCAGTCTTAAGCTTGTGATTTAGCTTAAGCTGAATGTTTTTCAAGGCTCAGGAAACCCTTGCAGGTGTTTCGAGTTAACTAGACAACTCAAGTGATTAGTTGAATACCCTACTAGTATACGTTTTCATGATATTCTAATATTTTGAGATTGGATATGTGAGTTTTCTTAAGATGTATGCCATAATCAGCAATATTAAAATAATAAAAGGCTTGCAATATTTCAGTTGATTTGTAATGAATCCAGAATGTATGACATTTTTGTTTTTTTAATTGTATTACAGAAAATAAAATCACAATATTCTAATTTTCTGAGACAGTCCTGTAGACCTGTAGTTTTTTAAAACGCAATATTTGACACAAATTGTGGAGTAGCAATATCAGACCTAGTGTAAGCCATACCTGTCATCTAGTGGTGATTGGTGAAATTACAATTTCAAACTAGTACAGTTGAGCCCTATATATTTGCAATTTGGCACCTGTGGTTTAACATTCACAGATTTTTTTCATTGAATGTTTATCAATGTTTTTGGAAAAATAGTTTGTTTTTGTTAAGCCCCCCAAAATAAGTTGTATAGAAATTGGAAAATGACATTTTACACAAGATAGTCCATCTTTTGATCTAAAATAAAATAGGCGATAAATGTTCGCTAAGCCACAAAAGGTGTTTGTATCATATGTAAGCAAAAACAGGAGTCAGCTCACAAATGCAGCATTTTAACAGCTTTAATAATGCAAAGCAATAAGACAATATAATAAAAGTGGTTTACAAACATATACAGTAATTAAAACACAATAGGGATTAAAAAAATAGAACATAATTTACATCAACAAGCATGGAATGGTGGTCAATTAAAGATGCGAAATGAAACCGGTCCAATCAAATTGTGATGTAGTGCTGTCGCAGTTTGGCCACAAGGAATTCATGAGTCAAATTATGTCTCGTGATGATCCCAACAATCTGAATTAGAAGGAAGATACACAAGTTAGTGCAAAGAAGACAAAGGCTCAATACTTCAGTAACAACAACAGATTACGACTTACTTCTCCTACGGCGTTGACCACGGGTAAATGCCGTAGTCCCATTGTTCGGAACAGGTTGAATACTTGGGAGATGCGGGTGTTTGGTGACACAGTATAGGGACACGGGTTCATGTAAGGAGTGACGTCCTGTAAAAATTGAGAACATTTGACGCTTTGTTAAATCAACACTACTATTTAATAGAACAATTTTTGAAGATGGTCTTTGGCTGAATGGGCTATACCACAATCATGCGGGGACTGAGCTGGGTCAGGTCCAAGTCGTGGATATCAGGGAAACGGGGATAATCTTCAGTTATCTCTGCATATGTCAATCTGGGTTGCGTGGCACTCTGACAAGACATGGCATTTAATTATAAGAAAGACCACAGCATTGTCCTGGTTGAGAAAGAAGTAGTTGCAGGATTTCAGACTGCGGTTCAGATTTAACTTGCATAAAACATGGAACGCGTGGTCAGGGACGACCACATATCATGGATGCTTTGCATTTCAACGCATTCTTGATGTGTGAACATTTGTGCCACTGACCGGCTGATTCTCAGCATAACACACGCCTCTCATGAGCAGATTGACCAGCTGAGAGCGCAGGATGAGGCCATGGAAGGTGAGCGGCCTAAAACGCTCCTCCATTGTCCACTCCTCACTGGGGGACTGGTCTGGGCACAAGTTGGGGTAGGGCATATGCCTGAACATGACACACAGTTATTAGTGTTAGCAATATATTGAAACAATTGAAACACAACAATAAGTATATATAAGTAAATAAGGATTCGGGGAATGGAACTATAGCAGTTTCAGCAATATGTCTAGTCCCAGTTAAGATCTCCAGCATTTAATATTCTAAAAGATTGCATATATGGTTTTCCCAAGGTCAGCCAATACAATCAAAACAGAAGGGGCCCCAAAATTGAACCCTGTGGAACACCATAGGACAGTGCGGTAGAATGGGATTCAGAGTGACTGAGGTTACACAAAATGTCTTGCCTGTCAAATAAGATCTAAAGTTCTCTGGAGCCCCACCACTAATACCTACCTGGTGCTGCAAATGTGCTAATACTGTGGTCCAAAAATTATAGTGCATTTTAGATTGCACCAGGAAGCCTAATATCCAACTTTTTGTGTTTAATGATGTACATTTTCAAAGGTAAGATGGTGTCCTACCTCCTCTCCAACATCTGCTGCAGGAGGTCCTCTCCCTCCTCCGCTGGCTCCACGGCAGCTCGCTGCTCATCACAAACGTTTCTGAGTTCACTGGAGGGGTACGACTTCATGGATTGGCAGCGCCGTCTCTGCTCACTTGCGCGTGATACAACGCTGGATTTCTACATGGCAGACAGATGAGGGCAGAACTTCATTGATCATTCTCTTGATTAAACTCATACATTTATTCCAATGACGTACAATTAAGACTGCCCATGATACTGGAGCTGTTTCAATTAGAGCCGTTATGGAAAAGCGCTCGACATATTTTTATTATTTTTCCCCAACTTCTTGTTGACATTGCAATCTTGTTTAACAGTTGTGTTTGAGAGGCAAAATTCGGAAAAGCATGCAGGCAGCATGGAAAAAAGAAACACTTGAAATTGCGCATCTTCACACTGAAACCAGGCCTGTTCCAAATGTGAATAGAAACATGTATGTTGAATGAAATATGATCCCCCAAAACTTACAATGTATAGTATAAAAACAAAAGGTTGGTGCAGAGCACTTTATTAACAGTGCTGGATTATGATGACCTAATTTATATGCCCGCTTTGTCTTTATTCGGCACCTCAGAATTGCCTAAGTGGAACAGGAAGTACCTTGAAGTGGATGTTGTTGCTGACGAGGATGTTGCCCTTCATGAAGTCCTGCTCGTTCGGGCGATTTTCAGTGACCACGGGGAAGGCGTGGTAAATGGTGGTGCGCAGGATGCTGACTAGAGATTGCACCCGGGTGTGGGGGTACACGTAGGTCAGGTTGGGCTCCATTATATCGCTGGCGGTGAGCCTGAGGTGGATGTGGCAACAGAAACAAGCACTCAGGATATGAATTTATGGTTTTGACAGTTTCCATCATTTATACTCAATTTACCTTTATTGTATTGAACAGTGGTTAAGATGTTGGTTGAATAGTTAATTTACTGTTCTATTAGATTCGATTTTAGATATGCGCTATTAATACATTTTTATTCAATGTTATTGTTTGCTGCTGAATTACAACTAAACAATTTTCTGCAGTTGTAGAATGTTTGCGACACCTAGTGGGGATATTGGTGAATAACTAGTTTCCAAAACAATTTCACTAATCTATTCGATGAAATGGTACCATCAATTGGTGAAATGGTGAAGAAATCGCTTTATTGAAGACAACTTACTTGTCCAGCTCAACCTCAGTCTCCCACTCCAAAAGTGGAACTCCTCTCAGCTGGATGTGAATGTCATAGATGCCCTTGTTGAACAAATCCCCGGTCCATTTTGCAACCTGGTAAAGATAAAGAGAGGAATAACTTTGACTGCATGCAATATAAACAAAAGAACGACATCCAAGAGAAAACGTGTCTACTTTCTGAATATTGCATACCATTAGGGTGATCATAATAGGGAGTCCATATGTGATTTCATTGGTGGATTCAATGAGGATGACAGTAAGGCTGATGGTCATTCTGACAACGCCTCCGAGGAATGCAGCAGCTCCAATGAGAGCAAAGGTGCCGGCGTAGATGTCCATTCCCAGTTTCCTGCCATAGATAGAAACAATCACGGCAATCAGAATCGAGGTCGTCACTGGCATGAGAAAGACATTTTATATTTACACTTTAAGGATGTTGGCGACCAATCGTCCAAAGGCGGCCCCACATAGCAGTGACGGGACAAAGAGACCGCTGGGTACTGACACGCCGTAGGTCCAACAGGCCAACAGGAAGTAAAGCAGAAAGAACACCGACAGAGTCACCGGACTGAAGGTACCTGAGTGATTAGACGGAAAGCAAAAGTAACATGTTAGATTAGCTGTTACAGTAACGAAAAAATGGAGGAACATGTTTCTAATACGGAATCACTGGCTACGATTCAGTAATGCTTTATCAAAATGAAAATGATCTGCGTTTGACCTCAGTGTTCCCAAGTTCCCATCTCACCATCCTGGTGGAAAAGCTGGTGGATGGCAGCCTCCTGCGGGTTGAAGAACAAGGTAGCCATGTCGTTATACGTCTTGTTGGAGCAGAAGTACTGGCGGATGGTTGAGTTGATGTCCTCACCGACAGAAAGCTAAAAGAAAATGAGTTCATAGGAGAAAAAAAACCACAGCCATAAAGATTGCTTTGTCATTTTTACCGACGTTCAAATAAATGAAGATAAAGTTAGAGAAACGAGAAGCTGCTTACTGTGGTGTTATGTGTTGGAGGAGAGTACAAGTCCCTGCATTCGCCCAACAACATGGACGCGCCAAAAACCACCACTGTTGTCACCATGGCAACGAGTAGGCTCTCTAAAACCCTATGAGCACAAAGAAAGCGTGGTAACAACATGCTTCAATAAAAAGGCATCCTTTGGAAAAGATGGAGTCCCGTGTGGAAAGGCGTTACCTGATAAATCTGGCCTTCGGTTGGATGTGTCTCATGCGATACTTGGTGAGGTTTTTGTTCATGCAGTTGAAGAGCGCTCCCAGCAGCCCACCCACGATCCCCATCAAGACAAAGAAGGCCAGGTCCACTGCAGTCCACAAGTGGCAGTTTTTGTCTTCATCTGAACACTGACGAGTAAAATGGATTTGAATCTGGTAGAATTTTATTTTCTTCACATTAAGACAACAGCAGTACAGTGATGTACGTGCTAATATCATTTAGTTGGAACTTGTAAACGGCAAGTCGCACTTGCATCGCCTTGAAAAATTGAATTCGGGACTATTTAGCGAGTTACATTCTTACCTTAAACTCTCCAAAGTTGAGCAGGCCAGGCAGCTGGAAGGAGCCCCACTTGTTGAAGTTGATCCCCGAACGGAAAAAGTTGAGGGTGAACGTAGCAGACATTGAGCAAAAGAGCTGGAAGACAACATTTTAAAGAAGTAGTCCTCCTATTTACCAGCTGTATTTTTTTATAAAATATATTTCAACGTAGGTAGCGCAGGACCTACCACTTTCCAGGTGAGGGCCTGGTTCCAGAAAGAGGAGCCCTCCTCCAGGCTGAACAGGGTCCCCCCGATGGGAGCGCCAAAGGCAGCGGCTACTCCGGCAGCAGCACCAGCTGACACAAAGTCTCGCTTGTCCCTAATGAAGGAGAAAAATGACATTTTGTAGGTTTTAAGGCACTAACAAAATGGACAGTGCTATAAGATTGTGTATCGTGATCGCACCTGTCACTCCGGAAGAATGGAAAATTTAATTTAATTCTCTTAAAAGTGATGCTCTGAAACTGAGAAGCACAATAGATTCGATAGCAGCACTCAAACCAGAACGACAGTCAAAGCAACAACTTCAAATCACTTGAGAGAAAAAAAATAAGACAGGATTCAGGGGAGCCATTTTCAAAGCGAGACATGTCATCGTTTTGTCACAGTAAGATTTTAGATGCCCTTGTTCCTCACTAAAGTGAATTTCTACCAGGACATATTTTTGTTTCTATTGTTAACAATACTGTAACACCAAATCTGAAATGTCTAACAATAGTTGAACACTCGTAAATATTGATTTAAATATTGACTTGAACTATTTGTATGATTGTAAATATTGACTTTATGTACCTGAGGAAGGCCGGCTCCCACAATGGCTCCGCTGTGTATCATCGGACCTTCTTTGCCTACAAAAAGACCTGAAAGGACACAACAGAAAAACTCAAACTTAAACAAATGGGAACTTTGTGTCAAACCTGGGGCAATAATCTCAACATGCTAAATGTAAATGAATCAAGTATGTGAAATGATAACTGAAATTCTGCAGAGGAAAAAAATATAAAAGCCTTGTGAGATGGGAACTAAACTAGTGTTATCTTCTAACTGTGGCAAGTAAAGATAAGGAGTTATTTCAATATTTACCCCCAAGAAAATTAAGATAATCTTGTGGAATTTGCACCTACAAGAACAGGATATCCATCTATCAATTTTCTATGCTGCTCAATCCTGTTCAGGCTCACATGTGAGACAAGTTGGACGAGTGACATGATATAAGAGGCAAAGAGAAAAAAAGGAAAGTAGAGCAACTTTAAGAGAGCTGTAGGAATTTGTGACAAATACCACGTGTGACATGTGACGTCCATCTCTAATACAGTGTCAATCTGTTTATGTGGAAAGATAAAAGCTTTTTTATAAGAAAAATAACTTTATGCCTGCTTCAATTCTTTTGATAACATCTCCCAAAAGCACGTGGAAAAATGTGTTATTTCCTTTGGTCTGTTTTATCCCACAAGAATTTGGTTTTAGTTAAGGCGGAAGGACATCTTCGCAGTTCGGAAGATGAGTTTGACATTTCAAGCACATCAACAACTCATTCAAATGAAAAATACCCTTTTACATTTCCCTTCTGACTTGATACGTGTAATAGCAATGAAAAGCAACAAATTCATCATCACAGTTTACCTCCAGCGACACTAAACAGAACTCCAACAGCTTTGCAGAGAAACGTTTGTAGCCGGACGATGCCAGGGATCTTCACTCCGTTCAAGTAACTTTTGATTTCGGGAATCCCCGAGCCTGCAGCTAAGGGCTGAAAAACAACAGAGATTCGATATTCGATTACCGCTAGACTGTAAAGCTACATGGTAGGTTGCACTAACTATTCCAAAACGGCTATTTTACATATATTGACCATTTTTCTTTCTCAACATTTGACCAGTCCAACAAAGCAAAGTTAATAGACCAAAAGCTCTAACACTGCAAAAACTAAAACATGCAAGGTCAGCAAATCTATATCCGGCATGTTGCAGAAGTACACTTTCTCACCTCGATGAGGACGAGCACACTGGCAATAAAGATGAAGGTCATGTTGAATGCCAGGAGCTCCAGTAGTGACAGAGGGAGGCAGCCTTTCTCACTGCACTCCTCGACAGCTGAAGACTTCAAATTAAGGTATAAAGACTTCCATGCTGTGATTGGCACAACATGTGTCATACACAACCACTAGTTGTCCTGGCTGGAAGAATGAACATTGATGACACTATTTGTGATAACAACAGCATGTGAAAACGACAACATGTAGATTGATTACCAGAAAGTGAAAAAATAAATCACAAATTAAATTGACAGTAGGCATCACATGGTACATTCTGAGTAATGCGGAAAGCAAAATCGCTTCTGAAATTCAATGGGTGCTGAAGAGGAAATTGCAGGCTTTCTAAAGGATACAATAACCAACCAAAGTGAACTTGAGTTTGGTGAAGAAGCGTACAAAGTAATCCACAAACAGACCCAGCTAAAAGAAAAGAGAGGATGGGAACATTTGAGAGTAATCAGGCCTATGTTTAAAAGCAGAAAGAAGAGGAGGAAACTCCGGAAGTACATACCAATCCAACAGATGCTCCAATCGCAAACACCATCACCCATCGCATCGCTTCATACTTTTTTGCTTTCTGTTGGGGGAAAGAAAAACACAGAAAGTCATTTCTCATCATAATCACAATATTGTACCTTATTGTTAAGTAACATGAAAATCTGAATTGTGCAGGTCGAATGCACACAAATTTCCCTTTAAAATATTTTGTGAGCTCATCTGTATGGCCTGACTACACGACACCGATATTAAATCTGATTTCAGCAATAAGATTTTATAATAAATAGATAAATCCTCTGATTTAGAACACATGTACATAAACACCCGTCACGTCTACGCTGTCTTTGCTTACCTTGTTGTCCATCCCCTCCAAAACGTCCACATAGGGTTCACTGACACATCGGTCATAATCCAGACTCTGTTTGATCAAAAAGGTTACTCTCAGATGATGACACATAAACTGCACCTTAAACCTAATGGTTTTCATTATCTTACCTCATAGTCCTTCCTTGGCAGAATCTCATCTTCTTCATCTCGAGTCTCTCCAAGAATTGTCTGCAACAACAGCAAAATATATTGGGTTTTTTTGGGAGGAGGGTTTAATATTTTGACCAGTGCTGCTGCCACTTGTTTAAGATTAGCATGAATTTAACAACGTGCACACAAACGCATCGATCTGCCTGCCTTTTCAGCACCCACCCAATGATGCTGCACAATGACCGCGTTCTTTGAACCGTGATGAATTCAGTATTGGGAAATTGTGAAAACAGTTTTGCAACTTGGCAAAATTACTCTGCAAGCAAATGACTACGATCGTTGAGGCTGATTACTTAAGTTATATTGGATGGTAATAACACATTTGGGGAAACAGTGAGCTGCAGCGAACAAGACATCTCAATACAGAGTTTGGACTCCTTTGAAAGCATACAAGTCAAATGAAAAAAATGTGAATATACACCCGCATTGCTACAGAATTGTATCGTCCTACCAGCTCCTCTGGCGTGCGCGTCTCCTCTTCATTGCAACGACTACACCCGAAACAGTTCCCACAACACGCCATCTTCGTTGTTGTGTCATGATGCGTTCAATGCCTACAGGAAAACGCTGAAAAGACGGGGACTCGTTGGGTGTATCGTATGGACGATTTGCACTAAAACTAGCCTATTTAAAAAGAAAAAAAAAGTTGTGTTCATGCCAAAAAGACATGAACCATCAGTAAAATCTAGTTTTCCTATTCCCACACTTAGATTATTGGGAGGACTAAAAGTGGCAAAATCAATTAATTATATTAATATTCCATTAAATGATTGAAAAAATGTATGTCAATAACAGTTTCCAAATGTATTAAAGAAAACATGATCAAATCATACTCTATTATGTAATAATTAACTGCGATTTGAATAAAATATTGTTAGCCTTTATTAATTTGATGAAGAAACTGTCCACAAATGTACCTATTAAGTAGATAACTTACATTAAAAATGGAGAGCTGTTACTCTATCAAAACATTTGGGATTCTTTTATACTTTATATGGAAAATGTGGATCTGAGAAATGTCAATATGGAGCATAGGGTCACTGATGCTCTGAACTTTCCATTTTATTTTATTCATAGAAGTTTAGGGGTATATAATACAAGTAAAAAATACAAATGCAATACAAAAACAAGTGAACTTAAATTGACCTCGTCTAAACGTTTGTCTGTCCATTTCCGACTTTACCAGAAGAACATGAATGCGTCGTCAAGCCCTCAGCGCCACCTGGTGGACAGCTCATGTCATGGATTGGACTTCCTCCGTACCTCCACGCTGTCGCCTCTTTTGCCCACCCACTAATTTTGTGGGAATCCTGGAACACCGGCGATACAAAGCGGTGCGACTGGAAAAAGAAAAGTGAGAACTAACCACTTTGACTTACGCTTTTTGTAATATGCTAGGCTCAGCCTGTAAAATGGTAAAGCACGTGGGATTATTTTTATGTTCAGTCAGTGGTGTCAGGTTGCTAGCTCTGCTCCACTAAGAGCTGCTGCTAACACATTCAAAAAAAACTTTAATTATGTCTCCCGTTGGAACTAGCTAACACATTCAAATAAACTTTAATTACGTCTCCCGTTGCAACTAGGTAATGGTGCACGCTGTTCTGCGCCCAACCGAGTGTCGAAATAATGATCCTGTCTCTCTCCGTTCGTAATTTATCTCCACCCTCCGTTACAAAGAAGCTAACGAACGCAGACGGGCGGAATTTGGAGATGGAATGCTTGCTCGTTTTCGTATTAAAAAGATCAGTCTGCGTTTGTTGCACGCTAATATTTGCTTTTCAATTTGTTTCGTTATACTCTGTTGTTTTGAAAACGCAAGTTGGGATGGGGTTAAATACGGTCGGAGGTCCTCTGTTTACGATGGAGTTTCGTACCTACACGGGTTTGTATGTAAGTCGAAACAGCACACTGAAGTCATAACCGAAACGATATTTGTAGGAAAAATGCTTGGGTATAAAATATAAAACAATCAGAGAAAGTACTTCCACACGTTACTTGTAGAAATACTCATTCGCGTTTTAAAAAAGACAAACAAAAGTAGAAAAACAAAAGTAGAAAAAACAGTTAACCCCTTTTTCCTAAGTAAAAGTCAAGAATGCCAAGAAATACCAATTTTGATAACTTCAAACAACAAAAAACTTGCATAGTGTTCATATGAGTGTCAATATGCTCTTGATAACTGCAAAAATTAATTTTACCTGCGTTTCATACGATTACGACTGAGATTTTTTTCCTTTCGGAAGCTGGTGGTTTTAAAACAAAACTTGAATCACTCTCGGGACCAACATCAAATAAATCTCCTTAATAAGGTTGTCGTCGTTTTGGGAATCTTGATGTACTGGTGTGTCATTAATGATCCCTGGTTCATTATCCTCCATTCCACTGCTTTTATCTTACTTATGTATTTGTTTTTAATTCTCCACCCAAGATTTCAATTCATCAAGATCCCAACCACAGTTGACTTTGCTCTATTAATGTCTGTTCTGCAGAGGTCTGTAAAAGTAACCAATTTATTTTGAGAAAGAATGTAATAGAATGTACAGAAATATTCAAATATATTCTCAAGTGCAGGGCATAAAAGTAAAAAGTAGTCAGAAAAATACTCAATCAAAATACACATCTTAAAATTCTACTTTGGACCACTGAAAACAATCAATTGAAAAACAGTAAGTAGAGCATATTCATTGTGCGCTGTTCACAACCTTGACCTGTATGTGACTGCCTTTCTGTACATTTGTCTTTCTTTAGAGTAATTTCCAATCATGGTGAACCAGGTTCCACAATCCGATGGGACCTGGCAGTCATGCAAGAGTGACTCCAGCGGTGCGGGCACCAGTGGCGGGGAGAGCTCCAAGGAGAGCTCCCGGTGTTCCACGCCAGTGTTGGACGCGGATCGTTCAGACAGGCTGCGGGACAAGATGAGGAGGAGGATCGAGTCCGGGGACCACTGGTTCTCTCTAGAATTCTTTCCCCCTCGGACAGCCCCCGGTGCAGTCAATCTCATTTCGAGGTACGCGTGTCACTTAGCACTTTGCATATGACGGATTGGATTGACACATGTGATTGTGTCTTCAGATTTGACCGTATGGGCTCCGGGGGGCCACTTTTCATCGACATTACGTGGCATCCCGCCGGAGATCCGGGTTCAGACAAGGAGACGTCGTCCATGATGATTGCCAGCACTGCAGTCAACTATTGTGGCCTGGAGACCATCCTCCACCTAACGTGCTGCAGCCAGGGCAAAGACAAGATCACGGCCTACCTGGCCAAAGCCAAGCACCTGGGCCTGAAAAACATCATGGCTTTAAGAGGAGGTCATTGATTTTGCCTTGTGGCTCTGCAGGAATACGCTGCAGTATTTTGTATAAAATGTGATAAATCCATAGATCCGATGGGTGCAGACTGGGATGACGAGGAAGGTTGCTTCAACTATGCCGGCGACCTTGTTAAACACATCCGATCAGAGTTTGATGACTACTTTGACATATGTGTAGCAGGTAAAATGGCGTTACATACCACGCGGCTTGATTTCCACCACTCGTTGATGACAACGTTCGTGTGCGTCACAGGTTACCCCACCGGCCACCCCGAAGCCGAAAGCTATGAGGAAGATCTGCGACACCTGAAGGAGAAGGTGGCCGCCGGAGCCAACTTTGTCATCACGCAGCTCTTTTTTAGGGCAGAAACCTACCTGAAGTTTCTTGATGACTGCCGGGCAATTGGGATCACGTGTCCCATCGTTCCTGGAATCTTCCCCATTCAGGTAACATGGTGATTACTTAGTATCAGACCTTTTAGTTAGGAAGTGCAACATAATGCAAGTGCGTTTGCCTGCAGGGCTACCAGTCTCTGCGTCAGCTTGTCAAGCTCTCAAAGTTGGAGGTGCCAGAGGAGATTATGGAAGTCATTGAGCCCATCAAAGACAATGACGCGGCCATTCGCAACTATGGAATCCAACTAGCGGTGGAGATGTGCAAAGTGTTGCTGCAAAGTGGCAAGGTGCCCGGGCTGCACTTCTACACCCTAAATCGAGAAGTCGCCACCATGGAAGTGCTCCGGCAGCTCGGCCTGTGGATAGAAGACCCGAGGTGAGGGATCCAAGTGGCTGCCAAACATACTGGACAAAAATAGAAATTGGCCTTAAGATGTGTTGGTGTATTGTGTCAATAGTGTGACAAGTCAAGATATCTATGGTACCTTACATTAGGCTGCCCATCATAAAAGGCCACTGTAAAATCAGTCAATCAAACTTAATAATCAAATTCAGTGCTTTTCAGACATAAGCGTGCATCTCATATGTATGCGTACATTCATCACGCAACACAAATGTCGCAAGTTTTGCATAGCCTGCACTGTTTTCCAACAAGGAGCTTGTTTTCTTTGTCAGACGGCCGCTTCCCTGGGCGGTGAGTGCACATCCCAAGCGAAAGGTCGAGGACGTGCGACCCATCTTCTGGGCATCCAGGCCCAAGAGCTACATATACAGAACCCAGGATTGGGATGAATTCCCAAATGGCAGATGGTAAGACATTTGGGAAGGAGATGAAAGGATTGTGGTTTATTATTGATTGCTTTCAATGAAAAGTAAAACATTGAATAGTTGAAAGGTCATGTATCTGTTGTTGATTTTCCTACCAGGGGTAACTCCTCATCTCCAGCATTTGGCGAGTTAAATGACTACTACTTGTTCTACTTGAAGAGCAAGTCATCCAAAGATGCCCTGCTGGAGATGTGGGGAGAGGAGCTGAAGAATGAGGCGAGTGTCTATGAGGTCTTCACCTGCTACATCACAGCCCAGCCCAATCGAAACGGGCACAAGGTCGGTAGATCCCTTTGCAGCAAGGGCAGTGGTACCTCGACGAGTAAGAAATATCACAGGACTCTGTAATTATGCTTCACGTGCTAAGCGTTCCTCTTTGTCAGGTGATGTGCTTGCCATGGAACGATGAGCCACTGGCCCAGGAAACCAATCTGCTGAAGGATGAACTCGAGAAAGTCAACAGACGAGGCGTTCTCACCATCAACTCTCAGCCCAACATCAACGGCAAACCCTCCACAGACCCAATAGTGGGCTGGGGCCCTCCCGGCGGCTACGTCTTTCAGAAAGTACGACCGCTTTTCTGCATGAAACGGTGTCGCTTAGCTAGGTCATCTTAGTGCGTCGCCTCAATCATTTCTATCCGACAGGCCTATCTGGAGTTCTTCACCTCCAGCGAAAATGTGTCTGCTCTCCTCGAAGTACTGAAGAAGTACGAACCCCGCGTCAACTACCACATTGTTAACGTGCACGTAAGTTTGAACAGGGAGCCGTGCTCCTCCCGATTTGTCTCCGTCAATGCGTAACCTTTTATTGTACGCAAAGGGCCGTAACCTGACCAACGCTCCCGACATGCAACCCAATGCTGTCACGTGGGGGATATTCCCCGGCAGGGAGATTGTTCAGCCCACCATTGTGGACCCGGTCAGCTTTATGTTCTGGAAGGTGAGCGCCGTCAGACGTTTGTGTGAACTGCACCAATGTGTCATGTTGCCTGAAACGAGCGTGTCCTGCTATTTCGCTCAGGATGAGGCCTTTGCCTTGTGGATCGAACAGTGGGCCAAACTGTACGAAGACGAGTCACCCTCTCGGATGATCATCAAGTATATTCATGACAACTACTTCCTGGTGAATCTGGTGGACAATGACTTCCCGCTGGACAACTGCCTGTGGCGGGTGATCGATGACATGTTTGAACAGCTGGACGCTTCTTCAAAGTCAACACCCCTTCAAGTGTCATCATCAGTTTGATGATAGTATGTTTTTGTATTGTTTTTATAAAAAGATGAAAAGAAACACCCCTAAGCTATTTTGGAATGTTGCTGTTAGAAAGGAAATGTTTACTTCACACTATTATCAGTCAGTATTTCATTTTCTTTGTACTTTTAGGAATTAAGCCAGAAAGGCAAAAATGAAGTCATTTCTTTTAGCCACGTTACTCCAACTGTGTTTTTTGTGTGTTTTAAATTTCTATTTACTGAGCTCAGTTTTTTAACTCCACTTTTGAAATTGCTGTGAAATGTGTTTTTAATGGTCATTACTCCGTGTGCTAGTGTGGGCAAACACTACTTTTGCTACCTATTAAAGCTAGCAAACGTTTTACAAACTATTTGTCTTGCCTGGTGTCCAAATGAATTCCTGTTTGTATATTATCAGTAACTAACAATTACACAGAAGTGAGATGAAACCGCTGAGCACTTTTCAGGGCTAGGGGGTTTATTTTTGTGGGATTGACATAATGACAATGTATTTGCGTGATTGGTGAAACACAAGCCCTTTTTCCTTTAAAGCACAAAAACGGAACAGAGCATGTGACTCGACCCAGTTTGACAGTCTGTGAATGGACTAGAAGTCATCGTAGGAACTTGGGCCTAACAACCAGATGAAATGGGATTAAAACGTGTACCCCAATGTAGAAAATTTGAGAAGAGCTTTTAAAGGTCAGGATCATCCCCCCTGAGTGTGTTGAATTCTTCAGAGGCCGAATATTTATCGGCACCGCGACCGGTCGGTTGTCGGAAGCCTGCGGAAATCTCATCAAAAGTACGTCCCTTGGTTTCGGGCACCTTGAAGTAAGTGAAGACAAAGAAGCCCAGCAGGAAAATAGTGAAGATGACAAAGACGTAGGGCCCGCAGAGTTGCTGAAGGGAGATGAAAAAAAGAGTGAATGCCTTCATCTGATCAAGATGAGCGAGTTATCTGAGCTGCATTTAAGGTGATACCTATTTGACTTTTTAGGACGAAAAAAAACAACCTCACCTCAACATAGGGAAAGCTCATGCCAATTACAAAATTGGCAGACCAGTTCGAGAAGCCAGCAACCGCGAAGGCAGCGGGCCGTGGCCCCTGACTGAAGAGTTCTGCCACAATAAACCACGGGATGGGGCCTGGGCCAATTTCAAAAAAGGCTACAAAGCTTAGGATGGCTATGATGCTCACATAGGACATCCAGCTGAACTGATCCTGTGGAACACAGCAACTCTCAGTCGGAATACAACAATTGTTACAACTACATATCACAAACGCCAAATCACTACAATATCAAATAATCGTCGTTTTTCATACACTTACCAACAAGGCCATAGCGAGAGTTAAAGCAACCGCCGAAATTGCCATTCCCATTAAACCAGTCAGGTGGAGTGGCCTTCTCCCAATACGCTCCACCACAAACAACTGCAGAAAAAGAAAACGCCAACATTCTGAACTTGAGCTATTACATTTTCTAAAATATTTATTTTGTTACTTACAGAAACAACTGTGAAGGCTGTGTTTACCACTCCTGCTCCGATGGTTGCATAGACAGGCTGGGACACACCTGCTTTTGCAAAGATTCCAGTCGAATAGTAGAACACCTAAAAGGGGAGAACAAGAAAAGAATTGACAACAAAAATATAAAACATCCACAAACATGTACTGGAAGCAGTGTAGTAAAATGGTGAAAATATACATACAATTGGGAAGAAATAAACACTATTTAATGCAACGGGTATTACAATTTGAAAATGTATCTGACTTGATGTTTCAAACAGCCATCAATTCAAATCACATCTGAGTAGAAAATGTAAGAGTCGCTGGCCAACTTACAGCGTTGATCCCCGACAGCTGCTGGGAGAGCTGCATCATCACAGCAACAAGGACAGGCTGGCGATAGACGGGAGAGCGCAAAAGCTCCAGTATGGTCACTTTTTTCTCCGCCATCATCTGCCGGCTCTCTTCCTTCATCTCCATCATGTCCTGGCTCACGTTGGCGCTGCCACGGAGCTTCACTAACACTGCAAAATGATTGTATCAAATAAATTGTATCAAATTCATTTTTGGAGCAGTAATTTGTGTCTCACCGTTGTTGGCTTTGCTCTCCTCGTTGCAGTTGATGAGGAGGTATCTGGGGCTCTCCGGGCAGAAGGGCAGCAGGACGGACTGCACAACGGCTGGCAGTAAAGTGAACCCTAACAACAGTGGCCAGAGGGAATCGTTTCCCATGATGGATTCGATCCCCAAAATCTGCGCAACATGTAAGCGACACTGTTATGTCCATAATAACTGTCAATGTTGTATTCCAAGTAAAAGCCAATAAACTTGAACTAAATGTCCTTTTCAGCTTAAATTAATTAATAACCGTACACAGTATTATAAAATTTGGACTATGACCTGGTTATATTGTAAACAGTAAGTACATTTGTCTAAATGATTTATTTGGTGCCAAATCTGAATCTGCCCTCAATTCGTCTCTTGTACATCAGGCTAAATCAATAAATGAATAAAACCGCTGGAGTTTGCTTTGGTTGTTGGATGAGGAAAACGTTTTTTACCTGTGCCAAGAGGATGCCGATAACAACCCCCAGCTGATGCAGAGTGCCCATTGCTCCGCGGAGAGACGTCGGGGAGATTTCCTCCACGTACATGGGCACAAAGCCAGTGGACAGGCCAGAATACAAGCCCACCACAAAACGCCCAATGATGAGTAGTTCCCATGAGGTAGCCATCTTGGAGAACCCCATGAGCAAAGCAGAGATAAGGGCGAGCACATTTGCCATGAGCATGGAATTCCTCCTTCAGAAAAACACAATTCATTCCATTTCATTCATATTGATCCGAATTGGGTCAGTATCAACGGGCTACCTGCCAAAGCGGTTCACGAAGAGACCAACTGAGAAGGAACCGAACATTCCACCCACAGAGAAGATGGCCACTGAGAGGGACCACAGAGCTGTTAGCGTGCTCTGAGAAATGGGCTCAGAAAACCTGCTGGTCCACGTCTCATTGTAGAAATTTTCAATGGTCTGAAACACAAAAAGCAACAAAAACCCAACAAATTTCTTTGTGTGAACTTAACTTGCTGGGGTTCACCAAGGGATGACAATTCAGGATTCAATGGGAATACGGTATATGGGAATGTACATGATAAGAGATGACCTTGCACCTTTAAATAAATGAATAAATAAATAAATAAACCCTCCCTAACTTCAGAATTGTGAGGTAGATGTGCAGACCACTCGCCACTATGCCGCGATAAACATTCAACCTCGTAATCCTTTAAGATGCCAACATAGCACTGTATAATCTCATTAACCTACTCCATGTCACTTCAAATTTGAGTTAAACCCTCTCAGTAACTCACATTAGCACGCAAAGCGCAAGCGTCAAACTGCGTACATCTGAACACATCTTTTGCAAGAAGAATGAGAGCTTGCTAAAGATTTAAATTTCTCTCAGAAATGTTCAACAACAAAAAGTAATGTTAATATATAAATAAAAATATTTGAAGAATATTCCACTTCATTATTTTGAGTTTTATTGGGTTGGTAGTTACCAGCTTTGCATCTTACACTGGGTGCCACTCACATTTTGAGGGGAATTAATGACTCCAGTGTTGTAGCCAAACTGGAGGGAGCCGATCACCGCTGTGCCCACGGCCATCATGAGCTGGGGTGTCACCTGTCATAAAAAAACAACGTTATATATATGTACGTACTAATATAATATAATATAATATAATATAATATAATATAATATAATATAATATAATATAATATAATATAATATAATAAATGATGCATGCAAACTCCATAAAGGAAATCCGAAGCCCATATCCAAATCTGACCATTTTCGTCAGCATAACGATAGCCAAATATGATCTTTATACGTATAGTAATATTTTGTTGTTTTATATTTTTAATATTTTGTTACACTGCACACGCCACAATAATAATATGATCTGTGTCTAATATTTGGATGATTTTAATTGTTGCTGTGTCTGGTCGGTGTGTTCCTGTTTATAAAAGGAAACTAAACTCCTGGCCACTTGCCATTGCCCTCATTGTCTAGTCCGACTGCATTTAATTTAAGTAGGTAAGCTTTTTACGATAGAGTACTGCTATCACTATAGGCGCCTCGGTCACTGCACATACTGTAAGGACTATTGGGAAAGTCACGCCTGTTTGGTTTCTACTCTCATAACAATGTTAATCTCTTAATTCATTTTTGTATTCAGTACAAAAGTGAAAAATTAACTACATTTTGCTGTATACAATGGGAGAGTATACAGTTGAATATTTGTCAACAAACTAACTTAACATCACATTTACACGGTAGCAAGGTCAGACAATCTTGTCCTGATTTGACGTCAGATCTCAACTTTCTTTTGAAAGATGCCACACAACATTAACAAATTTCTTAAATCGACATTGAAAACTCATCTCGGAAGGATTTTAGAAAGTCACATATACATTTGTGACCTCTATAATAACTGCACCAGTGTAATCTTGACACTTGGTGGGAACTCCAATATTTTTGGACGTTATTATTGGAGCTACAGTTAGTCAACACCAATGAGAAACAAATTCAAAGAGAAACAAAACATATTCTGCAATTATTATATTCACTTTTCAAACATGGTTCTTAGATAGTAGTTATTTCACATGTTAATTAGTTGTAACTAATCTTGCCAGATTGTTTCCTTCTTTCATACAGCTTTATATCAGACACACATTACCTCTCCAATGCACTCCATGTTGACTTTTTACACACTTGGAATAAAAAAATAAAAAAAAAGTAAATCCTGTATTCCAATAGGTATCTATGATAACATTTTAAAAAAGGGTCATGGTGCTTCTATGTGAGTAAACGCAGGTCTCTACAAAGATGCACGCAAACCTTTCAGTATTCCACGTGCTGCACTTCACTGAGCTGCTTAATGACATCAGTCCTAAGTGGATCTGGCTAGATCATCGTCCTGATTGGCAGAGAGGGGGGGAAAAACAAGAAAGCACATGGTCACAACACAATGTCAAGAAGATGAGACGTAATATAGCTAATTAGGTCTTAATGAATGTTACAGTCACACAAACAGAATGATCTTAACTTGATTCAAACTGAGCATTTTATACTGAAATAGTCTTATATCCAAAAATGTGTCTCTTGTGTTTGCTCTTTTTTTTCTGAGAAGTACTGCCTTGAAGTTATCTCTGTATTTTCACTGAAAACAGCTGCTCGCTGCATGGGCATAGAGTGTGACACGTGATCGTATATACTGAGATTCTGCGCACCTGCTGCTGTTCACGTAGGAAGAGAAAGAATCAGATGGAGTCCTCTTCAATCCTCTGACGTGGTTGAACTTATATCTTCATGTCTATACAAAAATTGCAATTGGGTGAAGAAGTCATACCAGCATATCAAAAATTAAATTCGTAAACAAAACAAAAAAACGACACCCATACTGTAATTTATGTCCATGACAAACTCCCAAACATTGACTGAAGAAGTTGGGGAAAAAAATTTATGTGACCTAGAGCTTTGTTGAATCAAAATGACTAATTACACTGGTCAACAGGATATTTTGGCTTTATGTGTAACTAAACATATTTCATGATTTCAAAAATGTATTTGCTTGTTTTCGAGCACATCAGATTTTCTAGATAGTTGAATTTCTTGGTTTTTAAGTTTGATCTGAAAAACTTGTGCAATCCAGATTTTCTTCTATACGTACTAATTCATCATAATTTCATCATGAAACTAAGACTGTAAATCTATAAAAACAATCCACCTTCACTCTGATCACAAATGTGAGTCTGACTACATTGAATTGGAGTCAGAACTTCTGGCTGATGTGCTACGGTCCATAAAACCTTTGTCGAGGCTGCTCTCGCTTTTGGAATATGCTGGAAAGAAGTGTTACGCAACGTTATGCATGACGGAGATTGGATTTTAGAGCTATATTTTGAGAAATATTTTTTTACCCAATTCTCAGGGAGAGTCAACGTGTACAATCGGTTCTATCGTTTTATGTCTCTCGCCCTCACACATATTGGAACAATCGAGTCCAAAGATTTGATTTAGCGCCGTACTAAATCACTGTAGCGCCCCTTTCTGAATGCAGGTACATTCATCGTGGAAGTCACACATAAACAGACTCATGGGAGCGTTCTTAACCTTTACCATCTGGTGTTTTAAAGGACATGCACTCCAGTTGCCTCACACACTTGTGTGGAGATCATCGCTTTATATATTTACATTTCCACATTGATGCAATGCACAGCTAGCTTTTTCCAGCTTGGCTCTCATATACAGTACAGCTGGTTGTTAACTCCAGACTCTTATGTAATAATAATATGCTCAACAGATTCTACTCTTATCTCCGGAGCTTCCTAAAGCGTAAAAACAAGTCTTTGTGTGAGAACACTAAACAGGACACAGTCATCTCAGAAATCCCCTATTGATCAAGCAATTAACAAAGTCATATTTAATGTGTTGTTTGTTTTGGGGAAAGGAAGAGGAGTGCCTACACGTGTGACCTCACAAGAAACTTGATCCCATCATTTTCAGCCCCCCCTTCTCACTCCCTGTTCCCATATTTGTTCCTCTCTTCCCAACCTTCCCCAGAGCCACAGTGCGCCTCCATTCAGGGCTCAAAACACAACTTGAATTACGCCTGTGCCCAAAGAGTCGTTGCGGTGGCAGGACTTCACGACACAAACGTTGACTTCTGAGGGTCATCTGGACTCGCTCGAGGAGGTAAGTCCACCCAACACTTGCATGAGCTGGACTGACTGTTGCCACGTGGTTTGACTTCGAGAGGAACTCTGCTCACCAAAAAAGAAAAAGTGCTTTGTTGAAGGTGTACTCTCTTCAACTTGGACAACATTTCACTCAGTAGTTTGTAGTTTTTTTTTTGTGCAAGCATGTTTTAGTGAGTTGTCTTTTTGGTGTGTATGTGTTTTTGTTATTGCTCCTTGGAGGAAAATGTTGGAAAATATGGAGAGTTTTGAGTACAAATAGTAACAATGATTACATAATGACATAAATAAAAAGTGTTAAGGTTGAATGCAAGTGTGAAACCTTTCTTTATACTGTAATGTACTTCTGCTGCCATGTCATCACCGTGGAACTCCCCTTAAAATGATGGATTGCTTTTTAGTGTCTATGTTTTCCATTTTAACACATTGGATTTTCTTTATGCACATTTACTAAAATATGCACTTAAAGAGAATTTCATTTTTTTCTGGCTCAATTTCTACCAATCCACCAAAGTTTTATGGATATTGCAATGTTTTTTTTGTTATGTTTTGTAAGGTAAAACTGATAAACAAAGCAAAAATGTCAATCCAAACAAGACTGCAGCCTTGTACTTTTGCTCAGGACACAACAACAACAACTGGTGGGGTCATTGAATGGCTATTTAATGTACTTTTTGAGTAAGTCCGAC
The DNA here is from genome assembly GCF_901709675.1 of Syngnathus acus. Lineage (NCBI taxonomy): Eukaryota > Metazoa > Chordata > Actinopteri > Syngnathiformes > Syngnathidae > Syngnathus > Syngnathus acus. Next base: position 12,080,854 of record NC_051088.1, on the reverse strand, counting down.
TAAAAAAAAGGGAGAAAGAGTGAAAGATTTGGCATGGGTATGACTGACCAAAGTTTTAGTTTCACAACCAGCGGCAGTGTAGTTCAGCACCGACATGAGTATGCAGAGAGTCAGTGTGTAAATCATGTTTAAAAAAAAAAATTGAAGCAGTGTGTGGTTTGTGCTGTTATATCATAACAGGAACATTCTGTAGAATGAATTGCTTCGCCTCTGTTGATACTCAAAATACATACGCTGGGTGCTCAAATTATGTGTTCAGCAAAATAAAACAAGAACAAATATGAATACAATAATGTATATATATATTTTTTTTAACTGTGAGAAGTTGATTTGGACATTTTAAAGGGTGTGTGTGTGTGTGTGTGTGTGTGTGTGTGTGTGTGTGTGTGTGTGTGTGTGTGTGTGTGTGGATTACAGCTGTAACAGGAGACAGTAATGTTTTTCGTAGCCATAGCTTGGAAACCAACCTTAAAATAAGACTGGATGTTTGCAAAGGTGGCGGCGCAGTGGTCAGTGGCGAGGAGCGTCGCTGCACAGCAGGAAGGCATCCGGTTTGATTCTATAGGCTGAGGAAAGAGGAGGGGAAAAGGAAGCTATCAGACTTTTCTATTGTGGAAGATGTTACCTAATCTTGGAAAAGTATTTGCTGTAGGTAAAAAGGATGTTGTGAGAATATTGTAAATTCATGTGATGGAGTTCAAAATTCTTCCTGAAAGCAACAAACAGGAAGATTAAAAAGAGCTAAGAACAAAGTGTGACTTCCCAGATTGTAATGTTGAGCTTGTGAGATGAGATGATTCGTTTTCATACTGATGGCCACGTGAAGGTTAAATGCTGAATGTTTATTTACATCATACTGGATTATATTGAAAACATACTGTACATATCAATCTGAAGCTTTCTTGGCATCATATGATTAGCCATATACCATTCCCAAATAGACACCAAAATCCAATGTAATGTTTTTTTGTTACATGACACTGAGTCTTGTTACTGTATCTGACTTACAACATCTCTATATAGCAGAATGGAAGTTTTATTTAGATTTGAAATGCATGGATGAGATGTACGGGCAGATTGGTATTAAGCAACAAGATACTCAAGTGTACGGCAATATAGACATTAATGATGTCTATTTGTGTTGGGGCAGTATTGGAAAGAGCCACGTGACTACACCCAGAAAGCGACACGGTCACGTTTTAACAGGGAGGTCATTCTCAGCTTTTATCACTTTGTCCGTCATCACAGAAGTCCTCAAAGTGAAAATGTGCCAAAAGCTTAAAAACATTACACAAACTACAATTACCACTGTGAAAACAAGATGGCATGTTAGTTGACAAGATACGTGGGAAAGTACTCATCAAATTGAAGAATTCATTGAATGTTGTGTATAAAAATACAATTCAGCATAAAAAAAGTCAAGTATCACGTTGACTCTACAAACAACTTGATTCATTTGAAGTCCAATATGATCAAATGTTACTTTTGTCAATGACTTAGTGACCTGAAATGCTCAATGATGGATCAGACTGTACACTGTGTACTTTTTTAGTTTGGCCGCAAGAGTATTTACGCTAGAGCTGTTTTTTTTCCCCGCTGGAAACTGTAGCATGTGGTAGCCTGCGGTGGAACGTCGAGTTGGTCGTAAATATTGTAAGGGAATGAAACAGTCTAGACCAGGTGTTTATTCATTTGATTTTTAAAAAGTATAAATAGGCCTTGTAAAAAAAAAAAAAAAAGTTAAATACTATACCATAATTGAATGTCTTTTCAAAAAATACATTCTCATTTTGAATGTTGCAGAATTTTTTTTTAGTTTTTCAAAAAATATTTATTTCTATTTATTTCTATTATTTTTCATTATTTTATACAAAGAATACTTTTTGTTGATTATGAGATATAAAAATAAAAATGATTTAGGGAAAAATCATCTTCAATACCTTGAAAAACATTACAGAAATTTTGATAACATAACTGATCTGTGGACTGGAATAATTAAAAATCCTAGTGGCCTGTATTAGCCCCACGCTAAAAGGCTATCATGACTGTTGTGATCAATCTGACTTGACCTGAGGATGACGTTTACTTTGGCTACCACCGGGAAACCAAACAGAGATAAAGTACGAGAAGAAACGTTTGTTTTGGCCGGGTGAGCGTCGTCGTGTACTTTGACAATTATGACATACGCCAGACCACCGTTTCCATTTATGTTGCTTATTTTATTTTTCCTAGGACGCAGTGACTGTGTACTGTTGCATTACATAGAAATAAACAAAACTGAATAGCAGCTGGGTTTTTTTCCCCTAATTTTATTTCCTAATCTTTTAAAGTTTATCAGTATTTTATTGATTGATTGGTTTCTTTTATTTAACATACATAGAATTGAAATAAAAAAAAAAAAAATCAGATTGTACTGTGTATGATGAGAGAATTTGGCTTATTAAAGATGGCAGCACAAAACATCTCTGGATTGAATTAAACAATTGCTAAATTGACTTTCCGACCACTCACTGATCCATGTAAAGTCTCAAGAAATAACAACCTTCATATATAAGGCATGATCATAAAATCGTTTTGATTCTTCTTTTTCAGATTTTCCCTTCCATTTTACCCCCCTTTTAAGTCAGAGCGTTCCATCCAAATATGGAGATGGAGAAACTGTCAAACGGTCATGGAGCTGCCATGCCAATGGATGAAGAGTACGCTAAACTTGCTTCCTTTAAGTTGATTTATTGCAAATTACTCTAGCACAGAATACTCTATTGTTCACATTTAAATTACTATCTTCTACTTCCAGAGTCCCGCAAGAGGATCAGCTGTTTCTAGAGCACAAGAGCAGGCCCACAAAGACGACCCAGTTTACTGATGTGAGCATGCCAAGAAAAGAGAATATAATATACACTACCGTTCAAAAGTTTGGGGTCACAAAATTGTTTGGGTGACCCCAAACTTTTGAACGGTAGTGTATATATTTATTTAGATAATTATTTATAGATTATATATATAATCTTCTGTGTAAAAAATCTTATAATATATATGTATACTTATATTCATAGATTATATATAATCTTATACAAATATAAGATATAATTTATAATATTTAATTCATAATATTTTATTATAATAATATTTACACTACCGTTCAAAAGTTTGGGGTCACCCAAACAATTTTGTGACCCCAAACTTTTGAACGGTAGTGTACATATAATCAATCACCTACATCCACTTGAGTCATAAATCAAACATACCAGTTTCTTCAAAAAACTTGTTCTTTTAACAGATATTTTTAAGCTAACTTATGTAAACTTGAAATACTTGTGGCCAAGACAAACCAGCCGTGTTGCTGATGTAACTCACAAGGCCTCTAGTGAATTTGTAAGTAAAACCACTCCATACACTTAATTTAGCTAAGCCGGTTTAGCTTAATGCTAACACACAATGCAAAAAGTCATAGATCGGCTAATAAATAGTATTGGTGTTACATTGTTACAAATATTTACGCAACAGATAAGTGGAGCAGTACCTGTAGACAAATAATGTAATGGCATGCAAAGGCATATATTCTTTATCCGCTGTGAAGAATAACTAATATTACTGCAGTTTAAAAAACAGAATAATGGGTAGTGTTTTTTAGGCGCTGGAATGGAGCTTTATAAATTGAGCATTACTTGTAGTAGTGCTATTGAATGTGACAACACTGTTGTGTTTTGTTTTTCTCTGATGTTTACCATTTCAACTTAATTCTCTTTTCAGTTTGAGGGTAAAACCTCATTGGGAATGTCTGTCTTTAACCTGAGTAACGCCATCATGGGCAGCGGAATTCTGGGTCTTTCGTACGCCATGTCCAACACAGGCATCGTCCTTTTCCTGTGAGTGCTTGTGTCATAATCCTTAGAGTACTGCTTTTGGAGGGACTTCCCTCGTGTTTGTCCGTCTAACTTCCTCTTCCTGTTGCCCAATCTCACTTATTTGTGACTCTGATTTTAGAAATGACTGTTGCTTGTACATCAAACCATAATGAAAAATACGGCATTATTTATTTTATTACCTACTCCATTTGCACAAGCTTTGTTTTCAACTCTCTGCCCTCCTTAAAGGTGTTTTTCTTGCCACTGTGTGTGTATGACAGGGTGCTGTTGATATGTATTGCATGTCTATCCTCCTACTCCATCCATCTGCTGCTACGCAGTGCTGGAGTCGTGGGTAAGGCTTCAAAAGCATTTAGAAAACAACGCAAAATAGAAATGTCTTGCTCTTGAGTGAATGCGTTTTGTTGTTTTCTCAGGTATCCGTGCCTATGAGCACCTGGGCATGAGAGCATTTGGACATCCAGGAAAGATCATAGCAGCTGTCGTCATAACACTACATAACATTGGAGGTCATTTGTCAATATGAATGGGATGTAAATCTAAATTATGACAAATCCATGATGCCTATGCTTTGACATTAAAGGCAATGCCAATAAATATTTGCCTTTATTTGCAGCGATGTCCAGTTACCTGTTCATTGTGAAGTCGGAGCTACCGCTGGTCATCCAGGCTTTTCTCGGGCAAACATCTGGTTCAGAGTAAGTCGTGATGCGTATAGATCAAATGAGTCATCCCTTAGAGCTTAGACAATATTTGAGTTGGCAGCCGGTCAAGAAGAGCATTGGAATCAATTATTCATTTAGAACTTTGGATGTGCATGTATTGAGAAAAAAAAATACTGGATTTCTTGACATAAAAAAAAAACTATCTACTATCTGCTTCATTCAAAGAAGTCTATTTTGTTTTCATCACCTAGTGACTGGTACATGAATGGAAATTACCTCATCATCATAGTCACTGCCTGCATCATCCTTCCTTTGGCCCTCATGAAGCACCTTGGTAATTCTCACTTTTTTTCAGATATTTTTCAAATATGTCATTTACAGACCCAGGTTCGAAAGAAAATAGTCACCAAACTGTTGATTTACCATCATAATCAGTGTTCCTGACTCAATTCTATTGTCTTGTGCTCCTCAGGGTATTTGGGTTACACAAGTGGCTTTTCTCTCTCCTGCATGGTGTTCTTCCTTTCTGCGGTAAGCGTATAAGAAAAATAACAGAAAAAGAATCATCTAGCATGTTCCTATAGCGTGCTTATATCCCCTTTTTCTGTCATGAAAGGTCATCTACAAAAGATTTCACATTTTCTGTCCTTTGGAGTTGTTTGGCAACTACTCTGTTAGCACGGAACCCTCCGGGGATATGTGCACCACCACATTCTTCACGATCAATCAAGAGGTAAGAACAGATGAAATCAACTTCATGTCAACACTTGTGATCATTTTGCAATCGCAGCATAATTTGCTACTTAAAATAAAGTTTGTCTATGAAAGCGGAGATATTTAAGAGTCATATGGCGTGTGACAAATAGCTGGACAGATATTTTCCCACTTTGTTTGCAGACAGCCTATGCGATTCCAATTCTGGCATTTGCCTTTGTGTGTCACCCTGAAGTTCTTCCCATCTACACAGAACTAAGAAAGTAAGACAGAAAAAAATGCAAATAATGTTTTTTTTTTTGCCATTGCTGGATATCATGAATATTTTCTTCATCTTATCCCCATCAAGCCCAACCAAGAGAAGAATGCAGAGTATTGGCAATATTTCCATCCTTGGAATGTTCACTATGTACTTCCTCACTGCCATATTTGGCTATCTAACCTTTTACCGTGAGTGCAACACCTTTGTCACTTTGACCGTAAAGGTCATCATTTCAACTTTGATATTTGGTTGTGAATTTGTGTTTTTGCACAGAAAACACAGAGGCAGAGCTGCTCCATACCTACAGTAAGGTGGACCCTCTGGACACGCTGATCCTCTGCGTACGATTGGCTGTCCTGGTCGCTGTCACTCTCACAGTCCCCGTGGTGCTCTTTCCTGTAAGAACATGCGCATTGTTTACAATTTCTTACTGTATGGCAGCAGTACGCAACTCACTTCACAGAAAGCAGCAGTACGGCAGATAGTGAAGAACTTTAAAAAAGTGAAAGAACAATCTATTAACACTTTATAGGGCACTTAAAAAAACTGTGAATAAACTATAAACAATTCCAGTGCCTATAATTGACATAAATTTTGAATAATCTTCAAAAGAAAAGCATGCTGGAAAACTAAATAGAAATAACTGAGTGGAGTAGTCTGAGGTGCTTACGGTAAAATCCTACGTGTGCATTTCCTCCAGATTCGTCGTGCCCTGCAGCAGCTTCTGTTCCCTGGGAAGGCTTTCCACTGGGTGCGCCATATTGTCATTGCCTTGTGCCTGCTGTGCGTTGTCAACCTGCTGGTCATCCTCGTGCCCAACATTCGAGACATCTTTGGCATTACAGGTATCACATTTGACTGTCCAACACAGTCCCAATTCTAAAATTTTCAGCACTTCAACAGAAAAAGTGTGACACATTTACTGTTATTTTGTTTTTTTTAGTAAATTCTGTTTTTTGTACTAAGGGGCAACTACGGCTCCAAGTCTGATTTTCATCCTTCCTGGCTTGTTTTACATCCGCATCATCCCCACTGAGCAAGAGCCCATGAACTCCCGACCCAAGATCCAAGTAGGTTTCCACTTAGGCCTTTAAGAAAGACTCCCATACTGATGTCTCGTTTTATTTGTTTTTTGTTTTCAGGCCGCATGTTTCGCAGCACTCGGGTTTATATTTATGACCATGAGTCTTACATTCATTGGAATCGATTGGACGAGTGGGGAAAAACGAAGTCTGGGCGGGCATTAAAGTGCTTCCAAGATCTAGAGAAACAGCATCCTCACTTCTCCAGTCATCAACTTTCTGCTGGATGGTTTTGACCATGAGCTCGGAGCGCTCTTAATTACAAGAGGACACGTTGTTCCTCCATGGTGTGTTCAAGTGTGCCCCGTAAGCCACTCAGGACACATCGGCAGGTAGAGTCGGCCCCGCTTACGTTGCTCATGGAAGCCACCATACTCGCAACTGTCCATCTTCACTAAATGTCACTAAATTGTGGAGTATAACGCTAAGAACGAAATTACCGTCTGCATGCAAAATACTTTGTTTAATTATTGCTTTATAAAATGGAGCAGAAAAATGACATTGAACAAGACCAAACACTCTGGGGCGAGGGGGGGGGGGGGGGGGGGGGGCATTTATGGTCATTTGATGTGTTTTACTTCGTAATACTGCAGAGCAGTACTTTGTAAACTGCCAAAGAAATGTTATGCTCAGTCCAAAAGACAGTGTGGTATTGCATGGCTATGCTGTGAACCAATTAATTTGGTATAAGGTAACCAATTACTTTGGTTTTGTATATTTGTTGTGAACATTAATAAATATTGTCAAAATATTGTTTGTGTGTTTTCTTTTTATTATCTTGTACACAATAGTGCACAATCTTGTCTATCTTATTTTTGGTCACGTAATGATCATTCTACCATCAGTGTCTGGGAAACCGGATTACCTCCATTAAATTACCATAACAATTCCCATATTGACTTTTTATTGACATTGTGGCAGCACAGCAGCCAAGCGATTAGCACGTCTGCATCACAGTGCAGAGATTTGTGATTCCGGTGTTCAACTCTGACATTCCTGTGTGGATTTTGCAAGTTTTCTCTGTGCTTGCGTGGCTTTTCACAGGGGACTCCGGTTTCCTCCCGCATTCCAAAAGCCTACACGTTAAGTTCATTGTTTGTCGATACAGCGGATATTATGTGTCAAGGGTGTACCCCACTTCTCACCCAAAGTCAGCCTGGATTGGTTCCAGCTCATCCGAGAATCAAATTATGAGAAGTGCTATTGAAAAGGGATAAATTGACTTATTGTCTGTTTGATCCTTGTCAGTTACGATTATAGCTTTTGTGTTCACTCCCGCGGTTGCCAGATTTGCATTTGTCTTCTTGCCCTGCATTTTAAATGTTGTTTTTCCACCCTCCTACGCAAACATTTGACAAAATGAGCCCATCATAAAACTGAGTCGGTGGTTAAAGCAGACGGTAAACCAAATATAAAACTGGTAAGACGTGCCTGATTATGGACTGCAGAAGAAAGTGCTTGAACTTTTGCTGACCTGCCACATCAGCAATACGAGAGAGTCCTTTCAGATGAAAATAGCACACCTTAATGTCTGCCAGTTTTCTGCACGTCCGCATCCAACTTTCTCAGTTTAAGCCTGCTAGTTTTCAGCCCTGGCCTCAGTCTTATAGTCCTTTTTATGTCTCGTCCTAATTTTCCAATGCTAAGGCCCAGAGTCACACCACTAGCCACCTGAGCCTAAGGTTCAGGCTCAAGCTCCCTCCCCTGTTCTCAGTTACTGCTCATGTTCAAGCTATGCATGAGGCTACACACGAGGATTGGAGTCTGTCTGCAATTGCCTCAGTATCAAATTAAAGTCCAATACTGTACTATAAGCACGGCAGCCAGCATGTGAGAGGGAATATTGAAGCTGAGACCGCCCACTTGAACCAGCCCAACAATTTTTCTGCCAATGCAACCCTGACGACCTCCTGCTAAAGTTTCTTGTTGGACCGGAATCAACTTTATGAGAGCATGACTGACTTCTCAAACTGCAAGCGTGGTAAGGGTTCCAAGGTTTCAAGAAAAGTTTTTTTTTCCCCCCAAAATCAAAAAAAGCTCTTAAAAAAAAAAATTCAGAACTTTTTGGGCATTTATTTAGATGTGTAAATGGCTGATTATCTCTAAGGTTCGACTGACAACAAAAATATGACTTTTCACGGTGGGTTAATTTCACTAAGACTTGAGTGAGGAAACTGGTCTAAGATACTTAACACAACTAGTAATCTCGGGCACCCACATGACACCATTTCAACATCCATCACTGTGACATCATGCAAGCTACATCATTGCTGAGCCCCAACTCTACAACATTTGGAGCAGAATGCCGTGTGATGGCGGTTGATTACATTTTTGATGGCGCATGTGGTTGTTAATTGTGTGATCTGAATATTCGTGTGGGATCTGGTCATAAACATTCTAAAGTCAAACACTTATTGTTTGAAACAATAGATAACTTTTTTAATAATAGATCTAAATGACATTCAAATAGCATTCTCTCAACATTCATTTCAAATACGGCTCATTCTAAAAATTACAAGGGTGTTTGTTGTATTCAAGAAAAAAGATGATCTAATAATATGTTATTTTTCCTCAACAATGAGAAAGAAAGGAAGGCAGAATGGGGCATTACCTTTTGCTGTCGATTTTGATTTCAGTAAGGATTGGAATGGCGTATCAAAACAAGTGAACAAAATTGCTGGTGCCTGACTTTCATTAATTCATTCAGTACATTTTCATTTATTATAATTTTTGTCTCAAGTTTTTTCAGTAACCAGTGTGGGTTTTAGAACCTTAGATCATGTGTAGCCGCTGTTGTGATTAACATTAAAAAAAACAAAAAAAAAACAAAAAAAAAACATCAGGCTTCAGGATCAATATTACATATCAAAAATGCTTGCTCAGTTACTATGGTACAAATACCGCTTGAGTTTTTTGAAGAAAAGTTGCTCCCCGATTCCAATTGTTTCAGTCATGTTCAGAGCAACAACAGTTTTTTTTTAAGCTTGACCATCAGTAGGTGCCTCGGAGTTAGCCGTCTCTAACCTTGGCAGCAAGTGCAGAATTCTCTTGTCGAATGGCCTTGTAGTCTTCTAGGATCTTCTCCAGATTAGCCACCAATTTGTTCGTATTTTCTGTGTCAATCTGTGGACAAATGATATAACGATTTGTTAATCACTGTTTAACAAAAAAAAAAAAAAAAAGATTTATACTGCTGGATGCACATTATAAAGAGCTTGAAATAGGAAATGTTCGATTGGACGTAGTATTAAAATGCTACATGATGTCTTGGATTGAGTCCAACATCTAAAATCCTACCTGCTCTTCTAGATCTCGTATCTCTCTTAGGATCGTACCAGTGTCCTCAATGGTTTGGATTAGTTGATTGCAGTTCTACACAAGACAGTGAAACAGTAAGTTATATATTGCAATGGGTAAGGAGGGAAATAAATGCAGTAGAGGATGTTTGTACTTCATGTAGAGCAGCCAGATACTTGTAGGACTTGCGGACTGACTCGTCTTTTTTGGCATCCTGGCAGTGATAACAAAAATAAAACAAAACATGAAACACTGCATTCTACAATGGCAAGTGACACTGGAGTTTGGTCATTTGCTTTGAGTCATTAATAGAATGATGAGACAGTTACTAAAGAAAGCACTTGTGTTTTAGGCACCTTAAAGACAAGCTCATCGGTGACAGCAAAAGTCCTGTCCAGTTTTCCTGTGAGGCTGTTGATCTCTTTTTGCAGTTCTTTCGTGTCAGACAAAATCTGTTGTAAGGCGCAAAAAAAAGAAACAAAAAGGTGGGTAAATGAATTCACAGAGAAGGCAAGCATCATATGGATCTGAATCTCGCTTAGCGTTCCTTCTTACCTTGGTGATTTCCTCCTTCTGTTTCTTGATGTTGCTCACAATCTCCAGTATCCTCTGTGTGTACGCTGCCCGAGACACATCATTGGGAAGACTTTCTAACTCCGTTACCTAGAACGAGAAATGGCAGAATCCTAAGGAAAAAAAGCATATATACTCTGTAATGCAAATGGACTTGAGTTGTTTTACTGTATATTATAACATCTCTTATACCAGCTGTTTGTATATTTCCTCCTTCTTCTTGGCCTCCTCTGTTGATAAACGGATTTTGTCATGTAGAATCTTGATTTCAGACAGCTTTTTGGATGATTCCATCTGAATAAAAATGCATGGAATTAACGACTGTACGTAAAATAATTTGAAATGGAATGATTTTTCTGTGCATGCTTACATCCTGATTACTGCAGATCGCTTTAAGCCTGCGGTGTTCCTCAATAAGCGGTGCACGGTGTTTCTCCCACTGAGAGGCCAGGTTCACCACCCGCTGGGCACTGGCCTCCACCTGAGCCTGCAGGAGAAGGCTGAGATGAACTTGAAGACCTCGCCACATTTAAAGAGATCCATTTGGACTCATCTCGCTTACCTGAAGCTTCCCTATGTTGTTATCAGCGTCCGGTAAAAGATCAATGGTTTTCTTTTTCAGCTGGATCTTTTCCTCCAGCTCATTGTTCTGCCGCTCCCGTTGTTTGAGCTCATCAAGTGCCTACAAAGATGGGCATTGGATATGTGGTAAAAGAGTTTATAGTGATAGGAAAATGAAGCTTCAAATTTGCTTCATGAACCAATTGTTATATTTTATCACTCCTCTAGATGGCACTGTGGGTTTCAAGAAAGGTCTGTGTGCTTTCAGTCAAATATTGCACAGAGTGCCAATTAGAGGAATAAAAATATATAACTGGTTCATAAAGCAAATCTGAAGCTTCATTTTCTCATCACTACTCATATGGCAAATTCGATGATGCTCTGACAGACAAAGAAAACAACTATCGTAATGTTTCGAGGCATGTGTTTACTGTCATTACAGGGTGGATGATGTCGTTACAAGATTAACAAAAAATTCATTGCGGGTCAGAGACTGAACCGGTCGGTGCTACCTGAGCATGAGTGACACTCAGGTGCTTCAGTTCCGTAGTTAGTTGGTCGACGTCACTGCACAGCTGCTGAAATTGTTGCTGCAAAGACGCTAGCTCCTCCTGCTGACTGCAATGGTTATCATTTGTCTGCCGCACAGGGGATGGTGCTGCGTCTATCTCCTGATCAAATGCATGCAAACAAAGGCAGACAGGACTGAATAATTACACACTATTTGTTGTTTTGATTTAGCAATCTGCAACACCAGGCCTACGCACGTGTGTAAAAGTGAACTTCTGGGAGTGGGTGAAGTGAGAGCCCTTGGTCAGGTTGTGGTCAGAAGAAGCGGACCCCCTGAAGGATTGTAGTATTTCAGACAAATCCGAGGTAGCGCCAAGAGCGCCAAAGGCACTTTCCGCAGGGGGAAGGGCAGCAGAGCGCAACTGCTCCTCAATACGTTTTCGCAGCCGCGTCAGTTTTCGGGCCCTGTAGTCCTGTGTGAAAGAAGACAATTGTTAAGCATTTACGACCACTCTTGAGAGTGTACAGAAATGTTTATATAAACAACCTTTTCACTGTGATGTCACACATACTTTTCTGTTGTTTAGATTAGTGGCGCAGGCATAGTCTTTTGACAGTGGAATGTTAGCCGCCTATTTATTATGTTTATCGTGGACATTTTTTTTCATGTTCATACCTGTGAGAAAATGCTTTCCATAAACCCAATTAAGGATGTTTAGTTTCCAATCTGCCCATTTTGAAGTGCCTACAACATCTTAACTGTGCAACTACTTGATTGCAGGAATTGCAGGAGCAAGGAAAACAAATGTTTACCTGTGGAGTGAGGCGAGACAGGAGTCCCTGACTGTTCCACTCATTGTCCCATTCCTGAGATGCACTAAGCTCAACTGTGTGCTGCTCCAGTAAGGACGCTGCCACAGTGGCATTACGAGTGAGCTGAGCAGTCACAGGAGGAAGAAAATCTCGCTGGTAGTCTTTCATCTCTGAAATCATGGCACACACTTCAGTTCAATTGCAATAGATGGTGAACTAAAAATATCAAATAAGAGCACAGGTCAGCATCATAGAAATATAGACAGACTTGTTAGGCAAATATTCATGCATTATTTTAACTGTATTAGTGATGGCAGAAGTTTGTTATTTAACCAAACAAAATCTGTAAATTTGCTGATCGCACGCGCGAATACATCATAAAATTACTTGCAGTCTCAAATTTTAGGGGCAAAATGCCACCCTTTAGAAGCAGTCTGGATACATACAAGCAAAACCAAAAAGTATTGTTATGCTGACTTTAATATGAAAAGCATTTTATGTCAACTGGTGAATTTTCATTTTTCTATAGGAGACGGTCCAAATGTCTCTCTGAGTATTTAAAGATTGTTGACCCCTGATGTCGACTTTATAGAAATAGATCATCAATCACGAGTGACATTTTGTTCCTACCTTTCAGTGATGCCTTCCCTGGATCTTTGATACAGTAAGGTAAACTGAGAGGCTGCACATGGAAGCTGTGCATTGCACCTAAACTCTATGGACCGAAAAGCACACGTTAGGGGACAATAGAATATGCCTCTGAATTCTTAAAGGTACGTATGTCTCAAAAAAGAGATGACCCGGGATGACCTGCCCATATTTCAACTCCAAACCTGACATTAAAGTACAATTTTTAAGAGTTACTTGTGTTTCACCATGCAGTGGTAGCCTGCAGTTTGGAGGGAGCCATGGTGCTACCAGCTGGGCTTTAATAGCAGCAGCAATAGCTCTCTGACGAATGGTGGATTTGCCTGTAAAGGGGGGACAAAACAAATTGTTGGACTCCTCAAAATGTCAAAACACTTGACTGTAGTTGCTTGAGAACACAACCACGTTGTCTCTTTAAAATCAGACTTATGTTACTGTCTAGACTAGACGAAAGCAACACATTGACTCAACAAGGAAGAAATTAGTATGTGCTTAATGCTTATGTGAGGAAACTCACATCCAGCATGAACAATAGTTTCTCTCTGCCTACGTTGGTCAACACAAAATCTAATTTAGGTCAAAGTAGACCATTTTAAAAATATATATAGAAAAAAATTGTATTGAGAGTCGCCAGCAAGCTCCTCCGTCTCTCGACTTCCCTATTGCACCACATGAGTCATTCATGCATCAAAGGTTGAAGAGGCTTATATAGATTAGGTTATTTTTATACTTGTAAGCTAGTATTGCAAAGGTTTAACGATGGCAGTGATCCTGTACCTGACGGTTGATCGGAGGCCTCAGTACTTTCTCTGGGCAGTTTCTCCACAAGGAACATGAGCAGGGAGCGAATCTCTGTCTCACTGCTGTACAAGAAGGTTTGATAACCTATTTCGCCTTTATAACCAAGGTCCTGCAACAAGTTTGCCATTTCATTATTAGGTTAGGTATTCTAACTACTTTTCAACTAGTACTCTTGTCTAACTTTAGCGGACATAGTTATTTAGCAATATCAGTTATTTGGGGGGTTTCGCTCCAACTAATCTTGCGCAATTAAAACAGAAGTGCTCCACAAGGCAATATTTTTTTTTTACCTGACATGCTTGTGCCAGGCTCATCCCCACCCTGAAGCGAGCAGACATTCCAGGCGGGAGGGAGGTTGGCAGCGCGCTGCCCAAGCCGGGATCGATCACCCGGATGCATCTCACCACCGCCTCAACTATCAGCTCACTGGTGAAGTCTTTGACACTACAAACCTCCTCACTCAGCTCGCTACAAGAAGCAGAACAAATGTATTGGAATGTCTTTTTTTTTTCCCAACAGCAAGCTGACAGTCATACGCCCACATGTTTGATCATATGATGGCCATTACATACTGACAGAGTCTGGATGGATGGCTAGCAATTATCAAAGTAAATGTCAGATTTATTTACTATCAGATTCTCATGTCACCAAGCGCCTGCTTATTGTAGACCTTATTATACATTTGATTCTTGTGTTATTTTATTTTTGAAAATCTGTATAGATGCCATGATGTTTTACATTTTTCTTGTTTTTTAAAACTATATGCCTGCTTTGCTTAGTATGGTTTTCATTGTAGGAATTACTGGGACAGTAAATTTACCTTATGGATAAATAAGAGTATATATCTATCCATCCATCCATCGATCAGTCTGTTATTGGCACCCTAATGACAGCAAATACTTACGTGCCGACTTGTTTTAGGGCGAGGATCAAGATTTTGTCAACTTCCTCCATGTCGGTTGTTTGAATCAACGCGCAGGATTCAAGAAGTGCATCTAAAACGTGCAGTTTGTAGACCAACCAGTCAATGGGTGAAGTGTGAAATGTGGCTTTTCCATAGTAGCCAAACAGTAGAACAAGCCACAGTCGGCTAGCATATAGCTACTTGTTTGCAGGCGGAAGCTCGTCTCTCACTGAGTCCATTCTACTCAAAAGAGGCGTATGATTCATCCTTAACAAATATGCTCCAGACGGACTGAAATTAACGTCATGCGACTGCAAATCAAGATAATTTTGACAAGTGAACGCCTCCTTTAGTTGAAAAGTAAAGATAATAGGGAGCTAATAAGGGGGGGGGGGGGGGAAAGAACAAGATGGGTTTCTTGGAGATGAAGTCTTTTTGCACGAATGAGTATGAAAGCAAATAGCAAAAGGACTGCATTTCCCAGCGTGCATCAAACTTTCGGTCTCGTGACAAAAGTTGCGGAATGGTTTTTGCATCGAATTATTGAAACACGTTTGGGGGATTAGAATGCTTACGTAAATAATTGATGTTTGAATAAAATTGTGTATCGTCAAAGTAATTTAGAAAATAGATTAAATCTAACCCTTCATTTTCGAAAAAGTTCGATAAGCGTTTGGAAAAATTACAACAGTATAGAAAATGACCAACAGATGGCAGTATTGCATTGTGCAGCTCTTTTATGAAAAGAAAACCGAAGAAGACCACCAGCGGTGCCACTCGGCTAACCTGATCATGTTATTGATCATTATATAGCTGTAGATGGGGGAAGGAGCATTTTTCAAAGAGCCACTTTGATCCAAAACGGAACTGTAAATATGGCAAGCGACGAGGAGAGAGGGGTGGTTCGAGTCAAAGTCAAGGTATGTCGGGCAATTAGGACAAATCTTTCGACACTCTGTAAAAATGTTTTCTTTTTTGGGGGGATACATTTTGTATTTCCCACATATCGTGGGACTACATGTAAACTGTACTCAATCATTTCAATTACATGTCAGAGACAAGTCGTGTCTCGCATCCGGCGCAACTGTTCGTGATTTTTAACGATCACCATTGTTGTTGAAATCGCCAGAGTGATTTGAGATCATGTTATTTTGACCATATTACCACCTTAACGTGCCCGACAGCATCTGTCCAATGTACCTTACCGTGCAGCAAGAATTATCTAAACTACTTTAGCTCAAACGTCAAAGCAGACCAGGATGACGTCATCTAGTATGCACAACAACAAGCGTGTGCACGCGAGCTGTGCATGAGTCTCTTGTCAAAATAATGAAGAAACTGCTGCAGTAATAATATTGTGGTCATTGAATAAAGGCGTATGAGTCAGTTTTCGATTCGTCTGTAAATGTTTTTCATTCTGGACACCATTCAAACAACACCAGCCAGACTCTTCCATTATTATTACTCCAAAATATGTGACAACCTGTTTTTTGTGCCACTATCACCGCAGCATATTATGAACTTGTTTTTCCAGTCAGTACCTACTTATAATATATCTCTTTAATAAAAACACTATTTGAAATAAATTAATATTGTCGGTCAAGACGAATATTATTCTAGACCAGTTAGTTGTACAATGTAAAGGAGTCTTTACAAAACACATTGCCTGCTTTTTGTTTATCCAAATGACGTGCCCTCTGTAAATTTAAAGCCCCACAAACCTTAATGTTGTTGTTTAAAAAAAACTACTGTACTTTTGTGGTAATGTATTGCAGGATATGTACATGCCTGTGATCATTTGGTTACGGATTTGTGATGTACTTTAATTTTAGAAGTGTGATGGAGCACTTCCTGTGGAGTTTCGCTCCTTTGCTGTTGATCCTCAAATTACATCATTGGAAGTGTTGCAACATATTCTGATCAAAGCTTTTGATTTGAATGGGTAAGTCTGGTCCCCATGACTAAAGTTATTTTGACTTGAAGAGTATCAAGTGAATCTGTTTGCAATGTGGCAAAATGTTGTTTGTGTTCATAAACTAGGAGGCGAAATTTTGAGATCAGTTACATGTCTCGAGGTGTAAGCGTTGCAGAGATGTACCTGTCTCTGACGTCTGATGGGGATTTGGATGTTGCATTTGCCAGTGCAGCCAAACCATATCTACAACTCAAGATGGATGTGAAACCTTCCGAAGACAGTAAGAACACAAATAACAGCCCTTCACATCCTTCCGCACACACCAATTAATAATAAATTCATAATTCATTTTAGGTCCTGTGATGGAGGACTGGGACATCATCAGCCCCAAAGATGTGATTGGCTCTGAGCAGCTTCTTGCAGAGAGGACCAAGTCTTTGGCATCTGCAGCACTTCCTTTTACCCAGTCTTTAATGTCCCAGGTACATTTTAACCTAGCCCAAACTCTCCTCTATCTTACGTTTGCCTCTGTTCTCATGTGGTTCTCACGTATATTTCTCTTTAGGTTGGCCGGACACTGACACGAGTCCAGCAGGCATTCAGCTGGTCTTATGGGGAGGAGATCAAGCCTTTCAAACCGCCTCTGAGTGACACTGAGTTTCACAGTTACCTCAATAGTCAAGGACAATTGACACGACCAGAGGAGCTAAGGCTACGGATTTACCATGGCGGTGTTGAACCTTCACTGCGCAAGGTGCAGGTCCATTCATCTGTTGAAACACATTAGCAAAGATTTCCCAGTGGAAAGAATTTTGGGGAGCTCTTGCTGGCCTCTGTACTTTTTGGAGCCTCCTCGGCCTTAACGACATAGCACTCTCATTTTTCGAAAATGAACGTTATGTTTTCTTGCCTCTTTCAGGTTGTTTGGCGGTATCTCCTTAATGTCTACCCAGACGGTCTAAGTGGCCAGGAACGTATGGACTACATGAAACGAAAGACGAGAGAGTATGACCAGTTGAAGAAAGAATGGACGGCGCACGTCAGTCACGAGGATCTTGAATTCATCCGGGGAAATGTACTGAAAGACGTTTTAAGGACGGACCGTGCTCATCCCTACTACGCAGGCTCAGAAGACAGTCCACATTTGACCGCTCTCACAGATTTGCTTACTACCTTCGCCATCACACACCCACAGGTGATTATTTATCGCAATGTTGCTTCATATTGATTGTGTCTATTTTCAGTTCTATAAATAAGAAAATCTCATGTAATATTTGAAATGGATGGATGAACTTTGTGTATTTCTTGCCTTTCAGATCTCGTACTGTCAAGGAATGAGTGATATTGCGTCGCCTATACTCGCTGTGATGGATAATGAAGCACATGCCTTCATTTGCTTTTGCGGAATTATGAAACGCTTGGATGGGAATTTCCGCCCCGATGGACAACTTATGTCTATCAAGTTCCATCATCTAAAACTGCTCTTGCAGTACTCCGATTATGAATTCTACTCTTATCTGGTTTCCCGTGGCGCTGATGACCTTTTCTTTTGTTACCGCTGGTTACTTCTGGAGCTGAAGCGAGAGTTTGCCTTTGATGACGCGCTAAGGATGCTTGAGGTGACTTGGAGTTCCCTACCCCCGGATCCTCCTGAAACTGAAGTGGAGCTACTCGGACCACCGTTGCAGACGGATCAAACACGTTTCGCTGACAGTCGCCCCGGACGTGACTGGGAAACAAAAGAGAAGCAACGTAGACAACATATGCTTCGACCATCAAGAGAACAACCCGATGTCGCTTGGAATGCTGTCGCAGAAGAATGTCCGAAAGTTGGACCTGGGAGTACATCTCAAGCGGTTGTGGGCAAGGCAGATTTTGTGACTCCTATTGAGGAGACTTTTGGGGAGTTTAAGTATTATACTGCCCAGAATGAAGATGGCGTTGTTATGAAGGCTTCTAAGCAGCAACAAGTTTTGACTGATTCGCAGTCACGCATTCCGAGACGTCAGTCCACCATCGATAGCGAGGAGGATCCTGGAGAAAGAACGCCGCTTATAAAATGCTACAGCAATGGCTTTTCACCAGGATCATCACCACCGCCAATCTGCAACAGTGACGCTGCGTCTCAATCATCTTCAACCATACCTTCCAGTTGGTCAGTTGCTACTCCCGACTCCACCCCACAAACGACATTTGGTTTCGCAACCAGCGGAAGAGAGGCCTTATCTAGAACAGTCCCAAAAGTCATCACATCTTCTGCACAACTGCTCAGGAGTACAGGGTTGAACTTGACGAACCCTTCGGTAAAAACGTGCGCCACATCTCATGGCCCTGCTCCAAATCGCTCTTTCCTCTCGTCACCGATTTTGCCTTTTGGAAGAGGTTCTTCGCAGCCCGGCTCCAGATCATCCTCCAACAACCCTTCTTCTCCTAGCAACAAGCCCTCAAGCACCACCGCCACTAACACTGACAGTTCCCCCAAACTGGAGAGCAGCATCAAGCCATGTTCTCTGCCACCTCCCCAAGAGTTTGGAAAAGGTAATCCCTTCATGCTTTTTTTGTGCTTGTCCATCTTGCTGGAACATCGGGACCACATCATCAAAAACAGCCTGGATTACAACGAGCTCGCCATGCACTTTGATCGCCTCGTGCGCCGCCACAACCTGAGCAGAGTTCTGCAGCGGGCCAAGGCCTTATTTGCAGACTACTTGCAGAGTGAAGTTTGGGACTCGGAAGAGGGGGATGAGGTGAGCTCAGACTCTCCGATGTCAGCCACCGCTGCTCAGTACTCCCCACCTTTATCCATCTCTGCTCGACCCTTTTATAGCCCCTTATCGTCTCCTCAGTCTTCATCTCGGAACTCGACCTACAACCTGGCGAGCACCATTCCCTCACCAACAGCTCAAGTGTCCTGATTTGCACAAGTATCCCAGACTTGACATTTTCACTAACTTCTCACCAGTGGCGTGGACCATTTTATCAACTATATGAATGATTCCAGTACTGATCGTAAACATGTTACATGTGTTGCCGCTGATTAGAGGTATGAAAGAAGTGAAAAGAGCTTTTCCTGCATCCTTCAAATTTGATAATGCATGCACAGTCTTTTTTTTTTTTTTTTTAACAGTGTGGCTGAATAATCCATTTGAGCTATGTAAAGCAAATCACCCATTTAAGCCTCTTTTTTCGATTGTATTTAAATTCAAGTGATGCCTAGACAAAGAACAAAGGAAGAAAAACACCAAAATCCTTTAATAAACTAATCAAACTAACCATTAGACTAAGAAACAAAAATGAGAACAGCTACCCCTACAATCGCTTTTGAGAAAATGACAAATTTTTCAGCAATGGTAAACGCCACTTTGTCTTCTGGCTGTCATATTGCCTCAATTTAGCCTGTTTTAAACTCATTCCCCCTATTTATTATTTCTATTTTTAGTCAGTGGGCTTTGACGTTGCTGTTTGAAGTGCTCATGCATATGAATGTGCATACAAAATGGTGTCCATGAGTTCTTATTTTCTTCCCCTGAGCTACAGAGATGGCAAAGCCTGAGTGGGTCTATGTCAACAATTTTTAAGTGGCTATTTTATATCATAAGTATGTTGCCTTTATAAACTTACAAAGCCAGAGGAAATTGTGCTTTTTAATATAAAATCCTTCAACAAATGGTCTGAGACGGGCTGTAAACTTTTTTTTAACATTCAAAGCAAACTGTAATGATATTTCCAGTCAACCTCCAGGGAATTATGACATTATCACAATATTTATGAATAATCGACAACTATGTAATTATATGTTCCGGTAAATATTTCAAGAGATGAAACAATTTTGCACTTTTGCTGTTTAGTTGGATTGAACAAAAGAACCTCTTTTATGTGTCTCAATGTGTTGATGTACTGTATAATTTTTGATGTCACGTCTTGACAGCTGCTTGACAGAGTCGCGGCTCTACAGCAACGTTTTCGCTGTTGTTTGCTTCTGTGAGATTATGGTTTGAACTGTAAAAAGCATTTGATGCTGCATTATTAGAGAAGTGCCTCGTTCTTGAGCGTCGGAAACCTTCAAATATGTTTTCATCTGTGCTAGAAATATCTCTTGTTATGATGTAGAAACTGCTTCCCTTCTGATTGATGTAATAAATAACACATGCTGTGTTTCAGCAGCATTCTGGTGAACCGGTTAAGTTCCACGAACAAATTAAGCCTGCCAAAAACTGCTGTTTGGGGCCATTTAATGCGGTGTGACTTGAGACTGAAACTACAATCTCCTAAATTACCATCAAAAAGAAACAACACAATTTATTTCAGGATTATTATATTCCATTCCGGTCAACTTGACTTGTATCTGTCAATGTATACTCAGCTTCAACAAAGAAGGATGTATTATGCGCTGTTGTATCCTGGGGCTATAATATTACTTGCTTTTTCTCATCAAGATATACAGTACAATACAACTTTATTGATATGTGTATGAACATGTTGAGCTAACCCTGTTGTATACATTTATACACATAAAATGGAAAAGTCCCTTAGTGACATGTTAAGCGTCGCCTCTTATCCTGTTGATCGTCTGCCAGTTATTTCCACTTTTGTTTGGTTTTGGAACGTAGAGCACATGACACTGTATGCCAAAAAGTTTGGGCTGTATGCATACACTTTTAAACTGTATTGAAGTTGAAAATATGTACACAATGTTGAGGTCTAAAGGGCCTTTTTACAACCAGTGAGCTACTTGAATTAATGCATATTTCAGAAGTGTGATATTTTTTTCAATATATTTAATTTGAGAGGCCTTTGTTTTGTCTAATTTGATTTTTTTTTTGTTATTGTTACTACGCCAACATTTGCGCTTGCCTTCCAACCCTTCATGTATGATTATCATGTTCAATATTTTAAAGAGTACCTGACTGGACTGTGAGTCAGAGATTTGTGCATTTGTTTTAAAAAAAAGCAATTACAGTACAGAATTACAAAACAGTTATACATTTTAATTATACGTACAAATGATTGCATAATTGATACAAATAAATACTGAAACTCATGTGGTGAAAATGTTTTACATTAATGCATAGTTCAATAAAAGCATATGTTTTACGAGACTATTATCCAATTTTGGGGGAAACTGCTAAATTAAATAACGTATCTAACCTGCGTGAAGCTAAGTGAGACGCAATGGCAGTGTAAATCCACAGGGTGGCAGTAATGCGACATCGATGAATGTGAGCAGCTGGCTATTCATTGTTCGTCAACGAAGAAGTGAGCTGCAGGCCACGGCCGTTGTTTCCCGTTCCGGGGCAACCAGGTCTCCCACAAACAAGGCGAAAATGTTAGGCCCGCTGTCACGGCTTGGGACAGCTTTCCCCCGGTTAAGTTCTCGTGTACCCGTTCGATGCGTGTCCCAGTCGAAGCCGAGTGGCGCAGCCGGTGCGACTGCCGTGACCGAGCTGCAGCAGGCTGCAGCGAGTGGCAGCCATGGTGAGGTCAGCCCCTTTGTCAAGGTGAGTTGTGATTTTGCGCGCTTCTAATACACTTGACATTACATTACATTGCGCTTAGTGGAACTAACCATACGACTCCTCTAAGTTATTAATTACTTTCTTGTTGACTGTGTTATTATTATTATTTTTTCTTACGAATGACATCAACGAGGCCGCAGTAAATATAAACATTGTTCCACATTCAGCTTAATGTCACTTTTCCGTCTGATTAACCACCGGAATACGGTTGTATAATAATTTGTATAATGTGGTGCATGACCCCGGCTAATGCACCTCCATCCCCACGTAGAATTAAATCAGACATTCATTTTGATTACTGTACATGGTGAATGACTAGTGAAAGCATACCATTGCAGTTCTCAATACCTATCCTATTGATCAGTGTCTTACACAACCATTTTCCCTTGGGGACGATTAGAATGTTTATTATCATTGCACAGTCTTGTCATATTGCAGTATTGCATTCAATTTGGGCAATACTTAGTTTGGCAGTCATGAAAAATGAGACATGACATTTGCATTCACTGCATCATGTTCTCTCCCACCCCCCCTCCACAGAATCCAGATTACCATGGTTTCTCCACTGACCCGGTGGTTGATCAATGGAATATGAGAGTGGGCTTCTTCTTTGGCATCTCCGTGTGTCTTGTCATTGGTGGAACATTCCTTCACTATTTACCAGACCACGGGTAGGTTGCTTCGTATTTTAATTCCTTCTGCATTATCATGTTCACCACAACGTAAGATCATAGATTGCAGTTTTATTCCGACCCTGATCAAAATTTTGTGTTGTACTAGAAGCACTTGGTATCTCAGCATGGACCTGTCCTCCTTAACATTCAGCTGGTTTCTTCTGCATTTGTATTCCAGGATGCGTCAGTGGGCCAGAAGGGAAGCGGAACGTGTGATCCTGCAGAAAGAGATGGAGGGTTTGCCTCTGATAGATGAAAACTACTACAACCCCAGCAAAATTATTCTGCCCAGCGCTGAAGAAGAGTAGAGTGAATAACAACCCACTTAATGTATTTCATGAATATTGTATTCCACTAAAATAGAATAAAAGATAATTGTTGGATTCTTTAAAAATATGTGGAGTGTGACTTTTTTTAATGATTCTGATGAACTGAATTGATTCAAACAAAATATTTTTTTATAATTTCAGCCAATTTTCAGGATTTGTCACTTCCATTACAGGCCTACACTGATGACATCCCATTGAAGAAAACAGGTCACTACGTCACACGATTAAGTGTACTACACCGAAAAACACGACTGTGTCATGATTTTATAATGTACATTAATGTGGTTGATAAGACAACAATTTTCAAATCGATTAAATACTGTGCAATCGATAACGGTAATCGGATTTTGTTGGAATTTACAATGCGGATGAGCAGTTGGTGTAGTACCCAGCTCCTGCACAGTAGGTGGCGGTATGTACCGAAGAGTCGTAATCTGCCATTCAACTAAGAGACGAAGAAGAAAGCTTGAGGCGGAAGTAGTCGTTGGCGGCAAATAAGGACGCTGACAGGCATTCTCTAACAATGAATGTTTTTTTTTTTTTCTCCTTTTCCTCCAATGACCAGGGAGTTGATTACCTTATTTTGCGACAGTAAAAGCTAAAAGTTTCTTGTAACATTTCGAGACCAATCATGCCTTCATTAACTTTGGACGGAGTGAGAGTGGAGTTTCCCTTCACCCCGTATGAATGTCAGAAGGACTACATGATGAAAGTTATTGAATGTCTAAAGAACGTGAGTGTTAACATCCGAGAAGCAGGCGAGACTAAAGCTCGTTTGCCAATATGACTTCGTCTGTCCTATTGTCGTTCCTTGAATGCTTTGATAACTGCTTTAGTCCATGTAATCACGATTCCCTTTCTCTTCACAACATGACACTATACATTTAAGTTCATTTGTATTTCGTGCCATTCTTTAGTGTTTGTAATACAGGAAAACTGCGAACGCATGAACTGTGCACTGTACACTTTTTTTTTTTTTGCAGGGGGTTAATGGAATCCTGGAGAGTCCCACAGGCACTGGGAAAACATTGTGTCTGCTATGTGCCACCTTGGGATGGAGGGAGCACTTCAAAGATGGCATCCTGGGACGTATAATAGCAGAAAGGTTGAAGGAGAACAATACCTCAGCTGATAATTTTCCAGAATCTTGGGGGGCATCTTCAGAAGATGGTTCAATGCCAAGTATGTACATCCCACAATATTGCCAAAATCAGTTCCTTGTTGTTTTGAGTTACAAACTAACACTGTTTATTTTGAAAGTTATTTGTGCTGAAGACTGCAAAACCATCACATGTGACCTAGCTTTTTGACTGTAAATTCACACAACACACAAAAAGATTTCAATTTTTTTTTTTAGTCTGTTAAGAGTTTGGGGTAGTGTGTTTTAAATATTTTTTTGGGTAGTGTGTTTTAAATGTTTTTTTTTTAGCGTTGTGTGTGTGAGATGTTTTGGTTGTGTGTTTCTACATATATGAGAGTTTTTTTGGGAGTAAATCCATTTATTGTTGTTTTTTAGCCTCCTGCTCTGATGTCCCCAAGATCATCTATGCATCACGGACACACTCGCAGCTAACCCAAGTTGTTAATGAGTTAAAGAACACATCATACAAGTAAGATATCTTTTTTCAATAGTCAAATAGTTAGCCTAAAGTTGATTCCATTGAATTAAGAAAAGAAATACAGTCGCATTTTCATTGAGAAGTACGTTCATTGTCAGTTTCACATCAAAAGCTGATGTCTGCATCTCCTCAAATGATTCCTTGAAACTTTATAGAGTTTATGAAAAATGAATTAAACATTTGCGAGGGGGACTGTCTAATGTGGAGTCTGGGGAAAGTCATTTGTGAAAGTATTGTGTTTTGTCTTTGATTCAGACCTAAGGTGTCTGTGTTGGGATCAAGAGAGCAGCTGTGTATCAATCCAGAAGTGATGCGACAGGAAAGTAACCATCTCAAGGTATGTTTTTTGTGTGCTGTAATAAAAAGCCCCCCCCAAAAAAGCATGACATTAACCATTTTAGGAAAGTGCTTATCTTTTTAGGGAGCAATATTCACAATAAGTTGTTCAAGACAGATCATAGAAAATGTTAGCTCAGCAATAAAGCAAAAACAGCTATTTTGACTGGTGTGAAAGGATATAATAAATGTTTATTTCTATGCAACTACCTGTTTTTATTTTTTAAGGTCCATTTGTGTCGAGCGAAAGTCTCCACAAGGTCGTGTGTCTTCTACAACAACGTTGAAGGTAATAGTTTCATGACAATATATTTAGGTGGTTTGAATCTGTTTTTGTAATTCAGTCAACACTTGATTAACTTCTGGGAATGTCTTTTCTTCAGAGAAAAGCACTGACAAAGGATTGGTGGAGCAAATTGTGGATGTGGAAGACCTTGTCAAGTTTGGCAACAAACATAGGTATGACATTCATGTTGTTACGCTTACTCAAACTAGGACTGATCTATGTTAAAGATGATTGAAATTTTATTTATAATTTATAGGAGCGTGAACACATTCCCATTTTGGGTCAAAAATGTCAATTGCAATTTTTGTCTGTTTCTTTTTTTTTTCTACAGGGCTTGTCCGTATTATCTCTCACGTGCTTTAAAACAGCAGGCTGATATCATTTTCATGCCGTATAACTACCTGCTGGATCCCAAGGTAAGCAGTAGCTTTGATAGATCTTAGCTTGTACTGAAACGTAGAAAAATCTGTGATGCTATACAGCATAACACATTTTTAGGGCTTTGTATCCTTGAACGTTTGTCTGATTAGGAAAAAAAAGATCCTTAGTCAAAAGTGGGCAATGGTGTTTTTATTTTCTTTGGTAAATAAATACAATTTTGTTTTTTTTCTGCTTCTTATCTTTCCACAGAGCCGCAGAGCTCAGAGCATCGACTTGGCTGGATCTGTTGTCATCTTTGATGAGGCTCATAATGTAGTAAGACTGCCCTCTGCAATATTACTCTTAATTAATAGTCTAGATGAGGTTGCTTCCTACTCCGTGTGAAGTGTTAGACATTTTTCTGTCTAGAGGGGCAAATGTTGGCAATTAAGCATTTTATCTGATGCAAGTTATATTTCCTCAATTGCAGGAAAGGACGTGTGAAGAGTCAACATCATTTGACATGACGCCATATGATCTAGCCTCAGCCATTAATGCGCTTACCAGATTGTTAAATGACCATGTTCAAGAAGCAAGTTTTGCGGACACTTCGTCTCAAGGTTTGGAATGTAAAATGCCTCAATTCTTGACAAAATAGCTGTCTCTTGTGTTGTTGATTTGCTTGGATTATTGTTCCATTCCACGATAGCTATGAAGTTTTCACACATAATGTATAATACAACAAAAAAATAAATAAAGCTAATCTATACGTACTATAGTTGCCCTTCAATTACAGAAGCTCTTTTTTTTTTTTGCCATTTCAGGTTTAAAAACAGACATCCAAGTTGTTGCTAAACTCAAAGGTTAGTATTCCAATGTGTTAATCCCTATTTACTTGTCATAATGGTGTTTAATTTATTATTCTAGTACCGAAACCATTGTTGTCATTATTTCCAGAGGCTGTGTTGAAACTGGAGGCAGCTATTGAATCCTTTGAGGTTTCGGAAGACAAAGGCATTACAAGACCTGGAATGTAAGTGACACCTCAAAGTGTTGTGCTCAATAGATGGCCCCTTAATCACACTTCAAAATAGATTACTTTTTGTAACACTTGTGATGTACTTCACAGTTTCATATATGAGCTGCTCGAGAAAGCCCACTTGACATACGACACCAAAGAGGCTATGTCTGAAGCTCTGGAGCAGATCATTGGATATCTAGCAGGACGTAAGTATTGCTCAAGTCCTTATCCTGCTGTCTATTTTGAACACGCTGTATTTTATAACCTATAACATCAGTTACCTAAGTATTGTTGATGAATAACATTTCAGTCGGCATCACATTTAAGTCACTTTCTTAGCCAGAGAGCCCTAAACTTGAATTGCCATTATTGTAAATGTATGACATGTATTTCACAGAGCCAGGGATATTCCTCAATACGAGCGGCTTGCAGAAGCTCTTGGACATCATACAGGTAGTGTGTCAAGTGAATATACAAAGTAGTAGTTGAAAAGTTTGGTAAATTGGTACATTTATATAAGCTACGCATACACTATGCATAGGATTGTAATTTCACAGTTAATATTGGAAGCAACAAATGTTGTACTTAAAGAGCGTACATCTACACACACCTCCTAATCTCCTGTTACAACTATTGTCATGGATTTAATAAGATTACTCATTGATTATGTAGGGCAGTAGAAACAGGTGTTCTTTTTCTCCCTCTTATAGTTGGTGTTCTGTGGTAAAGAATTAGCACAGAAAGATCGGCAAATGGTCATGGAAACCAATACTGCTCATTTTAAGGTGAGTTGTTTTTCCACATAAATACAATTTATTTTCTTAAAGATTTTGCGATACACTTGCATACAGTACATACTTTTAGGTTCTAAACCAGTGCCCTTGGAATTTGTGTGCTACACCCACACATTGTTTTTCTTCATTCTTTCTTCCTTTGTTCATGTTTTGTTATGAATTTTCAGCCATTTTCGTGTTGCAGCTTTTCATCTCCCTCCCAGGGCCCCAAGAGTAGTAATCATTTTATTTTCTCTGTTGGCTGTAGGTTCACATCCACAAAGACACTCAGAAGAAACAAAAAAATGGTGACCCATGGGCTTCATCAACAAAGAAACCAGGTACCGTAAATCAATTGAATATTCAGTGCTTAAGAAGATAAAAAGCCAATTCAGTGCTATGAAGCATATTGTAGTGTAATTTAATAGCCTTGAGTATGTGTTTGTTCCTTTGTTATGTGTCTTCTAGGAAACATTCTGAGTTATTGGTGTTTCTCTCCGGGCTTCAGCATGCAGGACTTGAAGAGTCAAGGTGTTCGCTGCATCATTCTGACCAGCGGTACCCTTTCTCCCCTGAGCTCCTTTGCGTCAGAGATGAGGATGTACGTATATTAGAGTCTAACCCATCAGCGCTTCACAGAATGCATCATTGACAAAAATAGTTCACTACACTCCATGTATGTTAAAAATAGATGGTGGCAACTGTATAAAAAGTGTTTCTGTTGACCGATGTGCTTTTTCTCTTTCTTCATGTGCAGACCCTTTTCTGTGTCTTTGGAAAACAGCCATGTGATTGAGCGGGATCAGATCTTTGTTAGTGTCATTGACCAAGGTCCTGATAGAGTACCATTGAGTTCAGCATTTGATAGAAGGTCAGTACATACAGTATATTCATTGTAAGTAGAACGAAACAAATGTCCTCTGTTGTCTTTGTTTTTAGTGCGTTTCCTTAACTGAAGAAAACGTGTCCAGCTTCAGCCAACTCTATGTAAAATTTGCCGTTTAAATTGAAGTGACGTGACTCTAACACTAACATATAAAATGCTACTTTTTTACCTATGGGTAACATAGTAAGTTAATGCTGACAAGGTTGAATATTTCTTTTTTTAAAGATTTAATCCTGAAAACATGTCATCTTTAGGAAACACTGTGGGTAAGTACAAATTGCATTTTTTATTTATTTTTTTTACTCATTTACCCTCACAGTGTTATTCTAAAAAAAAAACATGCGCTTAAAGTATGTTTTAACTTTTGCTGTCTCCTCAGTAAACCTGACCCGGATTGTACCCAATGGTCTTCTCTTGTTTTTTCCCTCCTTCTACTTGATGGATAAAACTTTGGAGTTCTGGAGAGTGAGTGAAGATCAAATCAATTCAATACTACTTTTATTATAGTTTAGCCTTTTAAATTGTAAATATTTCTATTGAAAAATTGCAATCATCTTCATCAGGACAAAGGACACGCAAATCAGATTGAAAGTGTAAAGCCAATATTTGTGGAACCAAAAGGGAAGGGAGCTTTTGCTGAGGTAAATGTGTTTTCCATTTGTATGAACCCTAAATACAAAGACCCAATGAATTATCTGCCACAAAATGATTTGCAAAAATATTGACTATTAACAAAGATATTTTGTAAAATAATTTGCTCTTGTCTATGTTTTTAGGCCATCGAGGGTTATTACACCAAAGTGAATGACTTTCAATCAAGAGGCGCAATCTTTGCTGCAGTGTGTCGGGGGAAGGTGAATGTTCATGGATTGCTCATTTCATTATTTTTTGGTCTTTGCTGTTTTCCATAAATGTAGAGTTTTTACATATATCTAGTACATTCCATATCCAGTGTCTCGTAGCCCCATAGGACAAAACGATTTTTTTCCTCCACAGAGCATATGTAGACCAACCAGTTAATTAACCCTGATGGACAGTCCCCCAATGAGGTGTCCAATATTCTACCACTGATTTTGGTCATAATTACATAAATATTTTTTTAAATTGATCACAACATTGTTTTGATCTTTTTTTGTATGTCCCAGAAGCTCTTAACATTTGTTTCTTCTTTAGGCTAGCGAAGGTCTGGATTTTACAAATACCTTTGGTCGTGGCGTTATAGTCACCGGACTCCCATTTCCGCCGAAGATGGACCCGAGAATCATTTTGAAGATGCAGTTCTTAGACGAGATGAACCGAAAGCAATTAGCGGTACCTGGCCAGAAGGTGATTTTCATTATATTCATGTTTTGCTTCTGGTGTGACGATACCATATCAAGTCAAATTTCTGTATACGTATATTGTATATGGTATGATGCAACAATTGCTCTCTTGACTTATTGTATTTACTTGCCATATGCAATGACTCTAACTTGGAGTTTGGCATTCTGAGAGCATTCTGGAACTCCTGTTTGGTCAAATGACATCTAGATTTGGGTGTCAGTCTTGCTTTGACAAGTTTTGTGTATGGGGTGTGGGTGTGCTTTTGCAGCTCCTTACAGGGCAGGAGTGGTACAGAGAGCAGGCTTTCAGAGCTGTCAATCAGGCTATCGGCAGAGTCATTCGCCACAAGGACGACTATGGAGCCATCTTCCTCTGCGATCAGAGGTCAGATACAGTGCTTATCATACACTCTAATCCAGTCTGATGATAATAAAATAATAGACATGTATAAAATGTCATTCTGATCTCAACACTAGAGCATGCCCAGTATCTGCTCTATGGTTTTTTTTCTTTTTAAATGACTTTCTTTTCATTGTCAAACCAATTAAATTACATTATTTATGACATCGTTATTTTACTATGCTCCAATGAAAATTTACCAGTCATCTGCTTTTCCTGGGAATTTGTTTTCTAAAACAGATTTAAAAGCAGAGATGCCCAATCTCAGCTTCCATCATGGGTGAGGCCCTATGTGCGGTCTTATGACAAGTTTGGGAACATTGTTCGTGATGTCTGTCAGTTCTTCAGGGTTGCGCAGAAAATGGTACATCAGTTCTTGACTCTTGCTACTGCTAAGTATTGTTAACATAAAAAGAGACAAAAGCAACAAGTTATAATTTGTGATAGACTGTCAATGTTATTATTATCAGTCATCATTGAATGTGATAAAGATCACAACTGTATAGGAGTTCTCTTGTGGTGACTGTTTCCTAATTGCCTCCCAATTTCTTTATTTTATGCTATTGTTAAATAATAATCTATATACACATATCAGACTGTATTCTACATAGGTATATGTAGAATAAACTGTACCGAAGTTGTCTTTGTACTCATGTATAATGTAATGAATGGTTGAATATTTAAAATATTAGTTTTACTACTTCACATAATGGCTACAACAGTACATGAACTGACACCTGTTTTGTTGAAATGTCTAACCAGAGGCCTGTTTTGGAGAAGAATCCTGCGCCCGATCCCTCTGTGTTTCCTGCAGGCAGTTGTCAGTCATCAGTTCCTCAATGCTCTGCTGCGACTTCTTACGCAGCCTGCAAAATGCCGTCCATTCAAAAGGCCAAAATGCTAGACGTACACACTTCCACTCTAAAAAGGAGGAGAACTGGTGAGTGTTTACTTGAGCTTGACCACTTCAATACATTTAAATGTTTTCTTCTATTCCTCTCCTCCATTAGATGAAGATACCGAATATGCTATTTTTAAACAGTATGGGGTTCAGACTCAAAAGAGTAAAATCAAACCAACCAACCTGTTTGAGGCCCTTGAGCGAGTAGAGCGCCAATGCGAATGGAGAGGTGCTTTTGGACAAGCGATGGTAGGTTGATTTATTTGTATTTTATATTTGATTCGTCTAGAGAGAAAATGATGAAAAAGTGGAAATATGATGAGCACTATTTAGCAACAGCAACAGTTTCTTTATATGATTGTAGTGTCTGTTTTGTTACCGCAGAGGCTGATTTTTGACATTGTGGGCCAAACAAAACATCTCATACCATACTAGAAAACAGACAAAACAGATCCAGGGTAAACCCTGGACTGGTCTCTGGCCTCAAGTCAGCTGGGTTAGGCGGGCTGCAGCTCACATGTGAATCCAATGCGAATAAGCAGTATAGAAGATCAATAAACACGTTTTAAATTTTAATTCCACACATTTCTTTTCTAGCAAAGCAATTTGTCCACACTTTCGCTTCAAAACGACAAGAGAATGGAAGAGATGATGCGTGGAGGCAAACGCAAAATCAATTTGGTCCAAGAACAGGTAGCCTGCAGTATTTGACATTTCCAGTGAAACAACTACCTGATTATTTCAGTCAGGATTTATTGTCGTTTTTTTTTTTGTTTTTTTTATCTTTAGCGAGAGTCAAACATACATTGTTTTGGGGCAAATTAAAACCGTTTTAAAAATAATTGTAAGTATAAGTATGATTACAACTCAACCCGATCAAGAACCTTTGTTACTAACACTAAACAAGCAAGCTTTGTCCACTCTAGCTCATATATCTGTCTCTATGTGTCCCTGTTATTATAACATTATAATTAAGATTTTTTTTTTTTATGATCTTTATTCTCTTTAACAAAGCCAAGTGTTTCTGGCTTGGCTCCTGGAAATAGAAAAACCAGCATCGCGAGGTGCTTTCTGGTAGACTTAAAATCATCATTGA
Organism: Syngnathus acus; assembly: GCF_901709675.1. Lineage (NCBI taxonomy): Eukaryota > Metazoa > Chordata > Actinopteri > Syngnathiformes > Syngnathidae > Syngnathus > Syngnathus acus. Next base: position 12,048,721 of record NC_051088.1, on the reverse strand, counting down.
GCGAGGTCAACTTTGAGCAAATTCACCAGGCTCTGCAATCCTACAAGCAGAATGACAATCTGGACAATCTGCTGTCCGGCACATCGCTGCTAATCCACGACCCTCATACTTATAGACTTTTCCGGGGTAAGTCGTTTGAACCAAAAATGTAACTCCCGAATTAGTAATAATATAAACATCATCAAATTTGTCACAGGTTTATACCCCTTTGTGCGACCACATCACAGGAAGGCATTTGACGAGAAATGCCGGGAGCTGACTGGTACTAGTTGTGGCTACGAAGCGAAACACTCGATACGCAAAGACGAAAAGAGCTCAGGGGCGTCACATAGTGGTAGGTCAACATGGTACTGTATGATTGAGTCTTTAATTTCTTCAGTCCTTCTAGATGACTGATAGACTACGGCACGTTAGTAGTCACAGTAGCTGTACATTCAAAGTCTCAATCGTCTGCTTTATTCTGCTGTCCAGCAGGTGACCAACCCACTGAAGCGAAGCTGGATGAAGAGCAACCCAAACTGGAAGAAGATAAAGAAACTGAGACCGGTAGGTCATACCAAATGCTCATTTTAAATCAAGTTCCAACTCTTAATTGTAAAACCCCTGCGTTAGCTTTTTTTTCTTTCTTAAGGTGGAAGGGTTTATGAATGGTTGCAAAAACAGACAAAAGGATGGCTTCACCAGAAGACAGGGATTTTGGAATTACAATACCACATTGATATTGAACTATCTATTTATAGCAGATGATGAACTACAAAGGAGGAACCGGGCTGTATTTCTGGCTGATATGAGAAGAGCACTCGGTCCAGATGGATCAGTTCAACTCTATCGAGCTATTTACGCCTACAAGATGACGGACAACTATGAAAATTTGGTGACTACAGCCGTACCCTTATTAACAGAGAAAGATGAAGACTTCAGCCTTCTAATCAGTAAGTGCACTCTCATCACATTGAAATTTGTCTTTTTTTAATTTATTTTTATTTTATTTATTTTAATTCACTTATCAAATTTCTTTCTCTCATCTGAAGAATTTACCAATGTCATTCGCCCTCACCATAAGAAGCAGTACAAAGCGATGTTGAAGGAGTTGATGGGTCTATCTGCTAACACTGATCCTGGTTCAAGAGAGCAGACAGAAACTGAGAACAGGCAATCAACTGCATGATTTTATTTACAATAAGTTACTATTGCACCCTTTCCAAAAGATTTCAGTTTCCTTGGAAAACTTTTTTTGTATATACTGTACAGTGTGTTCAGTAATGTGTTATGGTTACAAAACTGTTGTGGAGGTTTTTTTTCAATAAAGGGAACATTTATAAATATTAGACAGTTGTTTCTTGGTGGATTCTCTGAACAGTTCTCACACACCCTAAAAACAAAACCTCAATTAAAACATAAAATGAGCCATGTTCATTCACAGTAAATTAGTAGAGGCGGTCAAAAATCCAAAAATCTTTATATTAAATTCAAATAATATTAACCTTTATACAAAAAGTCGCAATAACTTGGTGTTACTCCCCCGTCTCCCCTCCCTTCCATTCTAACCGACATTAAGAATTCCTACATCCTATCACACCACAAACGCAGCATCCGGAATCCCCTTTCCGATGTGATCTCGCGATACTTTGTGGAATCATTTTCCATCATGGCAGGCAGTAAGTTGGTACTTGAGGGTACAGTAAGTATCAAGAGCTTTCTTCTTGGTCTCAGCGTTGTCATAATACCATTGATTAGAACCTGCTTTGGTCACCTTGACTGGGTCTTTGACTACCTGACGGAAACTCCGGGGAAAATAGCAATTTGTCTTCATATTGCTGTTATCAATGGCCTCCTGTTGGTAATATGCAGGGGTCCTCTTTACAAGGTAAGCGTCAACGCAACAATCTAGCGAACTTTTAAGTTTCCTTCAAGTGATGTCTTGTGTGATGATTAAATAAAACATTGTCCAATGGGAGTTTGTGTTACGTGCCACACTTTCGACCGGTTGGTAATCCTATTAGCTAAAGTAGGACGAGACAACAGCATCGTCTGCATTGACCTACAAACATGACTTTTTATTTGAATTTGAAGCCCTTGGTAAATGTCTCATATGCTTACATCGCGTACGTGCTCTTCTCGTCTAGATATTGAAATAGGAAATTGCAGCTTGAGGAAGTAAGAGCATGTGATGGTTTCCGTGTACGGGATGTTAATCATCTCTGAAACGATTTCTACTCTAAGCCCCCGGGGTATGTGTTGGTTTTAGGTTGCTGTAAGAGCCTGCTTTCTGGGAGTCATTTTTGGGTGTGGTCTAATCATAAGCTGCACCGAAACCACTTGGACACATTTTGGCTGGTATGTAAATGAATATAATGTGATGTGTATCGATGTCTTTATCCTGAAAACTTGGTTGAAAAAATGTCACGTGTACTACTGTCACCTTTGCAGGTATATGTGCTCGCTGGCGTTCTTCCATTACTCTGAGTACTTGGTGACGGCCATCATTAACCCTCAAAGCTTGTCACTGGACTCATTCCTGCTTAACCACAGTCTAGAATACACGCTGGCGGCTGTCTCTTCATGGCTGGAGTTCACCCTGGAAAAGTTAACATTTCCAGGTCAGTGGGCGAGATTTTTTTTATTATTATTAAACCTTATAATTCTTCAAATGCTGTTTGACATGCCTCGTCTTATCTTTCAGAGCTGAAGCAGCTGAGGTGGTTGAGCTTCATGGGTCTGCTCATGGTGCTTTGCGGCGAGGCCCTCCGCAAGGCGGCCATGTTGACAGCCGGCTCCAACTTCAACCACATTGTCCAGAATGAAAAAGCGTACAGTCACGTGCTGGTCACCAGTGGTGTTTATGCTTTCTTTCGACACCCCTCTTATGTGGGCTGGTTTTACTGGAGCATAGGAACACAGGTCTGAAATGTTTTATCAATACTGCAAATTGTACCTTATCGGGTAAAATGTAAACTAACGTGTCCACTCTAGGTGGTGCTGTGCAACCCAGTATGCACACTGGGCTACACCATCGCCAGCTGGAGGTTCTTTCGAGAGCGGATCGAGGAAGAGGAAGTTTCCCTCATCAATTTCTTTGCTGAGGAATACGTGGAGTACAAGAAGCGGGTTCACACCGGGCTGCCCTTCATCTCAGGCATCCGGGTCAACTAGTAGTGCACAACGCTTGAGGGATCCTACTTGACTCAAAGCAGATCGGACGGTGGCGACGAGGCGATCGCAAAGAACTCTGCGAGCTGACCCACTAGCTAGCACAGACCAGCAAGCAAGTGGACTGCTTTTACTTGACCAAACTCTACAAGCCAATTAGAGAGACCAAAACATTTCACCGTCGTCGCGTGTACTCTAGTAGCACTTGTTTGCAGTTTTGTTTGCATGCAACAGCAATCACGTGTCGGTAGAGAGCGGATGGTGGCAGAAGCAGCTCCGGCTGAATTTTTAGGGACATCCAAGTATTACCCTAGTTGGCTGGCAAAAAAAGGGATTTCATACACAGTTCCCCCAACATGTCAAGTCAGATTGCTATTACATGTTCCTGACTTGCTGTTGTCATTTTATTTCCACTGTAACAGCCGTCCGGTTTCCACAGAACTGTATCGGATGCTGTTACTACCTCTGTAGCTGGCTTCTATCACCCACTCTGTTTTACTCATTTTCTGCACAGTTTACGACATTTATAAAGTTGTGACATTTCCAGCCTGAAATGGCTGTAGGGCTACATCGGAAGATGACACTTCAGTCTAACGTGCACAGCCTTCATGGTGAGACAACTAAAAGGCATCAAAGCATCAGGTCCAAACCTCCAACCTCATCATGCTCTGTGGAGCTGATGCTAAGCACTGCCCTCTTTCTTTGGATGTTTTTGTTTTGTTTTAATGGACCTCACATATGTAGCAACATTGAAAAAAAAATCATCCTAGAGGACAACTTTTATTTTTTACTGAATGCCTGTGCCCATTATGTCAAATCATACCATCCAGAGAACTGTTTGGCTGTTGAAATAAATGGTGGTGATGCTGCATTGAGAATAGTCACATGTTCAGAGACTAGTTGAGTCAAACACTGTTCTGTACGTGTAATCCATCGTATGACCTTCACTCAGGCTAAAAACCAGCCCGAAGTTATCTTTAGTTTTTGACAAGTAGGCCTCGTACCTACTAAGGTTTTTTTGTATAGTTTAATTGCTGTATAATATACTGTATCATTAAATTATTTGAGATTTCAGTAATTTCTGCCTTTTTTTTTTTAGAGCTTCCAATACTGAAATTATGTTGTTTGCAGTTATATTTCATGTTTGGTGGGCAAGTATTCATACATCCACTTTGATCTATTAGTGTTCTAGTTTGTGAATTGTTTCAAATTTAGTTCTTGCTTTTTTGAAGATGTATTGATGAATATTTGAGATTAGAAGTTATCACTTTTTAAAATATATAAATACAGTTTTATTATCTGATGTCTATATCTACTCTAGTGCGCTCCCTGTACGTTTACACATTTCTGGTAAATTGAAAACAATAAACCTAGATACACTTAGAATAGGGTTAGGTGGTACCCAAAAACAATGTCGTCGGATGCGACGGTCGAATCGATGATTCGACGATTGACTTGTCAGCGATTGCAACGCATACTTCGTGATGTGCATTCCAGTTCTTATAAGTGAACTGAATCTTTAGAATCAGTTCACTCAAAAGATTCGTTCAAACGAATCGTCCCCCCCCACAAACTTGACATACAAAAAATGCATAAAGTTAAGTACACCTGAAAATGGTGGTGTACCTAATGGAGTGTCCGTGTGACGTCACAGATCAACCAGCCAATCAGGAGGTGGGGGTGAGGGCGGGTGTGGCACTTTTCACTTTCAGTTCAGCTTTGGCCATGATTTTTCCCTAATAAAGTGGCCTGTTAGGTACACTTGAAAATGGCGGTGTACCTAATGGAGTGTCCAAGTGACGTCACAGATCAAACATCCAATCAGAACGTGGGGGTGAGGGCGGGTGTGGCACTTTTCACTTAAACCAGGGGTGTCGACCTCCAGTCCTCGAGGGGCCGCGTTCCAATATGTTTTCCAAGTTACCCTCGTTAAACACACCTGCGTGAAAAGATTTTGGTCATTTCCACGTCCGCAGGAGCTAAAACTTTTCACGCAGGTGCACTTAACGAGGGAATCACACGGACACTCCATTAGGTACACCGCCATTTTCAAGTGTACCTAATAACAGGCCACTTTATTAGGGAAATATGGTCAAAGGTCACAGGTGTCAAGCTCTAGTCCTCGGGGCCGCGTTCAAATATGTTTTCCAAAGTTACCCTCGTTAAACGCACCTGCGTGAAAAGATTTTGGTCATTTCACGTTCTGCAGGAGCTAAAACTTTTCACGCAGGTGCACTTAACGAGTGAATCTTGGAAAACATGTTAGAATGCGGCCCTGAGGACGAGAGCTTGACAACTGTGACCTTTGACCATTTCCCTAATCACATCACTAGTACAAAACAGTACATTCGACCATAGCCTGTCATGTTGAAACAGTCAACTGGTTAGTGACACGGGCTCATGCTCGGTAAGATCTTGGTTCGATCCCAGGTGCGCGAAAATGCTTGAACGTGCTTTTATTGTGCAATTATTTTTTTTTTTTTTATCTCGTGTAGTGTACCTATTGAAGTGTCCATGAGGTGTACCTACACGTCATATAAAGCAGTTAACCAAATGTCTGATTTTTATGTTTTAATTGGCGAATATAAAAACAAGGAATGAAACACCAGACAAGTTTTAACATAAATGTTTATTAAAATAATAATAATGATAAAAGTAAATTTCAAACCAGCAATCCAATGTGAAACTGCAGTAGATATATTGGATAACAATATTTAGGCGTATATATGTATACACGTTATTGAAAAACTACTATAAGTGTTATAAAGTCAAGATTATCCAAAGAGAAGCATAATCTCCCCGTTGTTGCATAACGGCGCATCCCTTCATGCAATAAAGTTAGCCGTTAGCTTGGAGTTTAAGTGGTGTTTAAGTGAGTGGTTCTTTCTTTCCTTGGCAAATCGTAAATCTACATTCTGGCTTACATAGTTCACGCCAGGAGACGCAACACATTCACTGACTGATCCGTTGATGCACGGGAAGGCAGTTGACCCATTAACTCGTTCGCGAACGGGAAAGTCAGGATTCGTTCCCTCACTGATCCGTTCTCGCGATGAACTGGAAAAAATGCAATTCACGACTCGTTCATGAACGGGAAGTTACGTCATTTTCTTCTTCGTTTTGTTTTACGGCGAGGTGGCACCAGCTTCAATGCGCATTACTGACACTTACGGGTTGAAGTCATATGAACTGAAAAATGAACGAATCACTTTAGGAAGTGATTCGTTCACGCTCGTTCACTGAAAGAATACGTTCTTTTGAACGAGTCGTTCACTCACGAGCCAACACTAACGCATGCGCACTCCACGCTCGCTCTCTTTGCGAGCTTCTTCGCCATGGCGCCCATTGTAAGTAGAATCGCGTGTCAACAAGCTGTTTAAACTGTTGCTTCTCCTGCCTAAAAGTGAATAACGACGACAAGGCCTCTGCCTTTGTTATCTAGTATGTCCACTGTCCAAACATAGGCTTAGAGGCGGCCTTTTAAATGATTTTATGAAATAATGCAGGTTTTTCTGCGGCCTATAGCTAACGTTAGCTTCCGCTTGCTAAACTCACCACGTTTTTTACTCGACTACTGGCTTGTTTTTGTTTCCAAACACGAGCAACCGGATTAATTAAACGCCTCTTTTCAATCGCTCCAATCATTGGCAGTGATCTTATCTCACTGTTAAAAAATTGTTTGCTTTATTACACCAAATCGAATGAGGTGCTAGACTACGACGTGAAGCTTACGTCGGCTACCATTAATCGAGTAATTACATTTATCAGGAATACTCCGCCGTTGCCGGTCCCAAATTGGGTGGTGTCGCTTTGAGTGTTATATCTTTAACCAAGAAGAGCAACTATACTTATTTGATCATTGCGGCGCTGTAAAGGCTGTTAGAATGAAAATGACAGTTTCAATTATGAACGTATGAGGAACGACATGTCCTTGATCCGTGGTTGTCAGTAGTGACTGTCAAAATGAAGCCACGTGAATCACTATTGCTTCAGCAAAAGGTTCATTACTCGATGCTTTATTCATATTCGTTCTCTCCCGACACCTGCTACCCTGTGGCAAGAAGACCTTTGAAATCAGAAATAAATTTTTTAAATGCTTATCATAAAAGAATTGACCATTATGGCGAAATGAAGCTTCATGAATCGTTGAGGCTCTCCAGCTAATTGCTTTGCACATGATTTTAAGCTTTGCTTTATTTGAGCTGTGGCTTCTTCAAAACGTAAGCTATACACCGAATGAAAAGATTGTAGGCAGTGACGAAGCGACCACAAGTATCAGTATGACAGTTTTAGCAGTTGGTGTATGGTGCAGATTTAGTAATATAGTGTGCTCAAAAATTGATACGCTATTTAAAAGTTGTGGGCCTTATTTTAATATGAAAATGTACTTGTCTAGCAACTCCAACATTAATGTAAAATATTAGTTCACAGAAAATTGTCTGAATCAATTGCTGTCGTTGGATTAAACAATATAAATTTAGCCTAAAAGAAAACTGATGTTGAACGATTAGCTGCATACAGTTGGTCAGGTGAGAGACATTTTTTGTATTCATTTTCTTGTCGGCTTTGTGTTGATGTACAAATGTGACAAAAAGTGTGCAACTTGAAGGTCCCCAAAGAACACCAAAGTTGTGTTGTCATTAAAGCAGAAGAAGCACAACACTGGGAAAGGTGGGAAGAAGAAGAAGCAGGTCCTCAAGTTTACACTGGACTGCACCCATCCTGTTGAAGATGGTATCATGGACGCCGCCAACTTTGTAAGTCACTTGTCTATTGAGGGAACAATAAGAGCACGGGTGGTAAAAAATATGAATACTTTTTTCTTCAATAAAAAGCCAATGTTGCGCTCAAGTTTGCTCTGCCAATTGCAAACATTTGTGTGTGTTTGCAGGAGCAGTTCCTGCAAGAACGCATCAAAGTTAACGGCAAAGCGGGCAACCTCGGCGGTGGTGTGGTGTCCATCGAGAGGAGCAAGAGTAAGATTTCCATCTCCTCAGAGGTGCCCTTCTCCAAAAGGTAAACTTTCACCCCAGCAAGCTTTTGTCATTAATTTATTACCATTAGCTTCTTGTAAAATCCAAGTGTATTTTTGGAAGTGGCTACATTGAGTCACGTGGATAATAATGTGACAAAGGTGGTGATCAGAAAGAGCTTAGTAAAATGGGTGGTGAGGTCAAATCAAGGAATTATTTGTTTCCTCTCGGGGTAAAAACAAAGAAAAGCAATCAGTTACTCATTAAGAAAAAAGTATGAAGCAAAAGTTAACTTTATACTAATACACAACTGTTTGGAAAATTTTCATCAGGTTTCAAAACAGTTAATAGAAAAATTTAAGCATTCTCTAAGACGCCGTGGCATTGTATTGTACCTAATTAAATAAATTTAATAAACATGATCCTTTGTTTTCTAGTGGTAACATACAGGTACCAAAATGGGACATGTTAATTGCTGCTTTTGACATTGACACTCAATTTGGCTGTCGTATAGGTTCAAACACAGCTTAAAAACCAGATTCGGCATTCACATAAACGTGTATTTGTGACAACATGGAGAGGAACTTCCATCCATCCATTTTCTGAACCGCTCAGTCCCCACGGGGGTCGCGGGAGTGCTGGAGCCTATCCCAGCCGTCAACGGGCAGTAGGCGGGGGACACCCTGAACCGGTTGCCAGCCGATCGCAGGGCACACAGAGACAAACAACCATTTGCACTCGCACTCACACTCACACCTAGGGACAATTTGGAGTCTTCAATCGGCCTACCAAGCATGTTTTTGGGATGTGGGAGGAAACCGGAGTGCCCGGAGAAAACCCACGCGGGCCCGGGGAGAACATGCAAACTCCACACAGGGAGGGCCGGAGGTGGAATCGAACCCGCACCCTCCTAACTGTGAGGCGGACGTGCTACCCAGTGCGCCACCGAGCCGCCTGGAGAGGAACTTACATGATCAAATTAGCATTATTTTGTTTACTCAAATGGTTAATATCAGTCGTGGTTTGCAGTGTAGGTGGGTTTCCGGGCTATATGCTTTGACAGGTGAATAAACGAATTTGTTTGTGATGTCTTTTAGATATCTAAAGTATCTGACCAAGAAGTATCTGAAAAAGAACAATCTTCGTGACTGGTTGCGTGTGGTGGCCAACTCCAAGGAGAGCTATGAACTGCGCTACTTCCAGATCAACCAGGATGAAGAGGAGGAAGAAGACGAAGATTAAATTCCAGCTGATTTTGTACAATAAATAACTGTTTTCAGTGACGGGTGCTATTTTTTTCTTTTGCAACTCAAATCTGTTGTCGCTCAGTGTGAGCATGTTAGAATCGTGCTTGCCTACAACTGCACATGAAACTTTAACTGGGCATCAATTTACACCATTTTTATTTATTGGAATGAAAATGTAACCAGAACAATGCACACTATTAAGATCAGTGAAAGGTGGAAGTAAAAACACCTTATCCTGATTAAAACAACAAACTTAAAAATAAGTCCCACCTTCCCCAGCTCAAATACTTTTGAACGTACAGCATTGGCCCCTATTGATATCGTTAAAGACGATAGTCTCAACATTGATCTAATGTGGAAAAATAACTGAAGGAATGTTACCAAGTTGAGACCACGCAAGACAACTTCCATAACAGGGCCGTGGAAAATGTAGGCACTCGTATGGAGCATCTGTCCCTGCAGAGGTGAGGGGTCATGCTGTAGCACCCGTAAATTGGACATATTTCTCAAACATTGCAACATAAGACAATGAAACAAATGAGTGAGCGTGTAACAAAAGGAGGAAAGGAAGCACGTCTTGGGAAAGAAGAGGCAGAAGTGCTTGACGTAAACTAGGTTTCACTCAAGTGACATGGTCTCAACAGTTCGTTGTGATTAGAACTTCCAGATTGTTGGAACGTATGCCCCGTGAAGAGAAGTGTGCAAAGCCGACACACCTCCTTTGGCCAACTGGGGCCTCTTGCTCAAAAATTCGTCAGATTGTTCGGGGGTTGTACTCTGGGAGCTTTTGCAGTCTCTCCTCCTCAGCCGGCGTGTCCTGCCTGGCGATGATCATGGAGTGAGCATAACCCATCACCACCTGGGAACGCAGATGAACGCCATCGCTTGAGCAATCTCACTCCTTGGCGGTGCTTTTCCGAGGCGCAAACATGCAATATCTGAGCGTACGGCTCGAGGAAAGCTGGCGCTCCGACGCTTTGCTCGGCGAGGTCCCGCCAATCGTGTGCATTGTCTGCGTGCGTTGGACCTCTAACTCAAAATCTGTCGACAACAATACCCATCAGAGCCAGCCATTCGGTGCACCTGTTCAACGTAAATGCCATCCAGAGTCTTGACTTCCTGGGCGGTGGTGGAGGATTTCGGTTTATTGTCGCCATAGCCCTACGCAAATCAAACATGTCGGGCACATTTTGCAACAATTGTGCCTCACAAGTTGAGAATGTCATAACGATGATGATGTGAAGCACGTTCTCTTACCAGCTCCCCAAAAGTGGGTGAAGGACCCCAGCTGATGGTGCTCTCATTTGCAGCGATGATGATGCTGCTCTTCCTGTTTCACACACAGACACACTCAAGTCACTCCTCAAGCGGATCGCACAATGAGGCGTCGTCAGCCAAGGACCTACCCGCAGGCCAGACTGCGGACTTCCCAGCCGCACAGATCCTGCACAGCTTTGGGGTACATGGTGGACTCTCTGGAAGTGTTGGTCACCCCCCAGAAGAACAGACTCCCTGCATTACCATTTGGATGATTCAGTTTGCTTCGTACTCAAGTTTAGTATCACTGGATTTGAAAAGTGAGGCGCGCCACAGTGTTGTCTTACCGCTCTCGCTGATGGCAAAGGAGCACTGATAGCCAGTATGGATGTGACTGGCTCCTCGGCCAGGGAAGTCAAAGAGTTTCACCAGGCGGGGAACCAGCTCGTCCTTCTGCTCGGTGTGTCCCAAACGCCCGTAACCTCCGAACCCCCAGCTGAAGACTCGCTTCTGGGAGTCCAACACCAGCTGAACACACAACGTGGGCTTCAATACTCAAATGGAAACCAAAAATAAATAGATAATAAATGCATCCTTCCTTCCCGACTGCTCACCGTATGGTTGGCTCCGCAGGCCACGTCTCGAACCACCACGTTGGGCACGGGTGTGACCTGGCCATCTTTGGACTTCTCGATGAAGATTGCAACGCGGCGAGGGATGAGTTCGCAGTCAAACTCGATGCGCTGCGCACGAGCTATGAACTTGCCGTCGCTGTTGTGGCCTGCGGTGGGACCAGAGAAGAGGCTAAATTGCACAAAATCGACTTGACAGTGGAAACCAGCACCCCCAAAAGTAACCGTGTGGATTTCAACCCAACACAACTGCCGGTGTGCTTCCGTCTTACCGAGCTGTCCGTACTCAGGGCAGCCAAAAGAATAGAGGTTCCCTTTGCAGTCCACCACCATGCTGAACTCGGCCCCACACGACACCTTCACTAAGGGCTGGCCGTTGTAGGAAATCTGGGCAGCCCAAAGACAACAACTTCGGTCTTTCCTGTGCCCTCTGCATCGTCCTGTGATTTGTATTTGCCACTTACGGGTGCCGGGCTGAGAATGGCGTCCGTCTGGCTGCCTTGGCCAAGCTGACCGAGCTTGTTTTCACCAAAGGCGTGCACGACGCCATCCTCTAAAGCAAACAACCGTCAACAAAAGCCTCCGGTACAGTTCGTATGCTATGATTAATAGTGCTTGACAAGATACTTTTGGATCAAGTCGTCCAAATTAAGGCTCCTCGCGTACCCGTGAGCGCCAAGGTGTGATTACGGCCACAGGCCGCCGCCACGACCATGACGTCTGCCAGGCCCTCGATCAATTTTGGAGCGTCCAGACGTTTGGTGTCTCCGTGGCCCAGCTGACCTTTGTCATTGCGACCTGCCCAAATATGGATAGATTCACAGATTTGCAGCATGTTCAGCTTGATTTAAAAAAAAAAGAAAAACACAAAAGTACTTTGGATTGGATTTTGGGACTTACCCCAGCTCCACAGTTTGCCCTCAGTGGTGATGAGAAGGCTGTGAGCCGCACATGGGCCAGAAATCACGCAGCTAACCACCACGTCGTTCAGACAGCCATAACGGTGCGGACTCCACAAATTCTGGCCCAGGTTGCGGAACGCCGCTGGAAGAAAGAAGGGGGGGGGGGGGGGGGGGGGCAACTTAATTGACCTTAATTGTATAGATTTTCAGATCTTGAGTGAGTACACTAAAGTTGAATGAAGGCAACAACTAGACCTTTTTAGGACTGTATAAAACAGAAATCACGCACTACTTTTTACTCAGATTAACTGTGAAAATTATGGATTATAAAGTCTAAATTCAAACAACAACAAAATTGACTGCACAATGGCAAGCAATTCTTCCCTTGTGGGAGATGAGTATATTTCTTTGAAGGCAAAAGCCATAATTTGACACATATGTACTGCAGGTGCAGCATATGAATCCTCCCAACATGATCTTTGTTCCAACAGACGGCTGCTGCAAATAAAGCTTTTGCCCCCCCCTCCCCTGCAATCAGAAATCCCTTTGCAACAAAGCACATTTATCAGCGTGTGCCTCTGCAGGGGAGAGAGGAGGGAGGGGTCCACCATACTCATACATATGAATAGACATTAGTGTCGCAAGCATTTTCATGGTCACTCAATGGCTCGGCACTCGCTCTATGTCATTCCTTGACGACTGTCGTCTCAATCAAAATTCGGACAAAGACCAGTCCATACACTTTTGCGTTGTGCTGAGAAATGTGCCAGTTTTACTCTTATAGCAATATTTTGTATGAATGCAGGGCTCAAGATTTTTGTGGGGTCTTCCCAGAATGAATACTGTTGACTGCTGTTATTTTTGCAAATTTCCCCATTCTGGGACCAATACATTTTCCAAACAAAACAGAACCAGGTAAGTAACGTACTACACTCACATTTCACACAAACTTAAAAAAACGTACCTTGTTGTTTGGGGACCTCTTTTCTTCCAATCAAATCCCAGTTAGTGGCTCCAAATATGACTAGTTGACCTTTAACCTTTGGACATTCAAGTTTCTGTCGGGAGGAAATGCCAATGGGGAGTCAGTCTGTCTGATAATCAAGCTGCTTCCATTTTGTTTTTTTCAATAAAGGACTGCAGACTCACAATTTTCTCTTTCACATCATCTGCCACCGTGACGGGCTGCAGGCTGGACTTGAAGGAGGGCTTCCCCGGCTTTTTGTTATTCTCCTGTTCGTAGTCAAACTCGTCATCACTGCTGAAGTCTCGCTCTTTCCTTTTGCCACTGGCTTTCTTCTTTTTCGTGGATCCATTTCCAGAGACATCTGTCACCTTCTTGCGTGGCATTTTTCGTCAAAAGAGCTGTGAGGGGAAAGAAGTCAGGAGTGACATTTCTGTAATTCACAAACTGGAGACACCGTTACAGGGTGTCTTTGTTTTATGACAGTCCTCCGACAGTAACGCTTTGTGCTAAAAGAACGGCACATTCCTACGTGGGTTACGTCGCCACATGTAACGGAACTGCATCGTAAAACAAGAACAGCTGTTTGGTACGTTCCTGTTACTTCCTCCCCAGGTCGGAGGCCGAGCTAGATGATAATGACCCAACATGATCTGAAGTGGGCACCATGTTTTTTTTTTTTTTCTGGAGATGTTAATATTAGTCAGCTGTGGGCTTGTGAAGACCTTTAAGACTTTTGTGATTAAGTGCTATGCAAATAAATTCTTTTAAGCGACCCATGAGAGGATAAAGCGGTTCGGATAATGGACGGACGGAAGCTTATGCCACAGTAGTAATGTAAGAGCCTTAACACAAACCTAAGTCGAGGCTGAAATTCTTTATAAATTGTAGCTGAGCTTCAAACTTTGGTTTTGACACTTCTCAAGTGTAATAGTCACTGACGTGGGCGAAAAGTCAAGAACATTTATTGGGGTTTTAGAAGCCAAACAATTGGAAACTCGGCTAGAACGTTTCAACTTTTTGGCAGATATAAGTAGAGAAGTGACATAAGTAGAGAAGTGACATAAGTAGGGAAGTGTCCGACAGAGTTGACACTTTCACCGACTTTACTTTGTGGTAGTCTCGTCCCTAAAGTACATAGCCAGCAACATTTTTTTAAAACGCTCACGTGATTAACAAAGCCAATAAAGTCGGTTTTGTAATACGTACCACATAAAAGCACACCGCCACAAAACGCAACAAAGCAAAAGCGCGTGTGTCCGTGTAGCCGCTAGCTGCACGAAGCTAAGCACCGACGGACGCTCTTTGTTTGCTTGGAGATTGGCTAGCAAGCTAACCGAGCCGCCAATTCGTCAACTTTTATCCCGAGCATCCACATAAGGCTAAAGTTTGTGCCTTCTACAAACTAAACAACTTCTGTCTGTAATCTCGCTGGAATATGCATGCACATTTCGGAATAATTAAGCTAACGTTACCTCCGCGTTAAGCTAACGCATACTTAATAAAGACATGTACGTAAAACAATACCGCGACAAGCGGAGGAAGTGGAAAAAAAAAACTTTACAAACATTTTCAAAACGACATCGTTTGTTGGGGTGCAGGACAATTATATAAGCGGTTTCTCAAAAAAGGTTACTTGTAATTTTCAGAGTGAAATATAAATCATGTACCAACGATTTCCTGATTCAGCAGCTCTCCGTCCGTGTCCCCTTTGATTGATGTGAACAAAAGAAGCTGTAGCCTGCTTCCGCATCACGTGATCACTTGCCCACACGCCATCATATACAGTATACACACTGTACACTTCTGTATCGGCATCAGCTGTTTGATCTATCGAAGTGTATCGGCATCAGCTGTTTGATCTATCTATCTATCTATCTATCTATCTATCTATCTATCTATCTATCTATCTATCTTAGTGTCATCATCTGCAGCCTATTTTGATGAAGTAGTTACCAGAAAATTAGTCATTCCAATACAGATACCTGGAAAAAAAGTAGTTACCTCTTATCAATGCTATCTATAGATTTTTTTGGGTGGTTCTTCAAAAGTTAATGACACCAAAAGATTCAATCCAAAAATAGACTGCAAACAAAGTGTTAAATCAGGGGTCCTTTATTTGCATTTGTCCATGTGAAAGCATTTTACAAAACATCCACATGTCACAATATGCCCCCCAAATGCTCAAACTCATCGCAGCAAGTGACACTAAACCAAAAGTCCTGACACTTCATTGACTTTTCAAAAATCCAGCTTGGAAGTTAGATGCTAGTTTATGAGGAAGTCAGTCACATCGAAGAGAAACAAACAGTGATGCTACCGAAATGTCAAAACAGTGGGTTTGTACTTGTACACGGCAAAGAGATGGGGAAGGCAGCTTAAAGTGATTCCAGTTTGGGGCATTTCACATACTCAAATGTGTCAGTGCAATTTTTTATATTTCATCCCTCACACAAAATAATATCCTTATTTACATTTTTACCTTATTCACAATCATTGTGGAAGACCTGCAGAATATGTACACTTGGTGCTATAAACACAGTCAGAGTAACAAATATACACAGATGAAATTAAAACTCCGTCATGTGACTGAAACGATCATGTGACTATCTGAGTATCCCCTTTTGATTAATCCATCCAATAATGTTTTGGCAGCTTTGAGCTACAGCCTTTATCAGCTGACTCTCAAAATGATACAGTTACGTACACCCTAGAGTGGCCGCCGGTCAATCGCAGAGTGGATTAAACATCTTCATTTAAGGGGGCTTCAGAAACCCCCCTCATCTCTATTTGATCACGACTCAAGCAATAAGCAGTCCTCATTGTTACTGGCGGGTAGCATGAGCTGCTGCTCATAGTATAGACTCTTGGCGTAGTTGATCTCTTGGGAGATTTTGAGAGCCAGAGTTTCACTCTTTACATGGACCTGTGGAGTGAGTATACAGAGAATTAGAACTTAAGAACAGAAACTTTACATCTGGAACTCGTGATTTTTGCATGGCTAAATGAGGTGACCAGAACAGAATCAGTTCTAAGATGTTGGCGGGGGGATCTTTTAATAAAGCATGCACCTTTAAGGCATGACCCAGTGAATGACATCATAAGCTGCAGTCAAGTCAGGCGGTCACATAGCTAGTTTACTAGCGTGTCTGCTCCGTGCGTCTTCCGCGTGGTTTGATTTTGCGTATGCATTTTTGACTGTTCCATTCCAAAAACATCTGAAAGCGTCATTCTCGGTCCTGTCACAGCACAAAGTCTTACCATGGGCTTCTGGTGGGAGGGGCCAGGAATGGCCACACCACTGCTGGTGCTTTCAGCCTTTTTGGTGAGCTGCACATAGACTTTGCCATGATCCTTAGACACCAGACTGTGATAGAGGTCATCATACTTGATCTCCAAGAAAATAGCTTCACGGTCCACATGGTCTCCAGGCTTAAGGAAGTAGACCACTTTGGAGGAGATGAGCACGCTGTAGCTGTCAATGGGCTCTACTGCGATGAAGCTGCCGGCAGCCGGGAAAGAAAAGTGTGTGACACCATGGAACAATGTGCTAAAGCAAAACCAGCAAACTGACGTACAACTCAGATTGGATGTTGTCTGTGAGGTGGAAGAGTTGCTCTTGGCCGTCAGCCTGCAAGGACGAGTAGCGAGGCAGAAGACCCTGAGGACCTTTGCAGCAGCGAGGTTTCCTGACACGGGACACGCTTAGCCTGCACAATACAGATCACGGTTGGACAGAGTGACAACAAAACACATTTGATTCTATCATCCCCAAATGGTTATAACTCCGTCCATAAGCAAGCTGTGGCACTACAAAAATAAAATGAATTGGAATGAACGTAACGTTACGCAGGTTAGCGGTTCTACCCACCTGTGGTTACTGAGACTCGCCATGTCTCGGACCGTCTGTGCCGTCTCTGAAGCAAAGTCCAGTGCTCCAGCCACCGGTTTGGTCACAGTGCCGACAAGACCTTTGCCCAGGCCGGAGAAAAAGCCACTGACACCACCCTCCGTCTTGACCCCTTCCACAGTTGACGTTATGATACTCGTCATGCCACCTATGATACCTGAGAGAACAGAGAAAATCACTGCAACACTTTTCTTTTGCATCACTGTTGTGCTTTTGAATTCCTCAACATGAACAAAATCCATTCAGAGGTGAAAGAGTTCATATGTGTTGCTAGTAAGCACAAGCATGTTGCTTAACAGTTCCATGAAAGTTACCATCAATGTGAATTCAGATGACAGCACGATTAAAATGTAACAGAAAGTTATACCATGAGCGAGTCCATGGATGCCCGCGACCAGGTGCTCGCCACTGGTGGCTCCGTGATATCTAATGTACTCTCGCTCCGTCTGGTGCCGGTTGTCCATGGTTTTTCCCAGCCCATCAGATAAAGTTCCTGCAAACTGCAATTTCATCCATTTTTTAATTTCTTTGTTTTTTTTTAGCTTTCCTATTTCGGTATAAGACTGTTGATCTAACAACATAGAAGCAGCTCAACATCTAAAAGTGAAGAAAAAAAAAAGCCAAGAGTTGCCAAAACTAAACAGCTGAGTGAATTTGTACTGTACCTTAGCAGCAGAGTTGGATACACCGTGTGTCACATTTCGTATAAGGCCGCCCACGTTGCCATACTTGATGAGCTCCGATACGCCTTCAGAAACATCATTGAGAAGTCCGATTGGATTTCCGAGGAAGTCCACGGAGCCCAGGATCTGGGCTGCCTGGCTGATCAGCTCCTTTATATAAGAAATATACATTACACCGTGCATTACATCTACAAGCCAAAAAGTTAGCATCCTTTGCACATCTCTTACCTCTCTGAAATGCTTGAGAACATCATTGATGATGATCTCCTGGGTCTCATAAGGGTGCACTCGAGTGAACGGGTACATGTTAACAACAGCATCCTCAAAGCGAACCAATGGGAAGCCCAAGGTACCTTTCAAAGCCTGCCGCAAAAAAGGTGCAGAACAGACTAATTGTTTGCAAAAGCAAATGAGTTACAGTAGTATGAAATGCAGTTGCAATAAAGACAACCCTCACAGTTTAGCTCAAGTGATGGAGTCAGCAAAGAAATCAGACAAACAACAGGCAAAAACAACATTTTACCCCTCTTCAAGTTGCATCATTTAGTAGCAGCTAAGAAGATTAAAAAAAAACGGAAAATTACCTTCAGATCAGCAGGCAGCTTGTGAGAGGTGAGGACACTGAGCTTGACCTGAGGCAGGCTGATCTTCAGGTTCTCAAAGTAGTAGCGTTTGGGTGGTCCAGCATCCTGATTGGGCCTCTCATGAAGGTTTTCATCCAATTTCTCCAGTTCTACATCAAGTACATGGATAATATTACCAGTCGATACACACACACGAACATTTTACTGCAGTCAGTTTTCCACATGATGGGACTAAATCCAAGTGTGGCGTATTAATGCACAATCCGTTAGCGATTATAGGAGGTGGGCAGTTCATCTTAGTATTTAAGGGTCTTCTCGTTTTCAATTATTAATGTAGCAACATCATTTTGTGAAAGAGACAGTTGACCAACCTGCTTCTGTCTGCCCGTAACCAAAAAAGCTGAGCAGCTTGAGCAACAATTTTTCTTCAATGATGACTGTGAATCGGCCAGCTGTTACCATGAGATGCTGTTGACACAAAGTTACACCATCATAAAAGAAAGGCTGCATACACAATTACGATATTTTTGCCCATCTGTGAAATGTGACACTTTTTTTTTTCCATGCAGAGTGTTTTTGCTACTGACCTTGAAGATATCAGTAAGCAGCAGACGGCTCGTAACTTTGACCGAGTTCACCTGCAAGGATGGACCGCTCTCGCTCACAATGCCATCTGCGGAGCTTGGGGTCACACACAGCACCACTGGCTGTGTGGTTCCTAGAAGCTGGTTGTCCACCTGATAACCAAAGGAACACGAACACTCAAACAATCTGCCGCGCCCTGCCTGATTTCACACACTTCCTGACACAAATCTCTTTTGACTGTGAGCCATCTGGATCTTACCTGAATGTTGTGAATGCTCAATTCCAACACCTCATTGGCAGCGGTACGTGTGAAGTGGACATCTATACCGGACAGTGTGGCGAACACGAGCTCTTCTGGAACTTTGTTGACCAGAGACACGCCAATACCTTCCTCCAAATTGACTATCACCTAGTATGAATGATGTCACGGGACGTCAGGTCCATATTTAACAGTACATACGAGTGAGACATGATAGTATGCGATAATGACAGCCCTTCGATCTTGATGATCTGAGGTTGCATGCGGTTCTCTCAATGTTCTTACCTCAAGCTCCTGTTCAATTTCTTTCTTTTTCAAATCCTCTTTGTTCTTGTCCGGCTCAGCACTTGGTGACTTGTGGATCAGTCTCCTTTGGTTGAAGTCACTGATCTGTTGATGAAAACAGAAAGAAGGTGAAACAGCATTGTGTGAACAGAAAGCTACAATATAGCTGCAATCAAAACACACAAGCAGGTCTGGTTCTCACCTGGAGAACACGTGTGGGTCCGTCTGGCAAAACTTGAACGGACAATACGCCAGAACCAGGCCTCATCTTTTGGTTGACAAACTGCTGTTCAGGACCAGGCTCTAAAAGTCCGGAATCTGGTCCCAACACCACCTCTGCTCCATCGTACAGGCCTCCAATACCACCCCTTACCTGAAAGGAGGAAAACAAATAAAGTCAATAACTGGCTACAATTTTGCAATAACACAAAAAAAATTGCTCTTCTCTGTAGGCCTATTTATCAAATTGATCTTTTTCTGTGGTTGTTGGCTCCCCTACGTCAGTCTGTACATTTTTCCTGCGGAGTTCCTCAAGGTTCAGTCTTGGAGCCCATCATTTTCATGCTTGACATGCTCTCTCAGAGAATAGTTTTTGTTTTTAATGATAAAATTTATAAATATATATATTAAATATACACAAGGTAATATATGTAATGAAACTTGAACATAAATGATAAATGCTCGCTTAAAAAATGAGAGAGAAAGAAGGTTGATGTGTTCACCTGTACTACTAGTCGGGGAAGGCCACAGGTCAGCATGCATGAGCTGAAATACCATGTTTGGGTTGTGCTGCGACGAGGGTCAGGTCTCCTTAACATCAATGGCTCAAAACTGTTTTAAGACAGAAAAAATTAAGAATGACATCTCTTCATACAGATCTTCAACTAGCGCTAACCTGTTGTCAGTAACAGCTGCAAGTCCAGCAATGTCCAAAACCAAAGAGGAGTCCATTGGACGTGGTTGGGCAGGTTTGCTCTGAGGTGGTGAGGAGCCTTCATGACACAGCATACCAGTACCTGTCATCCTCCACAACTGGGAGCGCTTCCCAGGCTCCTGCCAAGGAAAAATTCATGTGTCCTTTTTGACTTTTATATATCATACAGTGAGCTTTAAGTCAAGAGCTCAGTTAAGTCGCTGTAATCCACACTAATAATTTTATACCCAATAATTACTTTTTATGCGACCCCAAAAAAAATACCTTCTTTTTCAAGATGACCCTCTGTGTCTTTGTGTCCACATCAAGCACCAGCTCAGCACGGGTTACCAGATGCTTCTTGCCAACAGGCCTCCTAACCCCACTCCTTTATCAAAGAATAACAATTACTTCTTATGTCTTTCACTCTTGAATGATGAAAAAAAGGCTTCACGTAAGGAATCAGTACTGTGAGAAGGTGTGCGTGGCAGCGATGTAGATGAAATTCTCATAGTAGAGCTTGTTGTATTCTCTGAAGAAGTTCATGTCAGCTGTGACCTCTGATGAGCCGGCTCCCTTCACAGTCAGAGTCAGGTATGGCGGCAGTGTTTGCTCGTCACAGGCGTAGTCCAGTTCGGAGTCGGCCTTCACCTCGGTGTGCAGCTTGATGTCAACCACCCCATGCTGCCAGAATTGGATGGGAACCTGAAGAAACACAAATTTGAGAGAATAAAGATCCATGTCAAACCATATTTGAAAATCCAATTTGGTATACACCATCTTGTTGACACTGATGAACATTTTAAGTCTGTTAAATGTTCTTCCTGAAGTTGATGTTGTTTAGGTGATGTAACTCTCGATTGTTCACCTTGCTTCTATCATACTTGCTCATACAAAAAGCAAAAAGCCATAGAACAAAGCAAGAGCTTACCTCAGAGATGTTGTGGATACGGAAAGGAGGTGGCAGCTGATCAGTGTCAGTAAAGGAGATCTGGTAGGTTGCGCCCTTGATGGTGATCTCTGTCCTCAAGAAGAAGCAATTCCCCATGGTGTCCCTTTAAAAAACAAAATTCAAATAAAACACTTTATATCTGCATACACAAATTTAATACACTGTTCCAGTGAAATTTCAGGATGAACCTAAAGTGTATTATAATGTTTACAATTGAGCTGTAAACCCAAATATTTCTTACCTCATGTTGACGTGGAAGGACTTGGGTTTGTTGACCTCAAAGCCTCCTGACCAAGTGCATGTCGGGCTGTCCATTAGGCGCACACATAACAGTTGGTCATAGTCATTTCGGGGCCAATGAAAGACAACGCTGGAGCCTGGTAGAGTGGAGATGTAGCCCTCTGGGTTGGCTATACCCTGGGAATAAGGACAATAAAAAAATGACTATTTCTAATATACATTGGCCTACAAGCTTAATTCCTAACATAACAAACCTCAAATAAATATTCACCACTGAAACAAATTGAAATGCCATTAATCCGTTCCAACACCTCAAAAAAATTTCTTTAAAGCTTGTTTTTTCATAAAGAAAAACGCCCAAGAGTAAGTGCTCGAAAGGTTTAAATTAAATCTCCAAGCACTGGAGATGTCTGTTTTATATGGAAATAACAGAAAGGCAAAAACACCAGTAAATTCTTCACCTTTCCTCGAGCAAACTCTCTCTGGGCAAAGGCAAGTTTGTGTGAGGAGCTGTTATCCAGCAAGTAGCGGGGGGCAAAAGTCACAATGTGAGTGTCTCTGTAGCGTCCTTTTCCATTGCGCACACTGATACCTACGTTGCAAAGACAAACAATAAATTCATGATAAATTAGTATTCATACTTTTTTTATGCATGTTTCCTAGGGACATCAGATTCAAAACCGGAGTATTGAAACATATGTATTTACTAACAATGTATTCAATTATATTTAAGTTAGTTACAACTGTAATTGATATAGTGGGTCTACAACAACTTGCCAATATTGTAGATGAGTCCAGGTCTGTTACCCTGTTGGATAACCTTCACTGCCCTGACTCCACTCCCTCCATCCAAGGAGAAACCCTGGCACCAGCCTGGAACTCCATCTGGATGGATCCCTTTCCCAACACGCATAGTGCACCTGGGTTTAGGCGAAAGAAGGAAAATAATAATCAATGTGATAAATATGGTAGTAAAATATTTCGGCGATTGATTGCTGTTCAAATGCCTCTTGAAACAACTGAAGCATTTTGTGTTTCGTGACAAAGCAGTTAACGATGTTTAAATTATTTTTTCCACACGATTTATTATTAAGACATATGTGCACAATCCATACTATCAAAGTATTTTGGATGCTTTTGATGTTTTTTTAAAAATAAGAATCAATTAGCGCCAATTAAAAAATGACGGTTGCTACTAAAACTGCATTTGTGTTTGTGTTACATTCATACATAAACTGGTGTTTTGATACAAACTTACATGGCGGGCTGTTCTTTGTCAGTGTAGCAGAAAAGTAAAGGACTGAGGCTTCGCGCCAATTCATGCTCATCAAACTGGCCTGCTGCATCCACTTTGCCATTGTCTTGTCTGAAAATTAATGGCAAGCCTGAAAAAGAAAAAGAACTTGAGGAAATGAGCAGGTTTGCACATGACTGACTTTCTGGATGAATTAAAAGCTTAACCTGTCTTGTTGACGAGCCAGTAGGGAGCAGAAATCAGGATTTTCAGAGCCCCGTGCGCCCGGAGGATGATTCGGATGGTCAGACAAAGAAGACGCTTGTTTGTGTCGTATAGCCTCATCATTACAACATAATTCATAGTTCCGGGAGGAATGAGCAGCTCTTTGCACACAGGGAAGTTCTCTAACAGGACACCTGGAATACAGACAGCATGGGGATGAGAGAGAGAAAATGGACGACAGTAAATAGATCGTTTTTCTTCTCCTCTCCGACCTAGCTCCATGTTCTGAGAGGTGTCCACAGCATGAAGCACAGCTTCTTTTCCTGGTTTCAGTGTGCCTTTGATGCCTGTCCCCTTCACATAGTAGTTGAGGTCACAGGGGAGCAGGTTGGCCAGCACCATGGTGGGCAACAGATAGATTATGTGACCTGGCTGTCGATAGATCTGATTGGTACTGGAGACCTTTTTGGCAGGTTGCTGGTCTGGGTAGTTTTCCTTTTTTATGACCACACAAAACCTTAAGAGGTGCAAAGAAATTAGATGATATGAGTAAACGAAGAATTAAATAAAAACACAAAGGAAAAGGTATGAGTCAGTCAATCTACCTGAAGTTACGTTTGACAGTGTCATCGAAGTCTGCAGACTGGCAATCCCTCTTGCTGCTGCTGATCTCTCCGTGACGCTCCACAGTGGTCCAGTGGATTGGAACTTTACAAAAAAATAAGCCCAAGCCCTTAGGCCGTGCCTGGAGCCGCCATGACGTCAGGTGCAGGGGAACTGCCAAGGCCCGACCGGGCAAAATTGGAGGCAATACCACTGGTTCTGTAGACGAAGGCATAGAGTTGTTAAGAGAATGAAGGACAATAAACAGAATACTTTAGAATATGTAGTGGTTGTGAAAATGAGTACAGTAAATGAAAAATGGAGCAGCGGTAGCGTACTGTCAGGAGCAGAGGGGCTGTCAAGTCTGATCTCCATGGGAACATCAAGACGATTCTTCAAAATGAGAGCTGAGCGCACAGTTATGACCTTCCTGGCACTTCCCTCCATCGTGATGGAGAAGACCACTCGCACCGGAGGAAGTGCTGAGAACTGAGCAGAAGTAGAGATTTTCACAACATGTGATGGCACACATAGGTATGGCCATAGAATTTGAACAAAAACAATACGGTGACCACTCATCAATATAAAAATAGACATTCAAAGCAATGTCAATCACAAACAATAACTAAAGCAGCAGTGATACACAAAGTTACTCAGTGACCAAACATTGGACTTACGTAGACGTGTGGATGAATTATGTTAGTCCTGCTGATAGGACTGCCAACCTGTGGAAGTGCATGGGGGTGGGGCGGGGGTTAGGGTTTCCAATTTAAAAAGAAAATGTTCCAGCTAGACTTGATTCCGAGGCCATAATGTTTGCTTACAATGTTGGAGGCGTTGTTCCTGTCTGGACCTGCATACCGGAAGAAAATTCCCACTTTGTCCACAGACACAGGCTTGACTTGTTCCCATCCACACACTCGGACAAGCAGTTGGTGCAGCTTCAGCTCATGAGTGTGCCTGCATACGGAAATAATGACAACCTGTAAATGAAGACTTATACAAAACGGACAACCACGTTGCAGGGGCTGTAAACTGCTAACGACTGCAGCCAAACGTTTTCATGACTATATTAATAGGGTGTCAATATTAACTACCGACTACATTCAAGGTGTCAATCTGCTGAACTGCCTTTCATTTTTAAGGATGTCTGACTTGTGTTTACTTTGTATTTACACTGCCTGCCTACCCACCCCCCCACATGAAATCAGCAGGTTAATTGACATTGGGGTATTTTATGATTTCTTTTCCGTAATTATTTTCTACATTCGCCTCCCCTGAGATACCCATTACAGCAGTGTATTAAAAACAAATCATTCATTTATGTTCAGACATTATATGTGTTTATATACATTGTTTTGTTTGTCATTTAATTTACATGTTAAGATAAATGTATCAGTAATAGCAGTAAATAGAAGGTTCAAATATTGGCTGAAATGTACCTATGGCGAAGTTTTTCTCGTGCTTCAAACTCAAATGGAATCTCCTCACCGGGGAACACCTCTTGCCACTGACTGACATTGTGGCTATCATCATTGCCAGGACCGTGGATGTCTCCAATAGAGTCTGCACTACTGCTGTGAGACAGTGCCACTCTGAAAGAAAGGCATCAAGAACTTCAGCCAGGGATGGGTGATTAGTAAAAAGTCTTCTCTCCGTGGCAGTTCTGGGACATAATGGAGACTCCAAAAACAAACTGAATAGCATTTCATTGTTTCATTCACTTGGAGTAGTTCCACCAACCTTGTAGGGGTTGTAGTCAGCGTGGCAAACCACATAGTGCATCCTGTATGGTTGCGCAGAGCATATGGCACAAATGGCTGCCTCTTCTTGGAAAGTTTTACTACTGTTGTAAACAAAAATGGCATGTGCATTACATTAATGTAAAATGTGTACATTAAAGTATTGCTTGTAGTGATCTGGGTCACTAAACTGTGAAGTGTACCATTGGAGTCAGTTTGCTGATCAAAGCTGGTCAACCTGGCAGTGCTACGAGTTCTAAGGTGGGAAAGGGGAGCACCTGGGAAAAGACAGAGAGGTAAGATGATCAAAGATAGACATCATCCATCCATTTTCTTCATTGCTTATCTTCAATGGGGTTAGGTTCAATCCTAAGGACAATTTGGAGCATTCCGTGAAGAATTCTTGAGAGGAATCACACTGATAAAACCTACACAAGATTTAAAATATTCTTTTTCTTGTCCTCTTAATTTAATTGCATTTTAACTCACTTGGGCCAAAGGTAGGCGGGTCAACTGAGGAGCCTATCCAGGACAAGGTGGGTGAAGACTGACTACTTTGTTCTTCCTTGTTGCAGTAGTCTGCTATCCAGGAGGTCTTGGTTGTGTTGTACTGTTCTGTATCAACCAAATAAAAAATAAAAAAATTACAACATGGTTGTGCAACTCAAATATTTAGTTTTAATAATCAGTAAGCTATTGCTGTGACTCACCCAGGAGAACAGAGGTGATGTTGACATCAAGTCGCTGCTTGGCTTTAACAGCCATCTTGAGACGGGGAGGATGCAATCGGCTTGCTTCTTGCTTTTGCCAGGACAGAAAGCAGGGCCAAGGCTCGATGAAGGGCTCCCAGCCTGTCACACACAACAGATGAGCCATTTGACGTTAGCACACAATTAATATTTAAATAGTCCATACAGCTGCACTGTAACTCTAAAATGCTAAACAAGGAATGTTGACTATAAAACTTTCACTCAGACTTGTTTTTAAAAGATTTGGTCGAAATTGTATTCAATCTGAAATTCTTCTTGTTTGCTTTTAAAACACAGACACGTAAAAAACAAACAAAAAAAAACACACGATCCAATTACCTGACAGTTCTCTGTTGTAATAGTCTCCTGAAAGACTAAAGCTGGCAGTGCCTTCCTGGGAGGAACCAATACGCTGCAAAACGTTAAGCCCTGTAATATCAAACGGCAAGCAGGTGACAATTTGCACTTGAAGCCTTTAAGGTCTGAGGTACATAATTATTACGTTGCTTTTCACATTTGTGTGTGATGTGCAACATGCACTTAATTTTTTTATTATCCTAAAACATCAATCTGTCCATTTTATGTAGCAGATGTGATTTATGGCCTATCCCACCTGAATTTGGATAACAGTCGCCAGTCAATCCGGATTTTAGATCAAATTAAATGTAAACGTTTTTATAATGGACGCTTAAGCACCTGGAGAAAAATTGCAAACTACTACTCAACAATGTCGTATCTTAACACTTACTGGAGAAGGTGAGCTCAGCAAGTGGTATGTCACAATCCAAACAGTCATCAATGAAACAAATGCAGATGCTCTCTGCCTTTACTTCTACGCCAGACAGAGCAGCAGCCTGGCTGGAAGAACCAGAGTAGGTTCTGGTACGTTCTTTGGACCGGCCTGCAATATTGTCAGCATTCTCTAGCAGCCAAGTTGCAGCAAGATCCAGGTGACCTAGAAGACACAAAATGAGTTTTTAACCTGAACGCTGCTGAAGCAAGGTTAGCAAATCTCTCAGAGGTCAAATTCACCTTTACAAAGGAGAAGGGCCTTTTTACAGTCCTCTTTCCTGAACCCAAGATCTTGTAAATGAATCAGCTGTCCTTCTGTGGAAACAAAATACATTTTCAAAATGACATACAGAAATCTGTTCGCAGTTTAAACCAACTGATTAATTACAAATTGAGCGAAACATATTCACACCAATAATGATAGTTGCAGTTTAAAAAAAAAAAAGGTGAACTGAAACGCTATTTGGCATACCTATATGGGCAACATTTTTCTTCTTGTGAGAGTCTTTGGGTGTATCAAGAGGCACTGTGTCACAGGTTGGTGGAGGATTTACAGTAGGGATGGATTTGGCTATGGCCAAGAACAGCTGAATGTCATTGTAAGACAGTCGGATGTCCAGAACAGGAAACTGGATCTGCGAGATTACAAACCAATTGTTATGCCAACAGAACTAAATCATTATATTCTGCAAAGTTGAAACTTAATTCCTGACCTCCAGCAAGGGAGGGATGTCCTCCACGCTGAAGGCATCAAGTAGACCTGAGCTACTTTGGTAAGTGGGGCTGCCACACAGCTCTACCTGAATGTTGACTGGATCAACTATGGACAATGCAGTCTCCTGTTCATTGCCAAGACAGCATGAGAACACCTAAAAGTAGAGGAATGGCTCAGAATAAATAAACTCTCTGAACACTGAGATTTTTATTTATTTTTTTATGTTGTACACTTTCAACTATTCGAAAGAGGGATTACCTCTATCCCGGCAAGGCTTCCAGAGAAGGGCCTGTCCAACAGACGAGGTTTGTAGGTGAGAACAGTGGTGCCCTTAAGAATGATGGCGTTGGTATCCAGGCAGCTTGAGTCCTCTACGATGACAAATTCAGTGCCTGGAGAGAAAGAGAGAGATTTTTTTCCCCCCAAAATCAATGACTATACAGTATGAGGATGAATGCCCAGGATCATGCAATTGTATTATGCTGAAATGCAGATTTGGGCTGCATCTTTCATCAAGTAGTAAATATTACCACGTCAATGACTGACCTGTAACATTGACCTTAACCTCCAGGCAGCGATTGTTGGTAACGGGCACTGTGGACCTTTTGGTAACCACACCACTCTTGACCCTCTTCGGTATGACAGCCCCAGTTGTGAAGGAATTAGTATTTGTTTCCAGGTCAACGTTGACGTTATTTGGACATTGAGGATTCTCGGCACCGCCTGTCGTCTTTTTTACTGGCAACCGCAGGAATTCCTGCACAAGTCGCAGCCAGTCAAAGATGAGGAAGACTCTTAGGTTGTTCAGGACAACTGTGAAACAGGACGAATCTCGTGTAGATCTGTAACAACATGATATGTTAGAACAGCAAAAACATGTCTTCAGTTCTGATTTATTTATAGATTAGCGTTATGTACCTGTAATGCAGTTCGAGTTGCAGAGAAGCTTGGTTTGTGCCAGTTTTAGAAGGCTGGAGAATGCAGTCGAATACATTGTGTCTGGTCCCGTCGGGACCACCAGTGCTCTCGTATTGCCCAGTGCTCCGAGTGTCATATGCAAGTAGTGAGTGAGAGACCAGATTGACTGATTTGGAGTCATTGGAGAACTTCTCAAAAAGCAGCTTGGATTTCATGAAGTTAAATCTGAAATAATTAACAACGGCAACTAAATATGGCTTTAAAAAAAAGAGAGGGGGTTGCTTCAACTACTTCCAAAGCCTAAAAAGTGGTCATTAATAAGAAAAAAAAACATAAAACAACATGACTAAGCATTATTTACGTAGCTAAATCGAAGATTTTTATGCATTCATAACAGTTTTACAGCACCAAAGCTCTGAAAAATTAAGTAGGTCAATAATTCAAAACGAGCAATAATAGAACTGTAAAGAATAACCTTGCTAGTGAGCGTTTGTGCGATTTGTCTATGAGCTCCAGACTGACATCCATCATATCCACCAGGATTGACAAGTTGGTGAAGACATCTCCACTTAACACCGTCTGAGGAGAAACACCATCTATGATTAGTTCCGTCATGTTCATTCCGCATTAAGATAACCTTTATGTAACAAAATAATAAATAAATAATTAGTCATCTGACAAAAAGTTAACTTGGACACTTCAGGTATGTCATCATGAAAAAATACTTTTGTGCATATGAACCTTGTTGGTTGGTGTGGATGTGTGTCTTACATAGGTACTGGGGTCCTGCAGGTTGAAAGGTCGCAGAAATTCTTCAACGGGCTCGCCGAGATTGTTCTCCAGCAGCCCTCGAATCAGCTGGTAGTGTTCTGGATCTAGAGAGCACTGTACTGATGACAGGCTACCGTAGATAGTCATATCGGGAACTGCATGGCTCAGCTCACTTTAAATAGCAAGTAACCCAAGCACGGGTTAAAAATATTAGTTATTGTTCAGGATTCGGTCAAACCTTTACAACGGTTTGCTAAGTGGCAATCACCTGTCCAGGTTGCGTTCAACTTTAAGCTGGAGGCGACAGCAGTCTTTCAGCAGATTTCCTCCCAGCCGACGTACACAGTAGGATGGGAAAATAACATCTGAGGTTTCAGAGGCATTACAACCTTGGTCACATGTTTGGCAGAGCAGATGCTCTGCAGCAAAAATATCCATCTGCTGCAG
Organism: Syngnathus acus; assembly: GCF_901709675.1. Taxonomy (NCBI): domain Eukaryota; kingdom Metazoa; phylum Chordata; class Actinopteri; order Syngnathiformes; family Syngnathidae; genus Syngnathus; species Syngnathus acus. The sequence goes on along the minus strand of NC_051088.1, from coordinate 12,018,989 downwards.
GTCCAGAGCAATGCAATCCAAAAGACACACATGGACTTCTGAAGACAAAACAAAAACATTTCAAGTTTTGTCTGATTTGCCCAGAGAAAGGCAATAAAGCCAAAACTAACTAAATTAAAGTGCTGTCTTCCAAACTAACCAGGGATGCTTACCTGAAGCGATGGGGCTACTACCCTTCTCCTCAGCTCCTTCAGGCTGTGCGCTGCTGGGGGAGCTTTGTTGTCCTTTTTGCTCATAAGACCATGCAGCCGCATTTTGTGTAGGCTCCTTTTTCAAAATGAAACAACAGTGATGGTGAAAACTGAGTTATGAAGTTGTGCGTCAATAACTTAAAGTAGGTCAAATCCAGAACCCAAATGGAGAATTGATATTGAAATTTAGTTCAAAGAAAACTATAGTAGTCCCAAAAGAGTGGACTTTTTTGCCTTCATGCCACACTTACTCATTTGAAAGACACACGCATGCTCAAACAGGATGCACATAAAGATGCACATAAAGGTCAGTCAAGAGTTAGAATTGGAGGAAATGCTTGGATCAACGATTGAGGACTGACTCACCAGAGACGGGAAAAAGGCATGTGCCATGGTCAGTTTCTCTACCTTGTCTCGGGCAGAGAGAGTGCCACGGGCCCCAGCGGGTAAGAAGCAGTTCTGCAGCCTCAGCTGCCCAAGATTTGCTACAATGACCCTTTTTGAAGTCGAGCTTTCTGGGATGATTATGACTGGTGCACCAGCTTCGATATCTAGCAGAACTCTGGATGCCCGTTGTGGACGGTCCCGTATCTGCAAGAGATGTAAGATATGAAAGACAAGAGTCCGAAAGTTTTCAGTGTTTTTACTTAACCCACAGTAATCCCATGATTGATCACAAAGAATTGTTGGGACAGGTGATACTTACAGCTTGGCCTTCCATCGCTGCCCTTTGTCTGCCGAGCACATCCTGTAACTGTGTGAAGTGTTGTATGAAGGCCACCACCTCAGCCTGGAAGCGCTGCGTGTGGACATACTGCACTGAAGCCATCAGCAAAGAGACCTTGATGTCATATTCACGCTCCAGGTAAGGATCTGGCATACCATATCTGAAATAGAATTCAATGGTGATCAAACCTTTCCAATACTAATGAATTTAAGGACTGTATGAAGAAATTGTGCGACTGTGATATGTACTTTACCTGTGGATATTGAATATTAGAGCCTCCCCTCCATATGTGGTGAAACGTTCCCGGTAAAGCTCGCCATGTGGGGTTAGATCACTCAGGGACAAACTTCCCAAACTGCCTGTCAATACCAGGTTACTCTCTAAAATGTAGAGGATAAAAAAAAAATAAAAAAAATTATAATAATCAATTCACTAAAACAGGATTAGGAGTCTTTCAGTGAGTGAAGCGTTAAAGGTTTTTCATACCCAACATTTCCAGATGTGCCGATAATTTTATCACACTGGCTCGCGCAAGCTCGTTGCCTTCTCTGTTCAATACAACAGACAAGGAATGAACCTGCAAATTCAAATGCATACTGTTAAGACATGTGAGTTGGGGGGGGTCGTCTGCCCAGTGCAGTAGTATTCACAAACAAAATGCTTTGGGGTAAGTAAAACAAAAAAAAGTAAAACTACATGTATAAACTCTTGCAAAGACAGTGACTGATTAAAAAATGTTGATCCAATAAGTCTGAAAGGATGAAAATGGAGACAAAAAAAGAGGGCAATTTAAGACAATTACTGCAGTTCATAGTTTTTTCTCCCTCCCAAACGTGGCTGTGAACAGAAAGTGCCACCTCCTTTAACTAATAATTTGTTTAGCCTCATTTTGATTATATCACTCTTTTGTCTAATTCGTATACGAAGGTCAATCAAGTGTACATAATTGGCATACCTTAAGGTCCAATTTGGTGTTGACAACTTCGTTTGGGTCCTGCTCAATGATGTCTGACTCATCGAGAGGATGTCCTGGCACACACTGAGGGGAACTCGGAGGCACCTTCATTGCATGATTATTGGCCGTGGAGCCGATTCCAAAAAAATCCAGGATGACCACCCAGGTCTGCAATGTGATTAATACGTCCAAGCAGTTAAAGTCGATATCGATGCTTCGCCCTACGCTGCCGTAACGGCTTTTGAACTCTGGGTGATTCTGGTCAACCAGCAACACGTTGATGTGAACTAATGACTCATCAAATTCGGAGGTCGGCTGTGGGGAGGATGCGGGATGAGTAGGGGAGGGTGGTGGAGTGCTGGGACAGTCTGGATCTTTCTTAGATTTGCGATGACCTGCTGAAGGAGTACCGGCATGCCTTTGGTAAAGTTGGAAGACATTCTGGGCCTCTTCCATGTGGGATGGAAGAGAGCGAGGCATAACTGGGTATAAGGCATTGCACGCAGATGGACAACTTTGAGAGAGGTACTCTTTTGTACTGAATGTCAAAGGCTTTGGCGCTCCACGGGACACCATGAGATGTTTATGCTCAGGGTTCTGCTCCAGGAGGTCCTCCATGAGCACTGAACGCAGGATTAGTTGGACTTCTAACAAATGTGGATGCTCTTTTGTGAAGTCGCCCACCAGGTCACGGAACTGGAGACTGATTAAGCCTTGGGAGCCCTGGGTAAGATCAGCACTAAGCTGGACCTGCAATTCTGCTACATGAACAGTTACTTTCAGCTGAGTAAATGCAGGAGAGTCAGAACTTGGCTTTTGAGACTGTAGGGGCAGTGGAGAGGAGAGGATTGAGTGTGATAAGCTGATGTAGGGAGGATCCTTTGCAAAGAGTCCTCCATGGGGGTCGGGAAAGCGGTGAGGTCTGGTGGAGGAAGGAGTTGGTGGCGGGGGTGTTGGTGGCTGACTGGGGGTGACATGTTGCTCCTCGATGAGAAATAAATTATCCAGTGTCTGGAGGACCTGTTCGTACACTGCCTTGCAAAGGAATACCTACAAGCAAAGAATCAAATCTTAATAGAGATAATACATTCAAGATATTTTATCAAAAGCAAAATTCTGTATCATCATTCTATATTTTCAAGGTGGCCCATTCACAATGGAATTCATCTAGTAATATCAATAAAGCATTTGGATGATAATTAGTTCATACAATATTTTATATTACCCTAATAATTGATTTATATTTACACTAAAATAAGATGATTCATGAGATGCATAACAGGCACAATATGTATTTTAATAGTGTTTTATTGTTTCTAACAGATTAATATTAGACTGGTTAGACTGCTCATTCAAAACATGTAGTTCTCGATTTACAACTTGCAACCAATCAATGGCGGCGCTAGAAGGGGGGCTGCGGGGGTACTGCCCTCCGTGAAATAAAAAAAATTGACTTTTGGGTATTTTGCGATTTTTTTCAGGATTGTTTTTTTCACATTTACCCCAGTCCGCCACAGGAAACATATTTTGATTGTTTGTCAGAATGTATTTATCAGATCAAAATTCAATGCGTCTCAACTTGCAATCAATCTGACTTAGACATTCTCTCAGAACCGATTGTGTTCAGAAATTGAGAACTACCTTACTCATAAGATTGTCTGTCCAGTTAAGAATTCATTCCGAATAAATTACGATGGGACTGAACACTATGGGAAACAAATCAAAGCTAGACCTGGATTGCAGAACGGATTGTTGTCGACCTTCGACATACCACTGTTCTTTCTTTTAAAGAGGTATGTACCTGAACAGGTTTGACAAATTTTCCTTCGACTCTCAGCAACGCGGTGCTCTTGCATGGTTCTTTGGAGTTGAGCAAAGTATATATGTCATCATTGATGGTGGCCTTCTCCAGCGTGAACTGTATGGTGGTGTCTTTCAATATATGGAAAGCTAGTGGGGGAAAAAATAGATTAGTAAGATTACATTGAAGTTTTTAGTTTTAATAGTTACCTTTTCCTTGGCTGAGGTATTCAAAAAAGTCATGACGTGTGAACTGCGGTTCATCATGACTTCTAGTATGGGATGGTGAAATGCTGCCATTTTTTCCCGCTCTTTGCATCTTCTTCAAAACCAAAGGACTTGTGTTTAGTGAGTATAGCCGAATGTCCTTGACAAGAACTTGGAGTCTCTCCCCGTCAGAATGTTGGCCAGTGTTGAAATTCTTGATAGTTATGCTACCCAAGTGCCCTACCAGCAGTTCAGGGTGTCCAGGTTTGCGAGGAATGGACACGACCGGTGATTCAATGTTTATATTTAGGGTCAACTTGACAAAGAATGTGTCTATGGTGGGTTCAGTTTCCTCCATGGAAATATCCTCTTCATCCTCCAATGGAAAAGACCAACTCTGTGTTCGACTTCTTCGCGAGGGAGTCTCAAAGAGTGAAAACATGCCACTGTACTCTGCTGTCTTTGTGGCAAGAACTGTTGACACTTTGGTTGCAGCACTTTTCAACATTGAGCGGAAATTGTCTTCCACCTCGTTAGCAGAAAGACTCAGCTCCATCAAGAACTTGGCTGAGTGGTTGTAATGCAAAGATGCCATATGCAGATTTAAAGTGCAGTCCCCTTGGAAATTCTCTAGAAGGTGAAAATTCAGAGCTTCTGAAGGAGAAAGTTCTTTGTCAGCAAGCAAAGTTAGAACTTCATCAGTTGAGACATCTTCTGCATTGCCGATGCTGACGACAAACTGGCTTCGACCTCCTTCCTGGGTCAAGTCTACCAACTGAATAGCTCCAAGTGACCCGTTAATGTCCATTCGACTACCTAAGGAAACATTAACCTTGGTGCCGGTGATGCTGGCAGTGGCAATCTTCAAACCTTTCTTCTCAGCACCCAAGACGGCGCCCGTGGAGACAGTTCGAAGAAGAAGAAGGTTAAGTCGATGAATCTCGACAGTAAGCTCCTTGTTCTGGTCATATGTTGATTGAAAAGTTTCTTCCTCAGGGTAGGGTTGTGTTGCAGGTTGCTGTGATAATGTCCAAGCGTTTTCTTCCTTTGGGAAAGATTTCTGAAGGAACTTAAGGAGTTCCACCATGGTCTCAGGATTCAGAATGATGTCCAAGTTATTGACCTGCATAGTTATCACCTGAAGGGAGCTATCCAAGTTCATGGAAGGGCAGTCTGAGCTCACAAACTGGTACTCGAGTTTAATTAGGGCCTCTTGATCCTTGAGAAAGGAACTGAGGGCTGCAATTTTATCTGTGCGCATACATGACTCCGTGAGATGACTCGGTTGCTCTGAAGATCTGCTCTCATAGGACATCGGGGAAGATGGTTGGCTCTCTTGAAGACTGCCGGTGGGGATATCAAAACTGAGATTTTTATGAGATGACACTAGCAGGTCAAAGTCTGAGCCATAGGTTTGTAGAGTGTCCACAAGAAGAAGACCATGGACAGTAAGCGAGACCTCTGCATCATAAGGACGCTTGACAAAATGGGCATTGGTGCCAAAGACCTTGAGAACAGATATGTAGCGGCCATCGCTCTCCACCCCAAGCTGCATATAGTTTATTTTGAATTCAGCCAACAGTAGACGGGATTCTACCAAGACTTCCCTTGTGTGCTGCTCTAAAGTCATGACGCTTTGCGTCAAGTTCTTGGCTGAACCTTGGATCTTCCAAGAGCTGTCCTCTCTTTGAAAGATTTTCTCATGGCGCAGAGTAAGCGGGTCGGGAGACTTTGACGCCTTATCTTGGCCTTGGTCTGAATTCCCATCTGGAGTGCTTAGTCTAGCCAGACAACTCCTCAAAGCTGTCATCTTCTCTAGGTTGATATGGACTTTCAGATCTGGGAGGGTTCCTGACAGCACAGCCCCTGGGAGCTGGGGATCTGACGTATAGCGCAATCTCTGCTCCAGTTGTAACAACACATTAAATTTCTCCACCACGTGAGTCGGCCCTACTTCGCTCTCTTGAAGGTTTTTCCAATTGTCCTTGTAGCGACCGACCATGATCTGCAGATCCTTGAAGGACAATGAATATCTTTCGTAAAGCTTTCTGCTATAGGCTTTTGTACTCTCAGGAGATCTGAGGCTGGGAAGTTCAGGACATTTTAGCCAGTCTTTCAAGGGCATGTCAAGCTCAGGAGGAGACTCTGGTGGAGTGGCCAAGGGTGTTTGGTACTCCTCATCACTCAGGTCTTCCCTTTCAGGTTGGGTTATTTTGCAGTCTTTGGAGTCATCTTCAAAGAACAGATATGCAAAAATGAAACTATTTAGAAATTAAATCAGAAGCAAGTGATATAGCGTAAAATAATTGGTGGACTCACCTTGAGAGTTGGTAAGCAAAATCCTGCCTAAATCAACAATAACTAACATTGGATCTCCTGATTGGAAATCATCTGGGAAAATGACCTGCGGTGCACAGATGTCCAGTTTCATAGTCCAACGTTTACTGTTTTCCTAGACAAGATAACAACAACTTTGAAATAATCTGTTTGGCTTTTGAGTCACAACTCTTGGCAGTGTGTCAGACTTACAATAAATTCTCCAACAAGAAGCTGATCAATAGTTTGTCGGATTTCTGCCTTGGTCTGTCTTTTTAACTTGTCATATTGCCTCCTGGCAGCCTCTGCCACTTTCAGCTCTAACTCTGACTGATAGCCAAAACCTAGGGGGACAAAAAATGATTGTTACATTATTCAATCACCATCATTTAAAATAAAAAATAAAAAAAACGTGAGTATACATGTTGAAATGTAGGTATCACTGATTTACCAGAGGAATGAACTCGTCCTTTATAGAAGAATTCAGTCACTTTTTTGATTGCTTGTGGGTTGTAGATTATGTTTAGTGGGCTCGTGTTCACTTCCAATCTTCTCTCAAACTTAGACCTTACAGGGTTACGCTCATAAAGCATTTCAAACACTGGAGAGGAAAAGCTCTCTGCATTTGAACTCCCTGGAAAGAAAACCCCCCAAAACAACATTGAACTCCCAGTATAGAGTAAATTAAACATTTAGTTTACGCTTTCATTCAAACATTTATACTAAATTAGACAAAACCTAGGCTTTACCCGAATTGCTGCTGGGCTGCCCAGATGTCTGGTTAACAGAAATGACAACCTTGTCCTGCAAGACACAAAATCATGTCATGCACAAACGTATAAAGTACATTTTGAAACCCACCCAAATTGTGTTCTGCCAGGTTTCCTCCGTTAGCTTTTTTTTACCGTTTTTGGAGACACCAGTACAGGGAAGACGGTGTCATGGGTGGTCAAGTCTCTGAGAAATAAACCACCCAGCTTTACAGATAGTAGAGAAGACTCTGAGCGAGGCAAAGACTCCACAACCACCTTCACCTCTGCGAAACAGTCATGACAGCACAGAGGTGATTATTTAATTGCTGTAGTTGCTCTAAATCAGCACAAACCTGGCACAGAATAATTGGGGTCGCCACTTTTCGTTCACATTTTTCTCTTACCTGAAACCTCCAGCTGGATGACTCCACTTTCATGTGGTCTTTTGTCTTTAGTGTCCTGATGGAAGAGTGTAATTCCACCTTTTTCCAGTAAAAACTCCAGCCGAGCAAACAGGTAATCTCTCCTGGTAAACGTGTTCAAAGTGTGGGAGTCCTCAAGTGGATCAAACAAGTCATCTGTTTCTGCTGGAGAATATAGAAGATCGGAATCAGCAGTCATGTTCAGTTTGCGATCAGTTCTACGAGTGATGGATGACGACGATCGTTATTCCCTTTATCGGTGGACATGGCCACAATGGCAGGTATAAAAAGCTCACATCTCACCCAGAATATCCCAGGAGGATGGGCTTGGGAGAAGCACCTCAGGGCCTCTCTCCGGGTCCAGAGAATCTCCATACCAGCCCCCCCAGCCCGGAAACCACGACTGCAGGTACTGGATCATACCAGAGCTCCCACTCTTGGGGATGGATGGAGTGGGCGGACAGGGCAGGGGTTCACTAGTCGTCTCTCGTACATTCTGTGGTCAGTAAAAAGAAAAGAAAAAATCAGTGGGGGGGAGGAAAAAAAAATTGAAGAAAAATGTCACTTATATTGTTATATTTGTGAATTCTTGTGTCAGTGGTATCATCTTAGTCTTACCTCAACAATCTCTTCCTGTTTTCGAAACCAGTCATGGACGATTTCTCTGAGACTCTGGAGCTCTTCCAAGGTCTGCTCTTCTTCTACTCGCTCAATCTCACTCTAATTGATGACGACAGGTTCATACAGAAAATACAAAGCACAGCTGAGTCACATCTTTTGATAGTCCAACACTCTTATACAGTAGAGTGCTAAATATTTACACTAATCAGACATTTTAGAGGACTGTCGGTTAAGGTGTAGTACCTCTTCTTGGGGGCTTAGTGGGACTCCTTTGAGTTTTCTGAAGTACAGGCTGGTGTAAGTCTGGGCATCTCGTGCCCGCTGGAGGGCAAAGGTCCAACTTCCCCGACGGCGCTGTTCCCTGATCTCACTTAGGTTTGCCTCAATGGCAAACAACCACCATTGTCTGCAGCTTGGAGAAAAAGTTAAATGTGTAAACAAATCAGAATCTACTGCTTTAGTGACTCTCCGAGTCTTACTTTCCAGAGACAGAGCAGTTAGGCCTCCATTTTCTGTAAAGCATTTCCCTTTCCCGGCGGTATAGTTCTTTGAGGAATGCCATGACCTGTTGGTATTGAACCTGAGAGGACACACATTCAGATCATCACATGTTATTCCTGACATTGCATTTTATATTTATAGCACGACAGCATTGATGGGAGACCGCCTGGGAATATTTTAAAGACTAGTGTTGCAAATTGGGATTTTTGTAGATGTTCACGTAAAGAGAGTACACCACATACAGCCGGGTAATGTAACGATGCCGACCTGAGATAAGTGTAGAAACATAGTCTCCAGCTGAACGTGGCCTTGAATCCGTGGAGTGTGTCGGAACCTCAGAGGCTCCTTGGAGGCATTTCTTCTGAGCAATACGGAGGCACACACTGGTTCAAAGATATACTGGTGCGCCCACGTCTTCATACATTGGGTCATAGCTTCCTGTACATTCCCAAAACATAAATTGTCACGTGGTGGGGGTAAGTGTATTCCATATGTGACTACATATTATATCATTGTGAAAACTTCCAAACGATTTTCTTTCCTGCGTGGTTCAAGAGTAAGGTAAAGAGCACACACAGATCTAAGCACTCCAAACAGATACGAGACAGTGTAAAGCTGCTTAGTAAATAAACGTTAATCTCTGGCACAATGCCAACCTAAGTCAACGTCTGACAATTTCTAACCCTTTGCAATACCAAAACGTTTGTTGTGGATTCAAATAAAATCAGTGCAGTATCCACACAAAATGTGTGTTTTGGTTGGAATCTGACCTGGATCTGATTCACCGGGAGATTTGCCAGCATTTCACATTCTGTATCCCAGTAGACTCTAAAATCTTCGATCTCCAGCTGCTTTTGTCGAAACGGAGTCCATGCCTATGAAAAGGGGAACATACATGACTTATACTTTTTTTTTACAGACAGGACTAAATCATGACATATTACATATCTTTTTTTTTTAAGCAATCTTTTTATGAGTTTGAGAAAGGAGAGCCAAAGACAGTTTTTTCAGGCATTTGCAGTATAACAGCCGGATTGATAGCAAGCTTTGAAGTCAAACACTACTTGCCTTATCTTTGGAGGGATTCTGAGCAGAAATATTGTTGACACATACTCCAAAGGAGAAGGGCTTCTCTGGATTGCATGTGTCATCCTCAAATCTCAGGTGTACATCTTGGATGTTCAGCTAAACAATCAGAAAAACAGAGTGGTCCAATAAAAAATAAAAAAATAAACTCTGTGTATATTTTCTGCTGAAGTGCCAACAACAGCTAGTACCAGAATTCTTTTTTTTTTTTTTTTTTTTTTACAGATAACACTCAACACTGACATTTTTCGCCGCTGATCTCTATGCCAAAACTCATGAGGTTTTTTTTTAATATGTAAATTGAAACTATTATGTTGTATTACAAGTATCAGGTAGAGTTTGATTTTGTATTGGTTTACTGTACCTCAATGTTTTCCACAATCCTTGTCACCACTGATGCAGTCACAGAGTACCAGTAAGACTCTCCTTTTTGTTCACACTCACTCTAAAGGAAGAACAGAAAAAATATACAGTAGATATATTCAACTAAATTAAAATCCATTTCAGAATTTCAGAATATTCTCTACATAAAAAAAAAAAAGGTTTGAAGAAAAGAAAAAAAAATCAAACGAAAATCATCAAAATCTTTAATACTTTGAATTTGTCTTCAAGAGTCTTGAGGAGATATTTCTTGCGTGTACTCTGCTCTTCTTTCTCCTTCTCATCATCATACTCCCGCAAATGGGCAGGACCAATAATGAGGTTTAGCTGGGACATGGAGATGACCCAAGGGTCACTGTGAGGCCGGTAGAAAGGGATCTGAAGCGTGATCTTTCCAATGAAGCCTAAAAGACAGGAAAGATCATGGAGAAGGAAAATATAAACTACACTTTTTTCTTAACACACAAATGTCTACTGTATATTACATCAGGTGATCATGGAGCCTTCATAAGCAACCCAAAGGAAAACACTATAATCTTCACCTGTTTTAACCTCAAAGGGCAGGTCAAACTCTTTGAGGGCATCTTTCCTCAGAGGTAAGTTCTCCAATTCAACTGCACCTAAGAAGCAGGAATAAGCATCGTTCACATTTGCCATTTGGTTGAATACAAACTGTGACAGGCCTACACAATTACCTTTGAGCAAGGCTATAGATAGTTGATCTGTGTTTAAGTTGCTGACATATTTCCCCAAATATGTGTTTAGCACCCAGGCGACAAGGCCTTCCAACATCCTGTTGGTTCAGGAATGCCGCTCCTCCCAAAAACGTCGATGTAGGCAAAATGACAGCTCTCAGGGGGAAGGGGGAAGATGTCTGACAAACGGAAAAATAAAGACATTTATGACAATAGACTGCTCAAACTACTGTAGCAGAACATAAGACAACATGTCTATAATGTTCGGGTTTCTTTGTCCACCCAACAACACAAAGGACACACCAGAAGAACATACTTGTAGTGATTTGTTGTCTTATTGCGATGAACCACTTTTCTGCTGCTTCATGAGGACATTACGTTAAAATCCTTCATCACAGCCTCCTTACTATCCATCTATTTTGTTTATAGCATGTCTTCTTCGGGAGGGATAGTTATATATCTTACAAATGAACACTTAATATATCTATTTGGCGTGTTCGATCAAATCAATTTCAAATGGAACGTCCTAGTGTGTCCTTGCCGAGGAAACATGTTGAAAATGCCGCCAAAAAGACGAGTTCTTCGAGTTAGTTCTTATTTGCTCCGAGTCTTTAGTTAGCTCACTGTCACGCCGCATCGTAGCCTGTCCTGCTTACACCTTGGATTGGTAACAGGTCATGATGAAGTTATTCAAGACGGTATTACTAACTCACCCCTGAGTGAAGTTGTTACTTTCCATCAATTGCTCCTTCGCTGGTCCATATTGATGAATGCCAGTGTCAAGGAGCTGACAGAATTGTCGCTCACACTAGGAAGCACTAAAGTGACAAATAACACAGCATGAAGACAAACAGATACCGACAAAGGAGGACAGGTTAAAAAAAAAAAAAAAAAAGCCGAGACAAACCAAACGCACAGAGATAAAAGACAACCCCAAAGCCAAGGTGGCTGAAGAAAGGGCAAGGTTGTACTCTGCACGCCAAAGCTAACTACCAAGCTAAAAGTAGCTTAAGAAGATAGTGTCCACCCTCAGATCAACTAATCAATGGGGCGGAAAAGTAAAACACTATATTACAAAAGCATTACGTTTTCATAGAAAACAGTTATTCGACACCAAATAAACACATCACATTTGAGGTTTGTGTCGCACGATTTTATAACCATTGGACTTCCAACTTGTACTTCCTGTCACGTGATCAAAACAAACCTTCGTCGTTGTCTTCTTCTATGATGGAGTGTGACTGACTTTTCTCACGCAGTGAGCCGCAAATAAAAAATATGAATTATACATTTAATGAATACGTTAACAATGTATATAATATACTGTGGCAGAAGGGAGTAACGCCACAAAACTACACACATCTTTCTCTTGCACACAATAACTTTTTGTCACATTTGAATTTAAGAACTGTTCGTTGTCATCAGTATTTCGAAGCCCTTTTCCTACATTCCAGCATAGTGTTAGTTAAAACTATGATTAAGGTTACAGTGGCTTCCAATAATATACTTTTTTTTAATGTAAATAATATAAACGCCACAAACATGACATGGTGATAATTATTTGACCTTGGCTGACAAGGTCCATCTGGTTCTTCTCCAGTATTTTAGCACAAGAGCATGACTCATTTTACTATTCACTCCAAAAGGACTGGTTAGCACGCCCGCCTCACAGTCAGTATGGAGTTTGCATTTTCCCCCCGTAACCGTGTGAGTTTTCTCCGGGCACTCCGGTTTCCTCCCACATCCCAAAAACATTCTTGGTAGGCCAATTGAGCACTCCAAATTGTCCCTAGGTGTGAGTGCGGATGGTTGGTCATCTCTATGTGCCCTGCAATTGGTTGGCAACCGGTTCAGGGTGTCCCCGCCTACTGCCCGATGACCGCTGGGATAGGCTCCAGCATGCCCGCGACCCCCGTGGGGCCAAGCAGTATAGCTTATGGATGGATGGATGGATCCCAAAAGGCATCAACTGATTTTCCTGATGATCGCTATAGTTTTTAATTTCTATCATTATGTCAGATACTTATTAAATATATTACCTGACTTCATAACTGACCAGTGACCACTGACCTGTCCTTCCTACCCAGTAGACCACTTCAGAGAAACGAGAGGATTCGACTATGTGGCAGCCTCCTTACAGATTATGATGTCACTGTAGGGTTTTAATGACCATTAAGTCACAGTCAAGATTAGTTCCCATGGAGGTAACCGGTTGTGTAAAAAAGGTACAACTAAGGCACAGCCTGATTATTCAATTCAACACTCCTGCAGGACTCACCCTTACTCTACAGGAGTTATAATGGATTTTTCTTCTGTAAAAAGTATCAAGTAAGAATATTAAGATGATTACAAATGAAGCCTGCTTTTCCGACCTATGGTAAGCTTTATCTTTTCTAATTGAGGTCAAATATCCTACTTAATGTAATTAAGAGTTAGTGTTTTTTTCCCCAACAGTATTGAATCTCTGCCCACCTATTGTCCTATATTTTGCCACATAAAGCTTGAATCAGCAAGATGAAGGTAAAATGGACCATGTTGGGCATGGTTGTCTTCTTCCTACTCTCTGTGGTTATGACCTTCTGCTTCATATGGCAATACAGGATACCAAAGTTGAAGACAGGTAACATAGTAGAGCTATACATAGAAGACAGCTATACAGTAGAGTTTTGGATCACTTTAGTCGAGTTACTAAATTAATAATAATAATCATAATAATGAGGGGACAACGGTACAGATAATGGAAGGATGGGTAATAATAATACTACATTTTATTTGTAACACACTTTACTTTCCATAGGAGTCTCAAAGTGTGTTAGATCTTTACAAAAGGCTGGTACAGGATTATAAACTTCTGAGGGGGGGGGGGGGGGGGGGGGGTTGTGACGCAGATGATGAATTTGTAATATAGGCAGACTTTGAGCTGATTTGGCTTCATACTACATCAACACAGTGAATTTTATAAAACATCTGTCCACCCATAAATGTACTTATTCCTTGTTCAAATTTGGGGTCACAAAAGAGATGGGGTCTCTAATAGCTGACATTCTGGGAGGCAGGCTAAACCCTGAACTGGTTACCACAGGGCACATACTGATAAACATCCATTCACACTCACATCTATGGACAATTTAGAATCTCCAGCCTTCCTAACATGCATGTTTTGGGGGAATATATGGGAGGATGGAGGGGTATCTGATTCTGGACTAACCACATGCAAAAATGAGAATGTTCCTTTGCACAAGGCAAACAAGACTGACTCAAAGATGCATTTCTCTTTACCCAGAAGTGGTTATAAAGGAATCGGCAGCAGAGGAGATGTGCCCACGGTATCCCGAGCCTGTGCCCCTCAAACATCCTATCACATCTCTCAGAGTGGCTTTAGAAAAGGTAACATTTCTTTCTTTATCATTCTGGATATAATTATCATTATTATTATTCTCCCACCAGGTTGATCTACTCCTGAGGAGCAGTGTTGACAGAATCAAGCTTCCAGCAATATCTGCCATTATGGTTTTAAATGACTCTGTTCTTTGGATTGGTAATTTTGGCAAAAAGAACATGAGTGACCCAACATCTCCTCCACCCGATGAGTACACAGTCTACAGGTAAGCTCACGTACATTGGGAGGATCTATCCATTTGTCTGTTTGGATAGTCCAAGCACTCTGTGGGGCAGCAAAAAGTCTGGCCAAGGCCAGACAGCTTTCATACGGCTGCATTAGTCAGAGTACAAAAATAGAATGGTAGCGGATAAAAGCAGTTCCTTGCTAGCTTAGGCTATTTCTATCAACGCTAGTCTTATAATATTCATACCAGCAGGAATATGGGAGTGGCAGCGAATTTTTTGCATAATTGTGAAAAAGTGTCAGTAATATGTACAGTACTGGACACGATATGTTCAAGTTTCAGCATGCCTTGTTAAAAAAAAATCTCGTTTTTGCTGATGCAGTGTTTCGGTAAATAATACCGATATGTTTACTGTATCACATTGATTTGAATGATTGCATTTGCAGAATTGCAAGCCTTTCCAAGATATTTCCCTCCCTGATGTTGTACAAGCTGTGGGAAGATGGCCTTGTGGACTCAATAGATGACTCAGTGGAGAAGTACATAGACAACTTCACCATCAAGAACCCACTGGGCACCGACAGGGAAGCGGCATCCACCACACGCAGGACCTTCAACAGAGCTGCCATTACCTTACGTAGAATGGCCAGCCACCTTTCTGGTAAGACTAAACCATCATTCACTTACTTAGTGAAGATAGTTAACTGTAGTATTTCAAAACAGATTAGAAAATCAACCTGGTGCCAAAATATAAATGGAGCCCATACAATGGGGTTTTACAGGATTACCCCGCAGATTAAGGTCAACTAATCTCCTCTGGGATGGGGACACAGAATCAGCCCTTCATGAGTTGCAGGATGATGTCCTTGTTGCTGATCCAGGAACAAAGTAAGGTTTTCCCTGCCTTGTTCTAATTTAATGACAGTTAGTAAATGAGCACATCGCTATGGGTGCAAACTAAGATAATGTTATCGACGTGCCTTTGCTGTCTTTATCTATAGATGCCACTACAGCAATGTCGCCTTTGCTCTAATGGCCAACGTCTTGGCTGAGAAAGTGACTGGAATGGGCTACGAAAAGTGGGTATCCCGCAATATTTTGGATCGGCTCAACATGAAGAACACCGGCTTCAACATGACTCCTATGATCCAGAGACAGATGGCAATGGGTGTCTACAGCAACGGTCAGCCGGCTCCCCTCTACAACTTGGGCTGGTATCGACCTGCGGGTCAGATGTACTCCACGACAGCCGACATGGCAAAACTTGTGATGACTCTCCTGGGATCATACAGAAGGACACTCCTCCGAAAAGACACCCTTAACACTATGCTGGCCCCACTTTTCCAATGCCAGAATGGCTACTTTGCCAGCTACACTGGCACACCATGGGAGATCAACCAGCAACTGGGCTACGATGTCGTGAGAAAGGATGGTGACTTGGATGGCTTTGCGGCCTCTCTGTCACTGGTGCCACGTCTCAAATTAGGAATGGTGGTCCTGATGGCTGGGGTACGACCCGCAGGGCAGGATTTAGTGAGGCGGCTATACAGCCACCTCATTCCTGCAGTGGAAGGCGCTTACAGGGATGCTGAACTGACACCCAGACCGCCGCCTGACCCAGCTCCATACGTAGGCTTTTTTACTTACAGAAATATAACTTTCTATGAGATTAAGGTAGGCTCACATGGGGCCCTGCTCATGCAACAGTTTGGACCACAGGTGGATAGCAAAATCACAGACAATTACCAAACCATCCACCTTCAGTATCTTCAGGATAGGGTGTTCAGAGTGGTGTTCAAGAGCCCATACCCTTGTAAGTTGAAGGTCAACAGTGCCTCGGTCTCTTTGGAGACTCAAGACAGACAGCTCTTTAACTTTTACCTCTTCAACAAACAAGGTGTGTCACCAGGATTTGATTCGCCAGGACTTAACACTTACAAAGTCATGAGGATAGCCGGCAAACCGTATTTTACAACATGAAAAGTGAATGCAAACATATTTTGTACTGGCTTGCTCCCCCCCCCCCAAAAAATACATGATTCATTTGATTTAGGGCAAAAGGAAGATTACATCCTAAACAAGAGGGGACACATTTTGTTTCCTTCCTTTTTCTAAACATTTGCTGTTAACTCACTTTTACCGCACCCTCCCCTCATACCGTCATGTAAAAACTTCATCTTATTTATGTTAATTTATGTACACTTTGTAACACTATGATTAAATATACAATGTAACAATTTAACTAAAAACAATATAAAAGCTGATAAAAAAAACATTTGTGTATTTCACTTCACCGTAGTCACAGCATGAATCCACCTTGTAGTGACAAAAGTGAACCTGAATCAGGTATTTTTCATAGGTTTGACAGAATACTGAAAGAACACCATCATTGGTTGCGGCAGTGAAAGAGTGAAAGAAAAAGCTGCGTGAACATACCTCATTTACAATAAACCGGACAAGTACAAAAAATAAAAAATAAATTGGCTCAAATTTGACACTTGACTTGCTCTCATTCAGCGGCACTTCACATTAAACTTTGTATAGCATGCATTTACGACATTAATTTGTAATTTGTGCTTGACCATGCTAAAACCACTTTAGAAATACATACATTTCAAATAAAGTTTTTTGTTTTTTTTTAAACAATTTCTGATGAGGTATAAAACAAAGACCTTATGTCCAAATTTATGTTTGAATGCCAGCAATGTTTGGAGAGCTTTCAAGAAAGAAACAAATATGTACAATGTTCAAAATATTGTACAGCGAGCTGCATTGTTTTCCCAGTCATACCAGTTCCTCATCAGAACAAGTATTTTCGACACGAGTCTGCGCCACACCGACACTCCACTCGCATCCTCTTCTTTGGCGAATTGGAGACACCAGCTAAGGTGAAACTGCAATCCATTTTAGAGCTTTCTGTGTCGACTGGATCAACTGGGAGCAAATGGAGAGTAAATAAAACGCCTATTTTGTTGTTACGTCATACATACAAAAACTACTGAAACCCATGTCAAATATGTTCATTTTAAGTGACAGACTTAATCTTGATTTACAGACAAAAAGATCGACATGATTAAACAGTCGGCACTCACTTTGCATTTTGTAGTCAAAGGTGAGCTCCTCTCCTGCCCGGATGGCCCGTGTTGAGAATAAAGCAATTCTCGGGAGCCTCTCATCAATGTTGTCAACAAACACATTGAATACTTGCATGTTTGGGTTACACTAGAAAAACAACAAAAGATGTAAATGTGACACAAATGATTGTGTCCACGCCATCGCTATCAAAATGCGGTGCATCGCTTAAAAGCAAAAAGAGAAAGCCATCCCTTATGTTACCCACACTATGATTGACGAAGTGAGAGATGTTGCCTTGGTGAGCAGCATCCACCGTGTATACATCCTCCACATAGTCCAGGTCAAAAAGGTATGTGGAGCCTTCGCCGTCATATATGTGACCTCGTTTCTCTGCTTCATCTGACGTGATGATCTGACAGAAACGACACAAAAGTGCTTCGCATTCCAGACCTGGTGCTGAACATTCTCATGGTACCAAAATTGGGCCAGCAAAATGGTACACAATTGCATTACAAAACCGCTTGCTCAAAAAGGGGTGATTTGTCAAGCGCCTCCTTCGACTTCAACAAGGATTACACAGAAGATGAAGCCTTACCTCTCCCACGTACTCCATTACAAATGAGTTCTTCTTTATATGTTGCAGCGTGCGGACTCCCCATCCCCGACCGTTGTCCGTCTTAAAGATAGCCAGGTCAAACTGAATGCCTTTTTGCACCACCCTGTTGGGGCAGTCTGGGCTGCAGAGGCACTGAGAATTACACTCATAAATGGGTTGTCCTGGCCTTATACGGACCTGGCCGTGTTCATTGTAAGCAACCCGATGCAATGACGCGCCAGGACAGCAGCCGTTCACCGGCTCCTCGAGACAATTCTTGCACTCACAGCCCACAGCCATTTCAGTAAAAACGATGCCCGGGCCTGCTTTGTAATTGTTGATATAAGTGAAGTTCTTTGGTGGACCCTCAAAGTCGACATCGTTCATGACAAAGATGCGACCGGGGTGGTTGCAGGTTAGGTTCAACTGAGTCTCCCAGCTCTGCAGTTTCTGACGGAGTTCGGCTTTTCGAACTATAAATGTTGAGATTTCCCTATCCAGCCTTTTGGGGATGGAACGTATTTTCTGGCGACTCAGTTCTTGATCCAGGTCCTGGTGGAACTGCTTCATTAGTTTGGAGCATTTGAGGTGCCTCTTGGGCTCCCAGCTGTTGACTGACTCTGGAAAGCCTCTCCATTTCACCAGGTAAAATTCTTCCATCTAGAACAAAAATCCCAAATTATTTTAGAACTCAAAAACCCAAGTCGTTCTAACTTCCGCCAATCAGAAAAAAAGGCAGGAGCTTGTTTGTGCGTCTACTCTTAAACATCACGTAATAACAACATATGAACATTTTCAGTACATTTTAGAGACATCTATTGTCTGGAAACTCTTGGATTAAGCCAGCAGGAAATTTAAAAAGGTGCCTTACTTTAGTCTTTTTGTAGTCACAGAGGAACTCCACCTCATACTCATTGACGTTAGCTTTGGTTATCCCTAAATCTTTACAGTGAAGCCCCTCTAGGCGACACAAGGCTTCAAGCGCATCCCATGACATCTTACTGGGCACACAGCATTCTGAAAAAGCAGAAAATGGGCTTCTTGGTCATACATTATGTGCAAGTTTATAGAAAAATCTCATAGTGGGGAACTGTACAGCTAACCTTTTTTTTTTTTTTGCTCTGTCAAAAGGTCTGTCATAACCAATGTTTCCCCAGATCTATCTACTCAAATCTTATATTAGTATTATTCATTCATTTTCAATAATACTATATTAAAGATCATTTAAGTGTCAACGGGCAGGTGATTGCCTTTTTACATCACTCTACATACTTCAATGTACAATTCTGCACCAGTGGACTAAGTTTACATTCTATACTATCTTCTTTATCCATTTATTTATGCTATCCAACTTATGATGTACACCCTTTTCCCCCTACGACCCAATTTCGTCGAATACCTGTTGTACAATGCCAACAAAGGCATTCTATTCTATTTATAACTTTGTTTGTGTACATACATCATGGGAGGATAATTGGTGGATTGTGTATTGCCACAGCTCAACCTAAAACCCAAATATACCATTTGAAATTCGATTTTTATTCAGCTATCCATTCTCTGTACCGCGTCACCAATGAAATTATTACGATCACACCTTCTGCACATACCCATTAAAGGAAGTAATAAATGTAAATGTGTGTTTTTAAAAAAACAACAACAACAACAACAACAAAACGACTGTTGCGATGCTACTGACATCCGTAAAATTATCAATAGCCACCCCGTAAAGTTCTCGGACTAAGTTTTGACGATTTGTGGCTACAGTTCCAATTTCTTAGCAACCGTTTGAGCTACGATACAAGTACTCAATTTAGCAATAACATCGAAATTATTCTAAAACTTTTATGTATCTTGCTAAATCAATGAACTCTGACAAATTAGATAAACACAAATAAATAGTGTCCGGTTGTATCACTCTGAAGTACACCTAACGAGACATGACATGACGCGTTTCGTTTACCTGCACAACTTTAACAACCAAAACACGACACAAACCGAGAACACAGTCATTGTTAGCTAACGCGCAAATTAAACCGCACTGAGTATTTAGACAAATATGTCTCAAAGAGAAACGTATAACCACACTGATTTTGCGCGGTTATCTTACACCGCGTCGCAGGTAAATGTGGAGACATAATTCGGGTGTGCATAAAATACGTTTTTAAAAGCAGCAAATACGAATGTAAACAGATGGAAATTCAAAAACTGCCTTTCCTCGTTTACCTTTCGAAAATTCCGCCATGATACACGCACAGCCGCCAAAATTGCATGGCCGGGGGAGAACCCAAAGCAGGGGCAACCGTCTCGGCTGCTAATTGGTTAAACGACTTTGTATCAGCCGTCTCATTGGTCCATTTGTTCTTTTCTCCGCCTCCTCCACCAGTTCTTCTTCGTTGTCTTTCTTCTTCTATTGTATCGTTACGGAGGGGGTGAGGGGCAACCTGACCGACGGAGGGGGAAAAAATGTGAAGTGCAGTAAACGCAACAACGAAGCTATTAATATTAAGGAAGACCAAACTAACAAAAATAGCACAGACATTTTTAAATAGCTACACAAAGCGTATATGTGTTTGGAGAGGACAATCTTGAATGTTTGACTAGCGCTCCGATCCAGTAGTGAGCGCTGTGTAGTTCTAAGGAAACTTCTATAAAATTAAAGTGCATCTTGGCGCTTGCTCCAAATGTTGCAGTCATTTGTTTTTCATAATCCAGCATACTCGTAGTAACGAATAAAACGGATTTTTAAGGATTCCTCCATCATGCTATTTTTTGGTCTGCTGATTTCCTTTGTTCCTTGTGAATAAATTTGACGCAAGGTAAACGTGTGCATGTGCAAACAAGTTCGGAATGTTATTGACTATTTTTTTACGCGACTGCAAGTGAAATAACAAAATTATTCCAGTGCAGTCCTGACATATGAGTCATTCAACTTTTTGTACTGTAGTGGAACCTGCAGTTTTTAACAATGTAAGTATAACAACGAGAGCGTAACACAAGATGCCAAAGGACAACTTTTATTATTAGAGAATAAATCAAGAAAATACTCCATCATAAGCAAGATAAAACGTGTTACCAAAAAAAACCTCAAATTACAATTTTGGTAAAAAAAAACAAAATTGCACTTTTTTTTCTCATGGACTTCAAAGAACATGAACAGTATGTTGTTATTTTATCTCGCCTGCCATTGAGCAGTTTTTGTGTTGCCTCTTTCGTTTCTAATTGTGCATTATGTAAACCGTAATCCAGTAAATTAATCACATAACAATACCAGATGTATTTCATTGCTGTGTGTTTGTGCAGTTGCACCATGGACATGTTCGACAGGCTCCTGGTGTTGATAGAGCTGGCCGAAAGTTGTGGAGTCAGCACACTCCAGCAGGGTTTTGAACAAATCTGGAGGCTTCTGCTCATTTGTCTTCTCACTAGGCTGCTGTTCAGGTTGGGTAAGCATCTCCTCCCCGATTAATTACAATCGGCAATTTAGAAGTTAGCCTTATAAACAACAAACCAATGTCCACATGAATTGTAATCCTAAATGCTCTCCTTTGTATCTTTCTCAGGAGGCGTGTCCTCTGTGAATCATGTTGTGTCGATGTTTGCGGGGATCTTCAGCCTTTTCCTCTTTTTTAACCTGCAAATGCTGTGGGTGCTACTACTCAGTCTGCTTTGCTACCTCATTCTTCTTCTTGTTCGACACTCCAGCAACAAAGGCCTCTTCCTTTCCGCTGCCATTCTCATTTACCTCCTCATTGGGTAAGAAAACATTTTGGAAATGTATATGTACTTAGTTGGGGTTGCTGTTTCTGATTTCCTTATTTAGGTAGACCAAAGAGTGGATGTGATGGAGTACGGTTCTGTCACAATAAACACTGTTAAATTAGGATATCTCAGACAGCATCCAGATATTGCTGCTTGAATTGAATATAGGTTGAAAAGTATTTGCGAATCATTGTTGTTTGTTTTTATCTGTTTTATGCAACATCCCAACATCATTGGAATTTCGGCTATTTCTTTCTTGGTTCTAATGCTTTGTTTGGTTTTGTTATGCAGTAGATTTAAAAGTAGCATTGTTTTTCTTTTTTCAGAGAGTTGCATTTAATTGACACGGTAACCTGGCATAAGATCAGAGGTAAATGTTTTACTCTTCATACCGCCGCCAAATGTGTTTGTTATTCAACTATGCAAAAAGGTCTTAAAAGAGTTCCAATTTTTGTGGAGGTTGTGGCATGTCCCAAAATAGAGACCCCGAAATAGGTTTGAATAATCCTTATGGGAAGATTCATGGGGGAATAGTAGACAGCACGTGGAACTTGGAATTTAGTTGTTTATACAAAAAACATTTTTGAAGCTTGAAATGTCTTCCATCTTGATTAAATTGTGATTTTGTGTTTGTTTGAGAGGCAGTCAGATGGTGGTGGCCATGAAAGCCATTTCTCTGGCCTTTGACCTGGACAGAGGAGCAGTCAGCGCTTTGCCCACGCCAACTGAGTTTCTTGGCTATGTTCTCTTTGTGGGCAACGTCGTCTTCGGGCCTTGGATCAGCTTTTCAACATACAAGACTGCTATTGTTGGCAGGCAACTGGTGAGAAGTTCTTAGTGGTTCTGTGATTATTTGTTGTCCTTTCAAGTTTTTAAAACATTCCTTTCCTCAGAGCTGGTTATGGCTGCGCTGTTCCTTCCTCAGCCTCTTAAAGAGTCAAATGTGTCTGCTGGTGTCCTCTTGCATTGCACCATACCTGTTCCTTTTCTTCATCCCTATCAGTGGAAATGCTGTCATTCACAAGTGAGGACATTTGTTGTTCATATATTTTTTTATATTTACCCACGACAGAAAACATGCACTAGCTGTATTGGTCGTAGTGTATTGAATGATACTATAGGAGCCAATTTAGGTCTCTATAGTCCATATATAGTACAGTAGCTACAAAAAGGACATCATCCATTGTTTGTTGCTTGGTAGAAATGATCCTATAAAGCGTTTTCGAGTCTTGGGAAGCTTCCAGGAACACTTGTGAGTTTCTTTTTAAGTAAACTATTTTGTGTTATGTAGGTGGCAAAGTGCCTATGAGAATGCATTGTCATTCCACTTCAGTAACTACTTTGTGGGGCACCTCAGCGAAAGCACCAGCATGCTGGCAGGTGCTGGCCACATTGAGGAAAAAGACAACATCAGGTGGTGAGTAACATAGACAAGGCAAAGTTGGTGGAGGCTGTTGAAATGAAAGCAGTTTTAGAGAGAGGATTCATTTTGTGGAGAAAGTGCACAGTACATAACATGGTGTGGATGAGATGTAGAAATGTTTAAAGTACAAAACCTGTTCAAATTTGTCTTCATAATTTTGTACTATACTTACACAGGGAAATGGAAGTGGTCAAACCCCTGAATGTGGAAATGCCTCGCTCCATGGTTATGGTAGTGACTTCCTGGAATATTCCCATGTCACAGTGGCTTAAAATTTGTAAGTCTGCTCCTTTAACAAAGGTGTGTCATTCAAATTGTCAAAACCTATCGCTTGTAATTTGTGTGAACGTTCAACAGGGCGTGAACACTCAACATCACAATAATCAATATTCAAGCCCTTCATATAAACATGCAGATGGTGTAGTCCACATATAGCATCACTTTGTGTTCTTGTGTTCAGATATCTTCAAAAATGCCATGAAACTTGGAACTTTTCCAGCCATCTTGGTCACATACACAGCCAGCGCTCTACTACATGTGAGTACAGGTCACTTGAAATAATGATTGGGCAGTTTAACCATTTCTGGAAAAAGTCATGCTTTTATGTACCGTTAATCAATGAATCATTATTGTTTTTTTCAAAAATACAATAAAGTAGAATGCAATTTCTCTTATTTAAAAATTAGGGGTGTCAATCTGATATCAATATTGAGAAAATATGTTTTGACATCCAAGTGTTTTGAAACAAATTGAACTTGAAAGCCATCGCTGTATCTTTTCTTTCGATCTTCTCCAATTGTTTGGCTGTCTTGTCACGGTGAAAAGCAACTCTACTCATTTCCAGAGCTAAACATGCAGTTTGTGTGTCCTCAGGGTTTGAGTTTCCACCTAGGAGCCGTGCTGCTCTCTTTAGGCTTCATCACATATGTTGAACACGGTATGAGTATTATCTTGTCTTACCTGTTGGAATGTTCTAATACAAACTTTATTTTAATGTATTGGCTTCTAACAAAAGCTGCAAATACTAGTCACGTATACTTAGAGCGCCCACTTGTGGCCGTTCTACTATTAGCAAGTAAATAGCATGCATGGCTAACAGAACATTTATATCTGTGAATTACACACTTGTCCACCCTCTCATATAAACAAACACTTGCATCTCCAAGCACAGATGACATACGTGACACGGTCTGCATGTATATTTCTTTCTTCGTCTCAGTCCTGAGAAAGAGGCTCGCTGCCATCTTCAGTGCCTGTGTCCTGTCCAGACCTTGCCCCTCTGACTGCAGCCATCAACATAAGAAGGTACACTGCCTTTGTAACTTTCACATATTGTATACACAGTATTGGCATTCACACAAAATACATTTTTGTTCATTTGGTTGTTCATCTGCACCGCTTACCAAAATCCATTACAAGAATTATGATGTTTGTTTTGTCTAATTCATTTTATTTTGCAGGGGTATTGGGTGATGCTGCTCAACCTAGTTTTCAGTTTCTTGGCTATCTTCCACCTCACCTACTTGGGCTCCATGTTTGATCCGGGTGTTGAAGAGGAAGTGGAAGAGGTAAAAATAACTCAGAGATAAAGCATGATATATATATATATTTTACAAGCCTAATATTAAGGTGACAAATTAGTGTCCCACAATTTAAAACTGTTTTTGGGTGTATTTGACATGCTTTCATCCAAATACTCAAAGAATCAAAAATTGTAGACATTATGTTTGGTCATGTGACGTTTGCAAGCCGAGCCCCTGTGCACTGTGATGTCACTTTCAGTCGACAGCAAGTCATTTTTTGGATGTGAGTTGGCTCTAAAGACAATGAAAATATTTTTTACCCGTACTGATTTATTTATTTATTATTATGAGCTGACTTATTTGAAACTATTGTTGACTTCAAATGAAAATGCAGTTTTGTTTTTAGACCATTTGGAATTATGGTGTTTTTACTATGTCAATACTATATGCTTGTTTATTGCATCTCTGCAGGGTTACGCAGCCATCCACACCATTCAGAGGTGGTCAGAACTTAATTGGGCAAGCCACTGGGTTGTATTTGTCTCCTGGATTTTCTACCGTTTAATCCTGTGATTTTTGTCAGTTGCTGGCAGATATATGTATTCTCTGTCTAGGATCACGGACTAGCCGTGATCTAGATGATGTAGACTGTGTTGAGTCTATACTTTTTGCCAAGATGAGATGGAAGTCCGAAAAGATGCAGTCAAGGAACTAATGTTTGCATACATATTTGGAATTATGATTGTTAGCACACACTACATGTCCTGATTATTTCGAATCAAACATTCATTTCAAAATGCATTGAAAATAATTATTATTAATACCGTGTTGAATATGGATCTGCTCTGTTGTAAGCAAATGTTTGTCTTTATTTATTCATATGTGATATATTCAAATGTTATATAGTGTCCATGTTGAAGTTACTTGGATTTTAGTTACATGTGAAAAAGGTAACCTTAACATTATTTGTTTTTATCACTGCCTTTTCTATTGCTACTACTATTAAATGTATGCATATTAATAAACGTCTGTTTTTAAAATTATTTGGTTTTATCACTGGCTTTTGTATTTCTACTATTAAAGCTATGCATATTAATGAACGTCTGTTTTTTTCTCTCTCAACCAAACTATTCTCAGACAATCATTCTAGTGTAAGGCAGTTGTCACCCTCCTTGTTCTTAAAATTTGTCAGCCAAAAATCCACATTTTCTTATTGTCATTAAGTTGTGATGCACTTTAACAGAAGTTTAGAGCAATAAAATAAACTGCAGTGTAGTTTGTATGTCATATTTTTAAATATGACTACTTGTCTTTGTCAAAGCATATTTCAAACGCCTCCTTATTAAGAAATTACGGATGAACATGAAAATGATTATATGTCAGTGGCGCAAAACAAAAACAACCGCAAAAGTCACGTTTGCACCGCGCTAATGATTAAGGAATTGTTGTTGCCTTGTTTTATTTCTTGGCGATACAATGGCGTCAAATATATTTTTGTGATTTTACCAAATAACCTTTTTTCTTTTGCTACAAATACTATCCATCCAGTCATCTTTAATTTTCAAAACCACT
Organism: Syngnathus acus; assembly: GCF_901709675.1. NCBI lineage: Eukaryota > Metazoa > Chordata > Actinopteri > Syngnathiformes > Syngnathidae > Syngnathus > Syngnathus acus. The sequence goes on along the minus strand of NC_051088.1, from coordinate 11,992,822 downwards.
TATTTTGTAAATGTAGTAGCTGTCACGGGATTTAAATGGGTTCCATGTGTTTGGGCCGCAGTTCCCTTTCGCTCGCAGGGGGGCGTTGCAGACAAATTTCTGTCCATGGTACTGAAGGTTGAACTCGAACTGTCCACCCAAGTGATTTCTCTCCAAGGTGCTGAGTTGGTCCGAGCGATCGGGTCTTTACTTGCCGGGCTGGCTGAGAGATGGAGGCCAAGTTGTAAAGACACGCTCGAGCGCTTTATTAAACATCGCTACACGAAGCTGGCGATGTCGACGAGGAGGGGGAGGGGAGGGCATTAGTCTCAACCTAAGGTAAGGCTTTATTTCTCTCTCTGACAAAGACCAAGCACGGAGCGCACTATTTGGCTGCGTTTCCGAAGGCCCGGTTCGGCTTCCCAGCGGTTCTTTTACATTAAGCGTGGACGACAAACGTGGTGTCGGGCGACCCACTTTTCAACGCGACTGACGAATCATGAGGTCGCGCGAGGATGCTTTTCGAACGACATTTATTGCCGCTGATGGTTATGCAGCGGCAACAATGGCGACTACGTGCCAAAAGCCAGTCGAGTTAATAGTTTGTCACGGAACACGTAGGTCCGCAATGGTTTGGCCTTTTTTTTCTCTGACGTAAATAACAACAGGAAATAGCTCGTTTAGGAGACGGGCCTGTTTGTAGCTGAGCAACCCATTTCTGTCGGCCAAAGTCAAATTTGGATTGTGACTTTTGAGTGGAAAATCGTAGGAATGCTTGAAAAGGATGCAGCCCCTTCACTGCTATTCACTTTCAAGCTGGAAGGCACTTTTTAAGCCCTGTTTGAAAATGTCGGATTCTCATGAGTGCTGTGCGCACATCCAGATGATCAAGAAGCACTCCGCATGTAATTCAATCTTATCGCATGACGGTGTGAATGTAGAGTGAGTCAAGCACGATTGCAGTTTGACATACTAATACTTGATGGATGATCAGAGATTAACATTCTCAAAACTCCTGTTCTTGTCGAATACAAATGTGTATTTTACACGTTTTAAATGCATTTAGAGGTGAAGCTATCCGTGGAAAAGTGTGGGGGACGTTTGTCCGGCTCGAGTTGAGGAAATGTGTGGGTGTTGAATCCTTTCGCTAGGAAAAGTGTGTATTGAACCACCCACAACCCCCGTGGGTGCGACGCCTCTGTGTGCGCAGTAAAGCTGTGCAAAAGTTCAACATAGATAGTCGAGCTTGTGAGCAATCACTTTAGTCGACCTTAGCGGTTCTGAAATCCATCCATCCATTTTCTGTACCGCTTCTTGATCAGGGTCAGGGGAAGCTGGAACCTATCCCAGCTGACTTCAGGCAAAATGCAGACTGCAGCGCTTTCACACTCACATTTGCAACATCACTGAGTTGGAATTGAACGAACTGTGAATGCATAAAAGTCAGGCAATTCACCATCGGTGACTTCATTGGTTCGGAAATATATCATCTCCACAAATAATGACAATTACAAAACATTTGTAAAAATTCATCTTGGAACCATCCACGCTGGTTTGGGCTTTCGATGAAGAAAAACAACATAATGTCACTAAAAACATCTGGGGTTTTTTTTTTTTTTTTTTTTAAAGGAACAGTTACCCCATAATGACAGGGTGGACTGTAATTTTAGTGACCCACATTAAATGTTCAATATGATTATGCACAATATACATGTTTTAAGTGACTTGTTTTGGCAACTAACTTGTTATGGACAGTTAAAAAAAACAATATCGGGAGCAACCAGGGTTTTCAGTATCTTGTTTAGGAAACTTTGACATTATCACAATGGCTCAGGATCGAACTCTGTCGTGTGTGCGTGGGTGTGTGTGTGTGATTGTGTGTGTGTGTGCGTGCGTGTGTGTGTACAGCAATACGTTTGGAACAATTGATAAGCATTTGTTGGAGTTGTTACATTTTAAGTACATTAGCGTTCATTGAATTTGAAGTTTATGTAGAATGTGGTAAAGGATGCAACACTTGTGTACCACTAATGTCCTTCTCTTGTCCAGATGAGCCAAGACACTACAGAGACACGAACACGAACCCGCTCCAAAGGCATTCGAGGTCAGTACATAACTTTGATTACTTTTGGCAGTGTCGGCCAAATGAATGTTTCAACATTTTTTTCCCCTCGGTTTTGTCAGAACTCTCAGGACATGACATGAAGCATGAGCTGACGTGAGTGATTTGTTTTTTCCCCTCTACATTTTCGTTGACGTGAATACTTGTTGACGTGCTACGGTTTTGTTGTTTGTCAGTAGCAGTTGCCCCACCCCTGGGTGTGATGGCAAAGGTCATGTCAGCGGACGATACTCAAGGCATAGAAGGTAGGACTGGATAGCCACTATGAAGTCATACAGAGCCCAAGGCAGATAAGAGTCATTTTGAGACATTATGTAATGTCGTAGTGCGCTGGGATGTCCGACTGTGAAGAAGAGAAAGCTGGAGGAGGCAGAGGCTGAGGAGAACCAATCTTCTCCCAAGAAGAAAGGTCAGTCCACATTAATGGAGGCAGAAGACGACTTATCCATAAACAACGACGAGGACGAGGAAGAGAAGGACCAGAAAAATGAGAAAGAGGAGGATGACCTCAAAGAGGAGAAAGATTCAAGCAGCAGACAAGAGTCAAAAAGTGAGTCGAAGCATATACCCCCCCCCCCCCTAAAAAAAGATGGCTCAATTCCTTTGATTTTGTTGTACAAAAGTCCCGAAGTCCAGCTTTTATTTCATGCAATTCACATTTTTTTCTGTCGTGAGTTGTTTAAAACATTAAATATAAATGCCTTGAAACAGAAGCTGGACGTCAGAACTTTTGTCTCTTTGGATCTGAAACCCAATTCTCCACTCTACAACAAAAGGACCTTGCCGTTCTTATACTTTTGAAGACTGTATGAACTGCTATACGTATATATTGCATTATAGAATGACATAAACGGAACATTTTTCGATTCACAGAAAACGACTGCCCTTTAATAAAAGAAGACACTGTGGTCGCAGAAACAGTTGTTTGTGCTACAACCAAGGATGAGGAGAGCATCACCTGGGAGGTTGACAATGAAGTCGTGGCTGAGGAAACCGATAGGGATGAGAAATCGCCAACTGAACAACAATCGTCTGATGATGAAGCGGCGAAACCGGATACGACGACGGAAAATGAAGACAAGCGAGAGACAGCAGGGGACCCTCATAGAGACTTTGAGAGAACTGAGGTTGAGCATACAAAAGAGGAGGAAGAGGAGGACGAAGCAGAAGAGCAGATTGAAAAACCAACTGGATTTGTAGCGGATAGGGAAGTGGAAAGACAGACGATAAGCCAGGAAAATTCAGATCACCAGTACTCCACTGGACATTACATCAATCAGGCCAACGAGTCAACACAGGACCAGGGAAAGAGTGAGGAGAAAGAGGAGGAGGAGGAGGAAGAAGAAGAAGAAGAGGAGAGGATCCAAGAGGGTGATACGCCTTACTCAGCAAGTCCACGCAGTCAAGGATCTCAGGAGTCGCTTGAGGAAGAAAAAGTCTGCACACCCACGAGTGAGGAAGAGCCAGACGAAACGCAGCAGGAGAACCAAGCGGCCAAGCCTCAGGATGAAGGAGGCAAAGTGGAAGAGGTGGAGGAAGAAGAAGAGGAAGAGGAGGAGGAAGAAGAAGAGGACGACGGGGTTGACGAACAATGCTCTAGCAAAGCCTCTCCGACCACAGTGGTGATCGAGGTGCGCTCTGAAGAGGACGAGGACGACGACGACGAAGAAGACGACGACGACGACGACCGCGACTGCGTCTCAGACGGCTCGGGGATCACCGACGATTCTGAGAACTGGGATATGACTCGAGGGAACCTGGTGCTGCTGGAGAAGGCTATCGCCTTGAAAGCTGGGGAGGGCAAGGAGGGCCAGGAGGCCCAAAGCTCCCAAGACTACCAGTCATACAACAGCCCCGGCAAAAGCGCAGAAGCAGCGATACGACGCAACGCCCACTACAGCAAAGGTAGCCCGTGTTTCTCTTTCGCGGGATTGTATGAATATTAATATTCACATCAAAATGTGCAGATTCATATCGATAGAGTGCAAATGAATCCCTCCTTCCCCTATTCAGAGAAGAAGGAAGTCAAGTGTCCAACCCCGGGGTGTGATGGGACAGGTCACGTGACTGGACTGTATCCTCACCATCGGAGTCTCTCCGGATGTCCTCACAAGGATAGAATTCCTCCAGAGGGTAAGAACACAAGACGGCACGCTCCTTTTAATCTGCTACTACAACACTGACCATGAACTATACGTTCCGGTTAGCATAGAAGAGTATTCACTACTACACGACTAACTTTGTTAAGTATGCCACTAGCTGTCTGTTGTGTGTGCTACTACTCAATTCCTGTTAACAGTTTCAGCTTTTCGATCTAACCAGACTGAACAGTTTGTATCCGTTGTGTGTCTGTAGTCCTGGCCATGTATGAGAACGTCTTGAAGTGTCCCACTCCGGGCTGCACGGGTCAAGGCCATGTCAACAGTAACCGCAACACACACCGCAGGTTATTAATATTTTTATGCTTATATCCGGGAATAATGAGTATTTTATTGACATTGTGGTGCTTCAATTTAATATTAAATTACTAATACATACTGCTCTTTTACAATGCATGCTACTGTATCAAGAAGAAAATCAAATTTTTGTGTTTGTGGTTTTAAGCATAAACTGCTGAACTGATTATCATCCAGGATTTTCATATGTTTTCTGATTAATGTTATGTTTTTAAAATATGATTTTAGCAGAAATATGCAGCCATTTGAATGAAGTTAAACAATTTGTATTGTCGGATTTGCAGAATGTTATTATCATCTTGGGATTTGATGATTTCCATTTTAATTAAAAGTTTGAGGAATTGCATGCAGATATGCATTGTGAGTTCTCTCGTGAAAACCTGCCATCAAATTCTTTGTTAATTTATTTCAATGGTCTAAACGTCGGGATGTGTCAATTTTGTCAGTCTGTCCGGCTGCCCTATTGCTGCAGCATCTAAGCTGAACAAGAACCAGGACAAGCAGGTCCATCTACAAACTTCAGTCAGTGAACCCACATCTAACTCGGACAGGGTGCTCAGGTCCGGCATCTTTATTATTATTATTATCCAATAATATTTGCTAAGGTGCGATGATTAGTCACTCCTATGTTTTTCTTTCTAGGCCCATGTGTTTTGTGAAACAGCTGGAGATCCCTCAGTATGGCAATTACGGGCCCAATGCGGTCACCACCACACCACGAGCAAACCTGGCCAAAGAGTTGGAGAAATATTCCAAGGTGTCTTTTGACTATGCAAGCTTTGATGTCCAGGTGTTTGGAAAGCGTATGCTTGTTCCAAAGACAACCACCACTGAAACATCACCCAAAGCCTTCAAATGTAAGTGAAACATCCTAAACCACGCAATACAATATCGCGATACCAGTGCTACTCAATTACAAGTTAATGAGGTCCATTTTAGGAAAACATTTTCTTGATTGTCAAAGATTCATTATTTGGGCTAACATTTTATCACAAATATTCTTCATAAGAGCCGACCATGTGGCAATGACATCATACAAAGCTTTTACAAAGCAGCTAATGAGATTGCTCTGATCTCTCTCAGTCACTCTCACATAGTGTCTCTGTCTGGAGATCATTGCAATGTGCTGTGATGTGTACAGTACATTACTTATTGATACGTAGTTGGAAGAAATGTTGAAGCTAACCTCGGCTCTGCCTCTTCCCCACACAGCAAAATCCTTCCCTAAGGCCTCTTCCCCAAGCGGGACAGGGTCAGGAGGCATTTCCAACAGCACTTTGTCCTCCAATGAGTATGACTGCAGTCAAGACGCCGAGGCGGCTCACATGGCAGCGACGGCCATCCTCAACCTGTCCACTCGCTGTTGGGAACGACCGGAGAGCCTTAGCGCCAATCCCAGGGAGCCCTGCGCCGAGGTTCGACGGATTCCACTCCCATTACAGCCGACGGGGCGGTTGCTGTTCTTTGACAAGCTTCTCTTTTGTTCATGTAGGAGCCTGACATCGAAGTGGACGAGAACGGCACCTTGGACCTCAGCGTAAAGAAAAACAAGCGAGAGAGCATGCAGTCTCCGGAGCCTTCGTCGTCCTCCTCCTCGTCTTCTCAACACACAATAGGTGTGTCATCTCAGGGCCACGCTCAGCCTGAGTGGGAGGGGCCACTCGACTTTACGAAATCAAGTGGAGTAAAGGAGGAAGGCCACGATGAGGTACAGCCACTCAAAGTCACCCACTGAGCACGCTGGATAGAAATCATGTACGGAAACTGTACACTGGAGAATTTTGTCTTATCAACTTGTCATCAGGTAGATTATACAGCCACCTCATACACGTCCTCTGATGCTGAGGACGAGGACCAGGAGAACCCGGAGAACCTAGAGGAGAGGAAGTACCCTGGGGAAGTTACTACCAGCAGCTTCAAAGTCAAGTTTCCGCCTAAAGACAGCAAAAAGGAGATCCTTGTGTAAGTACATTTGTCTGTTTGCTTGCAAATGACTGTCCGCTCCACTTTTTTGCCATCACTGGAGCTTCCCCCAATTTATCAACCAAATTTGCCCACATAATGTTTTTGCAACTGGAACGACCAGAAGGGGAACTACTTCCTGCTTTTGTATCTTAGAATCATGGGAAATGTAGTCAGAATGAACATAATTTTTCACGTTTTACAATTTTACAATTTGTTATGCCAATGAAAAATATATCACTGGGACTGAGCAAAAAAAAAGTTGGATAATGATGAGGGCATTGACTTGTTTAGCGCTGTTGAACCGCCAAGGTAATAATAACACTCCCAAGGGTCAACAAATACACTAACCTACCAAGGGTCAACAACTACACTACAGCAATTAAATTTGAATCACAATATTGAATTTTGAAAATCTGCTCACCCTTATTTAGGTCAAGAAGAAGAATAAAGTTGTTAGTTCGCAATAAACACATTTTATAAGACTAAATTTGAACTTAAAATCAAAATGTCTACTACCTATACCTTTTTGATTATAACTTTCTTCCTCAAAGATTTTTTTTTTCTATTTCATTGCATTGTTACACTAATACAACACATTCTTTATGACATGGGCTCATCACAAACACACACACACATTGAGGTCAAGTGTAGCTAACTTACTTTCAAAGCTAACACTTCTCATTTGGGGAATGTTTTAAGAATGTTTTAGCTGTAGTTGTGACACTGACCTGTTCCCTCCCTCCTTGACATTGTAGATGTCCAACTCCAGGCTGTGATGGCAGCGGACACATCACTGGCAACTACGCATCGCATCGAAGGTAAGCCAGAGCGATAGTGGCCTGAGAATGCAATCGGTACGGTATTCTCAGTATTCTCAGATATCCTGGTGCGCAGTCTTGCTAAAACTGATGACATCATGACTGAATAGGTTTTGCATGCTTGTAATTGTGACGACAACAAGTGCTGCTCTAAAAGGGATGAGATAGAAAAGAGACAAGCGTGTTTCTCTCTGTCTTGTCTGGCTGTCTAGTTTAATTCAGGCTGTGCTTCATTCAGTCTTCCGTTCCAAAAAGCCTACTCTTGGCCTGTTTTCTGATAGATTCTCTCTAATCTTCCAGTCTGTCAGGCTGTCCTCTTGCAGATAAATCACTACGGACACTCATGGCTGCCCACACAGCTGAACTTAAGTATGTGTGCTGTCTTTTGCCTCTCAACTTCATCATGTTCTCCTAGGGGCATATTCTCCTATGTGCTTAAGTCAAGAAAATACAAAAAGGTGCGCTGTTGCGTACTTTGTGAGTGAGTGTGAGTGCCAATTAACATACCTTCATGAAATGTCCGCACTCTGGTGATTCCTTGGTGAATCTATTTCCAATCTATTCTAATCTCCCATAGAAGTCAACCCAAAGATTTTCTTTGTAATAATATGTTCTGTACAACCCAACTAGTCAAAGCACAGTGTTTTGAGTAATGTTTGTGGAATAGGAATTAAATAGGCAAAATCCACCTGTTTTGATCTATCTCAGGGGCGGCCATTTTGCCACTTGCTGTCGATGGAAAATGACATCACAGTTGGCAGGTCTCATGTCACAACCAATCACGGCTCAACAGTTTCCTGAAGCTGAGCTGTGATTGGTTGTGACCTGAGACCTGGCAACTGTGATGTCATTTTCAGTCGACAGCAAGTGGCAAAATGGAAGTCCCGCCCCCTGAGAGGGGAAAAAGGGGTACATTTAGCTGCTTAACTCATATTCCACAAATGAAATATTAATCAGAATGCCATGTTTAAACTAGTGGGGGTACATTTGACATAATATTGCAAAGAACATTTTTGGGGTTGACTTAATCTTTTCTGTTGCGTGCTCTGGAGGTTGTACTAAGCGTCATAGTGCATGTTTTGGCTCATTTTGTAGTCGTCGATGGTGGGTGATGACTGTCACCAGGTGATTTGTGCTGACACGTGGATGTGGTCTAGTGGGGGGGGCACAGCCTTTCCATACTATATACTTACTAACTATCCAATATGTGTGAGGATATATGATGATCACAAATGATACAGTCATTGTAATAATGTAAGGAAGGGCAAGTACTGATACCAGATAACGAGCGAATGAGGCCGATACTAGTATCTTATGGCTGCTCAGAATCTTGAAAGCAGAAATTAGAATAGATCATAAGCAATTTTAAGGGAAAATGCTATATTGGGATAGATAGGTCTTTCTTTAAAATGATCTGTCATTGTTTTTTGGGGAAATTTGATGCTCTGCGCTGGAATTCACAGGCTACGCATGGTGGGTGTGTCAGAAGCCAAGACGGGAGAATCGCTGCAGCTTGAATGTGCGCAAGCGTGTAAAAAAAACAAAAAAAGACTCAAGCGTGAATGGGAGAATATGCCTCTTATCGCTTAGTTAACGATATGATTATTTTCCCATTTTCTATATCCCATCCAATTTGATGGCTTCTTCAGTTTAATGATAATTTGGAGGACAAATAGGTTGTGTCAAAAGATCATGAAAGCGTATAACTTAAGTCAGACGGTCGCTGAACATCCTAGGTGTCCCACTCCCGGCTGTGATGGATCAGGCCATATCACAGGAAACTATGCCTCACATAGAAGGTATGAAATGGTCTTCACCTGTGTTCTTCTGGATCTTTCATCTGCTAATGCCTTTGTGGTCCTCTCTATTAGTCTGTCTGGATGCCCCCGAGCCAAGAAAGGTGGAGTCAAATCAAACCCCACAAAGGATGACAAAGAAGACTCTGAGTTGTTAAGGTGAGGGAACCAACGCAACGATTGAAGCTGATTGGCATTGAGTAGTTATTGATTATTGATCATGAGTGGGCTACCCGTGGATGATTTTTCTTTACATTCCTGTGGTATTGTGTAAAGGTGTCCCGTCCCTGGCTGCGACAGTCTTGGGCACATCAGCGGCAAGTATGCCACCCACCGCAGCGCTTACGGCTGTCCCCTGGCAGCGCGCCGACAGAAGGAGGGTCTTCTCAACGGTGCTCCCTTCTCCTGGAAGACTTTCAAGAGCGAGGGCCCCACTTGTCCGACACCTGGCTGTGATGGGTCTGGTCATGCGAATGGGAGTTTTCTGACACACCGCAGGTATCGCAGTTTGCAAAAGCGGACATATTTGTGTGCATGTTACGTACGATTGGTTCAAATAAACTATTGATGCCATAAAAATGTACGACTATGAAATTGATTTGCTTTTTCTTAGTTTGTCTGGTTGTCCCAGAGCACTTGCCAGTAAGAAGAAAGCCAAGTTCCCTGGAGATGAGTATATCACTGCCAAATTCAGAGCTAGTGATGGTAAGACTTCAAAAATCATTTTTGAAAACCAAAGTTATTATGTACTGACGTGTCGTTTCTTGGATTAAGTTCTGGATAACGATGAAGATATCAAGCAACTCAATGAAGAGATCAACGATCTGAACGAGTCAAATTCGGAGATGGAGGCCGACATGGTGAACCTGCACACTCAGGTGAGTGATTTTGATGGTCTTAGGAAAAATGAGCAACATTTCCATCAAATTCATTTAGAAAAAATGTTTTGTATTGATGACCTTTGATAGTGTGTTATGAAAGATGGTTTGTGGATTGATGGAATAGAAGATAAACCAAAGTGATGTGAAGGATAAAGTCTTGAGAAAATCAGATTTGATATTGATTCCAAGCTCTGTAAAACATTTCGCTTGACTTCTTCTGGGACAGGCTCACTTAATTTACTACACGGCGGCGTAATCTGGACCAGATCTTCTGTTGACTTATAGATGTCTTCTCTGTTGTAGATTTCTTCCATGGAGAAAAACCTGAAGAGCATGGAGGAAGAGAACAAGCAAATTGAAGAGAAAAACGAGGCCTTGTTTCTGGAGTTGTCAGGCCTGAGCCAGGCTCTGATCCATAGCCTGGCCAACATCCGACTGCCGACCATGGTGAGCGACACAAAAATGAATGGATGGATGGAAGTTAAGGATTTAAAAAGAACCAATTGTTATACTGTCTGCATTCAGCAGGAGCCGTTGTCGGAGCAAAACTTTGACAGCTACGTGGAGACCCTCACTCAGATGTTCACCAATAAGGACTGCTACCAGAACCCTGAGAACAGGGCTTTGCTCGAGTCCATCAACCAGGCAGTCAAGGGAATCGAGGTGTGAGAGATCCCAAAAAGTCCTCCAGAGATAGTTAGTGAAGGAATCTTCTCATTGCCATCTGTTCTTTGTATATTTCTTTGTTCTTGTGTATACTTCTCCTGTTTGCATGTTGCTTTAGGACAATGAGAGTGGGAACACACCAGAGGATGATGACACACTGCAGTCAAACTGCGAGGTGATGACACTGAAGTGTGTAGCAGAACATATCCGACGTCCGCTCGATAATGTTAGTAGTATTCTGTAAGATCATAGTGACGTTCCACCTGCTGGACTAGTCTTTTCTATATTGATTGGTACTATTGCTGTGTAACTATTTGTCATTTGCAATTGTTGGGTTCATTATGGAATATTTATTCATGTTGCGCGTATTATCATGTTTGTCTATTATTTATTAAAGTCCCCGTAAAGTGAAACTAATGTCAGAAATTTGACAGCTTAAAAACCTGTTGAATTTTAATGGGAAAAAAATACAAAGTAAAATCGAAATCATGAACAACCCAGCCCTTCTCAGGTCTCAGATGTGGTTGTATTCATGTTCGTTGTCGCTCAAATATATTTATACGTCCTCCATCGTTTTAATGCCTACACATGTTTGGAAAATATCCCACCTGGTCATCACGAAGCTTTTCCACGCTACACCGAGAGGTGCTAGCGATCAACTAGCTCGTGGTCAAACGGGACACCGTGGGCCTTGGTATAGGAACACTTAACAAGACACTTAAGGGAAAGTTAGTAGTTCATCAAATACAGCAAGCTGTAGTGGTAGAATTAAATCAAATAACTAGTAATTGCGAAAAGTAGCAAAGGCATGACATTTTTATGTATATATAGTGGGTGAAGGTCAACTCCACTCTATACAACTTTTTTCAAAGTACTACAGTTGAGTTTTGCACATTTTTATTAATTAACCAAGCAAGTATCATGTATTTAGAAACAAATTGCTAATTTCACTTTACAGGGTCTTTAACTATTTATTCACTATTTATTTTTAACGTGTTACTTGAGAAGATTTGAAACCAGGAGACTAAACTCAAGTAAACATGATAGGAAACACTTTTCTCTGCACTGATGAACAAAGGAAATATTTTAAGATATCCTATGAATGGTTTTATAAAGTTATTTATTTAAAACTGCAATCTTTTTACAGGAAATGCGAACATTTTGTATATGAAAGTTTTGAAATAATTTACTGATGACTTTTGTTTATTAATTTATTTATTGGTGCTTGTTTTTATGATTTTGACAACTATACATGTGTTGCGTATTTTGCAATTCACTGAGAATATTGAAGTGCACAGATATGTCGATGAACAAAGTGATGTGTGAAACAAAGTGACGGTGAATATTTATTTAGTTTTGTCAATGTGTGATGATGACTGTGTGGATTCTCTTTGCTAGTTCTTCAAATAAACGTTGAGCAACATTTTGGACGGTGTCTCTGAAACGTAAAATTTTTAGCTGGTTACATATTATGGGGAAATTCATTTTTAATTGCTGGTACAAATTGTTGAGTGTCTGGGGAGCCTGACAACTATCAACATGGATAGCTATTTTCTTCATGCTGGGTTAGGTTTCTGTATCAGTTCCCCGTAATGCGCATCACTGCCCCCTACCGGACAAGAGTAGAACACTGAGGCAAGAGTCAGATGGACTCAGCATTCAGCATTGTAGAGGTTCCCCAGGCACTATACAATCTAGACAACTTGAAATGATGGAAACATAATACTGTTGTTTACTCCTTTAATGGTTAAAAAAATATTTCTTTGCGCAGACAACATGAAACAAAAAACAATGGCCACCTAATAATGACTGGTGGAACAAGATGAGGTAAATGATTTTGAGGCGTGATAACCGAAACGTTAGCAAATAACCAACCATGCCTCAAAATAATAAGAGTCAATAAAAAGAATATCAATAATATATAATTACAGCTAAAGAGGAAATCTGAAAATGTGCAACAAAAACAAACAGCCCAGTTATAATTTACAAGGCAACTCTTGCCTGTCTGTCCACTCCTGTGTGGATTTGACTTGGTAACGGCAGCTCTTCAACATATTATCTCACCACCAAACAAGACACACAGAGCTTGGAGGGCCCAATGCAATCATCGTGGCAGAAGGCCCCGCAGCCTTGGCACATGATCATGGCTTTGAGGCGACAGGAGCACTTAAGCGACACCTCCTCGGCCGTACTGTCAGTAAAGGTCTGGATGCTGAGCGTGGCCTGGCTGGTGGCCAAACGAGGCCGCAGCTGCAGCACGCCGTCAGTCATGTTTCGGGAAAAGCTGCTATTGTCCATCACAGATACGTTGGCGGTGTAGCTGACGCCACCGAGACCCCCGCCCTGCTTGGAGATTTTCCCGTAGAGCTGGAAGGGGAGGGAGGAGGACGACGAGTGATAACTGGAGTACGGAGCTTTGCTGAGCTCATTTTTGGCCATCCGGGACAAATTCATTTCCATATTAATGAGTCCCTCCATCGCTCCTCCACTCGGGTATCCATCCATAGAACTCAGCGGCTCTTTCTTGGTGACAACAACGGATGCTTTAGCAATTGCCTGGCAAGAGGGCTTTGAACCAACTTCAGTCTTTACATTGGGAGCAGGGGCTGGCTCTTGGTGGTTGGCAAGGGGAATCTGTGACTGAGGGGATCGCCAATTGATTTTGAGACTAGGCACAACTTCCGTGGGACAAGGGTCTGCGTGAGTTGGCGATGGGCCATTCAGTATGGTCCTGTGAGCAGACTGACTCCTGTTTGGTATAGCTCCTTGTGAGGGCTGGTGGACAGTAGACTCTTTAATAACTACCATCCCAACACTATGATTAGAGCTGGACGTGGTGAACGGCGGCGAGGTGATGACCGGGATGGCCCCGGATGCCTGCTGAGGTTGATACTGTGGTGTAGTTGGGGTCTCCATTAAACACGATACAGGGTAGCTTTTCTGGGACTTGACTTGAGGAGCTACGCTTCCTTCCGAGTTAGGTAATTGGACTGCCGCCTCGGCCCTGTTGTAGGGTCTTCGCTGGGGTCCTGCGGGTCGGCTGATTTCCAGCCTGTCGGCACAGTGTGGGGGTAAGACTTTATCAAGGGGAAGGCTACCCTGTAGAAGCTGTGTCACTAGAGGGTTGTTGGCTTCCACACTGGACACTGGTCTAGTGGAAGTGGACACTTTCTTGGAGGTTCCAGAAATACTCAAAGGATAGGTAGAGGGCTTACTACGTCCATTATACTCTTCTTCCGTAGAACACTGTCTGGTGTTCCGGCAATCATCCACAGGTTCGACTTTGACAACAACGTTGTTGTGAGACCGTCGATCTTGAGAAAAGGTCCGGCTCTGTGGAGCATGAGTCACACCGTTGGGAAAGCAAGGCTGAATGACCGTTTGACCGTGGCAAGCGGACTCGTGCGCTTGGATGACCGGCTGGTGGTTCAGAGAAGGGCTACAAACGACCTTTCGGTAGCCTCTCATCTGGGAACACCAATCTTGGTCGGGCTGCTGCTCATCCAGGTGGCTCTCATTCTCACAGTCTGAAGCGGTTTCTGTGGAATCACTATGCATCCCAGCGTCATCATCCCTGCCAGAGGAGTCCACACGAGGAGATGACGCTTCTGCTTGGTGTGTTATGGCCGAGTCAGTGTCAGTGTCCTGGGAATCCTCGTGAAGGGAAACACGTTGAATTACACCACCAAGGCCTCTCTCTTTCTCATGCTCAACCTCCACGGGCATCACGGATTTGACCAGCTTCTGAACAACCACACCCTGAGCCCCAAACCTGGGAAGGGAATCAGGGATGGAGGTTGGCGCGAGTGGCCTAATGTCCCTCACTGGTTCAAGCCTCTCTGAAGGGGAAGTAGCAGACACAGTAATCTTGTTTTGCCTTTCGCGAGAAGACATTACGTAATTTGCCGCCGTGTCAGTCTCGTTAGTTGCTTGGACCGCAGGTCTGTCAGAAGGGGTTTGAATACCGGATGATTTTGGAATAAATCCTTCCTCGGCCACAGGAAGCCTTCCCACCCCTTTTTGAGAGGGGCTCGTTGTCTGCGGGTGCTCCGAGAACACAGTGGTTGAGGTAGCAGGCGGGGATGGCTGGGCTTTGCCTTCTACATTGGGATGCTGTAGCTGTGCTCCAGATGGATTCGTTTCAGAAGTCTTTCCGTGTTCCTGTGTCCCGCCACCTCCTCCTCCTGGCTCAATCGGTCCTGGATGTTCTTGTGCTCTCTGTCCACTGTTGCTATCCGGTAACCCAGCAGCAGGCCGCAGCCGGACCCTGTTCGGCCCTGGCCCGTCGGCAGAGGCTGCAACAGCAGCAGCGGCTTCCCGCTGGGCGCGGGCTTGCTGGGCGCGGGCTTTGATGTCTGCGAGCGTCCGCGCGCCCCCCGTCCCCGACCTCCGCGAGGCCTCTCCAGGGGGCACGATGCGGGGGCAGATCTGGTAGGTGGGGTGCCCTTTGATCCAGGGCGGTTTGATTCTGGACAGTTGAATCTGTGGCAAAGAAAAAATCCAAGTAAGTATGACATTGCACATACAGTTACAGGTTTTAACGACTATAGAGCAGGCCCTTACCCTGATTGGAGGCACCTTGGGTTCCTCTGTTGTCGGCTGCGGTTTCTCTGAATGGACCCTGTCAATTGTGGTACGAAAGGACTGCTGGTCATTCAACCGTGGCCTCTTTTCGGGGAAGCTGGAGAACGCTCGCGTCTCATCGGGCCTTCGTTTCTGTTCCTTGTGCTGGGTGCTGGGTGCAGGGGTGCCTGCCGGGCTATCAGAGGGGCTGCTTTCACGGCTGCTGGTGGCGGTTCCCCCGGTGACTGAGGTGACCGCGGACGCAGTGTCATCCAGGTGATCCGTAGTGATTGCGGCACCAGATGACACTGAGGAGGATGACGAAGAGTCCAAGCCAGTGGTAAATGCTCCCTGTTGATCAGAAGCTGAGGAAGGCGAGGACGAAGGTGATGAATCAGAGGAAGAAGAGGATGAAGACGGGGATGAGGTGGAAGCTAATACAGGTGCAACCTCTTCGGGCAGCAGACAGCCTGAAATGCTTGGTTCTTTGTCATCGCTGGTGGACTCTGGGCTGGGAATTGGAGTTGGAGTGGGGGCTGGCAGTAGGACCGGTTCAGGTATGGGGCTCTTTGGCTCAACGGAGACGTGGTCCGGTGGAAGCTCCTCGTCGCATTCAGCCTGCAGCACCACCTCACCTTGAATAACTGTGCTTTCTGACATGGGAGAACCAATGGAGACAGTGGAGGTTTCCAGAGAAGCAACGTCTTCAGCAGCTTCAGCAGACTGCAGCACTGGAGAGCTGGTTTTGCAGAGGGTCCGACGGGCCCGGCGACGCAGATCGGCCCGAGTGCGTCTCCTCATCCGACCATCTCTCCTTCGCCGACCCACACTGCGTCTCTTAGGCGCACCGGTTGACACCACAGAGACACTGTCACTGTCCAGGACACTTGTTGCCACTTCGCTCGCATCACCCATCGTGAGCTTCAGGGATTCCTCTCTAGTCAGGCCAGACCTGCAGGTACACATCCAGCATTATAGTATGAAAACGGATTTATTTGATGTCAAAACTCGGCCCAGTGTGGACCCAAAAGGAGAACATCTCCACATTAGTTATTGTCGGCTGACTTGGTTTGCCTTCGTGTAAATTCATCGTGATCGAGACGGCATTGTAGATTTTGCCTACTTTACCCCTATTTACAAGATGAGTGACCCCACAAACCGGTACTGACAGGTACTTATGCGCGGTGCGCTAGTTCGTTATCATAAAGTAGCGATTTTTGCAGTCAGCCGTCAATTATTTATTCCTACAAACAATAAATTGCAATATCAATTTTCCCCCCCACCCCTAATCAGGACTGATCTGGTTCTTACTTCTGTCCATGGTATTCCTCAAAAAACTTTTCCTTCCACGCCTCCACCTTCTTCTCCTTTTCCATTTCCTGCCGGAATCGCACCTGCATCTCATGAGTGAACTCTCCTAAAACGGTGAAGCACAAACATGCTCAAACTGTGCGACGAACGTCAATCGGCAGCACTTTATACGAGGACCATTTTCATAACCAGTGGCATTAAAATCCATTATTTTGACAGCTCTATTTATTCTTTGTAGAAAATAAAACGTTCACTGATTCATTGCGAGACATAAACCATTTGCTTTCCCTTGAGGAGGCAACACTTACCTTCAGCTAACCTCTCTTTCCAGCTTTGGGAGGCATGTGTAAAGAACTCGTTGTTGAGGGCTGAACTACTGAGTCTGGCCATTCCATCTGGTCCAACCTTAATAGAAAGCAGACAAAATGAAGCTCTAGCGTAAAAAGTAAAATCAAATAAGAGACCTATAAAATCAAATCAAATAAGGGACATATCAGCACGGGTAACCCAACCATAAAATGAACAGGCCAATGTGTGGTTAGTGTTCTTTAAGAAGTGGAGGACATTTTCAAATTTGTTTGACGGCGCATTCCTAGTTTCGAATGACTACATTTGGAAATATGGTCGTCTTAAGAAAGAAATTGCTTACTTGGCGGTCCACTTCTGGCAGAAGCTGCAGGAGCTGCTGCTGGGACTGGGCTGGGAATGCCGAGAAGGTTCTCACATTAATGAGAGCCCTGATGTTGGTGTTGACAAGGATAGAGCCCGGTGTTTCAAAGTCCACATCCACCCCTCCCCGGCTCCTCTTCATCGGTCCTAAACAGCGGCAAAACCAAAGCAGTCGCAATGTACACTATAAAACACGATGGTGGAAAGAAAGTGCACAGAGTCATTTACATCTAATAAACTGCCTTTGATGAGTAATCTGACAGTTCTCACAAGTGCTGCTAGCCTCTAGCTAAATGCTGGTTGAAGTTGTTCTTCAGCACCCTTAATCAGCGATTGAATGTTATTTCAGGACGTTCTTATGTCGTTAAGCCTGGTAGCAAGCAGCGACATTTTGTGGCTTACCTGACGGCACGTGCTCTCCATTGACTTTAAGTGGAGTGAGGACAACACGTGGCATCATGACTGCTTTCTTCCGCTGCCGTCCGGACTGTGGCAGCGATGATGATGATAACGACGATGGCGATGGATTGGAAATAAGTGAAAATTCCACATTTAAAATGGTTTGCATCTTTCTGACCATCTGACATTCCAAGTCCACACAAGCGGACAGACGAAATTGATATCATAGCCACTTTAAAATGGGCAGCTTCTCTCTGACCTGTCGGGACCGGCTCAGTCTGGTCTGGGCGTGTGGAACATGTTGGACCTGCTGACTGTCAGTCCGTCCTTGCAACCCTGCCGCTCTGCTGAGACGGGTCTGGGGCTGGCTGGTAGATTGCAGCTCTGTGGGTCCGGTAACACTGGAGGATGTTTCGTCCGCTAAGGCTGTCAAGTCAGGTAAAGAGAAGACTCAGAGTGCCAGCACATACCGTATTTCTTGCTGCTATCATAACTCACTTAATTCAATTGTCTAAACTCGTGATTCCTAAACTTATTACGTGTAATGTTACCCAAATTGGAGGCAGTGGTCTCAGTTGAGTTGCAGCTCTCCTGCTCAGTTGTCTCAGTGGGGCCAACGGCTGCGCCCTCTGTGGGAGTGTTGGTGCTGGAGGTTGGAGTAGCGGCACTGCTTCCCAGCTCAGATTGTCTTTCTGACTCTGAAGTCTTCGTCCACTGAAGCGCATTCTTCTACAGATCAGATAGGGGGGTGGGGGGGAGAAATGGGATAGTGAATCACCTGCTCTCTGAAGCTAAAAGACATCACAAGTATAGACACGACATTGATCATTTTAGTGTTTAAAATGTGAGTAAATCTCAAATCCATGGAATACGTGTATTTTTATAACATTGGTAATTCGGCACATTCTATTCCAAATCAAAACAACGTTTTAAAATCAAACTTGATAATCGTTCATACATCATAGCTATGTAAAGTCAAGATTAAGATCTTAAAATTGGGTCGGTCGCTCTAGATTGTTCATCATGTGGGAACCTCCAAGACGTGGCCATTTGTTTTCAGCATCTAAGCAATAATACGCAATTATTTATTTACGTTTTGAATTTTGGAACAGAATGAGCCATTCAAATGCATTTTCATGTCTGTAAATAACATTAGAGAAATTTAGAGATTTACTCACTTTTAAAACTCAATTCGATTGTACAGAAGACAACATTGGGCAGTATCACAGTAACACAAGTATGAAATCAGTCTTTTACATGGCAGCAGCTTAATGCACTTAGGGATGTAGGTCAATCTGAGAGTGGATAAGTTAAAAAAGGTGATTTGTGTGGCTGAATGTGGCATGAACTTGTTAGTGCCAGACGGGCTCGTCTGGGCGTCTTAGAAACTGTTGATTTACTGGGATTTTCGCATCAACCACTTTTAGGGTTACGGAATAGCGAGATAGAAAATAACCAGTAAATAGCAGTCTTCAAGTGGCTGAGGTCTGAGGAATGGCCAGACAGGTTCAAGCTGATAGAAAATCTCACAAATGACCACCTGTTACAACCGAGGCAGTACGCCTGAACGCATAACACATCAGCAGACGACCACATCGAGTGCCACTCCTGTCAACGAAGAACATCAACATTGAGGCCACAATTTGCACTGGCTTGTTAAAAATAGCTTTCTGGTCCGAAAGGTTTTATCTTGGGGTGCGAAACCTGGATGGTATACATTCTGCTGGGTGCCATTTAAAAAAAAAAATTAAAAAAAATCAACATCTGTGTAAATAAGGAAAAGGAGAGAGATAATATGCTCGTCTTCAAATTTTGGAAAATTAATCATAGATGATACACTCTCCGAGCTCTAATTTAATATTTACAAGTTGCAGCACCAGCCAAACTATGAACTTAAGTGTAACTTATAGTCTGAAAAATACTATACAGACCTTTAGAGTGAATAGGCTCATCCGTCCGGGCAACTTAAAGAAGATGCTGTTTTTGACCCGATCTCCCCTCACCTGGGAGTGAAGCATTGTCACCAGGCAGGCCAAAGGTGCTGTACCACTGTGTGGAAACATTCACACAATATACATTGAGTATTGGCGCATACAAAGAGCAAAATCACACCTACTCAACCTTAATGTGCTATACACTTTATGCTTTAAAAAAATGACAAAATATGGCACCCCTGTGCTTCGGTCAGAACTGCGATCACATTTGGTGGGCTTTTTGGGTCCAATGCAAAGAGAAGAAATAAACGTGAAGACCAAAAAATTTGTAATTTCGAAACATTTCCGGCAGAAGTGGCGCATTATCTGACAAAAGCACGATTTTTGGCCATGACTGTATGCCCTGCCGTCTACTTTCTGAGGTGACCTCAATAATGATGAATACATTGTTGCAGGCCTAGGAAAAGAAATGAAACATTGCATCTTCATAGAATCTCTTATTATTTGAGAATAGAAGGCGGATGCCTTTCATTGATGACATAAACAGCTTTAGAACAGGGATGCAAATTTTGTTTTGTTTCTCCGTAGAGAACTTTCTAAGGTTTAGTGTGATGTCTTTGTGTCACTGATGGTATTGAAATGATGACTGAACGTCTTTTACAGCACGAACAATCACGGAATGTAAACTTTGCTAAAACATACCTTCTGCTCAGTGCATCAGCGGGTGGAAGAGTCCATAGACATGAAAAAGAAAAACAATTACTTAAAAAAAACACACATTTCTGCACATGTACAATAATTCATTCATTCATGTAAAATATTGTAAGTAAAAAATATTCCTGGGTAAAATTTAACTTGCCAGGTGATGTGACAAAATTGTAGTGTGTGTGTGTGTGCGTGTGTGTTTGTCTGACCGCATTTCCTTCAGCCCCTTGGTCTGGATGACATGAAGAATTTGTTTTGGAGTCATTGGAGCATCTGAAAAGTTCTCCAGCACCTGCCAAAAAAAAAAGCCCATACATAATCACACTCTGAAAACTATGGTACAAGAATGTTGGATGACCAGGCCCTGCCGCCAAATAGTGGAAAAACACGTAACTGCAAACACCCAAAATGCTTCTAATGGTTTTAACGATACCACAAATTATAAGATCCCAAGTTCCCATTACTTCAAATTTGCCTCACATTAACCTTAAAGAAAACATTTTAGATTAAGTGATTAAAATAATAATAATGCAGACCAAGTGAGCTTAGGGTTTGCAACCACCAGAAAGAATAAATGGGATCCCCACCATTTCTTAACTTGGGCTTTCAATAGCCACTCAGCACAGCAATGCAAACATACAAAGATCTTCAAGTATTCAATACTTCAACCTACTTCCTTGTGGCCAATTATCAGACAGCATCTGACTGAGTGTTATAGAAAGAGTAAAACAGTGATAAGAGAAATTTATGGCAAATAATAAAGGACGGGAAAGGATTGTGAATAGTGACCAGCTACTAGGCAAGTGGAAAACGCATAATGAATGTCTATCACCTTTTAAAAAGAAATTTGGCAGTTTCTAAATATTTTCCCTCTTTAATGCATTTCAATGGGCATCAACGGTCTATACGTACAAGTGAGTGTAATCAAGTAAACGTTTGTCTTTAAAACTTTCACATTGTTTTTTTTATATTATTACAGAACATTCATTGAATTGAACAAAACTACATGTCAAATAGCTGCAATTCTCTGCAATCAGTAAAAGGATTGATTTGAGTATTCCTTTTGTTACTTGCCATAACACTAGCAAACCTGATTTACCAGGCTGTACATGTAATCAGCACATAGTGTTCAACATACATGATTGCACCACACAAAGGATTTGTAAGAAAACCTTCCTTTCAGAATTATTCTCTGGCATCCCATGCGACAAAAATAGTGCCACGAATGTGGGTCATTGATTCTCTCACACACGCGCCTACAACAATGTGTAAATGACATGAATTTAACTACAGGTCAAGCTAATCAGCTACAAAATTCTTAAAATTGTACTCGTGATCGCTGAGAAATTGATTAAACCTTTTCACACGGGGGAGGTGTATTCGTTTATGTTCTGCAGTATACATTTGAAAGCTTGCTCCATTATGTGTTGCTGCTACACAACGCATCCGTTAGCTTTGAACACGACGCTCTGCAATATAGTAAAACAAAGGGAGGGGTGTTTTAAATAATACAGAGAGCGTTCTTTAATTTTCTTAGTCTTTAATGTTCTCGAGCGCACGTCTTCATACCAACTCGGGTTGTTAACAAGATGCTAAGTGGCTAATATGCAGCCTAGCAAACAAAGAGCTCTAAACATAACAGGCAACATTTGGCATCTTGGCTATCGTTAGCACGGTGGGTGGAATTCCATTTTGTTTTCGTGGCCTTCGATCTATACAATCAATGCAAAGAAGAGTCCAATAATGTATATTTAACCAGATAGCTATACGAGTTAGCAACGCTACACCAAAGGCTAGCGTCAATGTAAGTCCTGCTTGTGTAGTCGGGAATATCCAAAGACAACCGCGACGCAGTCACCTCAAACAAATCCTGACACAACTCCCCCCAAGCCAACAAAATCCTCAAAATAAACGACTTACCATGCGAGCCGCCTCAGCCCAGGTCCGCTCCTTCTTTCTCTTTTGTTTGTCCTTCATTTCCTCCGCACTGGCCTGCCTAGCCTACAAAGCGCCCTGAAGAAGACGGTGGCGGTTTAGCTAGCAGCTAACACGGCTACGAAGATCTCGGTTGGCCGTGTGTGTGGAGCCTCAAAACGCGTGCTTTTTGTGCTGTCGGCCCTTTACGACGCCTACCACGTCCGGATGTATGTCGCGAATGAGGAAAATACGTCGGCGGCTGTTCCTATATAAGCGCAACACACATTGTGGCTATGCAGCATGAAGGCAGCGCGATTGTGGGGAAAGAAGGCTGTCCGTGGAGTGCTGCGGCACAACAAGCCTTGCAGGAACGCTACAACCAGGTCAAAGGTCAGCAGCGCCCAAGGCCTGCAACAACAACAAAACAAAACAAAAACAGTTCATATACTGGAATCATTTTTGACGTACTCCTGGTGTGGCTATTCATACTGAATTTGTTGGGTTACTAGGTTAATTTTTTTTCCCCCTTAATTTGAGGTACAAGCAACTGATGTGTGTGTGTCAGGGAATTAAGG
Source organism: Syngnathus acus (assembly GCF_901709675.1). Classification (NCBI taxonomy): domain Eukaryota; kingdom Metazoa; phylum Chordata; class Actinopteri; order Syngnathiformes; family Syngnathidae; genus Syngnathus; species Syngnathus acus. Next base: position 11,970,066 of record NC_051088.1, on the reverse strand, counting down.
TATTTGGATGCATGTGGTCAAGGAGAGGCACGGTTGCAATTTGACTGAGCAGGACAAACAGCCAAACACAAATATAAAAATAGAACACTTCTGAGGACCTACTGTAGGTCACAGCTCACGCTCGCTCCAAACTACTTGGCCAATCAGACTTCAGCTCATGCTATTACTCACACGACCACACCCCTTAAAGGCACACATTCTACAGTACATTCATCCATTTTATTACGCTTCATAAAACCTGTTTATTTCTTTTCATAATTTTTTTTAGCCATAAATAAACAATTTATCATTAAAATATACAATATCCCTTCACATTGAGATTTGGGCAACTTTCGCCAATATTAAAGACAATCTTACAGATATAAAGTGTAAATGCACACCCACTACAGTGAGTGGCAGTGGCGCTCTCATTCTTTAATTTTAGGCAAATTGATGGACTTAAAATATTTTCTGACAGAATGAGAAAACTTGTTCATGTTTTCCTTTTTTGTAAATTGAGCTTTCCATCTTTTTTCTTTTTGTTTTCTTTAATGTTAATAATAATAAAATAGTTTACAAAAAGGTAGTCATAACATTTTATAAACTACTATTATATTTATGGCAGGGCGGTTGGAGGGTTGCTTTCTTCCTTCTTGGATGGGCAAAATAGAAAAATAACCGAGAATCACTGCTTCATCATCATCATATATGATTTTTATTAACTACTGTTATAGATTTCTCAACAATAATTAGGCACATAGATTTGAATGTAACACTTATTTTTTAATATATTTTTTTCCAGTTTGCACATTTTCAAATTATCATGTATTCAACATTTCTATAAAATGTCATTGCTCCTTCACTGGTGAGATCATTTTTGGGACAGGCCCTTGGACTGCTGGTGGGCTCCACATTGGTGCTATAGAGGCTCTTCCTACAAGAATTTAACCACACTTAAGTAAAGAAGCAAAAGTGAAATCACAGAATTCCATTGTCAGCACTGACACAAGAAAGAAAAAGTTAGTCGTGCTTCGGAGTTCCAGAAGTCGTACTTCCTGCTGGCGCTGCAGTGGGCCCGGGGTGTGACGTCACGCTCCCAGAATGCACGGCTTCCAGCGCGGTGCCAGCGGCCAGGCCCAGACTCGAATAAACATCTTTTAAAGCCTTCATCTGTCCAAAATGTCCACGTGGAAGCCAAATGGAGCGCGGTGGAAGATCGCGGCGTTGTGCCAGGCGGTAAGAAACGTCCACTGTGTAAATGTTGACTTGAGTAGGACTTTTTAGCGCTTTTGCTAAACTAATACAGAGAGTTAGCTCCCGCAACACAAACTCCGACACAACTTGGTGAAGCGCATGTCTATTGTTTTTAATTCGTCATTCTCTCTCGGTTAAACTTTAGACATTTACCTACAGCCTTGTTTGCACAAATGTAACTCGATGTGGTGTTTTTCACGTCAACCAGAAGTGCGAACCTAACTCACATCCGCCACCGAAATTCACGAAGACAAGATCGGTTAGCAGACAAATTTAGCCCCGGTCCGGTAAGTTGTGGTCACACATTCGCTGAAACTTTGGACTTTGCCCCTTCCAATCGAGCACTAGTCAGCTATAATGACACATACATTTATTAAAGAAATCATATCCCATATGCTCTATAATATTTGCCGATCGTTTTAACACAAGTTGCATACTTTTGACGGAGGCAAGGAAAGTGAAGACTAACGTCGCTGCTTGTCTCCACAGGATGGCGCTGTAATTGATTTCTTCCTCATAGAGATCGTTCACTTTTCTACTTGTAAATCTTGTAAAACGTTGAAAGTATTGCGGCCAGGCTGCCCCTATTAGAGATGCATAAATCATGCATTTGAGATCTAGGCTAAGATAAATTCCTGTCGAGGAAACATTGTCAACCTGTCGGTTGAGACTTATGGAATGCATCATGTTTGTGTTTAAGTTGAAGACCAAATTCAATGTTTGCTTTACAGTACACTTGGGACAAAGGTGGAGCGTGAACTGTGATGAAACCTGTGTTGCTAGCAGCTTTTGTCCAAACATTTACAGACGTTTAGAGTGGCGGGATGGATCTGTGATTTTCTAGACACTATCATGTTGTGAACTCTGGCAGAACGGCAGGTTCATAGAATGACCTTAACAAAAGATTTCATGACACGGTTCCAAGGACATGGTATAGATTTATGTATAATAATGAATGAGATCAGTGTCAACTGCTGTAAATTAAATGGTGCAGTACATTAATGCCAAAATTGGATGATGATCAATGTTTGAAGAGCCAAATAGTTATCCTGGCCCAAATAATCATCACAATTATTGGCATATTATCATAATATTACTGCAACATATTACCGGTGTGTGCAAAATTATAAAATCAGTTTGAACATAAAGATGAAATTTTATGCAATATCCCGCTAAATTGACTTCCATTGAGGACAGTGATATATTTTGACTGTCTCAAAAATAGTTCATTGAAGGCATTGCAATTAGTCTGTTCTGAATGTAATCGAAGGTTATTGCCAAAGTATTATTATTATTTATTTAAATCAGATAGATTTTGGTGTATGAACATAGGCAAAGTGGCATACGAAGCACCATATCTCTATCACAACAGCTAGGAGATAGATGGGTCTCTCGTGATGACTATTAATCTGCATTCTTCTTACTGTCACCACACCCTACTTCAAAAATGTGATTTCCTCAATATGGGGATATATTTTTTTATATTTCAGGTCTTTTAAGATGTTGAGCTTCTTCTGCTGAACACCAACCGACTCTTGAGTCAACAGCAGAAATTATCCAAACTGCAGCCCACTAGGGTTGCTATGGCAGGTGCTGTCACCGAAACCAAGCGCTGGACACAGGCCTGTCCCATCGAGACAGGACAGACCACACGTCATTGTCACAAGAGATCATTAAATAGTCAACAAACTGCACTTAGTATTATTGCAAGCACACGGAGATAACCCAACAGCCTGAGATCAGAGAGTTGATGGCCAGCGACCTGTAGAATCCTCATGAGTGTTGCTAGCATCTGCTCCTACACGCTCAGTTTTTCAACGCAACCAGCATCGTCCCCTTGGGACAATGTTCCACCAGCAAGAACAACTAAAGGGTCAGCTGCAGGATAGCCACATAGCCAATAGGCAGCTTGGTTTTCACTGCCAGGAGTGTGGGAAGCAATACAACACTCAGCTGGGCTACAGGCGCCACCTGGTGGAGGCTCACAGTGCCGGCGCGGGCCTGCCCTGCTCGGAAGGGACACCGTCGCTGCTGGAGCACCTGGGTGCCGGCCATATTGATCGGCCGCCTCCAGCAGAGGGCAATACTAATGCGGTCGTGGCGGTGAGAGAGAGGAAATATTCCTGTGAGCGATGCGACCGACGTTTTTACACCCGCAAGGACGTACGTCGCCATGCCGTGGTGCACACGGGACGGCGCGATTTCTTGTGTCCCCGTTGTGCTCAGCGCTTCGGCCGCAGAGACCACTTGACCCGTCACTTGAAGAAGAGCCACGTGCATGACGCGGGATTGATACCGCTGGTTACAGCCAGTACTCCCGTGGCGACATCCACCACAACCACCCAGTGTCCCATAAAGGAATCCAGCCCTTTAGCCTCGGATAGAAGCTCGACCGCCTCCAAGGAACCCGTGGAGACCTACACCAGGGACATGTTCAACTCCTACCCCATTACCAACCCTGTCCCCGGGATGAGTCATCCGCACGGCCTCATGCAGGTGTCTTTGTCCTCAAGCATGAGCGTCGGTCGCCATATGCCTCCGCCGTCTCCTCACAACCACCATCATCACTTGCAGCCTCTGTCGGCGCCGCCGCAGCAGCAGTCGTACGGCAGCATGCCCAGGTACCAGCAAGGATCTACCTCATATCCTCGCACTGACGTGGACAGTTTCCTGCTGGATCTGCAGGGTGCCCCTCCTCCTCACCTCAGCTCAGTCAACTCTTCTACCTCGACGTCCACCTCTCCTCAAAGGGAGATGCTCGCTGAAGGGATGCCTGTCGGCAGTGATCCCCACCTAGTGCCCCGGAATGCTGCTATCTCCTCAGCTGAGCTTTCCTGCACCACTAACATGGAACTTGGGCCACTGTTGGGCTTCTTGCCTTTCAGCCTGCCACCTTACAGCTCTCATGTAGGAATGGGTGGGCTGATGATGGGTTATCCCCCTGCTACCACCGCCACCTCCTCGCCAACCTCTTCCAGTGGGTTGTCCTCCCAGGCTTCAGGGCCTTTTACATTCTTCCAGCCTTCTCAGGCTCATGTGCCCCAGGGCCCCGTGGCCCACAACCATAGCCAACTACCTCAGGCATACAGCACTTCTGCTGTTAGCACTTCTAGCTCCTTACCTCATTACTACCAGGCATTTCAGCAATAAGCGGTTTTGTGTCCACAAATTACTCTTCACTGCGTGTCTTTTTCCTGTCAAAGGTCAAATGATATCATTACCTTATTCACTGCCGTTGACGGTTATAGACGTCAAAGTTCCATTTTAACTGGGCTAGCAGTGAATGAGTTAACTATCCAACATTTATGTGTCTTCTCCTTTTGTTGCTCTGATAGATTATTGGTGAACACAACAAATCACCTCATCAGTATTACCTCATTATTTAAAAAAAAAAAAAAAAAGTAGCTTGAATGCACAAATGTTGTCTTTCTCACTACAATCAACAGAGTAATTCATTCAAATCTACAACAGTTAATGCACTTGATCCAGTTATCACATGTGTTATGTGGTGGCGACCTGCTTGAACATAACAAATATCCAGTATAGCGCACACTCAGACATGTCACACATGTAAAGTCAGCTTGAAGCACTGCGTTCAAAGAGGCCACATCAGCATGGTGACACAAATTCCACTGAAATGCTTTTACCTTTTGTAACGGTTTGTTTCTGTAATCACAAATACAGAATGCACTTAAGATTAGTTTTCACCATTACATACCTTTTCGTTTTAAATGTCTAATTCGCATTAGTGATGGCATCGTGTTTCTTTTTGTTCGATTCTCTGCAGACTAAAACATTTGACCATGTTGTTTAGTGAGATTATCTGTTAGTTACAATGGTTACTCTTTGACACCAAATACCTTTGAATATAAACTGACCACCCAAAACACTATAATTGCTTGCACAGCAGTGAATATCAGATACTAGAGCTGTATGCTACTCTTACAAGGGCGATGCTAATGAACAGTTGCACTGCGTCATAATGAGAGTTGTGACTGAACTGAACTTTATATTGGTTATGGCAGAATATTTGATACAGTACTTGTTGGATAACATTGTGCAAACGGTCATAATGATTACCTTTAAGTGGCGGTCCGTGTATTTATTTTCTTTAAAGAGGAGGTCAACCCCAACGTGGGTATGTATGTGCCCTCATGGCATTGTGATTAAGATTGCATTTGTGGAATATGAATTAAACAGGCAAAATCCAACTGCTCTTATTCATCCCAGGGAGCGGCCATTTTGTCACTTGCTGTCGATAAAAAATGACTTCACAGTTGATCTCGGGTCACAACCAATCACGGCTCATCTTAAAAAATTTGGTGAGCCATGATTGGTTGTGACCCGAGCACAACTGTGATGTCATTTTCAGTCGACAGCAAGTGCCAAAATGGCTGCCCCCTGAAATGGATAAAAACAGGTGGATTTTTCTTGTTTAAATCATATTCCACAGTCAAAACATTAATCAGAACACTGTGTTTTGACTATTTGGGTTGGACAGAACAATTTATTACATAGACAACTTTGAGTTGACTTTCACTTTAAAGCTTCTGTTCTATGCCTTTCCATCTCTGACCATGCAAGCCTTCAGGGAGCTTGCAACCAGCAACCGTGCCCGTAGCATGACTATACATTTCTGTCTATAATGCCTAAATGTCTTACAGGGAACGTAGTTGGTCACTGTGCAAATCAGGAAGGTCCCCTCGTGAGCTTGAGTGATACTTAAAATAAAATGCGTCGTTTCTTTCTTGGGGTGACGCTAATCCTATCATTCATCCAACTACAGTTGCCATGGGGTCAGTTACAGCAGTCCAAAGTTTAAAGAACAAATTTTGATTTCATAGGGATTGTACTTTTAGATATTTGGAAGTGTCCAAACAATATCTGCCTCACAAACCCATTGGAATGTTTTTCTTCTAAAGTGCCAAGATTTGAAGCTTCTATTTTAAATAATTTCCCCCTACAACTTATAGTCGATTCTGATCTGTTTGCCATTTGTATATGTTTTGAGGCAAAAAATGGGCGCTTAAACTGATTTGAGGTGAGCTGGAAGATTTTTTTTTTTAAAGTGTAATTTAGGAATTTAGGTCCTCTTGGTGTGAGCAAGTATGATCATTGCTGTTTTGACATAGCACAGCAAAACTATTCTAGACTTATGTGTAGCCTTTTCTAATATTATTCATGACATTGTCGGCCATTTTCCCTTCAGCATATTGCTGGCTCTCCGGAGCTTTGAATGAAATTGGGACTTAAACCCACCTCCATATTGAAGACAATAGCAATCCATTCCTTTTATAATCTAGTCACACGGTCGAGATGAACGGATCCCAAGCGGGATTCCAGTCGTGGGAACTCCCTTCACGAACATTGCCGCAAGTCAAAACGACTATTGTGATACCGGAATGAAGGCATGCAAAGAGAGAATGCTTATTTATCTCTTTTAAATCCGTTAACTCTGCTGATTTGACTGTTCCACTAGCATTGTCACTAGCCTCGGTGTTGCACCAATGTCAAAATGCTACTGCTGTGTGTCTCTCTCAGAGAGTGTCTAATCTCTTGACAGGGTTAAAGCACTTATGACATTTCTTATATATAAATTTTGTTTTATACCTCAAACACAGAAATAAGGGTTTCTGATTTTCTTGATTTAGTTCTAGTCGTTTGGGCGCTTTTTCCATTTAGTTTTAAACTTTTGATGGTAGCGTTTATGAGTTAACTTTAATATAGTGGCAGACATTATTATTATATAATAAACATTCTACCTCTATCTTGTCATATCTTTCTGCAATATCATAAAGTGTTTAAAGCTGTAACAGACATTTTCCCACCGAAATTGATTTTGTTGAAATTGAACTTTGAAGGACAGGATACACACTCTGATCAGAGGTGTAGTCCACTGAATCAAGCATTGTTCTGTGTACTTGCCTTTAATGATATATCTACTTATTTACTACCTCAGAAGTGACAGGCAACTGCTTATCTAACTGCGGAGAAAATGTCTAGGATTTAAAGTTTTGTTTGCTGTACAGTAGATTAATGAGAGTACCTCTTAGCGTAATATCAAGTACAGGCTGTTTTCCTCTCATCTGACGTTAGTACCGCATCAACCTGTAAATGTAATTGTTACATGTAGTAAAGCGGGGAGAATTCGGATACTTTGGATTCGCGGTGGGCGACGCCTGTAATGAACATGACTGCCACTTGTATTACACATCTTGTAACTGAATCATGTTTTACTATTTTTGTGTCAGCTAAAGGGACAGAATATTTTCAGATGTGAAAACAATGATAAATGCAGTACCCTTTAATAGGGTTTGGTTGTATTTAGCATTTTAACAAGGCATACAACTAAATCGTTTCGTTGTCTTGAATGTACACACTGAAAGCTAAAAACAAACTTAAAAAAAAAAAACTTGTCATGCTGTCCTTGCAGAAAGTCATTTTAATAGGAACATTGTACACTTACTGTACACCAGTATGCTACAAACGTAGCAAATGAATGTCAACCAGGCTTTGGTTCGAGGTACTGTACTTGATAAATTGCAAGGATTTCAAGTATTATGTAATGCCAACATGTAACACTTTGAGCTGTCTGCATTGTGTATAACAAAACATACTGTGGTCAATGGTCACATGTATGTCAACAACTGAACTCATGTTTACTCTCTCCTGACTATGTAAAAACACGAGCCAGATTTCATTTTCCATCTGTGATTGTGAAATACAGTTATTAGTCTTTGGAATACTAAAAGGTTGGCTGTGAACAAAGCGTTCTCATTTTTCTTAGTTGTTTGCATTATCACTTCATAGCAATTTAGACCAAGGAAGGAAGGTTAATTGTTATTTTCTTGTCTAAGCAAAACAAAATAAATATGTAGAATTACACCAAGTTGCTGTGTTTTTAAATTGGATCAGTGTGGGCCAACGAGTTGCTTTGCAAAAGACGATTGGGGTGAAAGGGGACAACATACTTGAAAAATAACTCTGGAGAGCACAAACTAACTCAAGAAACATAATTGATCAACTTTCATACATCTTAAGTAAGAAATAACCTGGGATTATAATGAGTTTATTATTTTTAAAACGAGCGTATAATGCTTGCGTGCTTACTACCCAGCAGCTCACTCGAGCTTTCCCCGAAAGTCAGGAGCGATGGGCTCTAGATATGCAGATTTCAAATGTTTATATAGTACATTTGTGTTAACATGTAAAACAAGTCAGAAATATAAATACTCAGGTAATCTACGGACACTCGAAAAGCAGGAGTGTTTGTACTTCATTTCCCATAATCCCACAGAAAACGAGAGTACGTAGTTCATACTCCGAAACAGCAGGTGGCGGCATTTGTAATGGGTGGATAATAGAGAACAAAACCATCCCGGAAAAGGCCGAGGGGGCGTCTGTGTAGGTGCGGCACAAGTGGCGTTATCATTCACTTTCAGGGCATTGCAGTAGAACACCGGCTCCCACCAACTTATTTTTGAGTGGACCCGATAGCACTGTGCATTGAGCGCCAAGAATAGCTTTGTGTCCATTTTGCATATACCCGGACGTGCGTGCTAACGCTACTTTTAAATCGGCAGGCGTTTATCCATCGTAGTCACCGCTAAGTAAAAAGACCAGGATGCAAGTGGATTATTCGTGAAGAGAGAGCCCTATCTACGGTAAGTCGGCCGGGATGGCAATAGTATTAATTGCCGTCTGACGCAAATCAAGTTGCGGCTAGTTGCGGCTAGTTGCGGCTTGCCCTCTAAATATTCACCCCATTGACATGCTTGTTGGGCCTCAGAAAGTAATCCCAAATTACGCGACGACAATATTTACCTCTTGTATGATTTCAACTAAAACGTCAGACCTTGTTGTACATTTTCATTTTTGCTGTGGCTGCACGACCAGCTTCTCATTTTCTAAAGGTATGGCGTTAGGCTTATTCAAATTAATGTACGTCACGAAAGTTTATTTGTGACGCTGCATACTTCCTTTCAACTGAACTTTATTATTCAAAGTTGCAATTGTTCCTGATTCACGTGGGCAAATATTTTTCAAAATCTGCGTGTCTGTATGTATCTGCATGTTCAGTGTTATTTCACAGGCATGCTATTTGACAGGTCCAGAATGTTCCGATTGTAACTTGCCCAATAAAAACACTTCAAGTGCTCGGACTTAACATTTACTCAGGTTTTGCCCGTTTTTCAATGACAGCTTACAAATGATTCCTACAAGTTTGTTTCACTTGCTTTTCCTCCGTCCAGTGCCATGTCTCTGGTTTTCCCACGACCCAACACCAACGCAGTCCACGGCAAGAAGGATAAGAGACTAATGGCGGAGGTGAACGCGTCGCCACTCAAGCATTTTGTCACCGCGAAGAAGAAGATAAATGGGATCTTTGAACAGTTAGGGGCCTATATTAAGGAGAGTTCATCATTTCTCGATGGTAACTTTGATTCTTTTGTAATTTGGGCATTATGATTGCTTCTTTGATTATCAAGAAATGTCAGAAAACGTGTACAGTTTTGCAGTTGTGCATAACATTATTCTTTGTCCACTCTGCTAGATGCTCACAAAAATGAAGAGCTGGATCCAATCACGACGGAAGAACAGGTACAGGAGGTTCGAAGTTACCTTACCAAGGTAGCAGGGATTGGAGAAGTGCTCGCTCGGAGACACATGAAGGTGGTGTTCTTTGGGAGGTATGTATCTCTTTTCACAAGCTCACATCACAACTTGTTTCATGTGTTCTAAGAACTGTGGATTTTCAAGTGGTATGACATTAAACTAAGGCATCTCATTGTATTTGACAATTTTAAGGCATGCAAAATGTTTCTTTTCTTACAGTTGTTTAATTTTTGTTTTCTAGGACCAGTAATGGGAAAAGTTCGGTCATCAATGCTATGCTGTGTGACAAGGTTTTGCCTTCTGGTATTGGACACACCACAAATTGTTTCCTGAGGGTCGAGGGAACGGATGGGAACGAAGCTTTTATTCTGACTGAAGGCTCTGAGGAGAAGAAAAGCATTAAGGTTGGGAGAACTCAGTTATTTATTCATCTATCTTTTAATGGAAGTGGGCATCACAACCCAACTTTGCTTGTGTCAACATTTCCAGACAGTGAACCAACTGGCACACGCTCTCCACCAGGATGAGGACCTGGATGCAGGCAGCTTGGTCTGTGTCATGTGGCCTAAAGCCAAGTGTGCTTTGCTCAGGGATGATCTGGTCTTGTTGGACAGGTCAGGCATATCTTATATTGTAGACATGCATCACTTGGTATGCCATTTTAATGTTTTTCTTTTTTTTTTTTTTAATTCATATACATTCAGTCCAGGTATTGACGTGACCACAGAACTTGACAGCTGGATCGACAAGTTCTGCTTGGATGCAGATGTGTTTGTGCTTGTGGCAAACTCCGAGTCAACACTGATGCAGACGGTGAGATAAGACAAGATTTGTCCGGTCATCAATCCCTGCCTCCTGCCGTCCCTTCTTTCCTTTCCTTTCCTTTCTTCCTTGGTCATGCTTTTCAGCGTCAACAATGTCTCTGCAGGAGAAGTCATTTTTCCACAAAGTCAACGAACGACTTTCCAGTCCGAACATCTTTATCCTTAATAACCGTTGGGATGCCTCAGCCTCTGAACCTGAATACATGGATGAGGTTAGTCAGATGTACTTGTGTTTAAATCACTCTATAAACAATATGGCTTCTCAAGTGTGCGCAGCTCCTACATAATTTTTCTTTATTGCCAGGTGCGGAGACAACATATGGACCGCTGTACCAATTTCCTCGTGCACGAGCTCGGTGTTGTGGACCAAGCTCAGGCCAGTGACCGCATCTTCTTCGTCTCTGCCAAGGAGGTTCTCCAGGCACGTGTGCAGAAAGCTCAAGGAATGCCTGAAGCAGGTCAGATTGGACATTTATTCACAAATCGGCAGATTATTTTATCATACAGTATGGTGATCAATTTTAAATAATTTTCCTCAAAAGCCTTTCCCAGACCCAAATTGTCTATTAAATGGAATTTTGTTGTCCTGTTTCAGGTGGCGCTCTTGCTGATGGATTTCAAGCTAGAATGTTTGAGTTTCAGAACTTTGAGAGGCGATTTGAGGTAAGGCTAAAATTTGTAACCACGTAAAAGCATTTATTTCATAAGGGGAAACCTTCAAGAGCCTTGTTGTAAAATGTTTGCGTCAAATATTCCAAACAATGTAGGTGTCTAATCCACGCAATTTTAATCATATTTGTTTATTTATTTTTGACTCCTAAGTCAATTTGGATCAAATAAATTTTAACACCATAGTGACACAATCTATATCGTAGTCGCTTTTAAACCACATTTATATGACGTAAACTTCAACTGCATCTTTAATAGTCAGTAGTCATCAGTGCTGTATGCTGACGTGACGATTGTGTGTAGGAGTGCATCTCTCAGTCAGCGGTGAAGACAAAGTTTGAGCAGCATACAGTGCGGGCCAAGCAGATCTCGGAAGCTTTGCGGCACATCATGGACGCCGTGCACATTGCTGCACAAGAGCAGAGGTCCGTGTGGCATTTTAGTCTCTCACCTGTAAACGTAGAGTTGGAATGAGTTAATTCTGTGACCTGTGTTCAATTGTAAAACGTAGTATTGGTTGCATAACAATCGGTTGTATTTTCAGGACATCTTTGGTGTCCTCCCTTCATGGAAATGAATATTGAGATGTACGCAAATTTCTTTGGAACACAATAAATAAAGCTTTTGGTCCGAATTGTGTATGATTATAGGGTCTACTGCCTTGAGACCAAAGATGACCGTCAGGACCGACTGGAGTTTATAGACAAGCAGTTGGATCTTCTGACTATGGACTGTAAGTCCAGGATCAAGAAAATCACAGAAGAGGTGGAGAGACAGGTGAGCACCAACATGCTTCCAACACTTTGCTTTGAATGGAAACTTTAAGTGAACTAACTTTGTCTTTGCATATGTTTACGTTGAAGTGGCCAGCGTCTCTATTTCACAGAGTGCAAGTAATGTAATACATTCCTGGCAAATTCCCTGCTTATCTCCAGGTTTCCAATTGCATGGCAGAAGAAATCAGGAAGCTTCACGTGCTGGTGGATGATTTTCACATGGACTTCCACCCATCACAAGTTGTTCTCAAAGTCTACAAGAAAGTGCGTTTCAGCATAGTTCTTTCCTAAAATTTATGAAATGTGAACAAGTTTGGATACTCCAAATCCACACTGTCAAATGTATTCTATTCTGAATATTATATTTTGCTAGGAGCTCCACCGGCACATAGAAGAGTGTCTGGGCAAGAACATGTCAGACAGGTGCTCCACCACAATTAGCACAGCTCTTCAGACCACACAGGCAGAAATGATAGGTAAGTGTCATACCATAGTATCAAATGCTACTATGACAGAATATAGCACTGGAATGATTTGAAATAATAACAGCCTGTATTTGACATTATTTGTGCATTAATCACATCAGTGAAATATTTATATCCTCCGTGTGTCATGCAGAGGGTCTGAAGCCGCTTCTACCCAACCCAGCCAGAGAGCAGGTGGACAAGCTGGTTCCTCGCCAGTGTTTCAGTCTAAGTTATGACCTGGCTTGCGATAAGCTTTGCAGTGACTTCCAGGAGGACATCAGCTTTCACTTCTCTTTGGGCTGGACGATGTTGGTCAACCGCTATTTAGGGCCCAAAAACACTCGACGGGCCCTCATGGGCTACAGTGACCAGGTAACGCCTTACAGTAACACACATTTGATAATGTACACAAAACAATTGCTGCCTTTATGTGTAAGGTATAATTAAGGTCAAATGTACAAACCTTTAATAGTTTGCAATGAATAGAAAAAAAAAACAACCCAGGTTTAATTGCACAACTTGGCCTGCAGGGGGAACACTTTACAAAGTATCATCTGACACTGTTCGGAGTCTGGTTTCCTTTTTTTAATTCCCACTTGATGGCAGTAAAGACTTATCTTCCGTTCTCCCAGGTGTAAAAAATGTCATGGCAGAATGAAAGATGGATGTCATTTACTTTCTATTCTAATAATGAGTTTGGACACATTCTACATTCTCCTCATTTGAGGAATCAGAAGACAAGGCTTTCCAGTGGTGGTGACACAATGCACTCGTTGTTGTATGACAATTCTGGCCTCCTGAATTGTCTGTTATGGTCTGCATCAGACTGCTGGAAGAAGTAATTGGTAAAGAACTACAGGTCGGAATTTGGAAAATCCTGTGCTCTCATTTTTGTACACAGGTGGGGCATAAATCTCAGTTTCAAGCACTCAGCTGACCGCTGTTGCAAACTCTGGTTTATATTTAGTTTTATTCCCAATGAAGGCTGCTCAAATATTGTCACGTTAAGACTCATGGCAGTAATGATGTTAAAGCACAGTATTTGTTCAAGTGGATACTTTGAAATATACCGTAATTTTCGGACTATAAGTCGCGTTTTTTTTCATAGTTTGGGTGGGGGGGCGACTTATACTCAGGAGCGACTTATATACATATATATGTTTTTTTTTCACTTTTTTGGGCATTTTATGGCTGGTGCGACTTATACTCCGGTGCGACTTATAGTCCGAAAATTACGGTAGTTGTACATTTGTTTCCACAGCTATTTTTTCTTGTAGTTTCTTTCTTGGTTTTTTTTCGCATGGATTTAAACATTTTGATCATTACATTCATATTCAAACTATTAAGCACATTCAAATTTGTAACCTTGTCTGGACAAAACGAACGTGGAAATAACAAAAGACACAATCGTCTTTAGTTTGGTCGCAAACTAAGAGTCAGCTTGTTGTTGAAACTAAAATTGTCCTTCAGTTGGAAATAGATGGAAAGCAGAACAAAAGTCCAGAAAAATGGAACCACTCAGTTACAGTCACAGACAATCACTCGTTTTTGCCATTAATTAACTATTCGGAACCAACTCGTTAAATGCTCCTCTTCCAGATCCCTCGAACTTTGGCGCTCACTCCTGTCAGCGCCAGCATGCCTCCATTTCCACAAAACTCCATGACTCAGGAGGAGCTGATGGTTTCCATGGTGACCGGACTTGCCTCCCTCACTTCCCGGACCTCCATGGGTGTCCTTGTCGTTGGTGGTGTGGTGAGGAAACAATCTCTCAAAACTAATTTGAATGACTAACGACAAATACATTGAACAACTGCCCCCGCCCACGAAAGAAAAGCGATTATAATAGCCTTTGTTAATGCTTCTACAACATTATTAAAGTCTCATCAAATTTGTTTGTGTGGGGTCAAATCCGGCATCTGTCCTTCCTCTAAGTTTTCATGATCTCTCTGTTCTTGCTTGAGGCCTCCCACAGTCCAAAAATAGAATGTTTATTGATTACTCCATTGCTTGTCTATATTTGCCCTCCGATTGGCTGGCAACCGGTCACGCTTCAGCTCAACCGTGACCCCAACCAACAGGATCGAAAATGGATGCCTGGATGGACATTTGGCTGAGTCTTCTTGCGTCAAAAGAGTTTTGTTGGTGTGTGTGTAGATCTGGAAGGCCGTGGGCTGGCGTCTGATCGCTCTGTCTGTGGGTCTCTACGGGCTCCTCTTCGTCTATGAGCGCCTCACCTGGACGACAAAGGCCAAAGAGCGTGCGTTCAAGAGACAGTTTGTTGACTACGCCAGTGAGAAGTTGCAGCTCGTCGTCAGCTACACCGGATCCAACTGCAGTCACCAAGTCCAGCAGTGAGCATTCAAACACGCACTTTTTAGTCATGTGGTTTGAGTCGTGATTGTTTTTTTTAACCATTCTTTGTGGATGTGTTTGTTTGCGCGCTGCGTGCGGACATCAAGAGAGTTGGCCGGGGTGTTTGCACAGCTCTGCCAGCAGGTAGACGTGACTCGGCAGAATCTTGAAGATGAGATCACTGACATGAATAGCAAGATTGAGCTGTTGGATACCATGCAGAGCAAAGCTAAGCTGCTACGGTAAGAAGCACGAATGAAACATGCGTGGAGGTCAGCTGGGCAAATGATCAAGTCATTAAGAGACTTTGGAACTGTTTTAATTCCTCCATTTCACCGTAAGGTCCGGACAGTACGCTGTGACGGTTTAACCAGCGTTTTGCTTGTGGCATAAACAGCAATGCTGCTTATTTTTGGGAATTTTATTTCTTCTCTTCTTCCCTTTGACTAGCCAAAACCATGTCCACAGTTTGCAAATTCAATCCATGTTAAGTATTCAAATCGGTATTCAGATCTGCTACGTTTGCACGCGCACACTCATCATGCCTTCAGTGCAAACTTCAAGTCGAAGGCCATCGAATCCTAATGTTCTGGACTTTTTTTTCTTTTTCTTTTTTTTCCAGTGGCACTCACGCGAATTCTGTCTCTTTGATACTGTGTGTGCTGTTTATTCTTACAGCAAAGGTGGCGTTTTCAATTTTCCTCTCTTCTGCCTTCCTGAACATGAAGTGTTTACTTCATCGAGTAACTAACAGTTCACCAATTTAGAAGCAAACTGTTGTTGCTTCAAGCTGTTTGTCACTTTCGGTAGAAGTTCCGTACAACTGACATACATTAACCAAAAGCCGTCACAACCAAATTTCACAGTATGTTTAAGATGACTCAGTTCAAATTAAGTCACTGCATCATTCCCACCGTGTGTGTGTGTGTGTGTGTGTGTGTGTGTGTGTGTGTGTGTGTGTATTTGTTTTGTTGTTAGGAACAAGGCGGGCTGGCTGGACAGCGAGCTCAATATGTTCACCCAGCAGTACCTTCACCAAAGCAAGTAAAGCTGACACAGCAGCCACCTGAAAAATCGAACAATACTCCTGAATTTTTGGGCGTGTCTATTAAAATGTTTGCCTCTTATTTCTTCCAAGAAAGGGTGCCCATTTGATTATTTATTGAGGACACTTTAGTGACTATGATATGAGTTCCAGTGGAGTTGGCAAATGTGATGCTGCTAAAAGTTATTTAAGGAATTGGGACTAGCTTGTTAAAAATGTAAATGATGAGACACGGAAAGGGAAAGAGAACGTCAAATTTTGTGGGAATAGGAAACACTAAGAAAGGGTGCCCGGTGTCATTGGACAATAACCACATGAGGTGCAAGAAGAAAAAACAGCAGTGTTATTTCTCAATAACATGAGAAAAGGGTGCATCCATTTAATAATAGTCACTATTAAAGGACAACGTAGAACAATCCTGAATGCTCATGAACTTTGGTATGTATGCACATGTATAAGTTCAAATCAATGCAGTGCTTAACAATTTTTTTTTTTTAGACCATAATCGTTATTTGTCTCAGAGAGCACATAAAAGTGCTTTAATACAGACTTGACAAATTTGAATTAAGCATAACATTCGACCGCAACTGGAGAATTCAAACAAATAGACCAACTTTGGTTAACGAGCTTCTCCTGTGTATTAACATTACAGAAGCATAAAAATGATTTTGGTGATTAGTACCATCGCTAATAAATTTGTTGAGCACTGTAGATATTTCCCCTGAGTGTCTCCTTAACCTGTTAAGCCTCTTTCACACCGTTTCCCACCTTTCACCTGCCTGTTGTCTGTATTTATGCAAAGTTGGTTGGACAGTGGACAGATATGTTTATCTTGTCCTTGCGTCTTGTCTTCCTCACTGGATTCTTAGATGAGTTTCCAGCCATTATTTTGGTTTTGTATATAGGTGTAGAAATATTTAAAAATACAGGACTTGTATGTCAACATGAAATGATATGGCACATATCTAAAGGATTTTGCCCACAATTAAAATGCCACTCTGAAATGATTGTATCAGTGCCGTTTTTGGAGGTAGCCAATTCTTACACGCTATTGTCTGTTTGTGAAATCACGTTATCCTATTTTATGACTTGCCTTGGTCTTTTGTTTAAACACGAGACGAAGCTCTTTGCAGGTATTTCTGTCACGATGCACGTTCTGCTGCTTTCCTTTGGCGATAACATTGGTCAAGCTGTCAGCGAGGCTTCAATGAGTTTTTACAAGTCTTTGCCATTTCTTTCTATTCATATCCCTACAAAGAAGCCCATTCACACATGCATGCACACATACAAAGGCACATTGGAAAGGAAACAGACAGACAAGTGACCCTATCATCTCAAATAGAAGCCTTGACGACAAGTAGTTTTTGTCTGCTTTTAATCACACCTCACAGCTGGCTGAGTGAAAGTAAGTTGTGGGGTACTTGATAATGTCTTGGGTCACTGGAATTAATTATTTTCTCTATGGCACTTTTACATGCTTATGGATTGTTTTTTATATGTATTAGGATCAAGACCTTTTTTTTATTTTAGCTTTATTTTAACACATACAGCACATATGTTCAAATCTGTTGGTCATCTTGTCGCAAGACGCTCCTACCACTGTCAAGAAAGTAAACCACGTTATTCTGTGATCAGATATAATTTGCTTGCACTCCTGAAGAGAAAATACGTTTTAGTGGTTGAAGGTTATACTTGAGTTAAGAGAGCCCCACCCAGTCAGTCGGCTCAAATTTGGGTATATCAATTAAGTTTGATTTTTTTTTTCCTCCTATGTAATTTTGTAAAACATTGGGAATTAATTGAAAATTATTGAGGGTATCAAATTACTTAATGATGCCAGATTATCATTTAATGACAGGTAGTCTAATACGTCTGTATATTTACATCAGTATGTTCATACTCTGTAATTTTGTAAAATATTGGGAATTAATTGAAAATTAAAGAGGGCATCAAATAATTTAATGATGCCAGATTATCATTTAATGATAGGTGGTCTAATACATCTATATATTTACATCATAATGTTTATTCTTGCACTCGGAACCTTTTAAAAGTAAAACGAAGGGGGGTAGTCGCCAGGATTTACTTATTAATTTTATTTTTTTTCTTCAAACAAGTTTGGGATTAATTGCAGAAAACGTTAGCGGCTAATTTCCATCAGCGGAAATGTTAGCATTTAGTATGTGCCTCGTCTTCTAAATAGGGTTCTTTAGTTATCTCCAAGATGTGATTTGTGGCCTAAATATACTGTGGCACAAACTTCTATTTATTAGCTTTGCTTTTTTCGTATTTTTATCTTTTGGAAGCAGTTGTATCAGTTCATTTTTCTGTTGTGGCGTCCACATTAGCCTCGTAATGATATGCTTTGTAGCTACATAAAAGGCAAAGTCAAAATATCTTTGATGTTTAAAATTATATTTGACATGACAAAAAAAGAAAAACTGTCCAAAAGAAGTCATATAATACAAACATTGTACCAAATGCACCAAATGTATCTCGTGCAGACTTGCCATTCAACAAATCAGCAGCCTGATCGTCATCATGCTATCCACTAATACTCCTGTGAAAAATTGGTGGATGAATAGATGCTTCACACATCTATTTAGCAAACAAAATGCATCTTGCATGGTGGACATGCGTTACCCGATCAACAAAATGGCAACATTGATCGTGGAGGTGGCCCTCAGCCTCATGAAGGTCCCATGGTCTGCCTTGTGAGCCTTTCTTGTTCCCGCTGTAATCGCCTGTGAAAAACAAGTTAGCGATGCTTTGCACAGCCTCCCAACACAGATCTTGGCTATCTTTATTTTTGTGATTCGCTTTGGCTTCAGAAAGATTTGTTGAGCAATGCTAAATTGAGGCGCATCACAAAGGGATAAGACTTATC
Organism: Syngnathus acus; assembly: GCF_901709675.1. Taxonomy (NCBI): domain Eukaryota; kingdom Metazoa; phylum Chordata; class Actinopteri; order Syngnathiformes; family Syngnathidae; genus Syngnathus; species Syngnathus acus. The sequence goes on along the minus strand of NC_051088.1, from coordinate 11,951,194 downwards.
GTCTTTTGACCAATGTATCACATGTTCTGCCTAATTTCCCCCTTTAACCTCTGTGCTCACGCAATTTGGGGCCACGATGCAAAACAATTTGACTCCAATTCCTCCGCACACACATTGGATTTTGTTCAAAGAAGTGGCGAAAGGCCTCTGCAAAGCTAAGCACTGTGTTTGTCTAGCAAATAGCTAATAATCTTGATTACTGAGATTTGGCTATGGTGGGCAAAACTGTCAATGACACCCCGCAACTTGTAAATGAACTTTGAAATGATATGGGGTGGGTTAAAAATTGCCTCCATTTAAAATTGTATTAGTGTTTGAGCTAATGTTTGTGTTTCACATGTTGAGCAATCTCCATGCTTTGCAATATGGACCACCCCATGGGACCAACCCAGGCAATAGACTGAGGCGGCAGAATAAAAGATCTTAATTGAGGAATGGGTGTGTGAGCTCCCAGAATATTTGAGGAAAGAAACAAGCAGGCAAAGACAAGCAAGATAAGAACAAGCTGTTGCTATGAACACCGAAGGGAGTAGTTCTTAGACGGTGGGTCAAGGCCCAAAAAGTGGGTCGCGGGCCAGCTATGGACAGCTAATGAAGAAAAAAAATACAGGTTGTTTCCTTGGCATTTAATGGTTTCAAAAGTTGTACATCATAGTTTGGTGGTTTGGGTCATGCTGCAAAAGCAGGCTAAGTTTAGTTTTTCCATTTTCTTTTTCCATTTGTGCGTTTTCGGTATTTACTGTCATTAGCATAAGTTAGCGCGTTCCCACTTACCTACAAAAACAGATTGGAGGCAAGCTCCAGCAGAAAACGATGACTACTTTTAAATTCAAATATTGAATATCATGGGACAATCATGAGTTTCAACTCTGAAAATATTAGTTAAGGGACAAGAAAAGTAACTACCTTGCATTGCAGCCGCTCCATTTACTCTGCAAACAAAAACAGTGCAGCTTAGCCTCTGCCTAGCAGAAGTTGTTTTTTCTTTTCTTTTTTTAAACGTACAATACCTATTTCGGCACTGTACTTTTGACACGTAACCAGGGGAGCGAGTGACAGAAATTGAGATGATAGAAATCTCTTTGTATTGTGTAGAATCCCACATTTGAAAATTCAACTGACACTCTGTTGTATATTTGTCTTGCACACCGCACTGTGAATCTGATCACGTACATGGAGACATGCAAGGAAAGGGGTTTAGTTCTTCTTGAGCTAAGATTAGTGAGAAAGGTTCCTTGCTCCCGGGTACCTCGACAGGAGCCAGGAAGCAGACTAGCATCTCTCCAAGACTTAGTTTCTGAATTTAGTGAGTCTCAAAGCTTGAGCCATTGTCAAAGCCCAAAACCTTATAGAGGAGCCATTGTCCAAGATTCTAAAATGGCTGCTTTCCCTTTGACAAGTGTTGGACCCTGAATTTAGATGAGATGAGAGGATGCATACACCTTGGACTGGATGCTCGCCAATCACAGACCACATTAAAACAAACAACCACAGCTATGGATGATTTTCGAGTCTTCAATGAACCTAACATTCATGTAGAATGTAGGAGAACGCCACAGAGAGGACATGAATACTTCACATGTGAAGGCCTTGGTCGATGTTTGAATCCCGAAGCTCAGAGCTGCCAGGCATATGTGCTGCGAGGCCCAAAATAAAATGTTGTTGTGATGCGGATAGATTAAAAGATAACGCTCGGGTTTTGATGACAGTTTTGAATCATTTGAAAATAGCAATGCACCAAGAATTGAGCCTTGGGGGATACCGCAAATTAACTGAGCTATTGAGAAAGATGTTCAATTCCCACTGATGTGGTTCACTTTTTCAAAAGCACATTCAATAGCAAAGGTGAAGATCTCCAAACCCAGACATCAAGGTGCTGTTGTGGTTATTGTGATGTGTTGTCTCAGGTCTAATGAAGGACAGTCTTAGGATTGAGACCCACTTTTTCATGCCTTGGTCACTATTTAAGTGTTACCAATCAAAAATGTCACGGTATAAAGGGGCCTCCTGCTTTCATGTGGTTCAAACAGACTATTTTCTTTTTGACATTCGTCAAGGCAACCCTGATCTAACTGATTATGAGAACAAGCCTATCACATGATGTGGATGACAATGTGTAGCACTTGAGGACATGGTTGACTGTTGACTGCTGCCATTTTTATCTTGTTTATTACCAGTGGAAAAACACATTAACCTGGCAGCTGAGTTATTCACATGTGCATCTTAAATAATATTTTCTATTTTAACCAGCATGCAAAGTATATAAAGTATTGACAGAGGGATGCATCATTTTTTTCATTTTTGTGACTGAGCAATGTCTGCTGTATGTTTGTAAGAGAAGCAATTTTTCTACATGCGGTACTCTCTTGCTGCTAAGTATTGACACAATGAGGCCCATTTTTGGAAAAAACATTTTGGTTTGCTGTCAAAGATGAATATGACACAGGCGCTCAACGTTTCAGGCGCTTTTATGTTTGAACTCATGAGTTGTGCATCTCTTCTCTAAAATATATGATATGTGATATATGTCTGTGTGTGTGTATATGTAGATATGTGTGTGTGTGTGTGTATATATTGAATTTATTGAATTGAAAATTGTTTCAAACATGTAAACTACACATCATCAATCAAATGAAGACAAATAAAATAAAAAGCAAAAACAAGGTGAAAGTCATTTAAATTCTATATATTATTATATATAAAAGTGTATAAAAGTGACTGCATGGAAACATTGAAACTGCTGCGATAGACAGCGGCGACGCGTTCCGATTTACAAACAACGTCGTAAGCTGAGGACCCCCTGCATTGTGAGTGTGAGAGAGACGAGAGAGACCGCTTCCATCCCATTGGCTGCGTCAACTTGTTGGAGCTTCTGTTTAAATAAAAGAGGCTCTGAGGAACCTATCACTGGTCCCGACATTTCCGCCCGAGTGCCAAAGTCGTGCTTTCTTGACACGGTGCCTGACACATGACGCAGTCCACGTGGACCCACGCCGCTCCCACTAGGCAACTTTCCTCGCCCTTGAAATTAATGCCACCGCATGCATCCTGCTTTCTTCAACACGCTGGACCTCTCAAAGTGGCTGCCACCTTTTGTTTGGGGGGGATCCAAGTTGTTTCTCACATTCGTTTCTAGTGGGTTTTTCTTGCATATTAAACAAGTGACAGACAATGACGGCGTTACCCGGAACCGTGCCGCGGATGATGCGCCCGGCCTCTGGGCAGAACTACCCAAGGACCGGGTTCCCTCTGGAAGGTATTTCTTTTTTTTTTTTTTTTTTTTAAATAACGATCTTTATTCATTTATACAAGGGGAGATTAATTCTTAAAAAAAAAAGAACGCTGTCAAGTGTAACTTTGTTTTATTATTTTTTTTATGATTATAAAACACACTCAACGTGATTTTTCGCCTTAAGTAGCCTATGTAATGCACATTAACATATGTTAGATGAACATTGTTTTGTTGTGGTGCAGAAGAGCACTGCGTGTATGCAGCACGCAAATTGGCCATTACAATCTCACGACAATTATAGGCAATATAAAAATCTGAAAATGTTTATATATATTAAAAAAGGCGCCGCTTACGCGTCTTTTGGTTCCTCTGACTGGTTTGCATTCATAAACCCTTTAACTATCCTCTCAATAATTAACAAATCATGAGTATAACACATAATCAATTTTAAGCACCTTAGATACCAGCTCACAACTGGGTGAACGATTTTAAAAAACATCGATTTGACATTTATGACACGTTTTATTTTAAGAATGAAATAAATTGTGCTGCATGTTACGCGCCTCACAGATGAGATCAAGAAAAATATGGATCATATTTTTCCGCAATATTTTCATGCATTCGAAATTGGCAATAAAATAAACGCAGAGAATTCATTTTCTATCAACGTTGTATACCTAAATCGCCTATATATGTTTCCACATTTTGTGTGGCTCCTATTTTAGAATCTGTTGATGAGAATTAAAAATACGTTTTTCTAAATTGACCTTAAAAGGCTGCAACGAAAGGAAAATGAAAGCGTAAGACATTTTTAATTTTTAAATAATGACCCGAGGTTTAAAAAAAATCGTTACCTAATGTGGGATTTAGGCCTATACCCATATTGAAGTAGGCCAAACAATAAAAAACGTGAAATGATCAAAAATAACTAAACCTGCCATTGTATCATTTGAATAAAAACGAATGATTTCCTCCCACCGTGTCGGTGGGCCACGCAGTGTCTACACCTTTAGGCCAGGGCCGGGTCAATCAGTTAGGGGGCGTCTTCATCAACGGCCGACCCCTGCCCAACCACATCCGCCACAAGATAGTCGAGATGGCCCACCACGGCATCCGACCGTGCGTCATCTCCCGCCAGCTTCGGGTATCCCACGGGTGCGTGTCCAAGATCCTGTGCCGCTACCAGGAGACCGGCTCCATTCGGCCTGGGGCGATCGGAGGCAGCAAACCCAGGGTGAGCATTTCAATGAGAAACATTGCGCAATTAATACAAAGAAAATAATGCAGTTTCTGTACAAACGACATGTTCAAAAGCTGACTGGATTCATTTAATTGAGTTGAAGTTGGAATCTTTTTATTGCAGTCCAGAAATGACAACGGGAATTTGTGATAGATATGCCAAATAACGATTACATTTGTGGATTTTATTGCAGAAAATGTGGAATTTGGGTAAATAGTTCTGAATGAAGCTGAACAGCATGGCGAACCCTTTTGTTGAACGTCTCTTAACTTAAATTGTGTAGCTAGTACGGAAAATTGTATTATTTAGAACGTGAAAATTATGTCTGCATGTCCAGAATGAGGTGATTTTTATACTTTTTTCTAAATTGGAATGGTTAGAATGCAGGCGTTGGTGATAAATATGGGGGAAATGTGGAATTTAAAAAAGATGGTGAAAAATAATTCTGAAAACATTCCGAATGGAGATAAATTGGTGGAGAACTTTTTTGTCGAATGTCTCACTTAAATTTTGTGAGGGTAGTGTGGAAAATGGGAAATTTTGTAAATTGGAATAGATTTTCTTTTAATATCTTCACCATTCACACAATCAGAGATGTGCAACATGCATGCGGCTGCGTGTATGTATGTATTTATAAATAGGGTGCATGAATAAATAAATAAATAAATAAATAAATAAATAAATAAATACCCTCCAAACTGAAAGTCAGTGCGAGTGACGTGGCTGTGTCATCCGGGGCCCAATGCAGCAGGTCGCGACGCCCGACATAGAGAAGAGAATCGAGCAATACAAGAGCGACAGCCCGGGAATATTCAGCTGGGAGATCCGAGATAAACTGCTCAAGGACGGCGTGTGCGACAGGAGCAGTGTCCCTTCAGGTGAGACACTCGCTGGTAAGATGCTTCCACTTCTTTCTTTCGTTTGCTGCCATTCAGTGTTGTATGACCACAGAATTTGCACATTTCCACTATTACACGCACGCACATACACACGCACACACACACATGCACACACACACACACACACACACACACGCAATAAGTATGATAATGGTAATGATAATATAATTTAGTAATGATATATCCTCACAATAATCAAATAATGATGATGTATTTTTATTGATAGTGAGTTCCATCAGTCGAATACTGAGAGCTCGTTTCGGCAAGAAGGACGACGAGGACGACGACGAAGACGAGGAGTGCTTTAAAAAAGACGAAGAGGAAGACAAGAAAGCCAAGCACAGCATCGATGGCATCTTAAGAGACAAAGGTAGGCCATGGGGATTTCCCAACAAATTGGGCCTGAGCGGGTCGTTTTGTAGCTCGGCTCCCCCCCAGAGGACCACCTCGTTATTTCTCATGTGTTATTGATGCAATGTCAGGCCCACGGGGAGCAGCTTCCATGCTTACTGGGAAGAGGAACGATGTGCCAGTCGATATCAATTAGACATGGTGTCTTTCTGGACGTGACTTGGAACAATATGTAATGTTACTTTATAATAGTCATTAAAAAAAACCTACATTTTAACCAACGAAATAAGAGAAATATAGCTCATATCTGTCTTTTTTGGAGGGTGTTTTCTTACACACACACAAAAGCAAACAAGGACAGAGTACACCATTTAACCTTTGTATTTGATTTTATTCAACATAGATCACACATACGTTGAGCAGTTTTTAGGGCTCAGTAAAATAAATGAAATGAGCTGCACTGCTCCTGAATAATCTTCAGCCCTCCTCGTTTGAAAAGATGAGCCCAGTGTGTGTCTCTGTCATCTCCTAATCATCGCAAGATTTATAGGACTACGGCTGCTAATGAAACTGTTGTCTGTTGAATAGGCGTCTGTGTTGGAGAGGGATGTAATAGCTCAGAGGCATAGTAAGAAATATATTTATCCCCTATCAGCCCTCACTCTTACACTTCCAGGCACATGCGCTCCCTTGCAGGGCCCCAAAGCAGATTAAATTGAGCTTTTATTTCTTTTCACTTTCATCTTTTTGGGCAGCTCACTTCATGGTGCCGAGCCTGCGGCGAAAAATTCATGAGGTTTAAAGGTTGCCTTCCGTGTGCTTTGGATTGCATTTTCAAATATTAATTCCATTTATTTCTCGGGTTTGCTCTTTATGTGTGTGTGTGGGGGGGTGCGTTTTAATGGCACGGATGTTGTTTACATATAGAAAATTATGATTCTGTGATAAACAAAATCAACTCGCCCCCCCCAAAAATCCCAAACAAATCCCAAATGATGGCTTTTGTTTGCTTTAGATTGTATATGTTTAAAAATAGAAAATAATAGGTATAATTTGAATCTCCCAAGAGAAAGGGACATTTTTAACATTCCAAACTGTCATGCAAGGATAAAAGTAATTGAACTACTGATAATGTATTAAAACAATTTTTCACATTTTGTTGGGCCTCCCAGGGAAATTCAGGTGTACGCATCTGAGTGAGTTTTATGAACTGAACTCTTGTGAGGGGTCTGAAGGTGTATGATGTCGTCATCAACGGATGTTGGTTCCGCTGTTGAAAGCTGCAGGTTAGAATCTTAGCTCTGAGCTGGTGTTTGCATGTTCTCCCCATGCTTTCTCCCATATTCTAAAAATAGGTATGGTAGCCCCACCACACACCGAGCAACACAGCGAATCAAGGGGGGAGGTCACCAATGTGGTGCCCTCAAGGACCTATTGAATACCCCGCAGGCGTGTTCTAAAAATAGCTGGCCAATAATGGGACATTGTGATTTTCTGAGAATGTTGCATAAGTAACGATTTTAAAATATAAACAGGCAGATATTTATAGAAAATTGTTTTGCAAATTTGTGTATTTCCTAATTATAGTGATAAATCATTAACATGATCTGTGTCTTCACATAAACGGTTGTCAGTAATTGGTCCATAATATGATAAAAAGCATTTGTTGGTTCAAAAGTGTGTACATTGGGAATGTTGGTCTTGGATGCCATTAGATTTTCGCAGGCGTACCTCGTGTTGTGAGTGTTATGTCAGTGAGTGTTGGATTTGAGAGCACAGCTACTTGAGATCACCAAATGCGGCGGTCGTCTACAGTGACAGTCTAAGGCCCGTTGTATTGCAGCTATTGATAGCACGTTTCCCCGGGCATCTGCGCTTCCTCCACTCCTCATGCACCCTCTCGCAGCGATTCTTTTGGAGTGGAATTGTGGGGGAACCCAAATGTTGGCTGGAGATAACACAATCGTCACAGGCTCCATCCTGGGCTGTGCGTCAGTGTATTGAACTAGGATTAACCTCCTCTTTCCCCCCTTGCTGTCTCACACCAAAGAATCAGGGACATTTAAATAAACACACATCCGCACACACACACACACGCGCACACATACGTTTTTTTGGGCTTTTACAATTTTCAAGTGTAGTGTTTGGATTTCTCACCAAGTCGTCCCACATTAATCACATGAATTATACCACATCTTTTTTTGATCAAATTTAATTCAAAATGCTCTTTTACAATTTCTCATTATTTGTTACATGCGAAAAAAGGAATTGGTCTTAGCTTGATTTGTTGGCCTTGCTAAACACTCAGCAACACTTCCAGTTTCACTCAACAGTGTAGTTCCTAATAGTCCTTAGGTCAGAGAATAATAAAACTGCATTCAAATAAAATCAAAATCCATCCAGATCATACATGTGATGATATGTACAAACCTTTATTGGCAGATGTGACCTTGGTAGTCTTTTCAGTGCCTGGCCTATTTCAAAAATGACAACAGACAACTGGACTCAGAGCATTTTCTTATCAGGACAAAATATTGCTATTGGTATCATTAACTCACAATATCTTATAATCCTCAACATCATCAATAGAAAATATGGACATATTTTTTAGACATATACTGATGTTTTTTCCCCTCAAATATGGCTGTATTGTGAACCTATCGATATTGTTGAAAATATCACATCGGGTTACTTTGTGATACTGCCATTTAGCATGTAATGAAAATGCGTTGCATTTTTTAAATAAAATATTTGTTTCCTCTGTGTACAAAACGACTGTAGGCAATTACTGAATTGGGTACAAATCAACGCTGATCAGCATTTGGCTGAACCACTTGTTGACACCCTTTCACTATTGTCTTGATGTGGACTTATCTGGGATGTCTTTTAGAAAACAAATATTTAGAAACGGGAGCCGCTGCGCTTGGGGGTTGAGGGGGCGTATCGGAGAATCCACTCCTGCAATGGGCCGTTCACAAGCCATCCCGTAATCCTCCTTTCATTTGGCCGACAAATGCCATGAATCTTGTCCGGCGACCCCATGGGAGGCTGATCGGGCAACAAAAGGGGAGCGTTGAACAAAGAGCAAACAGGCAAAGTGGACTTGAGGGGTGTCACCAGCCCGGGGGATCCCATTAACAGCCCGCGGCACAATGGCAATGAGAGAAAACACTCAACAATATCGCAAGACAAAGTGGATGAAAAGTTAACACTTCGCTGGGTCATTAATTGAGCCCTCCACGAGGCCATCATTGAACTCCCCCAGTGCAGAGCTCTCGTCTTCACAAATTTGCTGCGCTCCTACAGGACATTGTTTTACAACTCTTGAAATAGTTCCTCGTTGCTGCAAGTTAAATACTATCCTCGGTTATTTAAAGGTGTTTTAATAGTGACGACTTCAAAGAGGTGACTTGACTTGAATATCAGCTTCAAATGCAGCAGGGAAGAATTCTTTCATCCGCTGAAATTACCTTCAGTGAGCCCGCTGGACAACATTCAAGGATGTTTCTGCTCCTTCTCGTCTACTCTTTTGCAGTAGCTGCAGGATAGTAGATGTAAAATAGACTTCGTGGTGAACATTTCGTTTCAGTCTTTTCATCAATGTCCGCTATTTATTTTTTTTAAAGGTTGCCACGCCGTTTCTTTAGTTCGCAATGTAAAAGATCACCACTACTAGCTTTGTTGTTTTCATGCCCTTTTTTCCACAGCAGTCAAGTTGATGTACTCAAACGAGAAATAGGAGGACTCGTACCATAAAATGCCCTTCCCCCAAAATCACCATTTAAAAGCTGTTTTTTCTCTCCGTGCTTGTGTATAAGACACCCTCCGATTTGCTCATACCAATTAATATCAAAATGAAGAATAATGAATGAATAAAGATGACAAACATACCAATACATTGAAATTGCTTTTAAAGCCAGCTTAAAATGTTTCCCCATAGCTAGCATTCAAAATTATATACCGTAATTTTCGGACTATAAGTCGCACCGGAGTATAAGTCGCACCAGCCATAAAATGCCCAAAAAAGTGAAAAAAAAACATATATATGTATATAAGTCGCTCCTGAGTATAAGTCGCCCCCCCACCCAAACTATGAAAAAAACCGCGACTTATAGTCCGAAAATTACGGTACGTTAAAATCACAATTTTTCAAATCATGTACTTGCACGGTGATCACAAATTTTATTTTTTACGCCAGTCACATTTATCAACTTTTTGGGAGATGTAGAATTAATTAATGAATTGAATTTACGACTCATCAGCAATAGCACTTACAAATCTAAATGGGCCTACTGTATATATGATTGTTCATATGAAGGACTCCTCTTTGACAAGTGTGGGAAGTGAAGCGAGAGTTGAACCATCAACCGAGAGGACATATATTGTGACCATCCCAACATTTTGCGAGTTCTATTTTGTGTGTGCTTCAGCCGTCGGGAAAAGGGAGGGGGGGTTGATTCAAGAAAAGGAAACAATGCGAAGCAAATACTTGAGGCACGCAGGCTGACAGTTTATAAAATGGCAAGCATTGTGGCCCGAAGGCAGATGCATGAATACCTCTGAAAAGACTCCCTCACATTGACACGATTGAAGTAGACAACAGCAAAACGCTGAAAGGAAAGCTTAGACTGTGTGCTGCCAAGCTGATCAGCATTTCTAATGCTCCCACTTGGAATTAATGTACATCTGCAGTGGGAGGGCTCGCTGTGTCCACTCACTACACTTTGCATTGTTTGCCTGCAAGTACACACATCTCGGGCTTGCGTTGCCACCGCGAGCAGCTCGTGGCTTGACACAGTTCGAAGAAAAGTAGAAACCACAATCTGAGTTAAACTCGGATTCACCAGATGAGTAATCCAAATCAGTCTGACTCCCCTGAGAAATAATAATAATAATAATAATAATAATAATAATAATAATAATAATAATAATAATAATAATAATAATAATAATAATAATAATCCATCCATCCATCCATTTTCCGAACCGCTTTGTCCCCACCGGGGTCACGGGCGTGCTGGAGCCGATCCCAGCGATCATCGGGCAGTAGGCAGGGGACACCCTGAACTGGTTGCCAACCAATCACAGGGCACACAGAGATGAACAACCATCCGCACTCACACTTAGGGGCAATTTGGAGTGCTCAATCGGCCTACCAAGCATGTTTTTTGGGATGTGGGAGGAAACTGAAGTGCCCGGAGAAAACCCACGTGGGCACAGGGAGAACATGCAAACTCCACACAGGGAGGGTCGGAGGCCCATAGGTGTGACTGCGAGTGTGCAATTGGCTGACAACCTGTTCAGGGTGTCCTCCGCCTACTGCCCGATGACTGCTGGAATAGGCTCCGGCGTGCCTGCGACAATGCCCTTTGTGAACATTGATTAGAATTATGTAAAATGACTGTAGCCTAATGAGTCAGTTGAGAAACTGTTGTTAGTGTGTCTCTATGTCTGTATTGTGCTGCTTGTAAGTGGCCAAGGTGCAGAGGAGCAGCATAATGTTTATTGAATTGAGGCAAAAATGTGACATTTATTTGCCATTTTATTTGACATTTTTATGTTTTCATACCATACTATAGAGTACTATTTTTTTAATGACAGTATTTCCATTCAATTTTAGTGGAGAATGATATTGATGAAGCCGCCTTCCGAATTCCTCTATGTATCATTGAGTGCACCCCCAAAGCGTTTTCGCCAGCAGGCACATATCAGTGAATTCTTGATCTCTCACAATGAAATAATTTTATTTCTCTTAAACACATTCCGCTATTGCTTTTTTTTAAAGCCGCGGGCTGTGTCAAGCATATCTCGGGATGGCCTCTTATCATATTTGCGCACAGCTCTAATACATATAGCTGTTTATTAATAGTCTGCATTTTTTTTTTTTTGTTTACGGCTATTTTTTTTTTATCTACTAAATAAAGACGTGAGCATGCAAGAGTCCAAGGAGGGAAGGAGATCAAGACTTTGCATTTACTAGCAGTTTGCTAAGACATAATGCCCACAACAAGCCAGCATCTTTGTGTGGGCCGGATTTAGTTCAATGCCACTTAAATATATCATACACTATATCCTTTAGTGCACGTAGTTTGCCTTAACACACATCTTTGAAGTAAACTAGACGTGTTGTTGTGTGAGTGAGACCACAAAAGTTGTGATTTTCCAAAATATTTTTCTACCCCAACATAATTCAGCTCAAAGTTCCTAAATCTGTTGGCACGTATTAACTCATCACTGTAAATCTGCATAGTGCTGCTTACGGTACACTTTTGCTTCATGTGTTGGGTCTAAATCGAGGCGCGGTGACACAAAGACAGGAACAATGGTGAAGTGAAACAATGAGAGCGTCGTGGCGCAGGTTTTGTTGATGAAGAGACTTTCAGTGCCAAGTAGAGGTTTGCTTTGTCTGAATAAATTAGAACACTTGGGCCTCATTTTGAAAGCTTGGAAAATTTGTAAGTCAAATATCAGTATTGCACAGTAGGAAAAATCAAAGGACATGAGTTAAAAAAGTAAATATACAAAAAGTAGATGGAATAATGACATCATCAGGGTTTCGTTATTTTTAAAGAGCAAGGAACCACACCCCCTGTGGGCAGCGTGCATGTTCTTCTTGAGATTTGTTTTTTTCCAAGTATTCCTCTCAAGTTCCCAAAACATACAGAACATGTTAGGTTCATAAAAAGGCTAGTAGGCTAAAGACAAGTGTAGCGTAAAGTTTTCTTTCTTTGAGCAATATTGTAAATCGGCGCAGTTAAAAACGTGCGTTGCGCCGTTGTGGGTGTGAACACAGCCGGACGGCTTACTGGCCAATCAAAGCGGCCCCCCTCATTATCTTTAAATTAAACACCTATGAGGCTCGTGGCCTCTTGTGAGGGACGCCTTGGGCGTGTAACGGAAAACCTCCTCGTTCCACCGGAACACCAAGACAGGCAAAAAGCAGTTAAATGACTGATCTCAATTGAAATCATATAAAATAAATGTTCACTTTTAATTTCATTGTCATCACCTGACCCCATTCTTCTTAAAGATGCCCCTGGGCACCATTGAGTCAGTAGTCAAGACTTTGTCGAGGTCCTGCTTGCTTGTGGTCTTTGTGGATGACGACCCCCTGTGGTGTGTCTGCTATTTAAACCGAAAGCTTGGGGGACACTCACGGCTTTCTTTTTAAGCAGAGCTATGGCAAGTGACCCCCGAGAGACGTCCAAAGAGTCTCCAGGACCGTGACAGCTTGGCTCCACTTTATTATATCCACATCTATTCACTGGACTCTGAACCACTCTTGTCCTGGATCTTCAAAAAGAACCCTAGAGGGTTAAAATGACGCTGACGTTTCCCAATTTCGCAAAAGCAGGTGCATGTGATCTTTTCCTTGCAATTTGGGCTTTTCCAGAATTGCTGTCTTTGTGTTTGTATGCAGCTGTGGTTGTTTTAAAGTGTTGCTATAATGTAACAACATTTTCAGCCACAACATTTTGACCACCAATTTATCTAATATTCCTTGTCTGCTCTTATTAAGGTCATAATGTTCAGTTTTGAATGAGAAGCATTAATCAATCATAAAAACATTTTCTTATTATGCCTAAAAGCAACATTATTGGTCAAGCTTAAAGAACAAACACAACATTATTTCTTTGTTAAATATTGAACTTTTTGCAATTGCAAGACAGCATTTTTCATCCTTCCCGTATAAGCAAAGATTAACCAAAAAGCTGCTGCCAACTTGCCACAGAGGAACAGAGCGCTCGATTCATTCTGCTACTCAATTACATAACTCCAAATTAATTTGGTGATGTTAACTCTCACTGCAAAATTGAATTAATGTTATCATCATTAGGTAACAAGAGTGGGCCTTTTAAAAAAACAAAAAAAAAACAATGAAGAAATAGCTTTGTCTTGAATTTGCAGCCCTAAATGAATTAGATGTGCTCATTTTTTTCTATGGCAAGTTTTTGTCTTTGCACACAATGGCAGGGATTTGAATAAAATGAGCGCTATACTAATCATATTCTCGCTGCGACCAATCAGCGCGGTTGTTCTTCTCCTGCAGCATATTTGCAACATGTGTGTGAAACTTCCTATTAAGACCAATCACTGGTTGAACCTTTCTAGCGGCTCTGAGCGTCATTCTTGCTATAATCTCTGCTTCCTATTATAATTTGAAAAGAGGACCTCCATCCCCTTCTACTACCCCCATCCACTAGGCTGTCAAACTTTATGCTAAGGATCCAAAGCTTTTCTACTCCAAGTGACAATGGAGTAGCATATGATACATAAAGGATGGTCTCGATGTTGTCAGGACTGCCGCCTAGACACTTTTATGTGTCATGGCAGATAGCAGGAGAACAATAGTGTCGTTTATTTGTTATATTTGTTATATCGACTGTGATTATGATTATTGAAATTATTTTTCACCAGGCAGTATGAAAGCACTACTCCGTGGAGAATGAAGATGAAGATGTTTATTTAGATACCTTTATTTCACAATTCAATTACAATGCCCCTGAAATGTTTATTTACACGCTACATTTCATTCTCTAACCTTTCGGTAAAAGTCAGATGATCAAAAAAGGGCTGAAGATAGAGCCTTGAGGAAGCCTTGGTATTGCTGGGATTTAAAGGAATGTATCTGAGACTCCAATAGGTCTCTCAATGAGAACAATATTGAAAGCTGCTCTTAAATCATTTAGCAACATCATAAATGAAGATATGACAGCACAAAGTAACCCCAAGTGTCAATTGTTCGAACAGGCTGTCGAATGGATGAAGTGTCAGATGTGGAGTCGGAGCCCGATCTCCCCCTCAAAAGGAAGCAACGCAGGAGTCGCACTACGTTTACAGCTGAGCAGCTAGAAGAACTGGAGAAGGCTTTTGAGAGAACCCACTACCCCGATATTTACACCAGAGAAGAGCTGGCCCAGATGACTAAACTCACTGAGGCGCGAGTGCAGGTAATACACAGACGTCAACATGTTTGAGAGTCCTTGTCCAAGCAAGATCTCCAAGTACGTGATACTGTACATGCTAATTCATTACTACATCTTATTGAAGACTCTAAATCGTCCCACGAGAAAATGACCCTGTTTGGTTCTTGCATATTCTGCTACAGGTTTGGTTCAGCAATCGCAGGGCCAGGTGGCGAAAGCAAGCAGGAGCCAATCAGCTAGCGGCTTTCAACCATCTGTTGCCTGGTGGATTTCCCCCGACAGGGATGCCAACACTTCCTACATACCAACTGGCAGACTCCGGATACCCAAGCAATATTTTGTCCCAAGGTAGAGCAGCACATTTGATCTTCTATGAATGTACAATTGGAGTGAATGCTGACAATGATCCAAGGAAGGAATTAGTGGGACGGTTTGAGAGTTCTTAGGTTCCTGGAACATATTTTGTCAAATTTTTCATTTCCTACAAATGTACAGGCTGTGATTTATCTCTTTAGATGGCGGAGGTACAGTTCACCGGCCCCAACCGCTACCTCCCTCCACTATTCACCAGAGCGGTCTATCAGGCAACGACAGCACTTCCACCTATGGTCTAGCTTCCAATCGCCACAGCTTTTCCGGCTACACCGACACCTTCATGACATCTGCACCCGGCAGCCACGTTAACCCGGTGAGCACTGGGCTTTCTCCGCAGGTAAATCTTACACGAGTTTTTTTTTTTTTTACATTTACTGTACTTGTGAGGACTGTGGTGTGTTTTTGACTTTTTTTTTTTTGCTCAATACGGTTTCATTGTTGTAGGGCTTGACAACATATGTTCGGGTCTGCGTGCAAATACTTGCTGCAGATGTAACTGATCACTGAAGTAATATCCGATCAAAAACCTTAAATGGGATGCACTAATTCAGGTTTCCTGTGACAGCAGAGTTACTCAAATATCAAGATGACTTGCATGTCAATCCATTTATTTCCTCCTTGGGCTGGAATTAGGTGAAAAACTGACCAAATCCATGTGGAATGAGATTTGTAGGTCTGCTCCTCAAAGTAAAAAAATAATAATAATATTTCGAGCCTCGCAACTATAATGCTAATCCCACAGTGCAAATGAGAAACCTGACCACCACCAGTTCCAGCAATTACCTTAACCATCCGTTTATTTGATTTTCAATTTTTATCTTGTTTTCCCCAAAGCTGCCCTACCCCCATCCGTCCAATTTTCATTGACAAGACAGGCGAGGTGAGGATTTCTGACAAGAAAGGGATTTGCTGTTGTTGCGGGGAGTTGGGGATAACAGAGGTGTCTCTACAGCACATGTTTAATCGTTTTGTAGGGGCTTAATACTACAAAAAGAACAGCGCATGTATATCAAGAGACATGGCTCCCTTCATTTAGTAAAATCTCTATCCCTAAAGAACGCTGCCTTGGTTTACACCAGGGATTACCGTACGGAGGGCTACATATTGTTATGGTTATTGGTTTACTTGCAAATAGCTTTGACTGCTTGCATTACACTTGGCTATTAGGCTCCTTAGAAAATAAAATACTATTATTTCTGCTTGACAATGCACCAGGGAAGGATGATTAGAACTGATGTCAAGAGATTTGACCATTATAGGAATTTTAAAACCTAGGGTCGAGATTCAAAATTCATATTTATTTGAATTGCCTTTGTTGTTGATCATCAACTTCCAGCAAAGGGTGTTTTTAAATTCATATTTTTTGGAATAAATTCATGTACTTTGTGTTCTTTATCTTTAGTCAAGGTTTACTACACAAAGTATTTCATCAGGCAATTGCATTTCTAATTTGGGAGATGAGGTCTTGGTTAAAAAAATTAATTACATTGCCTCAGCTAGCAAAAGCATTAACAAACATCTATGCGAGGCTTTGTAGAAATTATTTAGAACGCTTAGCTTAAAATGTAGTAGCGCTCTGCTTTACTCAATAATTAAAAAAAAAAAAGTCATTGAGTGTTGTCAGTATTTTCTACTGTTCGCTGGGCACCATATGTAATTTCAAAGGCTGCATTACGCTGCTCACATCATGGGCATACATGGAAGCTTACTGCTTGTGAATGAGTTTGAACATACAAGTCTCATGTGGGAGAAATCAATAAGACTCATTCATTTCCATTCCCTGACTACAGTTGAGTTTACATTGTTCTTCCTCCTTTCATGGCATTCTTAAGCATTTATATGAGATAGTGGCACAGCATTTATTCCTTTTCTGAATAGCACAGGAGCTATGCACAGCACCTGACATGCGGTAAACACAATTTGAAGCAATCATCTTATATTTAAAATATACGTCACACTCCACATTTGAGCCTCCTCTTCACATTTTCAAAGGGGGGGAGGAGGGGGGGTGAACGTTTGCTTTTATGTGGAGACTGCTGCCAATTCAAAGCACTGCGGAAAGAAAAACGAAGCGATCCTCAGTGAGTAAACATTTCTTTAAACCGTCACAATATTATGATTGCTTTCCTTTTATAAAAAAAAAAAAAAGAGCTCAAATGAATTGGATATACAGTTTTCGAATCAGGTCACTGAAGGTGACATGATCACTTTCTACACAGTGACCCCAAAACGTCAATGTATACACACACAAAAAAAGAAGCGTGCTTTTTCTTTCCAGTTTGCTATGAGAAAAAAGATTTAGTAGCCTGAACTGCACTGAAATGGGAAAGCGAGAGAGAGCCAGAGAGAAGAGAGAGAGAGAGAGAAGGGCGAGTAAGGCTAGAATAGAGTTGGTTTCAGTGTTGGGGGATCAGAGCTGCTTTGGTTCTGTGGCTGTGTGTCTTTGATCCATATCCCCAGGCCTGCCTGCCTCACTAGCTCAGGCCTCTGCTCATGTTTCCAGACAACTGTCGGCCTGAGATAAGGTGGGCTGGTGGGGTGCGGGGGGTGCCTCTTCACACATATTACAAACCCCCCCACACCGCCCTCACGTTCGCTCTCTTATATAGTGCATGTAAAATGCCCAAGCCTCCTGTGATTTAATAGGTATTCGTAATGTAAAAAAAGAAAGCATGGTTTCAATATTTTACCAATTAAAAAAATATGTAAAATTCAGCAGAAAGAGAACACAATTTTTATTTAGACCATCAGAATTATAAATTCCAATAAGAAATTATGTTAAATACTATAGGAGCCAGAAATGGCCCAAAATTCACTCAATCGTGAATTGATTGACTCAATCGATCTATTGTTGTGATCAAATAAAATAAAAAGCCTAACTCAATGCAAACCTTAAGGCCCTATCCCATAGATTGGTGAACAACTGCGAATATTTTCGGATGCAGCAAACGTTGCGTTATCATCAGGGTTCGTTCAAGGTCGAAAAGTGCCCCAAAAGGTCGGAAGATGTTTGCCTGTACTTTTCTTGAACAAATAATATGCAACACCTTATTAAGGTTTTCTGTATTGCATTATTGTCACGAGCATAACACACAAACAACAAAATGACTTTTATTATAGGAACAACAGAGCATTGTTGCAAAGGTGACGTGCGTATTGCGAAATAATTTTCATGCTTATTGTACATAATCCTAACCAAAAAGAAGAAATGCTGTAATAAAATCAAAAGATAGTTCACGGTCATATTATACAGTCTGTGTTTAATGTCCATTTCGGATGCATTTCACGTTTTGGTCTGAGGGTATACAAACAAAACCAAATCAACCAAAAGACAATTTCCATTCGTACACAATTTTACATTGTGTGTTGGCAAGCTGAATGTCAATATTCGTCTCAGCTGCTATTAAAATTTGTGGCATTAAGCCCTTTGACTGGGCATACTGTCAAGTGGCAGACTCCAATGTCAACCAATCAAAAAGGATGAGCGTATATATTTAGACCATCATACAGGGAGGTTGGGAGATGTCGGGTGAAAAACGCACTCTGCTTCACTGTGGATAGAAGCTTAACCGCCACCAAATAAAATAATCAGACCTGCGGCTCCAAACATAGAAGAAACACTGAGGAATTAAATTTGAGGGAAGTGATCACGGATCAACATTTTTTTTCCAGACAAATTTTCACAAGCAACATGCATGTTAGATTCACTAAATACTCTAAACCAGTGTTTTCCAACTAGTGTACCGCGGCACACTGGTGTGCCGTGAGAAATTGTCCAACATTAAATACCGAGCGCATTGTAAACAGGATCGCCAAACCACAGGTCAGTTAGCGCAAGGCCTGGTCAGCCACTTGCTAATCGTGCATACGTGGCCACCTTATGTATTTACACATAAATACATGCATTTGATGGCATAGGCGTACGCAGCGAGGGTCCAATTCTAAAAGCACATTTAGGTATATGCTCACACCTGGGCTCGAACTAAGTTCTTTCCGAGCAAGAGTCCGTATCACCAACCAGTCGGCCATTTCGACCTGGCAGCTCTTGGCCATCTGCACTCTTTTGTACTACTGATGTGCATTCCATTCTTTTAAGTGAACTGAATTTTTAGAATCAGTTCACTCAAAAGATTCGTTCAAACGAATCGTTCAACAAATCGTCCCCCCCCCCCCCCCCCCCCACACACACACTGATCCTAATAATAAAGTTTTAGCTCCTGCAGAACGTGAAAATGACCAAAATCTTTTCACGCAGGTGTTTAACGAGGGTCACTTGGAAAACATATTGGAACGCGGCCCCGAGGACTAGAGCTTGACACCTGTGACCTTTGACCATGATATTTCCCTAATAAAGTGGCCTTTTATTAGGTACACTTGAAAATGGCGGTGTACCTAATGGAGTGTCCGTGTGATTCCCTCGTTAAGTGCACCTGCGTGAAAAGTTTTAGCTCCTGCGGAACGTGAAAGTGACCAAAAACTTTTCACGCAGGTGCGCTTAACGAGGGTCACTTGGAAAACATGTTGGAACGCGGCCCCGAGGACTAAAGCTTGACACCTGTGACCTTTGACCATGATATTTCCCTAATAAAGTGGCCTGTTATTAGGTACACTTGAAAATGGCGGTGTACCTAATGGAGTGTCCGTGTGATTCCCTCGTTAAGTGCACCTGCGTGAAAAGTTTTAGCTCCTGCGGAACGTGAAAGTGACCAAAAACTTTTCACGCAGGTGCGCTTAACGAGGGTCACTTGGAAAACATGTTGGAACGCGGCCCCGAGGACTAAAGCTTGACACCTGTGACCTTTGACCATGATATTTCCCTAATAAAGTGGCCTGTTATTAGGTACACTTGAAAATGGCGGTGTACCTAATGGAGTGTCCGTGTGATTCCCTCGTTAAGTGCACCTGCGTGAAAAGTTTTAGCTCCTGCGGAACGTGAAAGTGAGCAAAAACTTTTCACGCAGGTGCGCTTAACGAGGGTCACTTGGAAAACATGTTGGAACGCGGCCCCGAGGACTAAAGCTTGACACCTGTGACCTTTGACCATGATATTTCCCTAATAAAGTGGCCTGTTATTAGGTACACTTGAAAATGGCGGTGTACCTAATGGAGTGTCCGTGTGATTCCCTCGTTAAGTGCACCTGCGTGAAAAGTTTTAGCTCCTGCGGAACGTGAAAGTGAGCAAAACTTTTCACGCAGGTGCGCTTAACGAGGGTCACTTGGAAAACATGTTGGAACGCGGCCCCGAGGACTAAAGCTTGACACCTGTGACCTTTGACCATGATATTTCCCTAATAAAGTGGCCTGTTATTAGGTACACTTGAAAATGGCGGTGTACCTAATGGAGTGTCCGTGTGATTCCCTCGTTAAGTGCACCTGCGTGAAAAGTTTTAGCTCCTGCAGAACGTGAAAGTGACCAAAAACTTTTCACGCAGGTGCGTTTAACGAGGGTCACTTGGAAAACATGTTGGAACGCGGCCCCGAGGACTAGAGCTTGACACCTGTGACCTTTGACCATGATATTTCCCTAATAAAGTGGCCTGTTATTAGGTACACTTGAAAATGGCGGTGTACCTAATGGAGTGTCCGAGTGACGTCACAGACCAAACTGCCAATCAGGAGGTGGGGGCGGGTGTGGCATTTTTCACTTTCACTTTCACTTAAGCTTTTTTCCTATTGGCCTGTGATGCACATCACTAGTACAAAACAGTGCATTCGACCATAGCCTGCCATGTCGAAACAGCCGACTGGTTAGTGACATGGGCTCTTGCTCTGTAAGATCTTGGTTCGATCCCAGGTGCGCGAAAGAGCTTTTATTGTGCATTTAATTATTTATTTATTTATTCTTTTTTTTACCTCGTGTAGTGTACCTATTGAAGTGTCCATGAGGTGTACCTCCACATGTTGTCATATAAAGCAGTTAACCAAATGTCCGATTTTTATGTTTTAATTGGCGAATATAAAAACAAGGAACAAAACACCAGACAAGTTTTAACATAAATGTTTATTAAAATAGTAATGATAAAAGTAAATTTCAAACCAGCAATCCAATGTGAAACTGCAGTAGATATATTGGATAACAATATTTAGGCGTATATATGTATAGACGTTATTGAAAAACTACTATAAGTGTTATAATGTATTGACACCATGTAGCACTTTGAGATTCCTCCGAATATGAAGTGCGTTATAAATATAATTTATTATTATTATTATAAAGTCAAGATTACCCAAAGAGAAGCATAATCTCCCCGTTGTTGCATAACGGCGCATCCCTTCATGCAATAAAGTTAGCCGTTAGCTTGGCGAAAACGCGCATAAAAGAAGTGGTGCTTAAGTGAGTGGTTCTTTCTTCCCTTGGCAAATCGTAAATCGACATTCTGGCTTACATAGTTCACGTCAGGAGACGCAACACATTCACTGACTGATCCGTTGATGCACGGGAAGGCAGTTGACCCATTAACTCGTTCGCGAACGGGAAAGTCAGGATTCGTTCCCTCACTGATCCGTTCACGCGATGAACTGGAAATGCAAATCACTCACTCATTGACTCGTTCACTCACAGATCCGTTCAGTTCGTGAACGGGAAACGCAATTCACGACTCGTTCGTGAACGGGAAGTTACGTCATTTTCTTCTTCGTTTTGAGTTACGGCGTGGTGGCACCAGCTTCAATGCGCATTACCGACACCTACTGGTCGAAGTCATATGAACTGAAAAAAGTGACTGTTCTTAATGTCGCAATATTTTATAGAGCTAGTCTAAAACAGTAAACAAAGCCATATTGATTCTTTTGGATTTTGATCACAATCACTTTCAATAGTTTATTCCTTACACTGTCTAAAACCTTTTTTCAAAAACTGTCACTTTCATTTACAAAAGAAATACAATTGAAAGAATATTTAGTATTTATTTTTATTCAATTATTCGACTCTCCATACATATATAGGAATAGACCTTTACGCCTTTTGTTGTAATATAACAGATTTTAATATAGAAGCTGGTGTAACGCTTAACAGATTTTTGTTGGTGGTGTGCCTCGAGGTTTTTTCCAATGAAAAGGTGTGGCGTGAATGAAAAAAGGTTGGGAAACACTGCTCTAAACTGTGATTGTGAATGCTTATTTGTTTACGTATATGTGCCCTGCGATTGGCAGGTGACCAGTCCAGGGTGTTCCCCACCTCTTTCCATCAGTAAGCAATGATAGATTTCATGGTTTGAGGTATGCATGGTGAAGCGTGCAGGAAGCAGAGGATACCGATACTCGCAGAGAATACCGATACTCGCAGAGGATACCGATACTCAGAGGTTCCTCGATTTCAGTTAGCAGGTGGAATGTTTTCGACGCTCAATCCCGCCACCTAAATACACAATTAAGAAACAGCGGCATGCATGCAATTGCCGGCCTTGTTCGATGTTTTGCGTTCACACGAATTTATTACTCACACTTGTCTTTCTGGCGACGCGATTCAAACCCTTCCCCCTCCAATGTGCACGTCCAGCTGTCGAAGCGTCACGCTCACCACGTGTTGGTGTGCACGTAGCATAGGAACATTGCGATTAAGAGACTTGAGATGAGCCCTTTTGATGCACTGATCACATCCCTGCTTCTGTTTGTTTGCAGGTGATGAGCATTCTGAGTAACCCGAGTGGCGTTTCCTCCCAATCCCAACACGATTACTCGGTGTCGCCGCTCCACAGCATGTTGGATGCCCCTCTACCTAACGCTGTGCCAGGTCCCGGCAGCCAACGTTCGGCTGAGGCCTCCATTAAGACGGCGGACGGCCTTCCGTCCTCGCAGTCGTACTGTCCCCCCACGTACAGCACCACCAACTACAGCGTGGATCCGGCTGTGGCTGCAGTGGGCTACCAGTACACCCAGTATGGCCAGAGTAAGTCTTGCTGGTGTCCTGGATTAGCGTGACACTTGTCGCTTACTGCTCCCGGTAAAGCGAGTGTTTGCTGACAGGACCTCAAAGAGCATTATACCTAATCCCTCTATCATGGATGTGGTGATTGTTGGTCAAATGCAGAGTAGCGCAAGCTACTAGAAAGTCTTGTTGCTTAAGCTTCTTTCCCCCTCACTCCTCTTTTTCTCCTATGTAGTGCTGTATACGTCTTTATTTATTTTGTCATTGTCCACTCGTCCTTCTGCGCTGCTCAACACATTTTAGCCGAAATTCTTAATCAGATGTAGATGATTTGATTCCAAACCTGCCCTTGTCTTTTTTTCTCCACCACATCAGACAGTAATAATAATAATAATAATAATAGTAAATGTGATATAGTAAAATATTTGTAATACTTGTGTAAGCATTAGGTTCAGCAACAGGTGAAATGGGTTTTTTTTTTCCTGAAACGTCATAGCTATGATAACAAATGCATCTGTATTGCGCAAGTTTTTATAGGTCAAACTGCCATCACAACTGTCATTGGCTTGACAGAACAGACAGACAGAACACAAGGCTGCAGGAACAGCTCACACTGTCATCTAGTGGAGGAATAAGAAACTGGACTGCAAAAATGCATTACCCTATTTGGGTGGATACATTTTCAGTCGGTTTCAATGTATTGATGTGTATGGGGTGTCATACTCACAACGTCACACGCTTGGTGCACAAGCAACATGGTGCATTCAGGGTACGTTTACAATGTTGGGAACCACGCCGTTTTGCGCATGAATCCTCCTTTTTCTTTGCTTCTAATGTTTTTAATATCACAATTTACATTAATTCCATTCTCTTTAATTTCCCACCATCCGTTAATTCATTAATCACTTGATTTTGCTTTACATTTTTTGCTGGATTCACCAGGCGCGCCTTTAAAGTGGTGCCTCTTGGAGTTAAGCTCAACACGATCCACTCGGGGGCTGCATAGATTTTGGCTGAGGCCTTCCATCGACCCCCACTTTACTCTTCCTTCAAATCTAACTTTACTTCAGGCATTTCACTCTTGCTCTAATTCAAAAAGCACCTGACGGATTAAAGAACATACATAGGCTCCACCTTGGACACAGACGAGTCTCAGTGTGACTGCTCAGCGGGGGTTTAAGGTGTAAATCTGTCTGATGGGGGAAAGGAAAGCTTCACACGGAAGGCCTCACTAAACCTTCGAGGTTCCCAAAGTGCTCCTGGATGACAGACTTGCCCGCCCATAGATGCTCTTTTTCCTCCTTGTGTGACATTCTGCTTTTTTTGTGTACTCCACGCGCAGAAGCATCCTAACGGACACGCGCTCCTTATCCGCACACAAACACACCACGTCATGTCACATTGCTGTCAACATGCCTCTCCTTTTCGTCATTTAAAAAAAGAGAAGCCATCAGCAACTCGACATGGGAGGAGATCTATGCGAGAAATGTGCTGAGCATTAGTGCCAGCTTTCGGAAACCTTTGATTATTATTATGGGCCTTTTGTCTGTCTGTCTGTTTGTCTGTCTGTCTGACTTGCTGTCTTCTTATCGACGACTTTGAATAAACAAAACAAAATGTGGATGTTGCTCGTATAAATGTTTGCAGCCACGTCACACAATGAGCGACCAAGTTCACATTACAACACAACCAAGCTAATTAGTTTGTCGGTCTGCTTCACTCACTTTGTTGGTCTCTCACAGAAAAGAAAAAAAAAAACATTTCTGTTGCGATTACATGGATCAAATTTTGAGTTGAACAAACAACATACATAATGCTGTAGAAATGTGTGACTTAAATTGGACTGTGATATGTGTATCAGTCCACAATTGGAGGTCAAATTAGTTGCTTTGGGTTGCTTTTATTTGGCCATTTTTACATTTTAAAGAAAAGGAAGCGATCAACCAGTTAATTATTTGATTTGTCCAGCTCAACCATCAATGGCACACTTTTTATGAGCTTTTTTTTTCATTTTGGGGACTACATACTGGATATTCTCATGCACCCGAAAACATATACTGTATTAAAAATGCGTAGTCAATTCTTCATAATTAAAAGTGCTAAATACTATTTTACTGTTTATTTTATTTTTATGTCAGTCCATTTTTTACACAAACAGGGTAACAGTTTTTCCTGAAGAGGATATGCTAGTTGAGTTAGCGGCTAATTCATCAAGAACAAACTCCTCTATCCTCAAATGAATTGTATGTAAAGCAATGTTACATCAACTCTCAATTCGTGTGAACAACAGCATGGAGATGCGTAGGAGATAACGCTTTCTCTTGTCCTCTCCAGCTGCAATGAATTGTCTGGCCAAGAACGTGGGCCTGTCCAGCCAGCGCAGGGTGAAGTTGTCCGACCACTCGGGTGTTTTGGGACTACTGCAGGTGGAAACCGGTCAGGCGTACTAGTCCTCGCTTGTGTGACCTCATCAACACAACGGATCACCTGCAGAACAATCACCTCAATACTCGCAGTTCTGTTTTGTCAAAAAGACCAAGTGTACGCTAAACATGTAATCATTTGGTTTGATATGACGATATTTTGGTTCATAACTGCAGGTTCCAGCTTATGTCATTTCCAATGGGAACATTCCATCCAAGCAGTCCGATTCGGTGTATTTTCAACATGTTTTAAGTTAGGGGTGTCAACATTTTTTTTTTCGCGGGCAACATTGTAGTCATAGCTTCTTTCGATGGGCCATTATGACTGTCAACCCAAATAAATGTATGAGCACCTCATATTATATACAGTCAAAGCTACAAAACAAACTGACAAATAACTCAGACGAGTTGTTTGAAACCCTAACCCTAGCTTCCAGGTTTGTCGAACTCCAGTCCTCGGGGGCCGCGTTCCAATATGTTTTCCAAGTTACCCTCGTTAAACACACCTGAGTGAAAAGATCAGTTCATTTTCACGTTCTGCAGGAGCCTAACTTTTCACACAGGTGCACTTAACGAGGGAATCTTGGAAAACATGTTGGAATGCGGCCCCCGAGGACTGGAGTGCGACACCCCTGCCTCATACAGTAAAAGTTACAAAACAAACTGACAAATAACTCCTTTTCAAATCAGACGAGTAAAAACTGGTCAAATATTAAAACAAAAAGCTATTAAAAGTGAAGACAATTTGCAATTCTAGTAATGACACGAATTTGATGCACAATTTGTCTTTGCGGGCCACATAAAATGATGTGGCGGGCCGTATCTGGCCACCGGGCCTTGAGTTTGACACCTGTGTTTTAAGTTGTTCCATGTAGCTGCGTTTTAAATGGATGTGGAGTGGACAAAAACAATTGGAAGACTTTGGGTGAACAAAATAATTCACTCAGTTACAATCAATGGGATGGTTAATTGGTGTCCTTCAATCTGAAAATGGAATTGTCAAATAACTGCAAACTAATTGCAATGATGAGTTTTAAAAATATTTGGGGACTTTGATTTACATGGACATATTTTGTTTTACTTTTCATTGTAATAATCACCTTTAGGTAGCTAAATACGCAGTCATTTTACTGTAAAAAAAATGTATATCTTTGTAATATATTATCTTATTAAGAAATGTCAGGTCCAAATAATTTTTTAATGTGTTTTTACGTGAGATTCAATGTATAATAACTGTCAGTACGACACCACAGATTTTCCATTTATGACGTTATTATATTCTCATTAAATAACACAAAAAGGCAGGTATTATTATCATTATTATTATTATGGTGGTGAAAACCACAGTGGATTGTCGCAAGTGAGTCCTGTTTTTGTAATTCATCCTCAAGTTGTTTCTTCACTGTTGACATTGACACATCTGTGTGGATCAGACATCAGTTGCCTTCTGTAACTATGCTCGCCTTTGATTTATTTAATAAAAGCAGAATTTGATTAAATATGGAATGCTTTGTTTGTCCCAAGTGGGCTCGGGATAGGCTTCATCCCACCTGTGACCCTGACAAGAATGAGAGGTACAGGAAATGGATGAATGTTGACAATGTTGACAAATTTGTCTACAGGCATCCTTTGTGATGTTTCATTTTTGGAATGGGAGAAATGACCCTTTGAGGCTGTGGTAGCTTTATGATTTCTGTTATCTGAAACTGATAATAAGAGTTGTCAGCCATTTTGTACAGTTAATACAATTGCGGACCTGCTTAGTTGAAACTCAAAAGTAGGCGAGAAAATAAATACTCCAGTAAAGTGCAGTTCCACGAATGTTCTACTTAATTAAGGTAAAGTATTTTTACCTCATTACTTGGCACCTCTGGTACCGTCCGTCTGTTGCGAGATCTTGGTCATGAGTGCTGAAACTCGGTAGTATTTACATTTTCCTAAATATGAACACTTCAAGGCACACATTTACTGACATAGGCACTTTACAAAACAATTACCGACTTGGTAAGGTTGTATCATTTTGCACTTGATGAGTGACCAAAATACTCCAGGAACCCAGCGATTGGAATGCAACCATATGTCCCTTTTGAAAACAGGTAGGGAACAAACTCTCAACCCTTATAACATCCTCTGTAAAGCATAGAGCTTGAATTCTTTATCCATTGACTGTACGTGGTTTTCCAATGATTTTTAATGGTATGGTAATCGCGTTCACTTCCATCATATACTGTTCTCATGACAAAAACAATTATGACACGTTAAAGGGACAGTGTGTTGAATGTTTTGATGTTTCAATGAAAAAACCCACCATTAATTTCAATAATATGCAAAAAAAAAAAAAAAGTTCCATCACATCAACGTACATTTTCAAAAATATATGAAGATAATCGTAGATCTAGTCGTAGCAAAGTACGGCTCGCGCCTCACCATACAGGACATGTTTGCAACGGTTACTCAATCACAAATCGTGTAACAAATACAATGCACTTCATCACTTGAAAACTAGAAGTGGTTTGTGACAGCATTTTGCTGCTGAGGAAATTGGTGGTAGGCTTGCAAAGTGTGGTCTCTTTGAGGCACCATAACGCGCATGCTTCAAAATGGACACGCTTCGAAGTTGCTGCATTCTACCAATTCATCACTAGATGGCAAAAAAAAAGAAAATCAAAAATCAACACACTGTCTCTTTAAGGGAATATAGTCCAACCTCAGTTGAAATTTACTGAAAAGACATAACGGGATAATGTATCATGTTAAAACGTGATTTTTGGGTTCCACATTCGACATAACAAAATGAAGCACTTAGTTTGGTTCAGGTCAAAGGAAACAAACAAAACAAAAATTATGATTTCAAACACTTGATCCCATTATTATTTTTAAAACAGTAATTACGTAGGCCAGTTCAGGGTGTCCCCCACCTACTGACCAATGACTGCTGGGATAGGCTCCGGCACACCCAAAACGCCCGTGGGGGCAAGCAGCATAGAAAATGGATGGATGGATAGTTACGTAGCTAGAAATTTCAATTTATAAAACACAATAAGAATTGCGGCAACGACTTGAACCAGAGGTGATTGCATGGATTTGTTACAATGAATCGTGGAAGCCAAAGTGTATCATGTTTTAACTTTTGTTATGTGAAACGTATGTTAAAACATAAAAATTAGTATTATTACAACGTGATGTTGAATCTTTCTTTTTTTACTGGCATGGCAGCAAAATGCTTCTGTAGAAACAAAATCCGAAATACCTGTGCAATAATCAGTCCTAGGCTGTTAGTATAAAATCTTCTTAGACACACACAAGCACGCGCACGCACGCGCGCGCGCGCGCACGCACGCACGCACGCACGCACGCACGCACGCACGCACGCACGCACGCACGCACGCACGCACACACACACACACACACACACACACACACACACACACACACACACACACACACACACACACACACACGTCTCAAACAAACTGTGTGGCTACTAAAGCCGGTGCTTTACAGAACATACTGAACACTTTCGAAATGGGTTAATACAACAAATCTGACCTGAAAAAATAAATTATCTGAAGAAGAAGAAAAAAAAAAAAAAGTCGGTACATCCGAGGAGTAAGTTGACGCCATAGAGGATTTCTTTTGTCGTTGTTATCAAAATCAGCGTAAATAAAACAAAACATTTTCTCCCTTGAAGAAAATAAACAGATTCATTTTCCAATGAATGTCAACCTGTATGCGAGACTTACTTCTTTTGGCTGGCCCAGTCCCCACTGCATGCTATACGTTGGGGGTCCCAACTATCCTCGGAGCATTGCGCTAAATGAATCTGTGGGATCGCTGGAATTCCAGACACACACACATATTCCAAACACGGGTATCACATGTGCAACATCCTTTACATCTCTTTCTATTCCCCACGGAGAGGCACAGTAGTAGTCCTTCTGCAAGCTTGAGCTCATGTCTAAGACACGCAGTCTTTGATACCTCCAGGAGGATCTCCGCTCGTCACCAAATTACAAAGAAGTCTGCGACGGCCCGCCTGGTAATCCTCTTCATCGACGTTGACCAATAGTTTGATGGCCTCGTGGCCCACGGCCTGCTTGAGAGAATCTGTGATGAAAACTCCTTTCAGGGCCTCCAGCAAGGAGCCGTTGATGTAGTCTCTCCAGAATGCATCCAGGTAGGTGAGCTCAGAGAACTTGATGTCACAGATGATGGAGCCTAAGTCTCGTGATTTGAGGATAGTGTTGGCCTGGTTGAAGCGTTCAAACTGGCGCTCCACCACCTCTTGCTTGTTAGAGAAGATGTTGCCCTGGAGAGCCGAGTCGTGCTGGCAATACTCAGCGCGGACGCGCAGGCGAATATCTAGGGAGCCCACAACAAGGATGGTCAAAAGAATGCCGCACTTTCATTTTCACCAAAGTTGTGCTTTAATTTTTACACTAGTATGAACTACAAGATTGTTCAAATCAAATGTTATTTTTGACAGTCGAAAATATTCACGCTACTTCATTCATACCACAAGTTTGCTTCTCTCTGAAGTCAGACAAGGAATGGCTTCTCTTCCACACGCCGTTCGCTCCAGAAGAGGATGCTTTCATTCGGGATGCTCCGACATAGGGTCCTGTTGGGTCGGGCCATAGAGATAAAGGTTTTATTTCCCACTTTGTCTTACAAAGCAGAACTGGCTCGCACAGACTCACCCGTCATTCTGTGAGGCGCACCTTCCCTGCTCTTTGTGGCTCCTCGCGGTGAAATGTAGCGCACCGACGTCTCTTCCAGGTATTTGTCAACGGGATCTGGACACACTGAGGAAGATGGCTAAGGCTGAGAAGATATATCTCTAACTGCGCCCATCACATTTGTACTAATGGGCCACGTCATAAAGATGGAAGACTAGAGTAAAATCCCCAGCTATCACTCACTATCACCAATACTGCACCATCGTGCCAAGCCAAGTTGAAGTTACCCATTCGAACTGGTTAAACCAGTGTGAAAGCTAAATAAAAGCACCAACCTTTCTTCTGCTCAAGCGTTTTTAACAAGTTGAGCCAAAATGATCACGTGTTCGCTAAGTTGGCCATTAAATACAATCTCATCTGAAAAACATGATTTGGAAATGACTTACCGGCCTGTCGTTTCTTAAGTGTGACATAAGGCAAGAGGTCATGACGGGTGATAATCCTCAGAAGCTGGAGCACGTGTTGAAAGTTGGTCTCGTCGCAACGACCTTGGCGCTCCAGCGCCAGCAAGAAATCCCTTCCGCTCCTGATGCCGCCACGCTCGTACTCGTCAATCACATCGACGAACAAAAACGACAGGACTCGAACATCCCGGTGAGTCAGCTGGGCTCCGATGATATCAAACATGCGGTGGAGCGAGTTCAACCCATGTGACTTGTCCACTGCCTCCTCAGGCCAGGGCTCAAAACTCCTCAACCCTTTGGATACGCTGGAGTTGACTAAACAGGCCGAGACTCCGCTAGTTGCCAAAGTGGAGCCTCTGGCCCGGTGTGCGACAGCTCTGTTATCCAGACGGCCGGCGGTGGTGCCGCTCGCATTTGAGTCAAGGTGATGGGCCTGAATATGAGCTTGTTGAACCGAGTCATTGTGGGCAACCTGCTGATGAATCGCCCCGCCGTGGAGTTGAGGCTGCTGTGATGTCATCGCAGGGTCCAAATGTACAAGGTTGACAACTGCAAATCCTTGCTGTCTTCCTCTGTGGCTAATGACCTATAAAAGGAGGAACACATATTCATTGTACTGTAACAAGAGGCAGAGCGACTTAAAACAATCATTTTAGCTGGAATAGAAAGTGGCTGCTAAATCCAAACACTAAATATAGAAGCATTGAAAGTCATCAACATAGAAACAATAGTCAATAAATAAATTTGGAATGGTTGATTAAAACAGTAATCTGCAGAATAGTTTAGTCTTTTGAGAAGGCTTAGTGATTTATTTAACTCGAGAGGCTGAAAGGAACTCTGAATTCCTGTTAAAAGGGGCTGGAAAAAGAAGACTTGTTGCTCCCTCTCCTCTTTTTAATTGGAATTTTGTGTTTTCATGGAGACATATCTACTTTTTTCATGTAGGCAATGAAATACAGTAAACACTGAGAGCTACTTTTTAAGAGTCAAACATCCATGTTGCGAGAGGAAGTTTGAGCACCTGCCCTCTACACAAAATGTTTTTGTTTGTATTGATGCTAGAGAAACGTGCAATCTATTCGTGCAAATAGTTTCAGACAGAAGACATAAACCAAGACAATAACATTGAACCGTGCATCCATATTATTATCGAAGCTGACAAACTAGCTTTTATCTTCTTCTTCTTCTTTTTTTTTTTAATCACGGCTTTCGTTCAAGGTATGATAGCAAGTGTTCTTTGACACATTAAAATTATGCGGAAATCAGCCAACCTATAGTGTAATATGGCAAAGTGGCCGTGGATCATCTGGACTTGCATGCGACAGCACAGAGCATGCCATTAACCTTTGGAGTGCGTCGAAGCCCCATAACATGAGCAACTAAGTACAACTTGTACCTCAAACTTAAATGGGTCGCGCTACATTATGAGTGTCCCACTTGCCATTATAGTCATAAGGCATGACGTGATAATGAACAGAAACGTGCGTGAAATTGAGTTGAGGGGAACAAAAACGATCATTTGAGGGCGCTAACAGTCTACAAATCTTGGATAATGACCCAGCAAAACAATACACATTCAAATGAACACAAAATACAATTTGATCGTTCATCCTCGTGACATGCGTCTTATTGCTGCGGACGCAAGCTAACTTGAACCGTTCCGTCAGCGCTGACGTAAAAGAATAAAATAAAAATAACAATGGCTAACCAACAGTCATTTCAAGTCTAAGTGATGCCCGGAATTCGTTGTGTTTGACAGGGTGACCACGCATTGTGTTCCTTTGCTAGTGGAGAGGAGGTATAACGCCGTAAATACACGGCGAGAGCTAATGCTAAACTAGCTTGACGCGTCATCTGGCAAGGCTTCTTCGTGGACAAATAAATTCGTGTTGCTTATCAATACAATGATGCTTAACTATATGCGTTTCAAAACTCTTACTTTGTAGTAGGACGGCGCTTATCGGCCAGTAATAACACGCGGTCTGTTGTTTTTCGGCACTAAAACACATACCAATTGGACTTTAAGATAAAATGAAAGTACTTCCTGTTTACAGTACTGTTCGTTTCCTCCCGAGCCGCATTCTTCTTCTTCTTCCTCTGCTTTGAATAATTAAACTTTATTGAATGTCACAAAAACTGATAACAATTATTAGTCCAAACACTATGTAAATGCAAACCTTCATTGTATATAATGAAGATATATTTTCGTTTTTTTATTTCAATGATTAATTGTTTCAAAATGTGACGAGGTTTGATGCTTCTAGATTTCAAGAATTATTAAACTATAAATGCGTATCGTTCCATTTCGTTTCTTCCAAGACAATTGAAAAAAATATATATTTTTCTCCTTCCCTTTCTCATCTAGATTTGATTCAATCGGCGCTCAGCAACCTATTCAAAAGTGAATCACTGCCATCTACTGGACATTGATTTGCAAGAATTTATCAATACATGACGAAATTTCTAAAGCTTATTTAATTTTTTTTGCTTAAACAGGCAGCGATATCTTGGGTTTAAATGGTGACTGAATCTACAATTTCCCTCTTAGCAATAACAAATAAACAGTGTTTTGAAATGCATTCACTTTGTATATAAAAGAAAAGACAATGAGGAGGAAGAAACACACATCTCACTGTGAATTCCCCCAGTTTCGGTATCTACATCTCTTAAAAACAAAAAATGTTCTTTTCACATCGACTTTTACATATCATTTGCACACCCACGTGTTTTTTTTTTTTTTTTTTTTTACAATTTGTAGTATCAGTGCCTCACAGATAAAAAGGAAAATCTGGGGGATGTCTTTTCTTGCCACTAAGTGAAAGAAGGATAAACTATATATTTTTCTTGAAATGGAATATGTTCACATTGTTAAAAAGCAACTCGTTATCCACTGCTATTACTTGAGATGGTAAGAAAAAATCAACGACACACCTATGTTCCTGCTCCTGCTACACCATGTGGGTGAGACATAAGGCCTGAGCCATAAGAAAAATCATTACTTTCCTTTCATTGAAACCAGGGCTAAATTTAGCTACTTGACCGGTGACCTTTAAATTTGTTCTGCAATTACGACACATTTCCTGCTGTAGACAAGAGACCCCCGTCACCTCCACCACTGTTAGAGGACTACTATTTACAGTCAAGGACATGGCACCCTTAAAATAGCTGTCTATCTGTGGATCTATTTTCATGAAGGCATCTGAACAAAGAAATACAACGTAGGACATCACAACTAACAATATCGTGTTATTTTTGTTACTATAATTCACTTGGGGTGTCCCTGAAGGAGGCACTTATAGTTGCCCCGAATGCCCCCCAGGCAATGGAAACGCTGTTCACTGCTAAACTGTTTAAGAGAAACCATTTGTACAATTTGCACCTCATCTAGCACATATAGGAATGTTCTTTTTGTATATACAAAACATATGTGCAGTCTGTTTATATTCGGGCACAAATGCCAAAGAAATAAGTCAGCCATCAGTTAAACGACTAGGCCAAAAAAAAAAAAAAAAGCACTGAACCTTTTTATATTAAAATATTAACACCCAAAGGTGCTCAAGGCAGTAAAGTTCAGCACATGTTCATACATGTTCTAAATGTTTTTATTTATGTGCTTCACATGAGACTGCTGACAACAATTGGTCACAATTTAACAAAATAAATCAATAAAAAACAATATATGATATTAATTATTAGTATTGCTAAGTTTTTACTTTATGCTGCACACATGAAGTTGTTTTAGAGTAGTTCACTCTTGCTCTCTGGATGGTGGCTTCAAATTTCTATTGCATTTATTTTTTTAAATAGTCCAACAGTCATGAAGTTGGAATCTTAACTTATCCTCATTTGAAAGATACCCAGATACAACTTTATTTTCTCTCTGCATATAAACAAGACCATCTCTTAAGTCCACCCAGCGCTTCCGTATTCTACTTTTGATAGGTGGCTTCTTTTGTTTCCTATTTATAGGCCTCTTTTACTCTCTGCTTCTGTCAATCAGCACCCCCCTCCCCATCACTCTTCAATTTTGTGGGCTGGGTCATAAGCTTTTTTTAATGCCATAGTCCCTGAGCACTCTGAAGGCTGAACCAGTCTCACATTTGGTCAAAGCCAACGAAAGGCCAGCAGCGATGGATGACGTCTACAAAGCAGCGGTAAGTACAAATAAGGCTGAGTGCATTAATTCTGTCTTTCTGTCTGATAATTAATCAGGTCAAGATCAATACCTATATCTAAATTCTATATGTATTAATCTCAGAACATTGTAAGTAAACATGCAATGAGAGACATACAGTTGAGAAGCCATAGTGACCGTTGGGCCCTTTCAATGTCAAATCAGCGAATCGTCATACAATATATTGAGAGACTTTAGTGTAATGATGTAAAGTGTAAAGATTCAGGATTAGGATTGAGTGCAGTTGAAAATAACAATTATGATTCATTCTAGATATGTCGTCTTACTTTTCGAACACTCCGTAGTGCCTTTAAGTCTTGACACAACTATAATTAGAACATCGAGAAACAGTTAACAACATTGATGACATGAGTTGCTGTTTGTGTTTATAGTCCCCCTTTTCTTTTCAGCATATTAGAAATATCAGCATGTTCCGCCATATTTTTTATTTTAAAGTCAAGTATGGTAAACCCCTAAGTGTAACAATAGATAAAGAAAAAAAAAACAGCTGGACATAAAAGGAACAGCTGACTCCCCATACACACATACATAACTCCATGACGATCAATCTAGTACACGCTTTCCAACAACCAGAATAGTAGGTGTAGACAGCGACGTGATATATCTCTCATAACGCCGAGTCGGGAACAGAGGAGCAGTACACTTGATGCTTGTTCTGTCCTGCTTTTGTCTCTAGGTTGAGAACTTGACTGAGGAGCAAAAAAATGGTAAGGAAACAAATACTTGAAATTCATTTTACTACCACTGAAAACATCTCACCTCGTGCAACTGAGAAACTGTTTCAATTGACCTGAAGTCAATCAATCAATTGATCGATGACATACCATGGAATAGTCGCAAATCAATATGCACCGATAAGATGACAAAATTTGCCTATCAATATGAACGCGAGTGTGAAATGTCTGTCTGTGTGTCCCACAGAGTTCAAGGCTGCCTTTGACATCTTCATCCAAGATGCCGAGGACGGCTGCATCAGCACTAAGGAATTGGGGAAGGTGATGAGGATGCTGGGGCAAAATCCCACACCGGAAGAACTGCAGGAGATGATTGACGAGGTGGATGAAGATGGTAAGTCAGAGCCATTTTCTTGGTGCTAAGTATATATTGTGGACTTTTCCAAGATGATCCATTTTTCTTCTAATTCAAGGAAAAACTGTATCCCTCAACAGGCAGCGGCACAGTTGACTTTGATGAGTTCTTGGTTATGATGGTCCGCTGTATGAAGGAGGAGAGCAAAGGAAAACCAGAAGAAGAACTGGCAGAACTTTTCCGCATGTTTGACAAGTACGGACGTGATTATGATTGTCACTCATTCTGAAAACATTTCTGAAAAACTCTTTATGCTGTGTTAAGGAATGGCGATGGCTACATAGATCTGGAGGAACTAAAGTCTATGTTGGATTCCACTGGAGAATCCATCACAGAAGATGACATTGAAGAGTTGATGAAGGACGGAGACAAAAACAATGACGGCAAAATTGATTATGACGGTGCGTATTTAATTACAAAGTATTATTAATAATACACCTATCATGAGTTTAGAAAGTGCTCAGCACTGTAGAATGCCAAATTTCGAATAAGAAGTTAGAATATAAAACATTTTCTTGTAGCCGCAGAGTAAAACCAATTTTTTTTTGTTTGGGAAAAAACACAACCCTGATCTAAGAGTGTCAGACTTGTGTTTATTTTCATGTGTTCTCTCCAACAGAGTTCCTGGAGTTCATGAAAGGTGTTGAATAAAGGATTGCAATGGAGGCCTGCACACGACGTTCGTTTCTTTTCTTCCGCCTGCTGCAGTGATTCCTTCAGATAGGCCGTCTGTCCATTCGCTGTGTGCCTGAAGCAACATGTGCGTGTCTTCAGCAGGCATCAAAACTCCCTGTCATTGTATTTGAAAATAACTTCAGCAAAGCTCCAAGATTGTTTTACAAATCCCCAGTCACACAAAGAAAATTTTAAATAAACTATTTTCAGAATTACGCCATCTGCTTGGAGTCAACTGTGATGAAAGAGCATCAAAGGTTTTCCTTCCAGTTTTCCATTTTTTTTTTTTAGTGCTAGTCTTCATTCTGCACTGATCGTGAGCCAATCACAAGTATAACGACCGCAAAGCGTTGGTGTCCAAACTATGGCTCGGGGGCCATTTGCAGCCCCCTATCTGTCTTTTATTGGTACAAAGCATATCTTAAAAAAAAAAAAAAAGACGCGGACTGCAACCCTATTGGGTGTTGAAATGGTTACCATGTCTACCCATGACATGATCGCTCAGGGCAGGGGCGGATCTATCCCAGTGCGGCCCAGGTTACGAACCATTCCAAATGAATGAAAAATCCCACACTGTTATCTTTTTTCACCTTTAACAAGTGTTAACATATAAGATCGGTCAATGCCAAAGTGGCCCTTGCATCCTTTGATTTTTTATTTTGTGACCATCTGAGGAAAAGGTTTAGGCACCCCTGCCTTAAAGACACTGAACGAGTCCCTATTAAATAAAGATGTAGCTTCTTTTTTTTTTTGAGTAACATAAAAGCTAAAAGTCAGTGTGACAAAAAAAGAGTGGAACGTGGGAGATGTGACATTTCCACCCTTGCTAACACCATTGAGGCTATTTCCATCCTCACCACAGTTTTGACTGTGAAGGAAACAGGGACGCATGACTATGTGGGTGTTTTATTTCAGAAGTTAAATGGAATAAAAAGTCATGCAGAAGAAGAACGCAAACAATGTACCACAAGAACAGATGGCTTCTCTCAAGTTTGCAAAGCCCCGCATTTCCTGTCCTTGTCTGGTACGCACGCCTACAGCGCAATGAAACAGGAAAAGACATCAGAAAAGTTCAGTGACACAGTTGGAGAGCATCAAAGTGCGTTTTTGATTGTAGCTTGGCTGCAAGTGAAGAATTGAAGAACAACAGGTAACATTTATCTTCAAAATGCTTTTGATATTATGTATTGATGTGTGAATTCAGATTCTACAGAACACATTTTTTCCAACGATAATTTAGCACAGGAGTGCAAACGTGTTTAGTTCAGAGCAAGTTACAAGTTATCAATAATGATTTTTCAGATTTTTTTCCCCATTTTATGGGGGTGATGTACTGTAAATACGTTTGGAAAATATTCAGATTAATGGATTATAATCTTGTTCCAAATCTTGATTTAAATCACGAGTAATCTGGAATTTCTTAACAAAAATGAGCATAATTTCAACAACATTGTGATTCAGTGTTGTACTGTTTTTAAAACAACTTTTTATATTCTAGGAATAATTTTTAAATTACATAAATTTCCACATCCATCTGGAAAGCCTGACAAACTCAACAAGCCCGTTTGTTTTATGGCCATTTGCTCTTTTAGCAGGTCAATCAGCAATGAGCAACCAAACAGCAGCAGAATGTCAAGTCCCTCCAGCAGAGTATCAGGTTTACTTGTTCCCAGCAGTCTACATCTTCGCTCTGGTGTTTGGTCTCCCGGGAAACCTGGCTGCCATCTACGTGTTCACCTTCAGGGTCAACCCCCGCACGGCCTTCAGCGTCTATATGAGCAACCTGGCCTTGGCAGATGTCGTCATCCTGTGTACGCTTCCCTTCCGACTCCATTACCACCTCAATGGGAATGACTGGGTGTTTGGCGACGTGGCATGCCGAATCACGGGGATCCTTTTCTACGCTAACATCTACACCAGTATTTGCTTCATGACGTGCATCTGCGTGGACCGCTACATGGCCACTGTACATCTACACGCTTACTTGAAGCTGAGGAGGCCTGTGTACTCGCTGCTCATCAGCGCCGCCCTCTGGGTGGTCGCAGGAGTGGCTGTCATGGTCTTCATCCTCATGGGACCTCTGGAGACAAACGGTACCAAATCAGAGCGTCACAGCTGCTTTGAGAACTTTGCTGCCCATGAGTGGGGCTCCCGTCTGTTGTCCTTCAGCATCTTGAGCCTCATCTTCTGCTCCCTGCTGCCCTCCGCCGTCATCCTAGTGTGCTACCCGCTGGCCGCTAGGCGCATTTCCAGGTTCCACACAAAGACGGCCCGGAGAGCCTTGAGGGTCATCTACACCATCCTGGCCATCATGTTGATTTGCTTCTTGCCCTATCACATGGTGTACTTGCTGCACCTGCTTCGCCGCATGGGGGTCATCCATAAGTGCCCCCTGGCCAACGCCATCTACAACGCCAGGCGGGTCACCATGGCCCTGGTCACTCTCAACACATGCCTGGACCCTCTGCTCTACTATGTCACCACAAGCCATTTCACATGCGAGGGCCTGAAGAGGACTTGGTTTAGAGTCCGGAGGCGTCGAGGTGTTTACTCCATCGCAGATGGTCAGTAACGGCTCCCACGCTCATCACCACATTACTTTCCTTCAAGCCAAGAAAATATGAGTAATATGAAAATGATTTTACTTTTCTATTTTTAGATGAGAATGACTAATTTATGACGAGTAAAGTTGTTTGAATTGGCACATTTCCGGTCTGGGGCGCAGACATCTTTACTTGTGGCTCTCCTTAAAAGTTCGACATGTGTAGTAGCGCCTCTACAAAGCAAGCGATCGGACCAAGGTGGGGCGCTACAATCCAACACCATTAGTTCCAAATGTCACGTAGACTGGCTGCTCAGTCTTCCTAAATATCTGTACATAGACTATACTGTATAAAGTTTATTGAGGTCGACATGCTATATATCTAGCCTCTTTCGCTATGCACACAGCACTTCTGCATTCTGTGTTAACATGTACATTTCCTTTTTAATTTGGTTAGAAAAGATGTATATGCATATATATGACTACTGTAATGTTGTTCATAATGTAAGACATGTCCACCCACAGACTTCTCACTTCCTGTTGGTGGTCCAAAACACCACGAATGTTTATTCTGGAATCATACACAAGAAACAAAGTCATTAAAAATGTTTATTTTTTTTACTCTGTAAAGCAAAAACGCATTTTACCTCATTTGTGTACATTATTAAAAAGTGCCACTGTAATAATACATTTTATTGCAGTGCACTTTACATAAAAAGAAGCAATAAACAAGTTGATACAGGTATGCACAACACAGGTAAGTAAAAAAAACGACGGTTGAATTCGGTGCAAAGAGGGTTGCGATTTGTCAGTGTGGCTGAGGCACTGTGCTTAAAAAAAGCTTGTTAATTACTTACCAACAAGTGATTCAGTTTTGGATTCATGTGTATAAATAAACATAATGAAATCGGGCAGTTGCCACCTCTCAAAAAACGTACATATACAAAGTAATTGAGGGGGATACATTCCGCCTACAAACAGAAAACTGCAGAAAACACTGAAAAAGTATCTAAGCAATTCTACAGCGAGCAAAGTAAAGTTAGGTTTAAGTTTTGAAAAGTTGTCAAATGACATCATTATCTGTACACGACTTAACTTAGAGGTTTGTGCTGTACCATTTTTTTTTTTTTTTTAAAGACAACAAAACAAAAGCCATACTTGTTATTAGCCTTTTTCTCAAAGTCCAGATGGGAGCCCTTTTTTCAGCAGAGTTGAAAGGAAGCTCCCAAGGTCTTCATCCTAATGGAAAAGAAATTTAAAGTTAGAAAAAGCGCAGCAAAGAGATGGTCAAGGATTTTATCAAACCTGTCATTTTGAATTCAGAATGTATATTGCCTATTTTACACTAAGGGCAGTGAGCCGGTGAAAAATTCCGCAAAAGAGCGGCTTAAACGGCCAATGTGAAAGGTGTTACTGTCAAAGCCGTGCTGCTTTTTTGTCAGTCTTGCCACTTTCAAGGCACTTTACCTGATAACTCCAGGAAAGCAGGATGACCTTCGTATTAGCTTCCTCTGATGAAGATGACACTTTGATGACGATGGACTCCACCATGACGGTGCCATCGGGAAGGTGTTGGATGGTGTACCCCTTCAAGACACTGCAGCGAGGGGAAAAAAAAAAAATAATGTGGTGCTCGCGCTTAGACTTACACACACACAAATCGCCTCAGGCATTTTGGCTTAGAGCAGCCCGGACCAGTTGGAGTAAAGAATTGGAGGACCTGACCTCTTGAGGTGTGTGTATATTTTTCGAAGCGTGTCAGGGTCACTGTGCGGGTCGTGGAGCTGCACGCGACACGTGAATCGCAACTGATGTTCGTTGAGTCCAAGCTCTTTAAGGGCTTGTTCCGAGGACACCAGCTTGAGACTCTGCGTCCGGTCAAAAGATTACATTTTCACCCAAAGGACCACGTTCACATCATAATGACATTTTTACACCACTGAATAGAACAAACAATAATAAACAATGAACATGTCTCTGCCTTTATCTTTCCACAAGCACAATATATGACTTTTGTTGGGTTTTAGGATTTTGTGTAAGTGATAGTGTTGCGAGTGGTCTCTCTTCAAACTTACATTATCTTTCATGATGAGGGTTCCGTGCATGATGCGAGGTTTTTTGGGATCGGGTAAAGGCCCTGAAATGGAGTTACAAATAGATACAAATACACAATTTATTCTAAAAACGGTGACGTATTTAGTAAATGTGCACACATGCAACTTCCAGCAACACATCGCAGTATTCCAATTGCATAGTTTTTTTAAGCTTTCCGGCACAAATCTTTGGTTAATAAAGTCAGACTTACCTCCGAGTGCCATTTCCCTCTTGAGAAGGTTGAGAGACATATCAATGGGAACTTTGGGATTTGTAGTCACTGTAGTTGTCTCGCCGTTTGCAGGCATGTAGCAGTCGATACCTGTGGGACGAGAGATAACGCACGTCTCACGTGAGGCCCGAAGGCTAGCAAACACGTGAAGCGTTCAATATCCATCCACTCACTGAACTCCTGCTCGATCTTGCCCTTGAGGAACTCCATCTTGACCGCCTCACCGTGCACGAGCAGCATGTTGCGAGGTTCGGCCATCCGGATGAGCTGCATGATGCCCTTGGCGTCGGCGTGGGCGCTGAAGGACATGTACTCCACCTGCAGCTTGACGTCCAACTAAGAGCATCACAGTGTGGTGTTTGCATGTGCCATGGACTGATTTGGAGCACAGAAATCAAATTATGGTAAAAGCAACCTTACCGTCGCTCTGCCCTCCATCTCCAGTTTCCTCTGTCCATTCAGGATCTTGTGTCCGATTGTTCCTTGTACGCAGTAACCTGGCATGATGACCTGTCAGATGATTTTTTTGTACATCAACTGTTGCTTCGCTTAATTTTTTTTTTTCTTTCTTGAAAGACACTCACCATGTTCTTCTCATTGCCGGCCCATTTCTTGAAGATCTGCAACGACTGTCCAGCGTGTAGCATTCCTGGTGTTGCAAATACCACCTATCGAGGCGTTCATTATTTTCGTGAAGCAGACAGCCCTCGAAAGTAAATAAAAAAAACAACAACTCACCATTGGTCCCGGGTTGTCAGCGTACGAGCGATCAAAGGGTTTGATGTGCTTGAATTCAAACATGTTCCTCTGCACAAATGTTTTCCTGATCTTCTGGTTGGTCCAGGTGATGAACAGCTTGTAATAATGATTGGCTTTCTCGGTCAGCCCCGTGGAGAAGTAGATAGGAGCCTTCAAGTTCATTCTCTCCCTGTCAAAGACAGCTAATTAACATACGAACAGAAAATGATCTGCGCCCTCCTCCTTCCCAGAAGTACTTCTTCTCTTACTACAATTTACCAAAATGTTTCCAAAAGGATGCAGAGTTCCTGGGCTCTTCCAAGGGCAAACACTGGGATAAGAACCTGAACAAAATAATAATGGGTCTGTAAAAGCTTGGGAAGAATGACAAAACCTCCATGTGAGGGTTAAGCAATACTTTTCCGCCTCGTTCGATGGATTCGTGCACTTTCTTCAGAAAGTCTCTCTCTCTGCATCTCTTTGAGTCTCGTATGGTGGTGGCATATGTTGACTCGGAGATGAGAAGGTCCGGACGGCACTTGTCGATCCAAGCGGCACTGCAAATGCGCAAGGCAACAGGGGACGAGTCAACACTAAGTTGTCTCAAACCACCCGCAGTGGGTTTACAAATTGTTGGTTCAAAGTTGTAATAGTAAGAGGTTAACTTATTTGTATGCATGCGTGACAATTAAAAAAAAAAAATACCCCAAATGTCTGTCTGGTGTCATGTTGTAGTCGCCCTAAATGAGACAAGACAGTGGCGGTTATGTCGAGCGGATGCTTCATATTAGGCTTTCAAGCCAGGATTTCAAATTCTTTTTGATGCTATAAAACCAATAAAACATTCAACCTTAACTTCAACGTCAAAAATGCAGCACAAGTGCAAAAGCATATTTAAGCTGTGTAAAATATGTTACAATATGAATGTAAGCTATTATACCGCTTATTAAAAAGGTTCACACTCACAGTGTAGACCACCGACTCTGAGCCCACTTTGATGTGCACCATGGCAGCACCGAGAACATGGCCAGCGTAGTATGCCTTGATCTCCAGTTCGTCATCCACCTGCACAAACACAAGCACAGACACACACCTCAATTAAAAGAAAAGATGACACGTCATGGTTCTAATTGGTCTGACATTAAGAGCCCACCTGGACAGTCTGGTGCAAGTTGAGTGGGATGACTTTCTTCATGCAATCCTTGATCATTTGCGAGGTAAAGAAGTTGGTCTCTCCCTTTTTGTCCACGGTGATCTTGCGGAAGTCCTCTAGCAGGATGGGGCAGATGGCCTTGGTGGGATGCGTCATGTAGATGGGCCCGTCATATCCCACCATCTCGCTCATGTAGGGCAGAGCGCCACAGTGGTCCAAGTGGAAATGGCTGACAAGAGCAGAAAGTTCTGGACAGGCTGTCTACAAGTTCTGAAGGTATTTGAGCTGTCGAAACCAACCTGATGATCACACAATCCAAATAGTCTGTCAAGCGCCCATTCTGAATGATGTACGAGAAGTCTGGGAAGCGTCTCTGGAACGACAACAAGATTTATTTTCGACAAAGTATATCCCAAAAAATCTCAACGAGTAAGTAAACACAAAAAGCAGGACACAAAGGACAATTTTACTTGTTATAATTTACTTGTCTTGTGATAGATTAGCGTTTAGGCAAGTCCTTAACTTTCATGTTTTAGGAATGAGAGGACAATTGCATTTTGTTGTCTGCAGAACACACACAATAACAAATGATTTTAGCGGTACCATGTTTATCATGCATTGCATGGAAAGTATATGCGATCTAAATGAAAGGAGAAGCCCCTGTTTTGGGCAAAGTAATCTCACATCGTCATTGTATCCCATGTGCATGCCGCAGTCCAGCATGATGTTTTTGCCTCCGATGGAGACGATGATGCAGCTGCGTCCAACATCCTGTCCAGCACCTTGAATAAACAAAATACCAGGAGAACGTCACAACA
Organism: Syngnathus acus; assembly: GCF_901709675.1. Taxonomy (NCBI): domain Eukaryota; kingdom Metazoa; phylum Chordata; class Actinopteri; order Syngnathiformes; family Syngnathidae; genus Syngnathus; species Syngnathus acus. The sequence continues at coordinate 11,907,201 of NC_051088.1, read as the reverse complement.
AAAACAAATGCAAAACATGATTGCTTTTGACTTGTTAGCATTCCGGCTAAAAACCTCTCCTGCACTTCCATATGTCAAACGTCCAAATATTTGAGAATACAATCGCAGACAAAGCTCAGCCTTATTTGTACTAAAACTAATACATAATTGTTATGTTGAATTTATATATTCGTAACTTTGACGTAGGCTGTGCTGATGCTAGCTAGCAAGTGAACTCACCCAGCGGTGTTACTTTTATTTCCGGCATTTTATCGCCCGTTTAATTTAAGCGATATTACAAAAGCGGTCCGAAAGTATGATTATGGACACATAGTCATTCAATGTGAATTGTTTATTGTCTTAAATACTGTAAAAGTGCGCAACTGTGCGGATTTCGCTCTTGTGGGGTCAAGCCAACCAAAAACGTGAACACAGTTTCAGATTCCGGCCTTGATTTCAAAACAAAGGATATTATAGTTTTAGATTGCTGGAAGTCACGTTTAAATGTTGCAATGACTGCACAGAATATGACAATTAAAGGACTGGAGGAAGTAAGGATGAGTAAAAAAAAACGTAATAAATGTTTAGAATTCACAAAATATGTCTTCCATGTTCCGTTCTACTTTGAGTGGAATACTTTTGTTTTGGAAACATCATATTTCCGGTGTATTCTGAACACTGTTGGAGTTCGTCCCGGAAATAAGCGTCAAATTGGATTGGCAGGTAATGTTTTACTTCATTGTGTCGTGTTGTAATATACGAATGCATTTCCACAATTTATCATGTTCATATATGATAGATAACTCTTGATGTAGCGTCAGTAACGTATTGCACAGGTGATCGGGTGGATATGAATGGAATTTTGTTTACGTAGAATTCTCCGGCCTCCTGCTGCCAGACCTTATTATTGCATTGTTTTTGACTGGTAGACGCAGGACAAAAATGACAATAAACCTGTTGCTATCTTTACAAAACTCATGTAACCCTGTGAGTATATCAGGTTTGTGTCACTTCCACAGGCCCAGATTTCTCACGTCAATTAGTGAGAATATAAAGATGAAATGCTTATTTGTACTTGTAGTGACAATTTTGTTTGTTGGATTACCATAAGATTTCCCCACTTTAAATGGGTGTCTTGTCTCAATAAAGTTTGGCAAACCCTGGACGAGACAGCCTCCCACAATGGCTGATTCTGTGACGTTAGATGATCCGAAATTCTGCTTTGAAGAGGTCCTGAGCACTTTCAAGGTGTGTTTGTCTGAAGACAAAGCTGTCATTCTAGAAAACTACGTGTCTGGCTGGCGAGGTCTTATAAAGTAAGTACATTCTAATGTTTTTTAAAAAAAAATTCCAGCATTGTTTTTTGGTCATGAGTACAAAGTATATTTTAACCTTTCAAATTCATGTTTATTTTCACACTGCAGGTATTCTCAGTACCACCTTTTTCATGTGTTGCCAATGGAACATTGTACTATGAGCATTGGGAGCATAAATTAAGATGTTAGTCTTCTCCATGTTCAAGAGAAGGTGTCTTTTCTTAAAAATGTCTTTATTCATTGCAAAACAGTCATTATGACCTGGCAATGGGACATGATAACTATGGTCTGAAAAAAAAAAAAAAAGCCAACCACTACATATTGCAATGTGATCTGCACTGCATGAGCACAGACATATTTGAAAACACAACTTGTTAATGTTTACCTTTGCCAGGTTTTTGAACTGCTTGGGGTCCGTCTTTGGATTCATTTCGAAGGATGCCACCAATAAGATCCAGGTCTTGGTGAATTTGCTCAAAGGAGATACAAACTCTCACTACGCGACCGTGCAGTCCATGGTACGATACGAGCTGGACAACGGACTGGTGGACATCGACAAGCGAGGCAGTCATCCCGAATCGGGCACTCGTACTCTCCTGAGGCTGCATCGTGCGCTTAGGTGGCTGGAACTCTTCCTGGAGCGGCTGAGGATCAGCACCGAAGACAGCAAGACGTCAGTTATGTGCGCCGAAGCCTACAACGAGTCCCTGGCGCATTACCACCCGTGGGTGGTGCGCAAGGCGGCAGGTGTGGCCTTCTGCATGCTACCAGGGCGCCCCGCCTTCTTTGAGGTGATGAACGTGGGCCCCCCGGAGAAAGTGGCGGCCGTCTTGGGGGAAGCCGTGCCTCTCATTTCCGAAGTGTATCGTATCACAGAGGAACTTTATGCGAAGAACAACCTGCTCAACTTGCCATAGAAACATGTTAGCATGACTAATGGTGACTGTTGCTGGAGATTGTGCAATAGCTGCGTGGTGGAACACCATTTTTATTTCTTGTGTAATCATTTTGTCAGAGCAATTACGATCATGTCTGGTGGAAAAGGGAAGCCTTTTTTTGTCATCCTAGCTAAAAGCTACTCATGTTTACAATAACTGCAAATGTTTTCAACTTGACATGTGAAAACGTAATGCACAACTGGGGATTGTTTATATATCTAATATGCTGGTTTAGCGAAATATACTGGAAGATTTAACAATAAAAGTTGTTTAACATACACAAACACAAATATTGATTGCAGACACATCAAGTACATTTAATGTAAGTACATTTCTGCATCAACCATTGAATGTAAAAGGCAAGTTTGGCCAAGTGTATGTCATGTTTTATGTGGTTGCTGTAATTATAAAACCTTTTGAAAAATGAACAGCATGAATTCTCATCATGTTAGATTATTTAAATTACTGTACTATTTTGAATCATTCCATCCAATAAAAATAATGCTTGCAGTATGTCTCTTAATAGTCAATTATCACTGTATTTATTTTTCGTTTCGTTTCATTTACCAATGCATATCCCCTTAATGTTTGACAGTGGTTATAATCATGATAAAATATAATTGTAGTGCATGTTAGACAAAATAGCTGTTTTTTTTTAAATACAGAAAATTACCAAGGGCTATATTTTTCATATTTACGTTATGCACCACTCTAACAATTGAGCATTCATATTTTGTTGGATAATTATCCCTTGATTTTCATTTGTCACAAGCCAAACATTGAGTTTTTTTGTTTTTGGGTGCAGTTACATGATATGAACAGCAGAGGCTGTAAAGCCAATGGTTGTCCCGACAACCGGGCTGCTATAGCAACAACAGTGACACTCGAACTAAAAGCGCTTCCAGTCGAAAGTTGAAAGAAAGCTTGGGCTAGAATCCTTCGTGCTAACATGGATGATTGCGCAGGTTAACACTTTGACAACAGAAGCAGAGAAACAAACAGCATCACTGAACTTAACTGGATGGATTTCACGAGGTCAAAGTCTAAAAGTGGGGCAAGTCGTGACATGGGTGCCGTCCGTGGGCAACCGGGGTCTGGTAGGACAACCAGGGACCTCTGCTCCCGACGCGAGCCTGCCAATTTTCACGGCAACTTAAACGCGCCGGACTTTCCTGACCTCAACAAGTACAAGGTCCTCCCCGCCATCGCGAAGGCACGCTCAGGAAATGCGAGCCGATCGTCCTCAGATGGGGGAGGGTCACGTGGTTGCGGCCGTGAGCCCGACAGGATCGGCACTTTGCTGCTGGCTATCAGGGCGCCGTGCGGCGGCAGGTTCGAGAGGCTCTTTGATCCCGCAGATCCATTGCGGACTGTGAGGGACTGCGCAGAGGCCAGGTTCGGGACCCGGTACGGAGAGGTTTCTATAGCAACCATGGATGTGCCACGCAGGAGCTTCACAGACTTGGACTTGACTCTGGTTCAGTGTGGCATCCACGACAGATCACTACTGTGCATCACACCACTCTAAATGGACAGGAGCAGGAATAAAAAGAGCCCAATTTATGTGCTCATTTTATTGATCCTTAGTATTTAGATTCTTTGACTTTTTAGAGATGTAAAAGGTATACATATGCAACAGTGATTGGCCAGATTTCACAATGTGCCATTGTTGCCTTCACATTTTAATGCAGCAGTTTAGCCATTGTATAGTGAACCTCTGAATATGAACTTTGAACTGGACATATTCATGATATTCTAATCTTTGGAGATGCAATTGCAACTCCTCTTGTAAGGCATACTGACGTGTTGCATGATGGCAGTTCAAGTTTACTGTGACTTCAGAGGTGTATTAATGCCAAAAATAAATCTTCATGGCCCATTTGCAGGGAAGGTGGCGTGAAAGTGACTCTTGTGAATATAGTACGGTTGATTCATGGTAACAGAATATTTTATTCGAGACTGCAGATACTCATCATCCTTCAACTGATGGTTGAAATAGTTTCGACATAAGGAACCACAACACAGTTTAAAGGCAACGTTTGATATATTTATCAAAATAGATTTATCACTACACTAGAATATTCAAAACGCCATGCAAACGTTCAAACAACAAATAAAATAAAACACAGCAAACGAAGAAGAACAAAATAAAGCACACTCGGCTTGAAAAGCCCGGCGTAGCAGTTTGCTACTCTGAATGAATCAAAAGTGCAGCTCAAACAAAACTTTCTGCATAGTCAACACCTTGTAAACAATAAAGCGGCACTGGGCAGATCAGTCGCTGGGACGTAACAACAGCAGTTGAGTGTTCAGTTCAACTGCTTTTCTATTTCCTCAACATTCCGTGTGTCAAGTTTGAGGATATTCCTGTCTGAGAGATAAAGAGAAACAAATGTCAACATCCTCATGTTTACATTCTTTAAACTGGAGGCGTGCGTGGTGAAAGGTACCAAAATGCATCTCAATTTGTCTGATGACATCCATGCCGGATTCACTGTCCACCATGTTAATGGCAAAGCCGCGCCTTCCAAAACGTCCCGTGCGGCCAATCCGGTGAAGGTACGTCTCGTAATCTGCGTTTCCGGCCATGTCCACGGGGAGGTCAAAGTTGACCACCAATGAGACCTGTTCCACATCAATGCCTCGAGACAAAACAAAATAATTAGTGATACATTATCAAACAGTATTTTCATTTCATTGCAGTATTAGCCAGTTAAAAGTTGTTAGCTGCTGTTAGCATCAAAACAAAAATGACACTAAATGCAGTTTGGCACCGGACTTCTGCCTCTTACCCCTGGAACAAACGTTTGTGGTGACAAGAACCTTCTCTTTGCCATCTCGAAAGCGTTTAATGATGCTCGCTCTCTGGATCACGGTTAATTCCCCACTCAGCAGCGCCACACTGTGGCCTTCATTGGTCAGTTTTGCAGACAGCCAAGACGCCGTTTTACGAGTCTGCGCAGAATAATTCACTTTGAATCTTTCATGGAGATACAAACACTAAAGTAGTGTGTCTTAACCTTTACTGAACCAAGTCAAATTTCAATTACCCCATTATTTTATCAGTTCAAAAAAATTTATCACAATTCAAGGGACTTTATGATTTTCTAGGAATTTTGGAGAGATTATCAATTGAGACACATTGCAAAAGAATTCCGGAAATAATTTCTTGCAGTGATAGTTTCGGAAATATTGTGGGAAACCATTATTAGGATCAGTCTTCAAAAAAATTGTATATCCCTAATAACAATATAGCCATACACGGCGCTTGACTACTTACGTGGCAGAAGATCATGGCCTGCGCTACAGTCATAGTCGCATAGAGGTCACACAGAATAGTGAATTTGTCCTCCTTGTTCCCGCAGAGGACATAAAACTGCTTGATGGTGTCCAGAGTCTCCTCCTCACGTCGCAGTCGAATGATGTTGGGCTCGGGAACGATCAATTCGGCAAACCTCCACACCTCCTCCTCAAAAGTCGCAGAGAGGAAGAGCATCTGGCAGTCTTTTGGTAGCTGCCTACATTAGCACGAGGGGGAGGAATAAAGTTACATCAATTCAATAACTTGTGGTGCCTTATGATCAAGGATCATTGGCATATTTCCCCAGGTTCAATCCGAGCAATAACATCACTTGTGGTAAAACCTATCTTCACAAACAAAGTCGATGTCTAATGGAATGTTTCCCATCCATCCACCCGTCCGTCCGTCCGTCCATCCATCCATCCCACTTGTCCCCACGGGGGTGCTGGAACCTACCCTAACAGTCTTATGGATCAAATTTCTGTTTGAATAGAGAATGAATCAAAATCCACTCTCCGAACACTGTGTTCTCCCAAGCGCAAACCTTTTTCAAAATGTCTGGACAGAAAACATGTCTGGCATGCCAAAGACTTCAATCTTTGCGTCATCAGACCAGACGGATGATAGAGGTCACTGACCTCACTCGGATCTTCCATGTGGCAGATTTCTTTCTGTACCCTTTTCGAGATCTGTACTTTGAGACTACCCTGTCTGGTTGCCTTGCAGACAATTACTTTGATTTCATGCTCAGTCTGTCCCAATGGCGTGCACTGTCAACTCTGAGACCTTTATTAGTTCCCCCCCCTCAATCATGTCCAATTAGCTGGCTTCACTGAATGAGGACTCCAATGAAGCCGTATATGCATCAGTGATGATCGAGGAAAAGGATGGTCCCAAAGTCTCATTTGAGCATGGCAAAGGCTGAGACTACTGACAAGATTTATTTATTTCTAAATCTGAAACGGCATTTAAAATTAATCAATGAATAAATAAAATAAAGAATCCATTGTCATTATAGAGAAAGAAGATAGTGTGGAATCAAAATTATTTTTTTGAAGCGCTGTGAAGGCTCCGTACCTTTTCACCGGAGTACGAATTTTAAAATTGGGTGCTGAATATCTGAGTGCCAATCTATTCAAGCATCCATTTGTTAAGCCCTCTATTCATGTGGCTGTGCTGGTCCTAACCTGTGGACGCGGATGCTCTGGTCACGATGACCTTGAGTGGCGATCATGACGTCTGCCTCATCCAGCACAAACATGGTTATTTTTTTGGGTTCAATGACTTTATACTTGTTGCACCAATCCAGGATGGTGCCCGGCGTTCCCACGACAATCTGCTCCTGCAACTGGCTGGCTCGCTCCGCTGGGCAAAATCAAAGCGATAAAGCCAACTGTTCAATTTGAGACGCGCAGTGAGTAGAGTAACTGCGGCGTCACCTCAATTTTCTTACCATTGCAACCTCTAATGGCGTAAGCCAGTTTGATGTCAGGGCAGAATTTGCCCATCTGCTCCATCACCTGACCGATCTGCAGGGCAAGCTCATATGTGGGTGCGATACAAAGAGCCTGGGGGGGGGGGGGGGGGGGGGGGACAAAAACAAACAAATTTATTTGGCAAGCACAGCCTAAAACAAATAATCTATCAGCAAGTCACATGGTTTACCTGAGTCCACTTTTGGTCAACCTTCACATGGCTAAGCATGGCCAGAGAAAAGGCTGCAGTTTTGCCTGTGCCTGACTGTGACTGGGCAATCAGATTCTGAGGTCTTAAAGTCAAGAAAGGAAAACATTCCATTTTTAAAATGTTCAAAGAAAATAGCTCAGCCTTTCTGTCCAAATACAAGATGAGCTTAAAGTCATTTAAAAAACGCTTCTGTAAACTCCTGCCCAGATCAGGGGTCAATAACTAACATTATCTCACAAAAGTGGTATTGGACATTTCTAAAATAAAATTCATTACAAAATGTGTCAATTGTACACTTCATTCTGTAAAAGTGTAAAAATTGTCTCACGGCTGTGCCAGCATCATAGGTAGAGCCTTCTCCTGTATCACGGAAGGCCTGTTGAAGCCCATGCTGTAGACCCCCTTCAACAGCTCAGGTTTCCTATTCATGCAAGAAAAAAAACAATCTCCCAGGACAGAAGTGGGAGTGGTGTGTTGAATGAAGGTTTTGCATGTGCAAATTAGATATTTTTTTTTTATGGGTAACCTATCCTCAGTTGTTGGCTGAAAAATATTTTTCGCCGTCAAGCAAAAATCACCTTTGGCGCCATCTGGTGGCATCTTTGTTTCAAGAAAAACGTTAAAAAGATGTTTGATTCAGACACAAATCGTGCTATGTCACATCTATAGGTAATTAGTACTTGTCCTCCACAAGGGTAGCGGCTGGCCTTAAGTCTATACCAGCTGACTTTGGCACATCCTCAACTGGTCGCAATGACAGCGTAACAAATTAGCTTTTTTGGCAAATTAAATTAAAGATTGAAAGTGACTTTGGAGTGGGGTTGTGTTGCTGTGAAAAAATTGAATGTTAGCAATATGTAGCAATACCAACGTAAACGATGCAGTGTTTGATTACTAAAAAAATGTTTGGTGCTTTCACAAAATTTCCTTAATGTAAAATGCAGTCTGTGCCTTGGCTCTGAAGAGGGCGACAGAATTGGACTTCAGTGCTTGACATCAGTTTCGATCCATTACTTTAAAATTTAAAGTAATGGATCGATACTTTTTCCATTAAAAAACTTTTGAAACTTTAATTTAAAGTTTAAATGAATTTGTTCAGGTATGCGATGGGCTGAAATGAAATGTGGGTTTTATTATTTAAAAAAAAGAAAACACCTATGCTAGACTCACAGGCGCAGCTCCTCGAAGGTCTTGACGGAGAAAAGCGGGGAAGTGGGGTCCCGCTGCAGGACCTCCACCTCGTATCTGCTCCGAACTAGAGTTCGGCTGATAATTTTGCTGAGCAGGGACACTTCAGCTCGATCCACTTTATCGCCTTCCCATTTTTCACTCATGTCCGTCTGGAGGTTTCCTGTGCAGCCGCCAAAAAAGTCGTTAGCCGACGAACAAACGTCGTGGAAATATGGATATTTAGTTACCGTTTACATCTCTGGCAATAGCTTGGCCCATCTTCGTTGTGGGTTCAAACTGTTGACAAAAGGGAGGGAAATAGTTATGAAAGTGCTATTCAAACTTTAGCTATCTTCGAGCCATTACGCATTTAGCCATCATTCACCTGCACGCGCGGGGAATGCGCCTCCTGAATATCTGCCTCGAGCGCCCACGAGTCCTCGAACATTTTACAATATTTAACTCAAGATTTTATGATGCGACTAGACAAAACTTTTCAGCAAAAGTTCGGAGGCTGGTGTGGCCTGATGTCAGATGCAGCGAGGTGACAAACAATTAGTGCCGACGAGAAACAACCACAACGTGCCAGGCCAAACCCTGACTGGTGGTGATTATAGTCGTGATGCCTTTACTGACACCCGGGATTTACAGTAATGCTGGAACGCGAGTGGGGGCCAATAAATACGGAGGAGCAACAGTGCCAAAACTATGACTACTTCAATGATTAAACCTGTTGTGGAATTCTCATGTATTTATAAATACCTATAGGTATTTATTTATTTCAGAATGAATTCATCACTATATATATGTGTTTGTGTGTATTTATTTATATCATTATGTATTTCAAACTATTTAGTATTAAACTATTTTACTATTTGTTTAATTTTGGCACTCTTGTCCCCTGTCCCTGTGGTGTGCGCTTCGGTCTGTTCTGTCCTTGTACTGTATGAGTCATGTCAGACTTTGGTCCTTTTAAAATTGGACTCCGCCAAGGCGGCGGCCCTTTGTCACTGATTCTGTTCCTAACCTTTATGAAGAGAATGTCTAGGCACAGCCAAGGTGATGAGGGGTCAGGTTTGGTGGCCACATAAAAATAACATTATTTTATGCACAATAAATTCAATATCGAGAGTGTTCCATTGGTGACCAGTCTTGGGAGTTTATTGCTGGGATAGATGCTAGCTCACCTGTGACCCAAACAGGCAAAATGGGGAAAAAAAGGATGGGTGACTCTTTGTCAGAGTACACAAGAAGGAAAAGAAGTGTGTGTGCATACACGCACGCACGCACGCACGCACGCACGCACACACAAGAAAATGAGTGTGTAAATGCACTCTTATTGCCATGGTAGCTTTGCAAGAAAACAGAAGGATCAAACGATGTAATAACAAAACACAGAGACAGCCAAACACCCACTCAAGATCTGAAACGTTAAAACCTTCCTCAGAGAATAGCAAAGGGTCCTTAGAGGTGATGTTGGGATGCAAAGCTTTACTCATCTGGCCTAGTCTTTTTTCTGTACTTTCCTTTTAGAGCCGACAGTAATTAACAGCATTTTCATAACTTTAAATTGGCCTATTTTAGTGGCCGCTACAAGTGTAGACCAGCGCTGTTAGACATGTCCTCGTCATAGGACTGAACAAAGCCAACTTTATTCTCTGCCAATCAAAGCAGCTCTCCTCATTCCCTTTAAAAGTCTTACAACAACAACAATGTTGTTTAGTTGTAAGAGTGCCTGCCAGTAGTCCAGACCTGACCTGTGTGGAGCATTATAATGGAAACCCCAGACTGTTGAGCAAATTCTGCAGTGAACATCGACTAATTCCCCCACCCCCAACAAGGATGATAATAGATTCTCATTAATATGAGGGGAAAATGAATGAGTGTTTTATGGATGCTGAGAGCATAAAGAGACGGATGCTTTGCAGGTTTGTTCCCCCGCCTCTCTGTCTCTCTCTCTCCCTTTCTCTATCCCCCTCTTTCTCTCTCTCCCCATCAGCAGCACTGTGAAGGAGGAGGGGAGCATCAAGGAAGCATTTTTTAACCACATGTTGCTGTGCTTGATGTGCTGCAGCAGCCTTTCTTTCTTGTCACAAGCTGGCTCACTTCTGCCACCACCTGTAGCAACAGTCTCACTCCTGCTCGCTGAGAGAGCGTGGTCGGCAAGGAGGGAAGATATCTTTGATCATAAGTGGACTTGTGAGTCACAGAGCTCCTCAGTGCAGGCTCAGTTGACACAGATGAAAGGTAAGACCTAATTTGGCTTTGAATGAGAGAATCTCTCTCTCTCTCTCTCTCTCTCTCTCTCTCTCTCTCTCTCTCTCTCTCTCTCTCTCTCTCTCTCTCTCGCTGGCTCTTTCGCTCTCTCTCTCAATTGTGTAGAATGATGTCGAAAGCTCAGGGAGGTGATTAAAGGCAGTCCGTCGTACGTCTTGATGCTGCAGCCATCAAGCATCCAGACGCTTTTCAACAGGTGGTTACCACAGCAGCGGCGCACTGCTTTGACTCTAATGAGTTCAGAGCGCTGTGACGATTCTGATTTAAAACCCTGAGAGTTGGGGGGTCTTGGGGAAAGGCGAGTGAGTCATCTGAGAAAGGGGGTGGCGGGAAGACACCAACAGCACTATAGCCCATAAAGTGTGAAAACTGCAAAGAGACATCCTTCGATCAACACACTGGTCCGCGGCTTTTGTGATGTTTTGTGCATGGAAGTTTATTTATTGGCAGTCGAGATATCTTTGCTGGTCATTATGCTGCTTGAGGTCATTGTTACGTTGCTTCTGCAGATCGACAAAAACAGTACACAACACATCATTTGCACAATCTATTGAGGTCCAACCCAATAGGTGGTGTATAATCAAGTATCTCTCGCCTGTACAAGGACAAAAATCCTCAGATGGTGCACAGACTGGATTGAAGGCCCTCGTGATTATTGAGAAAAAAAAGATTGTTCGTTTACTGAATGAAGTGGCCATAGTGAGTTACTAATATCCAATAGATGGAGTGAAATTTGAAGTCCTGCTCTGATCTCAACACTGATCCAAAAAATCTTTTGATGAGTAGAGCGTCTCTGGAAGAAATTTAAAGACACTTCAGAGGACCTGGATTGAAAGTTTTTACAGCGATAAGCCTTTCTACATTATTGTCCAATATGCAGTTTGTTATTATGATCATTTAAAAATCCATCCATTTGTGGTCCAGCTCCCCTGACCACCCAAATTGTATTAACCTGAGAGGTAGAAAATATTTAGGACTAATCATTTCTAAACCTGTAGAGAATTTCTGCACCTACAATAATAATGCTACAGATTTTTATTATTAGCCGACAAAGGAGTTGGCCCATCTGCGCAGATGTCCTCTGTTGCGGCTCTAAAGACCAGAGGCTGCTGGCTCACTTTTGGTCAGCCTGCAGGCTAGCAAGCGGAGCCGTCTCTATGGAAATGGCTTTCGTCATAATTTCCCATCAAGCGTCGTGATGGAGCTCTATTGTGTGCACGCCCCAGACTGGAGGTGCAGGATGCAACATGAGCAATGATGCAGCATGCACAAGAGCCATGTGGGATTTTATTGATTCATTTTCATAATTGGCAATGCTGCATTTTGCACACGCAATTTTGCCTCTTCCTCACAAGAAACAGGCTGTTGGCTTGTTCTGCCTTTCTTATGTTATGTTCATTGTATGCATTTATTCCTATCCCCTTCAATTATCAGTCTATATAGTAAATAAGCCAGACACACTCACTTGACAGATAGGGAACTATTTTTGTGCCTGTGTAAAAATGGGCTCATCTTCAATTTCGTACAGGAGGAAAGTTTACTTTACTGTGTTTCGGAAATTAAAAAACCAAAGCGTGATTTGCAGGGCATTCTGGCAGATTGAGGGTGTTTTCTTTTCCATGCCTCTGGTGCACTTGACTATGTGGTGACTGGACTTTTAACCGGGTGACACCGCATCTAAGTTGAGGCGCAGGTGATGGAATGACATTTTGGTGGATTTTATTGAGGAGCAGGCAGTGGACGTGCTTTAGTAGACGCAATTAGATTTCAGTCATAAAATGTATGTCGCATTTAATACGACAGCAGCGTACTTCAATGTACATTGTCGAAATCATCTCATTGAATGCATGACGACGATGATGATTAGAAGTGGCTATGTAATGACTGTTTCTCTCTATCATGCAAATCCTCCTAACGGCAGTGCCATGCCTGGACTCATCAACAAGGAGAATCGTAGCGCTCTACCTCTCAGTGTCTCTGACATCACTTCCTGTGTCAGGGGCTACACTCAGGCCATGACCGCTTCCATGACATATGAAAATATTGAGGATCATGCCATTGAAGGTACGTTCATTTTTTCAAAATTCTCATAATAGGGAACATTAACTGATCTAATTATTCGATCTCTTTTCCGGTGGCCTTGCAGGTATCTTTATCTATCCACTGGAGGAAAAAAACATTGTTGTGGGCTTTGAGGCGATGATCTCCAGTCAGATTATCACGCTGCAAATCAAGGACAAAGCCAAGATTGATGACTGTTATCACAATTCATGCAACACACCAAATGGAGCACCGCCCAGTGGCGTTGGTGAGATGACTATCTTCTTACATCCATCATCTATTATTTTAAGCTTCTACCCATACATAACTCGGAATTGATTGGTAGTTTACATAAATCCCCATGTGAGGCAAAGAAAGGACTATTTTATCCCTCTTATCTTCAGCCTATCTTCTGCATTTAACTCTGCAGCACAAATATTAGAAGCACATTATGCGCACAGGTGTCAAGCTCAAGGCCTGGGGGCCATATTTATCATCAAGGCAAAATTACCAATTGTCTTCACTTTTATTAATGTTGATGTATTACAAGTATATTTTTTTTACAATCGCCCATTTAAAATACAATACTAATTGAGAAATTTTGATTTCATAACGAGCTCTCCATCAATTTGTTGCGTATACCATTTTTAGTGATATGGGCTGAATCAACCTCTGGTGATTATACATTTATATAAGTTCACCGTCACAATGGCGCTCTGAGGGACAACATAATTACAATGTGGCCACTGGCGGAGCTAGGATTTCTTTTTCTTGTGTGTGGGGGGGCATGGGGTGGCCAAGTATATCACAAGAAATCCTTAAAACACATTTTATTTTTGCATTGGGCTAGTTTTGCACTTGAGCCTCAATATATGTATGTGCGGCATGAAATTGGCACTTGGAGACCATTACCCCACCCCTCATCATTTATCTCCCCTCAACAGAGCTGTGCTGCTCCGTGGTATGATTTCAAAAATTCAATCCAATGAAACGGAGGGTTTGAAGCTTTCTCTTCATATATTTATGAATTAAGTGCACCACGTTAGATAAGTTATCTACTCTGTGCCAGTGTTAGAAGTGGTCTCCGAGCAAGCGTAAGTTTACATCAAGACGCTCATTCAGTTGCCTGTCCAAATTTGCAAACACACAACTTGCGGTGAAATGAAAAATCACGATACGCCAGCACTTGCTCCACGGCGCAGGTGCACTGTTTACAAAAATAGAACCCTGTACGTCAAGTCGAGTTGAATAGAATTAATGCAAGTTGATCTTCCAGGGCATATACTTCTGGATGAGGATTTGGAGAGGACAGTGCTAGTAGTAAACCTGGGGACCATCCCTCCCTTGGAGACAGTCCAAATTCTGGTCAGTACCTCCTGTGAGCTCTCCACTCTGCCCAGCGGGGGCATCAATGTGACCACGCCACCAGTGTGCACACCCCGCGTACAAAGGAGCATCAACGAGGAGCAGGGCTTATCCCCAAACTTCCCCAGAATGTAAGAAATACACAGATAGGTTTAACTGGAAAAGCAAATTTTTTTTCAAAGTCCAGTCAAATGTATTCTATAGGGTGTTTGTACTTCACCTGGGAATATAGTTCAGTCATAAATTGCTGTTCCCAGTATAAAAGTGACTGTATGGTCATGAATTTTTCATTTCCAGTCAATATTTTTGCTTTCAGGAGGGATAAACATCACTGTGGCTCCAGCCCACACGATCGTGCTCCCTCGTCAGCTCACTTTTGTTTGTCTGCTCTACTGGCGGATGAGGCCATCAACTCCATGGACTACCAGTTTAATTTCCAGCTGGAAATACGAGCACCCTATCTCCTTGCAGGTCAGAAGTTGAGCAATAATCCGGGTCCAAATTAGCTTTTCTTGTGGACTCAGCATGTTGAGTTGTAGTTGAGTAGTGGTCATTGTGTTTTTCCTATTTGGAGGTAACAACTAGTCTGACTCACGATGTCATGTTCAAGAGACAAATGAAGGTTATGGAAATGTGACTGTTGATATTTGTGTAGGTGTGGAGAGCCCGTCTCACGCCATCCGAGCCGACGCTGACCCTTTGGCCCGCTCAGCCACCAGTGTGGTCATCACTCTGGCAGACAAGTACACTTACGACTGTCCTGTTACGATCCTCATCTATCCGAGTGGTGCGTCTTACAAGGTCACACTCAAGATGGTTTAGTGCTCGCTCCAAGCGTCCTCCAGGCCACTAATGATGCATTTGTGTGCTTCGTGTTGAATGCATGAGGGCCCACGACAATGTCCTTGTATTTTAGTTTAGTTGAGTGTGTGGGTGAGATGCTCCAGGTCTGGTCTTTGTTGTTTTTTTTCTCCCCTAGTCTCGTCTTGTTATGAAATATTTGTGGGCTGCTTGTCTCCCAGAGGCAACAAGCTTCTCTACTGATCCGCTATGGATTTATGAAGGCTTTTTTTGACAAACACAGTCAGTGGTGGGCAATTTAGACAGATGTAGGGATGGGATGGATAACAATGGTCAACAGCATATTTTAATCAGAAGTGACTGTGTCCCTAAATGTTGACGCTCATTTAGAAAACATCTTTACCCTTTTGTAGCACATCAGTGTGAGATATTTTCTTCTTTTTGCTTTTTTTAAGTTTGACCTATAGAAGCTTGCGCAATACATATGCCATTTGTAGCTATGACATTTACATACATTTTAAAATTTCACCTGCTGTTGAACCTAACCCTTAATTTCTAAATAATACTAAATACATCACGTTATTTTTATAATAATAATAAATTAAATAAAAAAGCCAATTTTTTATTGCTCAAATATTTTGCCAAATCCTATCAGAACCATTCTAACACTTGTGACTTGGCCTGGCCCAATTTGGTTTCCTGCAGAACCTCATATGCCTCACGTGCTCATAGAGAGCGGAGACATGACGCAGGATGAGTATGATGAATTCGTCCATGGCCGAAGCGACTTCATCAAAGCCACCAAGAAGGACTCCAGCAATGAGAGGAAGGTAAAAGTGTCATCCAGCATCTGAGCCGAGTTTCTGAGCTGATGAGATCCACGTCATGAAGGGATGTAGTGTGATGCACAACACAAAGATCCCGGGTTCACAAAAATAGTATTTGAATTCCAAATTGTATGTTTGATTTAAAAGTTTCACTGTATTAGAATGTAATTGATTATAATCATTATTGTCCGCACAATACAATACTATGTATGTGATGTACCATGCTTTGAATACTAATTTACGTGCGAGATAAAATAGCCTATCAACTTTATTTGTCTCACAATGGCTACATTTGGAAAATTACAGTGAAAATCATCTTGTCAATTTCTTTTTACAAAAGCCATCACAAAGCCTCCTGATTGTTCTTGAAAGCCTTCATTCATGCAGTCATTTGTCCCTTCACACAGCAATCAGCTTTAGCATTAAATTTCATTTCCATGGAAACTTACCAATGGATCCACACTCAACCTGGATTTTTGCTGTGATGTCCGCCAACTGCCGTTGGAGCTCATCACTCGTGTTCCATAGGTGGAGGCCATCCACAGACGGCTGCACAAGGACATCCTCCACAACCCTGTGGTCATGCTCAACTTCTGCCCCAACCTCAAACCTCTCAGCTCCGACCTGAGGAAGGTGCACGGAGAATTCATCTTTCTCATCGACCGCAGTGGCAGCATGAGCGGTGTCAACATTAACCGCGTGAAGGTACTTTCCCTCCTGGAATTAATAAATGGCATCCATATTGTGACATCCATGAGGGGGAGATGAGGCCATTTGGACTATTTCATTTTGAGGTCTTTCAAATTCAATTGAATATATGAGAACATACTGTTACCAAGACAACATTTTCTTTAACATGTAATCCCAGTGGTGCACAAAAACCTGCAGCACTGGAACGGTTTGCCATCCATCGTGGTCGGTTTTTGTCAGCACAAGAGTTTAGTTTTGTCTGAGGTTCTTTTTCATCATGTTCACACAAAATGTGTTACACTCTGCCCCAGGATGCAATGGTGGTGATTCTCAAGAGTCTCGTCCCAGGCTGCCTGTTCAACGTAATAAGCTTCGGCTCCACTTTCAAATCTCTTTTCCCCAGCAGTCAGAACTACGAAGAGGTAAAACTGAGAACTTCCTCTGTTTCATGTCACATGTTTATGTTTTTTTTTTTTTTTTTTAAGAGTGCCTATGCCTGATATAATGTTAGATAGATACACTGTAAAAAAAAATTTGGTTTTCTTACAGCATTTGATTGACAACTAGCAGTAGAGTAGTGTGTAGTTTCAGTGCATTCAGCAATATTTGAGAGCAGAGACAATGACTTAATTCTTCATAATTTTGAAGCCTCACCTTATATACTTATTTAGGTCCATTACTTTTTATATATTTATTCAATTTGGTTATGAACAACAATCATCTTTCTTTGTTTACGCTTGTGAAACAGTTCTATAGGCCCACCAGCCAAAAATTAGCCTACAGAGAAAACTGCAACATGGTTGATCAAGTTCGAAGTGGAGCAAATTTTGGAAATTTTTCTGCGGACAGATGACAGCTGTTCATTTTTTTATTCCGTAAACAAATATCGAATGTCTGGGGCCGCAAAGACTCTGTAAGTGGTCATGATTTTCAAGACACATTTCTCATCCACTTAATCTGTCTTTGTTGTGGCTTTTACGATATCACCTCAGCTTCATATTTCAGATCAGTCTGCTTCGGCAATGAGGCCAACGGGGAGCTTTTTAAGATTGTTATTAGAATGAAACAAGAGCAGGCAGACATATTACTCAGGATCGGAAATTGCTGTCAAGCGAAATGACAAATAAAAAATGAGATTAGATTGTCTTTTGTCCCTTAGTAGCGTATTTAGTGTTTTCAGTGATCATGTGTTTCTGTGAATAGTAACAAATATTTAAGCGTCAGAGAATGCACCATACAGGTTTAGCGACAGCCAATACATTTTTGTTGTCAATGAACAGCGGTGCACATAACAATTTTGCTATGCTTTTCAAATCAGAGCTGATCGATTGGTGCTCGTACTTTTTTATCTGACTGGAATATAGGGCAAAGATGGACAAACTATGGCCTGTGGGCCATTTGTGGCCCGCTGTCCATTATTCAGCTGTTAGCAATGCTTGTAAAAATTAATCAAATAAATAAATAAATGAATGGGTAAGACATTATACAACCGTGCCAGACAAATAAAACAATGCATCTAAAATCCGACCCAATTTCCAATTCCAATGAAAGCCCAAGAAATCAGTAACCCTTTCTAGTCTTGAATTACTATTTTCAATGGTGCGCCCTGGTAGCATGACTTTTGTGTTACAGCAAGCAACATCATTTGTAATATCTCTTAGTCTTTTCAATTCTTCATCAATCACTTCATGTAAAAAATAATAACTACAAATATCGTTACGTACCGTTGCGTTTGCCCGCCCTGATCTTGCAATCATCGATTTGGACTGCAACTTTCACACTAATTCGCAGGACTGATTTTTCACTGAGTTGTGAAGCTACACAAACACAAGGAGAGCAGCCAAATTCCACATGTATGGTCCAGGACTTCTTAGATGTACTCCTCATCTACTTTGCTGCTTGTGTAAATTGAAATTTGAATTCCCCCCATTGGGACAATAAAATGTTGGTGTTATGCTTTCTTTTCCTTCAACGTGATCCAGGAAACACTTGCCCTGGCTTGCGAGTACGTTCGAAAGATCAGAGCCGACATGGGAGGCACAAACATCCTGACACCCCTCAAATGGATTCTGAGACAGCCAATGTTTCCTGGACACCCCCGTTTGCTTTTCTTACTGACTGATGGGGCGGTGAGCAACACAGGCAAAGTCATCGAGCTAGTGCGCAGTCATGCGCGCTACATCAGGTAGTAATTCAACCACGTACGTTTCTGCTTGCACATGCTTACGATGCTCACTGATTGTGGAGTCTTTGAGGGATTGGCAGGGATTCATTGGCACGTCTACTCATTGATGGAGCTTTGCTCCCAATTAAATGCAATCTGTGAGCATGCAAATGAAATACCATCCCGACTAATAAGACGTCAAAGGCAAAATAGATTCACAGCACTGTGGGAAATCATCTTGTTTTCCTGGTGGGCTGAAAGTCTCTAAATCCTTCCCTGGAGTCACCATGGAAATGGAGTAGGCCTACTTGTCTACTCACGGTTATTGAACAACTGCCCCCAAACGGTCATGCACACACACTTTGCCAGTTCAGACATCGATCAATTTTTCTTTCCAGCCGGTGACATTTCTACTTTATTGGGTGGCTCTGTTTTTAGCTCATCTCTTATAGATTATTTTTGTTTGTGGCCTTGTTTGTCACCAGCCTAACTGAAATACTTACGACACCTAGAAAGTCAATAAATCTTTGCAAATGTATTATTAATCTGCCAGTACATACATTTTATTTTGATTATGATCAAAAGCTGCTCAAAAGCTGTGCAATTGTTGATCAGATCCTTCCGTGCATCTGTCCGTCTACCCGTCCGTCCGTCCATCCGTTCATTCATCCAGCTGACATTGGCCCAAGAGGCAGGCCACACCATGCAACGGTTGCCATTCCAAAAAACTCACCTACACTGCACACAGCCACAAGTTTGAGAATTCAATTTAGGGTTTGTTAATATATGCAATGCTTGGCAACAGCATCTCTCAGCATTGATGCGTAAATTCTGTTTGCATAGATGCTTTACATTTGGCATTGGGCAGCATGCTTGCAGAAGAATGGTTCATGAACTAGCAGCGGTGTCCAGAGGAACAGCTGAGTTCCTGGCTGAAGGCGAGAGGCTCCAACCAAGGGTGGGTCCTTTTAACAATGATCCAGCTAAGTCATGATGGGCCGTGTTAACAGATAAAATAAATGCATCAAGTTGATGTTCCAGTGATTTTCTACCTTTACATTCTTGTGAAAGAAATTTCACAAGGTTTGTTGTCAGATACTTTGGCTCGCACACAGTACAACTGGGAGAAAGGCACCGGTCTTCTAAACCCAACAATGGATTCCTTGCTCTCTAAACACATTTTTGTCTTTGCAGATTATAAAGTCTCTGAAGAAGACCATGTGTCCTGTCCTCAGTGACATTTCCATTGATTGGCTCTTTCCTGAGACCAAGGAGGTGCTGCTTTCACCAGTGGGCAACACCTTCCTGTATCCTGGGGACAGTCTCATTGGGTACGCCGTCGTTTGCGACGCCACCCGCTACCACGCCAACCCCAAACCTGTAAGTACAATGTTTCGGGTCATAGAAAGGTTAGGGGTGAAGAGGATTGTTTTTCCCCACAGTTTTTGCTAGTCTAAATCTTCTTCTAAATCATTCCCCAACACACGTGTCACGGTCAACAGGACAAAAGACGACGATACAGTATGATGCGCTCCGTCGGCTCTGGTAGCTCCGTATTCTTTCACTCCCAAGATGAGGACTTGCTGAAGAGCTCTGCTGATGATCAGGCATCCTACAATGAAACTCTCCACGACTCCAACCAGGACTCTATGACGGTTGCCAGCTCTGTCGCTATGGAAAATGAAAGTGGTAAGAACCTCACGAAGTTCTACTGGCCAATTCAATACATGTCTTCACTCAACCGTTTTCTGTCAGCGTCGGAGGGTCAGACGTCAGCAAGAAGGCGAGCATACAGCACCAACCAGATAACTGAGCACTTTCCTGTGAAGAAATACACATCCAGTGATCCCAGCTCCGTCATGCCAAAGAATCCTCTTCGGCGTGCCAAAATCCAGGAGCTGATTGGACAAATGAGCCCGGAGCATGAGGTCCAGTGGAAGAGAGACTACCAGGTGCGGCACGCTTAACACATACATAGACTGTGAAGAGAATATCAAGTAAGCCAGCACTTAGACACCAGAAAGCTTTGGGAAACTTTTCATTTTATGACATTAGTGTTGCATGAAAACTTTAACTCTGTTCATTCATTTTATGAAAATTTCCCATTTGTGTTATTCTCAGCCTCAGCTGGTGAGTCTGTGTGCTGCGTCTTCCAAAGAACATTCAGCAGGTGTTCCGCTTCCACTCCAGCATCACCCGTCAGGGGAGGCGGGCTCGGAAATGCCGACATCAGTTCCAGTCCGTAACACTGCTGGAGAGGATGGCTCGAGATCGTCGACAGACAGTCCATCTTCGGGAAGTGTGGGAGATGCAGGTCTAATGTCCTTCAATTGAAACAATTCCCACTAGACTGTTCTACAGGAGATTACATGGGATAGGGTGGTGCCATTGCACACTTATTTGATGAAATAAATCAAATATGTTTAAAAAGTGCAAGTTAATGCATTTTGGAAAAAAAAATCATGTGCTATAACGTGAGCTACTCATAGACCTCTGAAGCAATTTGGGTAGGGTGGGATTAAACCGCTCTTAACACACCTCACACTACAGGATAATCTGTCAAATGATCACTTTAAATCCGACAGATTTGCAGAATGGAGATATCTTATCTTCATGTCTTCATAGCTCTTTCTCCCTTGTTGCAGAAGGATACAGCCACCAACTGTGTCAGGCTGAAACGCCGCAGGACAACCGCAACGCAGACGTGGGCTCAACGGGCCAGCAGCGAGAGGAGTGCAAGGCCGTGGTGTCGGGTCTGCTCTGCGGGAAAGCTGTCCAATGGCAAGTGCACTTTGACGTCGAGCCCTTCTTGAAGGGTCGCGAACGCGAGGAGAAGGTTCATGAGGAACTGTGGAATGAGACCTTGCACCATCTGGCTGCATGCTCCATCATCCGCGACTTTGAGCATATGGCAGAGCGGGAATGCGACATTGAGCATGGTGAGTTTGAAAATTCACTTCATGGCTGTGAATGGTAGAAAGGTGGAGGTGAAATTCACTTGATACGGACTGGTCGAAATTAAAAGTGAGCTTATCCCAATGCAACCTTACAGGCTCTGGCAGGAAGTACCACAGTTACGCCATTCATACCAGCAAAGCCTGCAACATCCTGAGCAAATACACCGCGTTCGTTCCCGTCGATCTGGACACAAATGAATATCTACAGACATGTATTGAATACGTCAACTTTGGTAAGTTGTAGCTTTCATTGTCTGCCAGTTGGTTTACATGAATAAATCCTTTCATGCGATGAAAATGTATCTGAGCAAAGACGATCTGCTCTCCTGCTCTGTGATATAACAATGTAAACATCAGAATCATTGTAACCACCAAGTTCCAGAGAAAAAGATCCACTTTCAAGTAGTGGTGGTTCCCAGCTGGTGTCACCAGCTACCAGCAGGGAAATAAAAGCATGTTGGTGGTCCTTGCTGGGTGGCTCAGTTGGTAGAGCAGAGGTTCTAGTGACGATACTGATATCAACTACTGATACCATAGTACTTTTTATAAATAACACCTCCCCAAACAAAATAATGACAGATAATTTTAAAGACAAATATAGCCTACCGTAATTTCTGGACTATAAGCCGCACCTGAATATAAACGGCACCAGAAATCCCCCAAATTAGGGGGAAATCCTGTTTTGTTCATATATAAGTCACACTGCACTATAAGATGCAGGTGTTTTAACGTTTCATTTCCATATATAAGTGAATATCCACAAATCATACAATAGCATAAAAAACATAAAAAATCCATAGATAAGCCGCACCGGAGTATAAGCCGCAGGGTTCAAAGCTTGTGCAAAAAGTAGTGGCTTATGGTCCGGAAAATACGGTATATGTCCCAATATCGCATTTTTCTTATAATTTCATGAAATTAACTGCAATTTCTCATTTATGATCATAAAACAGCCTAAAGAGGGTGGGCAGTACTATACCATAGCATATCTTTAAATAAGGCAGATATCGGTACTGATATGTATCGGTACTCGCCTATCCCTAATAATAATTTATTGTCATTTTCATTTGATTTTTTTAGGGTGAGACTCCATTAACAAGCTGCCTCTGGTTTCTTTCTCACATTTAGGTGACGGCTTAAAAAGAAGCTCACGCTCCAGTTCAGGAAGCAGGAAGAGCCAAGCGTACTCCATTGGACTGGGCCGCTCTCAGTCTGGCGGTGTGTCGGAAGAAGCCGAAGACATGTCTAACAGTATGCTGTTTTAATTTCAAGTAGCCACAAGGCGCCTTTAATTACACGTCACTAGATAACAGCTATTAATGGAAAGATGCATATTTTGAGAGTAATGATGTAGTTTTTCTCCTTCGATAAAGTAAACATTTTTTTTCTTTTTGATGAAAGGTCAAGCTGACCCTATTGTCAAAACCTAATCGTTTTACTTTTATGCTACGTATAAAAAAAACAACTGGAGGACAAATTTGGGGGTTTTCTTGTGTCAGGTGTAGAAGATGGCACATCTCCCTGCAGCACTCCGTCCTCATCCAGCTGGGAGAAATGGAACTTTATAGAAGGTACATATAGACATTTAACATTAGTCAAGTCAAAGAGAGATTTTCTCAGAGCTTCTACGAAAACAATATCTCCCAGTGAACAATGCAGGCAAACATACTGTTTATAGATTTTTGGCATAAATTGCTTTACAAGTTATGCGATTTATTGCCGATCAATTGTCCTTTGTGCGATTGATTTTTCCCCGACCTCTTCCATCTTCATCTCTCAGGGACTCAAAGAAGTCCGTCAGTGACTTCAGACCAGTCTCAGAAGTCTGTGGAGAGTCTTTTTTCTGCCAGGTGGGTGTCTGAAAATTTGAGTGTGCGAAGCATTATTGTGAAACGCCTCAAGATTTCATCTGGAGTGAATTGGCACAAATCCAAATAACATTGACTTGATTTGTGGTAATCTGTGGTTCCTTGGCCAGGCTGGCACTCAGCAGGACTCGTCTCTTGACAAAAGCTGCCAAAGGGTTCATGAGTAGATCCCACAGCAAGTCGGGGGATTCCATGGGAGAGAGCGACAACGAGAACAAGGACTACATTCCTCTGGTGGGTACTTGATCTACGAAACCTGATCTTGCTTACCGTGATTTTCGGACTATAAGTCGCGTTTTTTTTTCATAGTTTGGGTGGGGGGGCGACTTATACTCAGGAGCGATTTATATACATATATATGGGGTTTTTTCACTTTTTTGGGCATTTTATGGCTGGTGCGACTTATACTCCGGTGCGACTTATAGTCCGAAAATTACGGTACTCACAATAGTTGATTCATGTGAGGGTGAATGTGGCTGGGCCTAGAATGTGCAACGAGGAGTTGCTGTACTTATATTTGGTTTTCCACAGGTGTTGCTGCAACTGGCATGTGGCGCTTTCCCGCTTGACCCCGCCCTGTGTGACACTATCAACGTGCCCATGGACAAGCTCAAGTGGACGTCCCCCTTCAGCAGCCACCGCACCAGCCTTGGACACCCGACCCACTCGAGCAGCCGGCGCACCGAAGATGATACAGGATCATCAGGTGACCCACAAATCTGTCCCAAAGATCTTCTCGGACCAGGTGCTCCGGAGACGCCCTCTCTCGTTAGTATGCAAAAGAGGATGCTGGATCCGGAGAGCCTGGTGTGGGCGACGGCGGTAGCCCTGGCCTGGCTGGAGCACAGCTCCGCTAGCTACATCATCGAGTGGGAGTTGGTGGCCGCCAAGGCCAGCATGTGGCTGAATGGCCAGGACATCCCGGAAGGCCGGGATGTGGAGTCAGTCAAGGCGGCGGCCAACCAGCTCTTCATCATCCTCAGACACTGGGATGACAACCTGCAGCTGAACATGCTCTGTTATAACCCCAACAGTGTGTGACGCTACTACACCTGCCTTCGCTTGTGTCTCTCTGGAGTCTGTCAATGTTGTGAGCAATGTGCATGCTCTTTAGTGTGTGCGTGTGTGTGTGTATACTCCAAACATATCAAAGTCAGTACGTTTACATGCACAGTATAACTCCACTGAGACATTTAATTCAACTGCTTGCAAACTAAGTATAAGTATACATATAAAGTATACATGCTGAATGCGCGGAACAAAATGACTGTCAGCTACCGTCGGTAGCGCTTTGCCTTCTTATTGTGCCCTATTGAATCATTTGTTGAGCTACTATACCGCCTAAAAGTATATTTTTCCTGCCTTTACAATTCTTGAGTGTACACCTCTGCTGCAAGACATACTTGTATACATTTACACTACATGTATGTTTCTTTTAAGTCGCAACAAGAGTGCCACTGGTGGTGTACAATTGCCTGACTTCAGTGTGGCCACGAAGTACCCGTGTGAGTGAATGGTTGTCTTTCTCTATATGTGCCCTGTGACTGACTGGCGACCAGTCCAGGGTATAGTCTGAAAGAATTCCATTTGCTCAGACCAGCAAAAATGATAAACAGAACGTAATATGCATGCCATACCAGTAGTTGGCGACACAACACGCATGATCACCAACCACTTGTTTCGTAAAAGTGTTTTGTACGCAGATAACGTGAGTCACCTGTACATGTTTGTGGTGTGGTAAACGTGCGCTTGGATGGAGACGCCGAAAAACACACCAACAGTGCTGAGGTCGACTGTTGCTATCTTACCTGTAAATGACTTCAGCGTGAAGACTTAGGCATGTGCATGTTATCATCACACATTTGAAGTGTTTGCGTTTTCGCTCCACAAGCAATCTGTTTTCAGATTTTGTCTTTAAAGTGAAGTTCAATCCAAAAAATATAATAATATGTTCTGTGCCCCTACCATGGCATTCTGATTAATGTTTCATTTGTGGAATATTAATTAAACAGGCAAAATCCACCTGTTTCCATCCATCTCACGGGGCAGCCATTTTGTCACTTGCTGTCGACTGAAAATAACCTCACAGGTATCGGGTCACAACCAATCACGGCCCACTAGTTTTCTGAAGCCGAGCGGTGATTGGTTGTGACCTATGCAGCTGAGATGTTATTTCCAGTCGACAGCAACTGACAAAATTGAAAAACGGTGATGGATAAAAACGAGTAAATTTTGCTCCTTAACTCATATTCCATCCACAAATGCAATATCAGAACACTGTTCTGGGATGCACAGAACATATTATTACAAAGAACATTTGAGGGGGTGACTTGCCCTTTAAGTATTTTTTCCCGAATGATCTGTCTTACCATATGGATAATGCTAGTCAACAAATGTTAACAAATTATTGATGATCAGAGATGCAAGTAATGTTTTACGGATGATTTTTTTTAGTGCCAATTCCAAATCGGACCTTATTTCTTTCTGTAGCACATCAGGTTTTAATAATGATAAAAAAAATAATAAAACATAGTATTATACTTAGTAATTCTGAATTAAGGGTTAGGTTCAGCAACAGGTGAAATTGTTTTTAAGAAACGTTATAGCTATAAATTACAATGCATGATAAAATCCATATTGCACAAGATTTAATAGGTCAAATTTAAAAACAAATAAAAATATCTTAAAAAGGTTGATGTGCTAGGAAAAAATGAAAGATGTTTAAACAAAATTAAAACTTTTTTTTTAATGAGTGTCAAAAAAACATTTAGTGACACATAAAGCTATCGCTGTTTGAAATTTGCTTTTTACCAGTGTCATTTTGCCTGGGTAACTTGATTTTTTAGTTTTCAGTCAAGCTTACGCGTATCTTAAAAGTCTAGTTCCAAAGGTCTATTAACATTGTAACTTACTCACGTGGCTTCTTCTTTTATAAACAAAAATCTGTTATATTTGTAAACTTTAAATGTTAACAATTACGCATGTAGCAAAACAAGCCAAGTTAAAGAAGAAAGTGAATTCTTAGCAGCCATTTTCACTCTTAACAAAATCAAATGGCATCAACAGTGTTAAAAACGTAATGTTTCTGCAGTTTTTTTTCTTTTAAATATGTAAATAGAATGGAACTCTGTAGGAATCCTGGATGTACTCCATGTAGGAATAATATTATGAACCTGTTTTTCTCCCTAATAATCCCCCAAACAAAGAAATGAGCTAACAAACTAACCAACTATTGTAGTTATAGTTGCCGAATCCCATCTCCACATTCAGAACTAAAACATAAGCAAACTGTAGTGAGCTGACACTTTTTGAAAGTTAGTTGAGAATGATATGTTCTTCAATTGGACCTTGACACAGCAGAATGCAGAAGAAATACTTTTAAAGAATAATATTCTCTATGTTTACATATGAATTATTTTTCATAATAATTATATTAATAGCAACAAAATATCCATACAACTCTAAGCACAATCAGAAAAATACTTGCTGGTGTAAATGGCCATAGGACAATATTTTGTCAGTTTTCTTAAAAGTTTCGACAATGTCTCTTTAACAGGAAAATAAACTGTTAATTGTTAATGAATCTAAAATGTCTTCTGCAACTAAAAGCTGCCACAATTTTTATAATTAGTAGATTATGGCTTAATTTAAAATTTACTTTGCTAGTGTCTCAAAAATAAATTTGAATTGATTATGTTGTGGAGAAATGAGATAGCAGTTAGAAATATGTGCAGCATTGATTTATCAATACGCAGTTTTACCACAAGTGCCTATATTGCAAGTATAATTGCGCCGACTAAGTGTATTTTTTTTCTCCCTAAAATTCCTGATTCCTCTGGGGTACTCAGGGGCATCTTTCGCCATTAATTTTGTTCCCTCTGAGTCACCGTGCTGCTTTACTCAGGTATCCATTCACTTTGTCTGTGGCTGATGACGTCACTCGTGTTGCATGAGCATGGGCGGCTAATTTGCGGCCCTGGTGATGTTATAATCAAAGTGTTTTATGACAAGTGTTGTATGGTGTTAATACAGTGTCATGTATTTTGTGGTGCAGTGGCAGTAACGTAGCGCTGTCATGTTGACAAGATATATTTTTAAGTGAACTTGCTGTGTGTGCCTTTGAAACTATGAATGTTGACAGTTGTACTGATGCTCAGACTGGCTCAACGTGCATGTAATCAACCATTTAACAATAAATATTTGTACGTACTGTATATAGTAGATATTATTGGTGAACAATTAATCCATGATATTCAGATTTACTTTTCCCTTTGTTAGAATCTGACGTGGAGATTAAAATGGAGGATTTAAAAAAAAAAAAATATATATCGTGGCACGACAAGGGTTGAGCATCCTTGAGGTCATACAATTTGGAATTTGACTTATGATGATCGGGTAAAATATGCCTTTAATGGCGCCCAAAACTCCTAAAACATCATGTGATCTGTCAGTGCGCTTTAATTCTCTCCTCTTTAACCACCAACGTCATAGCGGCGTGAAAACTATGAAATGAACATTTAAACATCACAAACAGCAGCTCTTATTAAAATGAAAATAACATTTGTTAGACACAAATAAATAAAACACTCTTAGTTTCCTCATACCTCCTTCTGCTTCCAAGGGCGCTAAATTTGAGTTGTTTCTGCAGCCAAGCATCCGAATATACCTGCAGTGCAAACGGCACAAAAACACAAAGAAAGGTACAATTAATGCCGTCTCCTGAC
The DNA here is from genome assembly GCF_901709675.1 of Syngnathus acus. NCBI lineage: Eukaryota > Metazoa > Chordata > Actinopteri > Syngnathiformes > Syngnathidae > Syngnathus > Syngnathus acus. The sequence goes on along the minus strand of NC_051088.1, from coordinate 11,879,098 downwards.
TTTCGACACAAAACATGACAACAAGTAAAAACATCTTGCACTCTGACGCAAGGAGAACGTGTCGCAAACTAAAACGTGAGCAGGAAGTTTAAAGTCACCAAAACAGGAAGTAGTAGAAAACAATCTCTGCTCTTCAAAATAAAAGTAGAAACGTAAAACTAAAAAAGACCATATTATATTCCCTCAAACAAAATTGCTGCAATTTACAGCCTACTCTTTAAGAGCGCATTACAGTGAGAATAAAAAACATGTGTTGCAGTTAGCGGGTTTGGCCACAGGGTGGAAGCAGTGTACCAGAAACTGTCGGAAGCTGCGGAGAATGGGACGTTTTTATTTTTTTTTACATGTGGACAAAAATTTTTAAATTGTAATTGATCTGGAACACACCTTTAGAGATTAAAAGCCCAGACCAACACACCATATTTCCTGTAGTGGCATGGAGGCATTTAACACCTGCAGATTTGTGTGTGTGTGTGTGTGCGCGTGTGTGTGTGTGTGTGACCTCTGGTACCATACTGTCTCTCATTGTAAGTCTTGGTAGTCTTGTGTAGTTTTCTGGTGTATGCATGGAATTTTGAAATGTGTAGTTTTCTGGTGTATGCATGGAATTTTGCCCACTTTTGATAACCTTGATTCATTTAATAAAACATCCATTCATTTACCAATACACACTTAATTTGGAAAAAAGACACAGATACTCTGCTCGCTGTTCAGCCATGTTTACTACAGTAATTGTTTCCAATCTACATTTATCAGCACAGCTTGTTGAGTTCTTTTTTTCATTTATTTATAACACCATCAAGAAAGTTTCACTCTGAAGAATATGATGCGGCGTGTTCAGCCTGCCTCCACACAGTACACACAACACACGCACGCACACATCCTAGTTTTTATTTACATATAGACGGAATGAGTAAAAAAATCTAATTTAACATCTTAATGTAAGAGTCATACCAAAGATATGGCCACCCAGTGATGAAACAATAGGAAATATATATAAAACAAATACAAAAATAAACATAAATAGTCAAACTTGCTTCAATTAATAGAATATGATTGATTTTTTTCTTTTACATTTCAAGTCAATAATAAATAATCACCACAGCAAAAACAAAAGGATTGGTTCATGAGAGAACGAAGCCCCGCCCTCAACAACCGGCAACTTCTGTACATTAGCTTATCATGTTTGACATGATGGAGGGGGGGGCGAGGCTGAGTTGTCTTTTGCAGCACCATTAACATCCACGAGTTGTGTTATCATGACAACAACACTGATTTGATCTTTGCGCTCATCGCTTGTCGGGGGACAAGCTCGTCTTGACGCATGACCTCGTTGTGCTGTCATTATGTACATTCTCAAAAATAAGTAGACACGTGAGCAAACAGCAGTAGAAAATAAAACACAACATTTTGGAGTCTGTCCTGGGCGGTTAGTGTGAAAATAAAATGTGAGAATGTATTTTTCCATGTTTTGTTTTAAATCCTGAAATTAAATTAATCCCATGCTCATCCGAGAATGAATCAAAATATCCCCTCTTTTCTTTCTAGCACCATAACAATAACGCCAATAATAACAATACAAAATTATTTCTGGTGATTATATTCATAATTAAGAGTTGGGTTCAGCAACAGCTAGATTTTTTTTTTTAATTCTTGAAATGTCATAGCTCTTAATTACAACTCAAGGTAAAATTGTTGCAGTTGTTGCAGTTCCACTTTAGTCCTGTTGGTGTCAATCTTTTGCCTTTTCAAATTATTGGTGACTGTTTAAAAAATATCAAACCTTTCCACCACTCATGGAGAAGGGAGGCTAATACTGATCCTTTTTTTTTTTCTATAAGTCAGATACATACATAAGTGTCAAAAAGAGGATGCAGGGTCTGGATACTGCCTGAATGTACTGTACTGTGTCGCAAACATATTATACTGGGGGAAAAAAGCAGCAGTCTTAGTCATTTTGGCACTTTTTGATTTAACATGAATGCGTTATAAGCACCTAGTGAGTACAAGGGTCCGAAAGGAAGGGAGCAGTTTGATATGTTGATAACTTCAGCACTGATAAAACTTTTACTGAGGTGTTTTTTCTTCTTCCTGGCATCTCAGCATACTAGCACGTTGTATTTCATATCAACCGGGGGGAGTACTTTTTGAGTTTTGGCTACAAAATACACACAAAAAACTGTGGTCATATTTGTATTGCAACATTATGACTGGGTTTCCAAAGTAATTTTTGAAGTGTTAAGTTGAGTAAAAAAATCCAGCACCCCAATCAGGCTGATATTATCCTTATGCAAATAGTCCCTTCTCTGACAAGTCAGAATTAGAAAAACAAAACAGAAAATACACCAAAAACGCAGTTATGTCAATAAAAAGTATCTCACGTACATCCGCATACACTACTGTACAGTCATCATTAGCTTTGCTGTTTTAAAAGTGTTGACACGGGTTATTTTTATCTTCTGACAATGATATCAATCGCACCATTTCATCATCAGAGTCACTATGGCACTCCGTCTGTTCATCGTCCTCCATGAACCAGGAAGTAGGCTCCCTACTGACCAAAAGATGGACAAACTAACACAAATATTATATGACAACACCCCATTAATCATACTTTAGTGAATAGCTCAGCCATGTTGGAGGGCTGCACAAAAAAAAATCTAATGGGGGACTAAGATCTTCACGGTACCCTATGTTTTTACTTTTTCTATACTACATTTAAATCACAAAAGAAAATTGTCCCAAGGAAAATTGAAGTTGTCTGTGAAAATATTAAAATTTGTGAGGGGGGAAAAAAAGTAATAAATCTCTAGCCTGTGAGAAGTGCCTGAACTTACAGTTCCTTAAAAAACATATTCATACCCCTTGTACTTTTTTTTGGTTGCATTTTTGTGACCATACAATCACAAATTTGAGTGTATTTTTGTTGAGATTGAATGTGAAAGACCAACACAAAGTAGCACATACTTGTGAAGTCAAATAGGAAGGAAAAATGGTTTTCAAAATTTGACTTGAATGTGTATGCCTGAAAAATGTGGTGTCCCCAAATCAAACATTTCCATTTAAAGATGAGCAAAGCTGGTAGAGATATTCCCCAAAATAATTGACCTGTTGAAAGGTAACTCATCATATTGAGAGGGCTGAATACAAATGCACACCACATTTTTCAGATTTGAATTCTCTTAAAATTTGTTCCAATTCAGTTATTTCCTGCTTTGTGTTGACCGATCACACAAAATCTCAATAACCAATATTGATATTTGTTGTTGTAAGGTGGCAAAATGTGAAAATGTTCAAGGTGTAAGAATACTTTTTCAAGGCACGTAGCTTCGACACATGTGGTTGTGCTAATGTCACCATTTGATGTTTAAAATCAATTATGCTCTTTCTTTATTTTACCTGTGAGTGTAGCTTATCCGTGAATAAAAGGCTGGTATGCGGTTTCCTTTTGTAAACGACATTGCCCTTCAAAAACTAATTCACTCTCTAGCTTGACATGCTAACTTGTTAGCCTAGCTAAATTTTCTTTTGGGGGTATTACCATTGTGAACTCAAGGTTGTATTTCCAAATGACAATTACACCAACCCTCGATAACGCTCATCCTCACTCGCTTGACAGACAATTCAAACATACTTTCCCAATAAAAAGTGAAAAAGACTGTAGAAGAACTATGGGCCCCACTATGAATCTTTTGCTAAAAGTCAACTTGAATTAACATTTAGACTCTGTCGAGTCACTGGTCACCTACAGTAACTACGTGTTTTACTAGCTTATATCTGACATTAGTATTTACTTGACTGTACAACAGTGTGAGGTGGCTCTCTAGTCCCGCCAGTCCTTGATCATGTGATGTAAACACTTTATCCCATCATGTGGACCTAGAAGGACGCGTGTGTTATGCTTTTCCGAGGTCAGAAGGACATGCAATCGACTGGAAGTTGTGATTATGTTTTCACTCGGTGAGACAACAGTCAAAATGTTTTGTACTCTCAACATTAAGTTAGAACTCTGCTCAATCGGCTGACGACGTGCCAATGTTCAATTGCTATCTTTTTCGCTTTTGTTTTTACACTAAAGATCTTTTTTTCAGTCTAGTTTTGATTAATGGTAACATTTAAATTACGGATGGAAGGCTTTTGTCAGCATGTGAGTTTGCTCTTCAAGAATTCCAGGTCCCAGTCTTTGAATTATCACCTCCCCCCTTTTTTAGCAGATAGTAGGGGGCGAGGGCTTTACACAGTCTTGAGCTCATGTTCATTCATGCATCATCTCATTAATCTCATTCTGACATGAAGGATGAAATCTAATACTGCACTTCTCTGTCCCACCATGAGAGATTAAATTTCTCACCTCCAAGCGTTTCAATTAAACAACGATTATCCGATTCCTACTCCCTCATCAGCTTCAACCAGGACCTGGTCAAGCGGAGAGAGTGCCTTGGCCAGGGATTGCACTTCACATTTTACAATCAAGTATAGACACCCGTCTTTTGTGACAAAAAAAACCTGTCCATGTTCAATGTCTGAGTGTCTCCTGGCAGAGCGAGCCCTGGGATGAGAACTGGTCTCTGGCTGAGCCTTGACCCAAGACTGCATTTCTACAGTGTAAGAAGCCCGCGTTGTCTAAACAGTGGTCTCATACTCCAGCACCTCTTTGCTGCCCATCATGCTACTCCGGTATTGTATCCTGGGGCTGGACGCTGACGTGGTCTCCAGAAGTAAGATGGTCTTGCGAAGGCGACGGTCAATGAAGTGGGCATCCCAGGCCGGATACCTCTTCCTTGGGAGGTCGATCCGGATCACAGGGCCCTCTTGTGAGGAGGAGGTCCTGTGGAGGAGCGCCGGGGAGGATGAAGGGGACGGACGCACCTGGAAAACCGGCAGGCAACTGTCCCGATCCCTGTCCCTATCCGGATCCCCGGGAACCATGTCTCCCGTGTCTTTAGTCCTGGGAAGAGTCCTGGGAGGACTGGTGATGACCATGTCTGTTTGCGAGCCTTGGGATGGCGTGAGACAAGCGTCGATCACACCCACCACGCCGCTTGCGCTCACTATCCCCTCATCCACGCACCCTCCCCAATTTGTGCCCAGCACTGGCCCGTCAGGATGCAGCCAGCAGTAGTAGACCAACATGAAGAAAGTCCCCAAGGCGAAGCTGCAGGCCACCAGGCACACCACCACCAGAGCGTACGAGTCGGAGGTGTGAGGGCCACGGTATGTGTACCAGGCGGCCGTCAGGGCCACGTTTTCCGCCAGCGTTACCGTGTAGTAGACAGTCATGCGGAGGCGGCTGGGCCCCTCCTTGACGTTGAACCAGCAGAAGATGTAGATGATGCCCACCACCATGTTGTAGATGATCTCCTCCCACTTGGACATGCAGAAGTCAGTCTCACCTTGGATTATCCAGAATGTCATTATACACCTGAAAGACAGAAGCATATAAAGTAAAAGAGTAACAAATCCCAACATTGCTGACATGACACATGATGTGATTTCATCCAATGTCTGTCATTGCACATTTCCTGGATAAACACTTTCAAGGCGGGTTCGCTGTGTTGTGTGGCACACCAGTGACTGACGATGAATATTCCAAAATAGAGCTGGAAGACGGAGGCAAAGAGGGCAAAGGCCACGGTCCTGGCCCCGATGGTGAACAAGTGCCAGAGGATCTGGGCGATGACGGCCTTGTAGGACATGGGCAGCTTGTCATCACGCGAATCCCTCAGAACCTTCTGGTAGGATGCGATCATCCAGGCCAGCGACACCAGAGAGGCCGAGGCCGATAGACCTGCACACAGACAACAAATTCAGAGAACTTTCTATGTTTTGAATCCAACATCATCACATCGTCGCTTCTTGATGAATCTCGTGAGTCAAGAACCACCTGCGTTTCCCTCACCTTGCAGCGGGAGGACGGCGTTTCCATGGATCATGATGCTTAGCTGAAGGACAAGCTGCGGCGCCGACTTGAGGAATGCCTCCAGGAGACGAAGCATGGTTATGTCGGCGCTCTCAAACATTAGCCGCCAGTGGAAACGGTTGTGGGAACCGTCACCGTGCCAGCGACTCTGAGCGCCCAGGAAGAGTGCGTGGATATACCTGAAGAAGAGGGAAGGGCTCAAGGTAACTGCTTTGTTGCAAAAAAATAGATCCTGTGATGTATCTTTTTTTTTTTAGCATCCTGCTGTAGCTTTTTGTGAGCCTGGCTAAATGGAGTTGAAGAATTACCTTGCTTCACTTTGATTGGCACATGGATATTTTTCTGTCTCTGCATGTCAGAGAGCCAGGGAGAGTGAGCGAGAAAGAAGAATACACAAGTGCGCTGAGTTAGGAATTGAAATACAAAATTAGGATGAGAGATTGAGGAGGAAAATCAGAAGAACAGGGGCGGAAGAGAGGAGGAAGAAACAGCAAAGTAGAGGAGACAAAACAAGACTAGGAAAGGTGAGGAAGACAGACGAATGAAGAAAAATGAATGAGAAATTGATGTCGATGGGAGCAAGAGAAACATAACAAAACAAAAGCGGAGGGAATGAGGATGTAGCTGAGGAAGAGAGGGAAGGGGATCAGGGAATTGCTGAAGAGAGAGTAAACAGGAGAAGTGGGAGGAGAAGGCCAACAGAAGATATGAGAAAAACAATTCATGAATGAAAAGTAGACCAAACAAAATTGGAAGTCAGGAAGCAGGAAGAGAAGAGAAGCAAGACCAGGGTAAAAAATGAGGTGGAAGAGAGGAAATGGGAGCAGGAGAGGAAGTAATACTAAGATAACTAAAACACGAAACAAAAATAATACAATAAACTAAGAAGGGAGGTGTGGAAATGAGAAAGAGAAGCAAGTCAGGACAGGAGGAATAAGAATATGGATTTGCTACCATGACAACAGTATGTATGCACTTCTCTTTCCATGTCATTTGCAAAAAAGTAATCCTTCTGTTCCTTTTATGACCTTTCCTGTGACAGACACAAAGCTCATCATCTATCTACTGTGAGCTTGAGCTAGCTAGCTTTCTTGCTAGCTAATCGCAGTGCACAAAATAACCATTCACGCATTACATTCACACCATAGGACAGTTTGGTTTTCCAATAAAGCCAAGTTTTGGGGAATATGGGAATTTGGAATACTTGGGAAAGGATGAAGTGGGGAGAAAATAGACATGAAGGAATAAAAGTCGGAAGGGGAAGAAGGCTGAGCTGCCACCTGTGCTGATCCATCACAGTTTATGAAGCACTCCTAGAGAAACAGGGAGGTGAGGAGGAATGGACGGATGGAAGAAAGAGAGAAATGAATGATAATGGGCTCATAAAAGTGACGAATGGCGGGAGTCGTATCCTTTTTCTCTTTCCACTTTTCAGCACTTTCCTTGCCTGCATTCATCCACGTGCCAGGGACATCTGATGATTTAAGGAAACAATTCCATCTCCATTTGGAGGAAGGAACCTCAGGCTTGTAATGCCATTTGAGTCCATGCGAGGCATCAGCGAGTCAAATTATCCGACGTCGACACTTTCAATCAGGGTTGATGCGGATTAGTCCATATGTTCTCACGCAACCATTTTATGTTTCTGCTTTTGAGCTTGATAAACCCTTGAAGGTTAGCCCGAGCACTACACTCACCAGACCCGCTGCTACAAAATTTGTGGGTCAACACTTTCAGGATATTTCATCACAGCAGCACAGCAAAGCACAATGCCGGGCTTGTCTTCCTTCATCTAGGCGTCACGAAAGATTCCAGATGTCATTCCCGACATTGTTGTTCTTTGGACTATTGTATGCTTCCAACTTGGGAGTAGTTCAGGGAAGGCCCTGTTGATCTTTCAATTCGATAAGGATTTTGATTTCCTTTGGGTGTCTAGCCGTTTCTCAATGACTCAAACACTATTGAGGCGCCTGGTTTTTTAAATTAATAAACTATTAAATTCTCAATAATGGTTTCTTCAAACTTCAAGGATCCAATCCAACGGCAACAGCACAATGTAAGCTGTTTTCCAGTAGCAGGGAAGATTTTTTTTTCATTGGCACAACCCGCATTTGCCAAGAATCATAATCCTTACTAATGTACTAGGTAATATTACATTAAAATATTTTATTAATATGCAAACGCTGCACATCATTTTCAACACATTCATTATACACAAGTGCACATTTGTATTTTTTGGCCCCTGAGGTTGACAACCCAGCCAAACCAAAATCAATTGAATCATCCTGTGTCTGTGTATTTGTGCATAGTGTGGGGACCCACTGTCCGACACGGTCTAGCTTTTCCCAACACATCGCTGCCATGGTTACGCGGTGGCATGAACCACCGCGAAAATAGTTGTACGAGTATCCACACTGCTGATCTGTCTCTGTCTTTCATGCACACACACATGCACACACACACACACACACACACACACACACACACACACACACACACACACACACACACACACACACACACACACACACACACACACACACACACACACACACACACACACACACACACACACACACACACACACACACACACACACACACACACACACACACACACACACACACACACACACACACACGCATGCATGCATACTATAAATATCCACGTGCCACTCAAAGTGAATCAGTTGTCTATCCCCAAGCTGCTGTCCCACATAGTCACTCAAGTGAGCTCTGTGTGTGTGCGTGCACGCGCATCTTTGCCAGTGAGTGCTATTTTGAGCCAAGTGTTTGAAATCCAGGGAGAAGCAAGTGCTGTGTGTTATACCGCTGCTGCTGTGTATGTATGTTGTTTTTGCAGTATAAACACGGCGTCCCCTGCTAGTGATGCAGGCATCCCTCAGGCCAATCAGAGCAGGGAAAACAAATGCAGTGCCACCCTCAGGCTAGTCACTGAAGAAAGTTTCAATTATGGAGTTTGAAAGGATGTGAATCAAAATAAGAACAACAGTGGTGGTGGCAGCCAGTGGTTAAGTCATGGAATGTGCAACAATGCCAAAGATGACAACCAAACAGTGGAATGTGTAATGTTGAACGGACAATGTTAAATGGTGGCAAAAGTTACACAAAATCTCTGCCCATATTCAAACCAGAGAGCTTTTTGAGAGCTCAGTTCAACAATGAATTTGCTTTACTTCTTCGGTTCCAGTCATTTCGATGTGAAACCATGTCACGTCAATTGTATGCTAGCTTAGCAATTAGCATTACTTCTGCATCTTTCTTTGTGATCCTCTCAAGAGAATACTTATATAAGATAAGACAAGAGATACTTATCAGAAGTGCGGATTTTTCACCACCATGGAGGTGATGATTCCTGACTTAACATGTTTAGCCTCACTAGCTAGTCAGATAAATCATGTTGCTAGCTAGGCTAACTAAATTGCACCAATCTTGCAAGAACCCAAATGGCGCCAACGCAGTGGAATGACTCACATATTTTTTTCATTGTTTTTTTTAACCGTAAAAGCAAAACAATTATTTGCCTGCATTTACATCCAATTTTCCACTGTTCACATGAATCTTCACACTAGCATCGTCTGTGCTGCTGCTGAAAAGTGGCCAAATCACAGCGGGAACTAAACAGTCTCCCCATTAAAGTACAGAATGAGATTTTCACCCACAGATAAAAGGAAGGTTGGAGACAGGATGGGAGCAGGAAGCGGAGGAGGTACTGTTTCTAATTTGGGAGGTGAAATGAGCAACAGAGGATCATGCGGACAAACAGGTAAAGACAAAAAAACACGACAACGTGAAAAGAGGAATCTAAAGCGGAAAGATGGCTGATGATGATTGCGGGAAGCGCCGGAATATGCGCTCGGATTTCATTTCATTTGTTGCCACTTCAACATAGGAGTGTGCACGAGTCTGCAGCTGTTGCTCCATTCAAGTCTTTATGGCAACTGTGAATGATTTTAATGAGGAATTAACATTAAAATACCAGTCTGTGTGTGTGTGTGTGTGTGTGTATTTCGGTAAACTACATGAGGCAAAATAGTGGCAAGTTGATGAAGATGAACACAGGAGACCAGAATGTAGCACAATTAACTGTGCAAGAAGCACATTTTATATTTGGAAAATAAAACTCCAAGTACTTAATGACTTAAAGGTCCCGATTGTTCATCGACCATTGAAGTTTATTTAAAGCTTTACACTTAAAGACGGTCCATTAAACATCATTTCAATAAAGGCTTGCACTGTGCCCTGCTAGCCACTGCGCCATCAAGCACAGGGGTGGCCAAGCAGTCGGTGGCTAAGAGCCGCCATTTTTACAGTTACTGCAAAGAGCCACTTCATATGGGCAGACAAACTGCTCTCATCCTTTAAGTCTAGAAAGAAAACAACTATCATCTGTGTTACTTATATAATGAACAGGCTTAACTATGTTGTTTGTCTGCTTGGTCATTTTCTGACCAGTTTGGGGAGGAAAGAAAAATAATAATAAAAATCACACTTAACATACCCCAAAATGGATCTTTCAGAGACATCTGATAATTGGCTAAAATGACTTTGGACAGGAAAGGTAAAAAGGACTCCAGATTATGTGTGTGTAACCTGGTGGTGGTTCAAGGTACTTATCTTCCAGGGTGCAGGGAACAACTAATGCTGACTCCGCACACGTTATGCTGATAATAGCATTCGTAACACCCAGACTAAGTTCTACTCTTGTTCACATCAAGAAAAACTTGCACCTGGATGACGACATTCTGCAAAGACTTGAGGAGTAGGAAGAAGAATGTTGACATAAGAGCATGATGCAAAGACAGGAAAGAGCAGCGAGATGATGCAGAGGGGTTGTCAGTACGACAAAGCAGGTAGATCCACCATAGCAGGAGTTTCAGCGTTTCCTGAGACGTTTTCCAAAAGATGGGACTTACAAATAGTGTACAGGTGACCAGGGTGGTTTGATGATGTAAATGTCAGCCGCGGTCTGCAGAGTGAGCAATTGGGGCAGGCATAGCGGCTCAGATCCAGATCAGAGAACTTTCCGAGGGTGACTCTTGGGCTTTCATCATCACAATATTCTCTGGGAATGAGGTGTGATGTCCCTTTTGTGCAACCTGTGCAGTACATTTAAGATTCAATCCCTGAGCGTAAAATCTTCTGAACGCGTGGTGTTATGAGTTGAAGAGCGACAATGATTCTTTAGTAATTATTCGTACTCGCCGTCTATTCAAGTTGTCACACATTTTCCTTCCAGGTTGTTGGTAGACGACGAATGGTTTTCTTTCTTTGTATTTTGTCATATTTACTGAATTGCAAGCTTATTGTTGACAATGTTTTCATTCAGTGTTCATCACAACTAAGATTGTCGACCTACAGCAACTCCCGAATGATGAATGGGCAAAATTTGTTCGGGGCACTTTCAGAACATTTGAAAAAGTAAGCCAAACTATACAGCTGAAAAATGAAAACTGCCCTTATTTGTCATAGACACTCATTTTTATAACTTCAAAAAAGGTGCGACCTTAGCCGTTGGTTGCCCTTAGTTACAGGCTGCAGGTCGCTCGCTCTTCACACTTACTGCTTCACGTCCTTCTTTCCGTAAAGGATTTGGGGAAATTCATTATTTCCGCTTCAATCATCTCGTTATCGCTTCAACTTTTCCGCCCTTGTTTCGTTGTCCCGCCAGTCATCTTTTCCTCGACTTGCCTTCTTCATCCTGAATCTAAAATGACTCATTTTAAATGTTTCTCATTTCTACTTTCCCTCTCTTCTGCTCCTGTCTTCAACCAGCCCTCAACCCCCCACCCCCCGGCTTGCTATCTTAATTGCGCTGCATGCTGGAGAAGATGGCGTGGCCGGACTGCCTGCTGCTTGTCTTCTCAGCGTTCGTTCTTATTGTGACGAGCAGAAGAGAGAACAAGAAAGTCTTTTGTTTCCCTTTGACAGAACAGAAAGGAAATAAAAAAAACATTGTTCAGAACCCCCCCTCCCCGCTTTCATTGGTGCAGTGACGCATTCTTCCACATTCGGTTGATTATTAGAGACAAAGCGTAATGGCGTTTTACAACAAAGCCTGTCAAATAAAAGGCTAGTGCTTCATATCATAATTCATGGAACCAGGCCGGCGTTGAACTCGCTCGGAGTTGTTGCCCATGCACTTAGCAGAGCACATAAAATAACATGTCTGTTTTTGGAATGTGAGACGAAGCCTGAGAGCCTGAAGAAAATCGATGAAAACTCCACAATGGAGGCCAGAATGCAAACCTGGGAACAACTAATTTGAGTTAAATGTATTTGCGTAACAAACAAAATCATAACTAACTTTTTAAATGGAGGTCATATGCTACTTGTTAACCAATAACCCTAACCCTAGTTTGAAACCCCATCTTGAAACCCTAACAACCCTAGATTGAAGCCCTAATTTTAAGTTGAAACACTCCTTTGAAACCTTAAAGCTAGTTTAAAACCATAACCCTAGATTGAGAAGCTGACTTTAGTTTGTAACCGTACTATGATATTTAACCAATAACCCTACTTCAACACCTAACACTAAAAACCCTAACTCAACCCTAACCCTAGTTTGAAACCCTAACTTTATGCACAAAATACACAAAATTATAGTGAACTGGATAAAGTTGATGTTTTATGGTTCAAAAGGTGAACCTGTGTAATAAGATTTCCATGTCAAAATAAATCTGAGACTGTGTCACGATGCTTTATGAGTGGATCTACAGTGAGGAAAACGCAATGTGTTTGTAAAATGTGTAGGACTGGGCGACGCCACGAAAACATTCAATGAAGTGTGATGAATAAAAGAGTGCCCTTTAAAGTTTAGCTTGCGGCAAACAGGCTTGGCGAGCCGAGTGAAAGCGGAAGCTCAACAAGCTTGGTGATTGATTGTTCAGGCCCGGTGCTCGTAGAATTTCATCTGTCACCAAGATCGGGGGCGGGCTCGGTCCAATTGGAACATCCATCAAACTAAAACATCAAAATGGCTGAAATAAATGCACCACCACAAGACAAATATTCTCTTCTTCCTACATTGTCCACTTGTGTAACTTAGCACCCTAAACAATGGCCGCAGATGGCACTGGGGACGGGGGAGGACCCGTCCCCCTTAATTTCAAAAAGACCACCATCCATCCCCTCCACCTTCATCATGTAAGGCGACAAAAATGTTCTTCCTCCATTGGGATGATCCGTCCGTCCATCCATCCATATTAAATGTCTGTATTTGACATGTTAGAACATGCATCACAGGTCATGCATTAACACCATTAAAATATTGGTGAATATTTCAATAAAACCACTAGAATATGAACACATGCACTTACACATGCAGAATATTAATGCGTGTATTTATATTGCTCTAACGTAGTGCACATTTACAGCTGTGTATATGTGTGTGCGCTCGAGTGTGTGTGTGCACGCTACAGTTTGTGCAGTTCTCAGCATGTTTTTTTTATTTATTTACACAAGCTGCATCAAGGTCACATGGGGTTTGTAACAAAAAAAAAAAAATCTTTTTCCCTGTAGGATGTTGTTCAAAATCAATAAGGAGCTAACACTGATAAAGATGAATACAGCGGAATGAGTAATGTTGATCACTGGCGAGGTTGTGCACTTCCGACCCTGCGGGATATGTCATGCATGATGTCACCCCAGTGTACGTCACGTTTATGTATTCACATTTGAAACGGTAAGACGCCAGCAACACACGTTCCATCCGTTGTCTGAAGTGAAATGTTACATTTCAGTATCAATGTTAATATTGTTTTCTGACAATGAAAAAGAAATTGCCCTGTGACAGTTTGGTCAATTTTGGCCTCATCTTAAGCATCAACTCGCTGCGTCTACATTTGATAGAGCAAATAAGGTGAGACGGTAAAAGTCTTTTTTCATCTCTTAAAACAGCGTTAGGGGTTGAAGTAGTAGCTTTGAGGCATCACAGAGCTTTTCGGCTTGTGTGGGTTAAGAACGGTTCATCTCCTAAAAGCTGCAGAGAATTACAGCTGATTTCCTTCACTCTGCCTTTAATGGGCTCCAAAAACCATTACAGTCCATTCAACAGCAAAATAGTTTAAGTGCAGTTTGCCTTTCAAACTGCATCAGCGGATTAAGATTTCATTTGAACGCTAACTTGGAGCAATTCTGACAGAGCGCTTCATTTGGCGCAAAAGACTGTAAAACGTGTTGAACTTTGATGCTCCCTGAGGAGTAGCGGGCAACTCATCCCGGCTGCATCCAAAGCTTCAAATAGACTTGGTGGAAATGACCTCGGCGTTTGGTTTGTGCTCCACTGAGCCACATTTTAGCTTTGAATGCTTTACTCCATTCCATGGTGGCTGGGCTTCTAAATCAAAAAAATGTCATGTTCCTCCAATTTTTACTCTCGCAGACATGAATGCCATGAAGGCTAAGCTAAGATTTGCTGGTGCAATAAAAGCGTTCTCTTCAATCAAACCCTTTTGAACCTTTTCAGGAGCACTGGTTACTCCAGATAGTTCAATGTTGTTTTCTATGAATGAATTTTATTGTCAAAGTTGTCATCCACTAGTCAGCTGCTTTTCTAAGTGCAAAACAAAAAAGGCAAAGTGCAATGCAACAGTGCGCATGGGTGGAGTTTCCTTTTTTTGGTATTTTGATAGACAGGTAGAATTGTGGGTAATGGTGCGTTTGCACCTTTGTGCGCCTTTGTGAGCTGGAAGCACTTTTTTTTCCCAGCCAATCATAACTGGAGGCAAACTACGCACAAGTATGTGGCGCTTGACATTGCAGAAACAGAAATAGACTCGTTGGGGTTAACATGAATTTCAGTTGTCTTTATGGGAGCTCATTTTATCCCCCAGACACTGGGCTCTGCTTCAGCAAGAAGGCAGGCATGGAAGGCTCACGCTCTTCTCCGAGATCCAGCCAAGTGTTACACACGCGAGATTCAGCCCGCTGTTAAGCATCGATTTGCTGGTGAGATGACAGAGTCAGGTTCTGCTCAGGTAAGGAATGCCGGACTTGCCAAGCACAATATAAGGGACAGGCTGGCTTCTCTTGGCTAACGCGTGGAGAACCTAAAACAGACCTACAGTAGAATGTTCAACACACAAACACGCGCGGTACATTTGATTGACAGCTCCCAAGAGGGCCGCTGTGAATTATTCAGCAGCGGCTGACAGACAAACATCAGACAGGCAGGTGGCTGCCGACCATCAACACTTTCCCCGCAGGCATATTTTTATTCATAATCAATAACTCTATTTAATTTTACATGAGCCTCCGTGCATTCGCCCGCCGCCATTACATGCTTCAAGAAAAAAAAACAAAAAAAAAACTTTAAAGACACACTGTTGCTTGACACGCTGCGAGTACTCCTTCAGCTTTAGGAGCTCATTAGTATCAACTGCGGGAATTTCTCAGGGGTTAAAATGGCAACAGTGAATCCCAGAAGGCCAAGTTGCTATGAGACGACATGGCACGGTAGTTAACTTATAAAACTGATTCGTCAACTACTACGAACTGAAGTAATCACAAATTAGGGAGCTTTAATTAAATTAATTATGCCGTCATGTTGCTAGCATCTGGTGGCTAGTCGCGAGCTGCTAAGCACACTTAAAGGCTGGGAAGAGCCATGGGACTTTTTTTCATGGAGTATACAGTAATAGGCAAAAATGGCTCATCTTTGCTGACAGCCTGACACAGTTACAGTTCCAACGGATGATTTTTTTTAAACAAACCAGGCTTATTCAGAATTGATATTTTAGCTGCAAAATTGCTACTGTGGTTCTGACGTCACTTCTCATAGACAATAATCTCACTAATGTTTCTAGAGAAGAAAATACCGTTTACTGCTATGCTAAATGGAAAATGAAAACCAGTTAGTTGTTCATTTTAAAATATGTTATTTTCCCCTATTGTATTCATAATTGTTCTTTAACCCAGCAAAAATATATATTTTTTATTTTTATCCCAATACTTGACAGAATTATCAGTCAGTTATCCGAAAACTAAACTATTTGAAAAGCTGCGGCCCAAAATGTAACTTTGATAACAAGTGATGATGTTCACGGTGATGCTGCAGGCATTTTAATGGTAGTCCGATTATTTCACGACTTACATCAACAAATTGCCGCTACCGGTTTTATTAACCGCAGAAAATTTTGTGTTAAACCGGATGGGCCCTAGAGCAAAATTTTAATTTGACTCGAAGTCTGATTATTTGTAATTGCAAAAGCTGAGGTGGTCTGCCTGCAGGCTTTCAGACTAGCTTGTTTGGAGACAACTGCTACATCGCTAGACAAGCCAGGGAATTGTGGTGTCATACAATTGGTGAGACTGAAATGGAAATATCTCAATCACTAAAGGCAAAATGAGGTGTGACCACTTAGCATGCAAGGATGTTACTGCCATAATTAACCGCTGTCGACGTGTGAGACGAAAGTTAAGCAGAATACTCCAGGCTCAATTACATTTGCTGCACTAAAAAAAACACAAAAGAATAACAACAAATGTCAAAACCACCAGCCAAGCCATCTTATTTCACAAGTCCAAGACACTTTTTTTTTTTTTTTTTTAAAACAGAAAAGTGTCATAAATTCATCAAAACCGAAGATGCCACTTCTGCTACTTGCTTATTCATTTAATGGCATCAAGTTCTTGTTGCCAGTGGCAGCCACTTTTAGCAGCATCCACTTTACAGGCTGGTAAAATTCAAATTAAATGCAAGGCCAATAACACACACGCACAATCAAGCTGGCAGTGCTCCACTCAAAGCCATCGGTCCGCTTGGAATGGGTCCAGACAGTTCAACTCTCTCTGGGATCGATTGATCTGGTTTGGAGCAGAGAGGAACTGATCGAATTGTCTGAAAATTTACATCATGAACAATCACGAGGGCCTCATTTATCTTAATTTGTAATCCTCCTTGGCCATGATTTCATCGGTATGATTTTCTATGGCCACAATGTATCCCCCATCAGTGATGGTCTGCATTCTCTTCTGCACAAGTGCAGAGTTCAAACGCAAGAGCAGACATCTCAATTTTTTGTTGATTCCAATGCTGTGACAGGCTGGCTGACTCTTGAAAGGCAGCGCCAAGGCCAGAGTGGGACTCGTTTTCAGCCCTGGAGTTTCAGGGCTCAGGCTGGCCCACTTTTGTTCACATGAAGATACGCAATTTTACACTTATTAGTGTATCAATGTAAAAACACTTACAATTCTCCCCTATCAGCTTCATTTTGCATTTGATCAAAAATCTAATTTATAAATTAATGTGCATAAAATCATGGCCAGTGTTTATTTGAGCAAGTATAAGAGCATGAATAGTTGACATAAAGGGACTAATAGGCAATTATATGAGATAAAACATTTTCCACTTAACAAGTCACATTTACCAAGCTCTGTCAAGCCAGCAAGATTACGGCAGCTAACACGTCACTTCCTGTTAGTGCCCCTATTTTGAAACTTTTTCACAAGAAATATCAGAACATACCCAAAAGTGAAGTCAAATTGCCCATCTTTGGTGTAATTTGCCAGAAATGGCAGATTACCAAATGGCTCAATTTTAATCTAAATGGCACATAAACACTTAAAATTTACATAAGCCTGTCAAGTTGCCGTTAGTACAGATTGCAATACAATTATTCAAGAGGAAATCATCTGTTTTGATTGACACTGTCACATGGAAATTCATATAACCTTATGGTCCTGGTTGAACTTTGCAGAGGTGCGCAACAAACTGCATCATCTCTCTCATATTTTGCCTAACGGAGCACAAGATTCTCATCAGCCGCTTTATTCTTAATGTGCATCTCTCAGCATGTTAGTGTGGATTATTAATGCACTTTATTACCGTCTCTGCATGTAATTATGTAAACTCCCACATGCTCTCTTTCAAAATTAGCTGGCGTAAAGTGAATCGCAAAGTTTAATACTGTGGTGCGGCCACTCATCTCTCACCTCATTTTATTCAGTACACAAATATTTCTGTTGAAAAATACTGAGTATTTGCCACAATATAAAACTATTAAGTTGAATGTGTATTCATTTATTTTCAAAGATTTATAGTCCCTGGCAGCGGAACATCTTGCCTCCACTAGAACAATATTAATGACGGCATAACTGGAATATTTTTTGACAGGTGACTTGGAAGATTTGAAAAAATCATTTTATTTACTGCTCCAAGACAACAATACCTGCTAAGCCACCGCCCGCCCCTCCCATCCGACTGACTGTCTGCATACTCATACGGAAACACAGCTCCATTTTCTGTAGTGTTGTGCTACTTTAAATTCTGATTATTTCTCAAAAGCTTGTTTTGAGCTTGTTACGAGCTCTTGTTTTGAATCTCTGCCACTATTTTCGTGCAAGTGCACATGGGTGGAGTATATTCATAGATGGGCTCAGATACGTCGCCTGTGATCCTTCTGTGTTCGAGTTTGCATATTTACTCTGCATAGAAGGTATTGTGAGTATGAATTTTAGGTTTACTGAAGACTCATGTGAACAGTTGTTTGTCTTTAAGTGTCCTTGGTTGAGGTCTCCCCTCAGTTGAGTATGGCATCAATGTTAATTACTGCAATTTGATTCTTTGTACTACTACTACTTTGGTGCCACCGAGCTACTTTGCATGAACCTGCACTGATTGCAAATGTCAACTTGTGGCAGTATGTGGACACTAAATGATAATAACGGTGGCACTCTGTTGTTTATATACTGAATTTATCTTCCGCTACCTTTGTGAGTGGTTCTGCTAAATATTTGGACCTGTAAATTATT
This sequence comes from Syngnathus acus, assembly GCF_901709675.1. Classification (NCBI taxonomy): domain Eukaryota; kingdom Metazoa; phylum Chordata; class Actinopteri; order Syngnathiformes; family Syngnathidae; genus Syngnathus; species Syngnathus acus. The sequence goes on along the minus strand of NC_051088.1, from coordinate 11,860,405 downwards.
TTACTGTTGATTGTGTCAATGGGGGACAGTCTGTGTTGCACTGGCAGCTTGGAAATTTAAAAGTGTGTTTATACGACAATGGCCTAGTAAAAAAGGAGAGCGTTTTTACAGACTACAATGTTGTAAAAACAATACACATTCCCACGGAGCTGCAAACACTGACAAAACAACAATAATACGCCTGCTGGGCCAGTAGTTGGCGACGTCACCTTGTAAAAAAACACAACACACTTGCACACCAATTGTGATCGTAGCTAAAACGGTCGAAAGTGGGCTAGGTAACCATTTCTAAATAATTGAGCCAATTTTACTTGAATTTGCATGTCTCAAAACAGTGGTCTGTGCGTTGACCGATAGATGGGCTGAAGTGTGGAGCTGAAGTTTGGACAGCAACAGAAACTATTCATTCATTCATTCATCTTCTCATTCATCCACAAGTGCTTATCCTCTGGAGCCTATTCCAGCAGTCTTAGGGCAGAAGGCAGGGTACACACTGAAATGGTTGCCTGCCAATCACAGGGCACATATATGTTCAAGAAAAATAATGCCACTATTTAGGGGGGGCACTATTTGCCCTGATTGCGGGCAATTAATTCATCTGAATTGGGAATTTTGATATTGTTGAGCTTGCTTGCAGAATGACTCAAGTTCGTAAGTCAAGGTATAACTGTGCATGCATATTACACACGCACGCGAACGCATCATAGCAGGAGTGTGCGAAAGCAGACTACGGACACGTGTGTGCATTGAACGAAATTTACCAAAGCGCGCACACACAAACGCACGCACGAACGCATGCACGCATGTCCTACCTCCACACTTGTCCCAGCTGTAAGGCGTGGAGCACCGTTTGAAAGACCCACATGCAGACCGTGCAACATCTCCGTGGTCGCCCGCCTCTCTCGGTCGCTGCGGAGGCGCAAGAGGGCGCGGGGACGGCGGTCGCGTTCGCCGCGTTGCTCGCCGCCGCACCCGCGCCGCGCTGGTCGCTGTCCTTGGTTCCGACAGCGGCGTCGCTGGTTGCTTCGCTCGCCGCTCCCGCCGCTGCGTCCGCGCCGCTCAGCTCGGAGTAGTCGTACACGAACCACCTGAAACTGAGGACCTGCACGACGGCGGACGGCACCACGACGAAGACTAGCGTCAGGCCGAACCACCAGTAGTCGTCTCGCAGGTAGTAGTCGGCGGCCAGCCACAGGTCGGTGGCACCGTCGGAGAAGAAGACGAGAAGGGCGCACAGTACCCAGCAGCAGTCCAGCAGCGTGTACGCCTGTCCGCCCGCGGGGGCGCACCGGGGCCGGGCGGCGGCCGCGGTGGAGGCGGCGGGGGTGGCTTGGCCTGGTTCCGAGAGGCTCCTGGGCGGGTTGTCATCTTCCACAGCCACCGCTGCTCCATCAGACTTAGCGGCCATGTTGCTTGGGGTAGGAGAGAAAGACGGAAGAGGTGATGGAGGTGGGGAGGAGGAGGGAGAGGAGGGGTGACGTCATAAATAGCCTCATCAGCAGCCAATTAAGCGCCAAGCAGCATTTGGAACGTTCGTTAAAGCCTGAGCGGCTTTCTGAATATATGTCTCCAAAAATCAACGCAAAGCACATGCATGTGGCAGCAGATAAATTCTCGACGTCGTGGAGAATACTGGAGGGGATAGCAATGTCGCGGGGCGCACGTGTATCTGAAAAAAAAAGCACAACCCAAAATGATCAAGTCAAGAAATTGCATGCATGAACATGTTCAACAAAATGAAATATTGCAACAAAGGTCAAACGCCGCCTACTGGACATGATGGTGTTGGAACAGCGTTTCCCAACATTTACTTATGTACCTTATGATTATTCCGAGGCCGTTTAACTCTTTCAGCGCATGTTTCAAGATTCCCTCATGACCTTTCAAAGACCAACAGATGCATGGTTTTTTTTTTTTTTTTTTTAACTTGTGCAAAAAAAACAAAACTTGAAAACACAGAGCTCCCAGGACTGTTTCAAGTTGTCACTGTCCCTTCAAAACGACAAACCTTTATGGTTTTTATAGTTTGATTAATTTCAGATCATTGAAATGAATTGAAATGTTTGTATTACCCAAAACAGAAATTACAGACAAACACTACATACATTTTCTGTTTGTTTGTTTTTTTCATATATTTCAAAATATCAAAACGTGTGATTGGCCTATGAAAATAGAGCACATAATCTTATAACATTTTAACAATTTACCATTATGAATCAACATGAATTAGAACAAAATGTTTTTTTTAACATTATATTGATAAAGGCTTGTCCTGCTAGTTCTTACTGGTGTTACTTGTAGAAGTGTTTTCAGACTTTCTGAGATGTAATTGTAGAGTATTTCATTTACCAATGTCATCAAAGAAAGAACAGGTTAACCATGGCTTCGAATTTTTGACCAATGAGGTAAAATTGGGCAATTTCCCGCCTCACACTTAATGTTCTCACAAAGAAAGGAAAGTGTAGCTTCCTTCAAACCCACAAATGACAACGGGCATCCAAACATCCAACCACACTGCGAGCTCCATCATTGCGTGCAATATTGCGGTGCATGCCGTGATGTTTTTAATTGGACAAGCTCCAGTAGCTGTGTGACACCAGTATGATGAGGCCAATCAGGGGGGTCTCCAAATTGTCTGTAATTGTTCACCTCCCTTCATTCTCTCCTCCAAGTTTAAGCCCAGCGACAATGCAATGTGCCAACTAAACTGCACGGTTACATCTGGCAGTAAAGACTTGACCCGAATTAAATGATCTGTTTTATCAATGCTATAATGACCATATTACAGGGGGGTGAATGCTTCTTTTTCTCTCTTAATGAATAAGAAAAATTATTTATTCACACAGCAAATTGTAAAGGCTTCCTCCCATGCACGTCTTACTATTTCCTGTTTGTTTTTCTCAAGCAGTAAAAAAGCCGCACCGCTCCTAATAAATGAGTCACGATGAGTTTGAGAGAACAGGAAGCTCATTAAAAGGTCTCAGATCAGTGCGTAATCATACATACTGAATCCCAGGGATTTTGCATGTATCCGCAGTGCTCCACCCCTTCTTTAAATATTGATTTTATGTCTAGAAATCCATATTGAAATCTCTTCAAATATAAAGGAAGCATAAGAAACATGAAATGCAAAGAAATTTCTATCATTATCACATTGTCCAATGTTGAGACATTGGCACCAAATATCAATGTTTCCGAGGTTAAAAAAAAAAAGAAGAAAATCAAGAAGCAGGTGCAGTTGTGCCTCCATGTACATTCAATTGTGCATGAATGAAAAATGAGAACATGTTGTATTGTCATGTGTTTTTAATGATTGTTCTGCCACAAGCCCTTGGGTTCCTTTTATGACAGCAGAGAGTGAATAGACAACATTCTCAAAACAAAAGCTAACGGTCCTAACTTTTCTGTGCCGACCTACTGGCAACCTTGGATGAACTTATATGAACTTGGATGAATATATAATACAATTTAAAGTCGTGAGTCATCATCAGCACAGATGTCATATAACACAAACAAAGGGCGTGATGTACTGTGTAAAATAAAAAGAAGTGGGCTGAACACGGAACCCTGTCATGTCGCATGACCTAGTTTTATGGATCCAATCTTGCCAGAGAGTTATGCAGACCACTTTTGGTGGTGTCATATTTCCCCAAAATACTGTTAAAGTTAAAGGTGGTACTGTAGCTGAGAGGAATGTAATTTCTCTCGTACATATCTGGAAAAAAAATATTGCCTACCTATCCAAGGAAATCCTTGAAATCACTTTGTTGTACTTACAGTAGTTGTTTGGTTTTGACATTTCCAGAAGTTCTTTTCTTTGGTTTTTATCCAGGTCTTCCTGATGATTTGCTAAACTGGTTGGAGCCAAGTTAATTCTGTAAAAGCTGCGGGAAAAAATCCCAAGATAATAAAGAACATGAATTTACGAGTTTGAAAAGCCTGATGTGGCTGAGTTGAAGGCTCGCACCCTCAGCTACTTAGCATGCGAAGCAGCCCATTTGAGCTTCGGTCATTCCAAACTTGATGAACTCATCAAGACATTTCGAGTTGTTCTTCGACATACTTGCTAATCTTTATAAAATGTAGCTAAATATGCGTTAATCTCAGTCCACACATCATTAACACTTGCTAATAGCAAACTTTAGCAAAAGCAATATAAGGGCTTGTTTCTTTCCTCCTGGGGGCTCCAGTCATTAAAGAAACAAACTCATTAAATTGTGTGTTGGCCTCACCAAGTGATCACTGATTAGACTAAAGAACATCTGTTTGATTCCCAAGTGGTTTTTAGTATACCGTACTTCTATTTTACGTACTTGAGTTCAACTCAGTTGATGTTGTTGCTCTCACTAAATCCAATGCCTGCAAGTAAACACTACCCCGAGTGTCAAATAAATCCATCACTCAGTCTGAGAGGTGATTGATGCTTGGGTGTCGCTGATTGAGAGCCTCCGCAGGCTGGTGGCACTGATCCCATAATAAAGCGCACACGACTTCTTTCCCTTACTGCGCACCATGAATAAAACTACTCTTGCCTTTATTAACAGCTTGATGCGTTAGGAAATGAGAGATACGCAAAAATTTGGACAATAAAGCCAGCCTGAAGGTAATTTGAACCAGAATCTACAGACTGTGCTGCAAACATGCTAACCACCGTGCTCCCTCCCAGCAAAAATGATTTATAAAGAAATATACGACCGTCATTAGACATCTCAGAGTGTGTATCAACCCTGAAGTCCCATTTCTATTTTCACAGGAGGAATAAAAACTGTTTTACAGCTGAGTGCAATACTTCATAAAAAACACACAACGGCTGTAAGACAGATTTAGCACCAGATGTGGTAAATTCTCTTTTCACGTTGAACGCAAGAATGGACGGTCTGGTACATACTGCATATAGTACAAACTTCAAATCATCATGAATTGGACTTATGAGGTCATCAAACAGTAATGATATTCTGTATGCTTTTTTTTTAATGACATTTAACACATTTTTCTACATACACATAAAACCATATGAATTCCCAACATTAGCCGCTGGCCTTTTCCTAGAATGTCACTATGGTGGTTTCAATTATTTAGCCTCAGCAGTGAGGGATGAATTACTCGTATCCAAAAATGGTACTCGTCTCATTATGATATAAATGAGCTCTCGACGAGAGAAGATGGATGACTATGAAAGACTATTTCTCCCCTCGCACACGCTAAAATATTCCATTTTAATGACTCTCTTTTTCGCTCAATTAGAGAATGTCATATTTTCCATTTTGTTTACTTTAAATGTGTCGATTTTCAGAATATGCAGTAACCCTGAGAATCATTGTCTTGTTTTTCTTGTAGGATCTATTATCACTTTTATAGAAGCACTATTTTTACCCACCGATGTTACAAAAGAAATGTGCACTTGTGAAAAACTATAAAAATAAATATACATAGAGGACTGATAAATTAATACGTTTCAGAGAGTGTTAATCAAAAATGAACATTATTATCTCTGTTAGGGTTTTGAAGATTAACTTGGGATATTATTGAAATGGTTATTCTCAAATGGTGACCACTGACTGATTGACATTGCGAAAGACGAGTTAGTGGGAATTAACTGACAAATTAAAAGAGATTATCCTTACCCACATCTATCTTCTGCTTGTGCTTATTAGAGTCACCTGCAGAGCCTGTCCAAAGCAAAAAAGGCAAGGTGCACCCTGCAATGGTCTCAGATCACAAATAAATATTCATGCTCACGTTCACACCACCACCTACAGACGAATTTAGCTTTCTGTGAATCTAACCTGCACGTGTTTGGAATGTGGGACAAGTAGGACTGTACCTGAAGGGGGAGGCATTACGCAAACTCCAAAATTTGAACCTTGAACACAGGCTGAGGCAAACATAGTAAGGACTCTCCGACCATGCTGCTGCATGTATTTATCATGTGTGACTGTCAGCAGCCGCCATCTGTTGGTAAAAGGGGAGAAGTACACAGCAACAAAGGCAAAGCACTCCATCAATGTGGCTGATTGCTATACTGCACGCTCTCTCTGTGGGGAAAGGGGCATATTTATTCATGTGACCCCAGAGAAGTGAAAATATGTCAAAATGAAGTCATCATAGGAATTTGTGGGACACTGATGACCTTTCTAGCTAACCTCTCTATGTTAGCCGTGTGCCCTCTTTTTTTGGCACTCCAGCACTGCCACAAGAGGCAATAAAAGCAGAAGCAAGAACAGACTGAAATAAGGATATCATTCCTTAGGAAGTAGCGACTTGCAATCACATCTTGCAGTTGGCCTCGCAGTTTGCCTCAAATCTGAGATGGTTGTTGATTATTGTTCTCAGATAGTTAAATTGCTAAGCATTTTTTTTTATGAGGTTCCCTTTTATATAACTCTGTGTGGGTGGGCAAGATGGATAAGTCCTGAAATCAATTATCATACCCATTGTTTTAGCTGTACTTAATAAAAGGAAAGCATCATCACACCAGTAATTCACCCACCACTGGTCCATGCTGAGATTTGTTCAGGAGGTGAAGATCAGTGTCGTCACCAGTTTCCTGAAGCTGAGCTGTGATTGGTTGTGACCTGAGACCTGGCAGCTGTGATGTCATTTTCAGTCGACAGCAAGTGGCAAAATGGCTGCCCCCTGAGATGGATCAAAAATTGTATTCCACACATGAAATATTATTCCGAGCAGTGTTTTGATGAGCTGGGCTGGATTCTGTGGAACATATCATTACAAAGAAAGATTGGGGTTGACGTCTTCTTTAAATAAAAAAAAATTTTTGGAAAATTAATCAATCAAATTAATCAACTCAGAATGTGCTCGCAGGCAACATGTGGCTCACAGGCCGCCAGTTGCCCAACCCTGGTAGATACCGCTTCATCCTACCGCACTGAAAAAAATTGTAAATTTGGACCAAAATAGCAAACTTTGATTTGTTACAGCAAAATGTATTTGTTTGTCCCAAATTATAGTACTATCGAACCACTGAAAACTAGAGTGGGCAAACTTTCTTTTTTTTATTGTTGTCATTTTGCATTTTAAACGATCTAAAGTTTTATGGTGCCACTAAAACCGGGCAGATTTATATCAGTGATTTATATGGCAATGATTACTTCTTTTGAATGCTTGTACTTAATAAAATCGGGGTTTTCCTCAGATTTACTTCATTCCAAACATCTGTGGAATCTATCAATATTTCATGAAAGATGATGAAAACATTGACTTATAGTGACATGCAGATGCGCTGGCACCCAAGTAGAAGCACAACTTACTTTCTGAGTCTTTCAGAACCATATTTTCTGGGACGCTTTAACAAGTGTGTTTTCATGGGTACAGCCATCTTGGAAATGGATGTTGTCAGTCGTTGCACGAATGGACAACCCAAAAAATGGAACTCAAAGAACATTAGACATTGGAAACATGCAGTTTTTTCTATATCCACTTTGCACTTGGCTTAAATATGACAAGGTAGAAGCTCACTAATGTGTCAAAAATTGGACAGACCCAGAAATTAGGTCAATTTGACCCAACTTTGTGTTGTTTTGACCCCCCCACACACACAATTTTCAGGGTGCTCGTATAGAAGAACTGTGTTGTTTTGTGCGTTTTTGTGCACATATTTTGCAATTGTAACCCAAATAGTTTCTTTAAACCAGCATTCTAAAGGTTCACCAGGCATGAGCAAACAAAACTCATTCACCCACTTGCTGTAAAACCGACATTTTGAAAGGGCAAAAAAAGAGAAAAAAGATCATGTCACATGGTCACAACTCACTAGGCATAATAACTTTCAATTTAAATATGCGATTTAACTCAAACTATTGTTTTGGATACAGTTTGAGGGCCTGCTTAGCCTGCTTTCAATGAAAACAGCCACAGGGATGAAGCGAGGGAAATTATCTGTGGTCACCACTTGCAAAATAATTCCTTAGGAGGAGTAAATTTGCAAACTGTGTTTAATTTTTACCTCATGTCCGGCAAATTTGCGCAATAACAGCGTCAATGATTCACATGTGTTGCTTCCGTCTGAAGTGAGTCACTGGACTCACACTCTGATGTTTACTGTATGTGTGTTCCCTTTTATTATCTTTAACCTGTGAGGGATAGCGAAACACCTGCTGCTGTGTCAGAGGGGTTTCCTCCAAGAGGATGTTTATTGTCGGGGTTTCCTCCATTTCCCGTGACTCTTCCCTCCCTCACTCTCAAATCACCCCCTATCCCATCAGCCGTATCTGAGCTCCAGGCAAAAGAATCTCAGCATTGTTTTAACATTTCACCTAAAAATGGAAGCATCATAAATTGTAACGTATGACAACAGAGTCAATACAATAAAACCCAAATGTTCCGTTTACATAAACATATGTAGTAGTTTTTACTTTGTGCTCATGGCTTAGCAAATGCAACATGTATGGAACACAGTTAAAAAAAAAAAAAAGCTCAGTATTTGGGAATTAGTCATCCTGGGCTCATGTGCTAATCAAATTGCCATTTAGAATTCTGTTCTTATCTGCTTTTTGAGAATGTCTTTCTAACTTATTCCCAGCCTAGTAAATTCAGTCTGACTTTGATCATTTTCCTGTCCATTGTTAGAAGCACCAGCTTCTACTTCAACCTTATAATTTCCAGAAAAGGAGCCATTCTTACTTTGCTTGCCCAAGTATTCAGTTGGGAGCTAGACATTTGTGTTGATTGGCCACAAATTAGCATTTTGTGCTAATGTTATAAATATAATTTCAACAATGATAATAAAATAATTTTTTTTGTTTATGTTTAGGCCCTCTAAAATGTGATTAATAATAATAATAATAATTTCTACAGAAACCATAGAAACCTCGCCCCCTTTTGAATTTTGAGCACATGCCTCTGGTCATGACTGTACTATAAATAGCAAAATAAAAGAAAGTAATCATTTTACATTGTTTTTTTTTTTTCTTGAGCTGTATTTTCATTGTACACCTCTTTTTACACTGTCACACACAAAAAACAACAACAAGCCGAATTAAAACACATGCAGTCAATCGTTTGAGGCTCGCTCAGCTCTTGCGTGTCAATATTGAGTGACGGCCGTTCAGGCTGCAAATTTTTGTGTGAATTTTCTTCCCCAAAAATGTTGGTCAAATTCCAAATCATGCAACCTTAGGGCATTAGACTTTGGCGTTTCCAGTGGGACGTGATGGGAATAATCAGGTCGGATATGAAGCACTAATGTATGAGTTGCGGTGGACTAAATCCTTTACACATGGTGGTCACATGACCTGTACCGGCAGCCAAATGACAGAGAGAGAGAGCCAGCAACAGACTATGAGAGCGAGCGAGGTGCCCCTCAGTCCCTGAACACACCAAGCGGCTAACCACACACTCCATCTCGTGGCTCCAGACGCACACACGCTCGCACACACACATACATAGACGCCGCCGATGATATGTTGGGAATAGCTTGTAGGGGGAAACCTAAGATGGGAAAAGTGAGGACAAACAAAAACAATGGCGCCCAACTTCTCGTATGAGTAGCTTTTTTTTTTTTTTTTTTGCGCCAGTGTCCCTGGATTCCGCAAAACGACCACAGAGACTGTTAACATCCATTAAAGTTCGCAATTCATGTGATTATTTTTGGCATATAAAATATTATAAGTCAAAATGAACTTCTCCCTTGAAAAACGTGTGTTAAAAAAAACCTAGAAAGTTACATAAAGTTACATAAAGTTGCTATCAAAGTTAAGCTACACATTTTTTTGTTTACACAGTTTTTTTTAAAAAATTTATTGAAAACAACCTATCCATCTGTGGTTCATTTAACCAACTGCACAATTCCTAGTCCAGACATTGAGTATATCAATACACAACATGAAGAGCTTATTTTTAGTCTGACTCCTCTCTGGGATATTTTTTCCTCTTCTGTTCTTTTTTCAGTTTCCCACACTTTCTCTTTGCGTCTGCTGGCAGTTGTGCACGCTCACCGCGGCGTCACGCTGGGTCGCCACGCCGCACACCCTCCCACGAGGCGTCAGGGCCTCTTATAGTGACAAAACCAGCGACGCACAAATATAGAAAGACGGGCTGAAATTCCATTTAATTTTAGCCATATTTCCACATCACTGCAGTGCTCACAAAGCCAGTGTTTAGACCCACGCATGACGATTTAGGGAAACCGATCCAGCCAGAAAGATAAATATTCTGAACTATAACAGAACGTTTGGACACGCAAATAGCAAGAACGCTTAAGTTGAGGGTTTCGAAATAGACGCTCTGGATCACAAAGAGCCTTCATTGCTAAAAATGCCTCACAGTATGTTATCTCTCACTTTTATCCTACTTTTTGTCTGCCTTTGGACATCTCAAACTAATTGATTAGACCAGAGACAACACGACACACAAGTTAAAAAATACACACACACACACACACGCACGCACACACACACACACACACACACACACACACACACACACACACACACACACACACACACACACACACACACACACACACACACACACACACACACACACACACACACACAAAGTCTGGAAAACTAGCAATCAAAGATTTAGATACTGATCACCGATCCACTGAGAAAGATTATGATTGTACAATGGAACCATATTTTGCATTGGAAGGTTTCCTGGTCCAATTTCCTGGTTATAATATCCTGAGTATAAGATGGCCCCTAATGTAATCCCCCACACCCCCACCAAAAAATAAATTTTTTGTATGGTCTATATGGTCCCTTAAAACAGCTAGGCCGATACAGGAAGTTGGGTCAATCTGACCCAACTTTGGGTTATTCTTGCAAAAAACAAACAACCCAACAAATTGGCTTGTTTTGTACAAAACATGTTGTTTCATCAAATGTACCCAACTTCCTAGTTGTTTTCAATCCAGCATTTTTAAGGGTGTATGAATGAATAAAGATAAAGTGTAAATGCTTTTTAATCAAGGTTGAATGTTATTTCTAACTTGTTGAAGACAATACTTTCTGCCCTTTGAAGAAAAACTAAAATCTTTTTGAAAATAGAATAGAATTAGCAAACACAAAATATGCTGAATCCCTTATTTACCAAACAGCAATAAATCGAAGTCTAGGAAAACCAAAAAATGGAAACTAACATTAAGCACTTCAGTGTCAGAAGCCAATAATACTTTATATTTATAAGTTCTGAAATGATATACAATCTAATGTATTTCACCAAGCATATGGCCAAGCGATAAAACGCACCCTTGACTCGCTACTTGTTCAACAAGACCAGAAATAAACTTTATGCTGACTCAGATTCTGGCCGGCTGCTCGGCTGGCTGTTAGCACGGTGATAGATGGCCTCCACTAGTCAGTGGCTTCTTGCGGCTCGGGATCTCAACCCGCAGCCCACGAGGCCTTGGGAGCCAAGGCCACCAAACCACCCACACCTTGGCTCGCAGTGCAAAAAGAGAGCTATGAAAGGAGGAGGCATACGAGTGATCTGGTCATTAGGATCAGTGCAGTTCATTTGTCAAATGTGAACCAAAAAATGTTTGTCAATAAAATAACTAAAGACAAAGTTGAAAGGGGAAAAAAAAACAGATGACAATGTGACATTTTCATGTCCGTCGAGACAAGGGGTGGGTAAACGTTTTGTGCTCAACGACTACATTTCATTTTTAAACAGAAAAGAGGGGCCAAGATATTTGGGGATGAAGAATGAAAAATATGTGTGTGCATGTGCGTGTGTGTGTACCACTCCAAAAGTGGGCCTCCAGTTGCTGGTTTAAGGACATAAAGCCATCTCTGAATAAAACAGTGTCGGTTGACCAGTGTTATTTATTGAAATAAGTAAAAAAAATTAAACAACCAGTTTAAGGGAAATATGGCCAACTTGATACAAGAGATATTATAGGTTGACTTTAGGATTCTATGTAACACTTGTAATGCTCAGTGGAGGAGAATAAAGAACAAAACTTTTCCCAGCGCCGCTTTAGATTGTCCATCTTTCTGAGCGCTCTCAATTTTTCTCCCATGCTTGAAATAAAAATGTGCACATTTTAAAAAATGTGCAGTGACCTCATTCCTCATACCAAATTTACTCACGTCCCGTAAACTCCCCCACTGACAGGAAGTGAGTGCAGAGCTACTTCCTGCAGGGACAGGAAACAGGAAGTGGTGGGGGTTGGAAGAAGGGAAAAGCCGAGCGGAACGCCCTCGTGACAACATCCAGTCCAGGCAGAGTTCACATGCTGGTCCACGCATGATGCTGAGTTAAAATTTGGCAGATTTGTGTCCAAAAATAGTTCATGTTAGTTGGAAACGAGGATTTTAGTAAAAGGAAAGCCTTAAGGCAGAAAAGATCAGAACCTTATTCTTTTGGCATTTGTTCTCTTGAGCCAAAACTTCGATTCATGAAACATGTGTTTTGCTCTTTTTTGTCTATGTGGGCCCTGTGATAAACTGGTAACCAGTCCAGGGTGTACTCCGACTCCTACTTAAGGATAGTTGGGATCAGCTCACCCGTTTTCTCATTTCAGTGATGTGATGTTCGTAAGCCTTTTGTCTAAAGGTCATTTGGATTTTGCTGCTTAATTTATATTCCACAAACGCAATAGTAGTCAGAAGTTGTGTTTAGACTAGTGGGGGCGCAAAGGAATTTTCTTATTTGAATTCCCCTTTAATAATCGACTGTCCATCTAGTAGCACTGTAGCTAGTGCTAACACAAAATGAGGTGTCCAAGCTGGGCCTTTAAATTTACCATTACTGTGCACTGAAGAAATCCCACTTTGCAGTAGGCGCCTTCACAACTTTGGCTGCAGGACACACACACACGCACACATGTCCAAATAAAAAACATGGGAAAACCCCTCCAACTCTCTGATATTGTCACTCACCCTTCATCTGTCTCGCTCTCTCAAAAACACATGGACATCAAAACGTCTGTGGAATTCCTCCCCCCAAACTTTCTGGGCCATTTTCCTTGCCATCACATGGGACCATACAGGCCACACCCACACCAAAAAACTGTGATGAGTTCATCAAGTCGATGTCGCACTCTTTGAACGGCTTTTATAACACCACAGTGCTTTTTATCTGCGTAAACACACAACATTGCGCAACATGTGCGCTCGACTCATGATGCGCCGCAGCCTTAATGAAAAACATCAATCCATTCCTTTTCGATACCGCTTATCGTATTCAATCTGGATTGCTCGCTGGTGAGTCACAGGGCATGTACAGGGAGAGACAACCAAATTTACTCGGCCATTGAGTGGGAAATGAACTCATGCTGCCTGCACCAAATTTAGGCAAATTCAAAAACTTCACCCTCAGTGACTAATAAAAACCATTATCTAATCAAAACCAAAAAGGCGCAGCACAATTGTAGCTTTCAGGGAAGATTGAAGATCATCTCAGAGGTTCTTCTAATAAAATCAAAGCAAGGACACATGTCGTTGGTCTCACAATAATTCAGTTACTGTCACACTTGTTGCCATTGTTCAATTCCTAAAAATTCAACAAACAGTAGATGCTGCTCTTTCCTCAAAAGAAAACATTTAAACTGTTGGCGATTCATTTTAAATCATTGAAAATTTTCCTGTTTGCTTTTGCAAGCACTTATTTAGCATTTTGTTCCCTCACTACCAAACCGAACTGTAGATATCTGTGTACTGAACCTCGATTGTTGATGTGCATTTAGATTCTACTGACATGTGGTTTTACTCTTGTAACGACCCAAATGATCACAAATCCTAACATTTGAACAGCAGTGTATCAGTTTATCATATCCAGAGTATATCATACGATGTGTCTTGGAATGTTATTCCTAAAAAAGGGAAGCATGCCCGGAAACATATATTTGGTTGCGTTGTTCATCCAGGCGGAACAAGGTGTGAACTTGTACATTCAGCGTTCCGTGCAATTTTTTGGATGACTTACAATGAAACATCAAGGGAACTATGAAATTTGTGTTCTTCATAGAGAACCTCAAATGATTTGGATGCAGAATTTGGATGCGTTCTCGCCAGGACCGCAGTTCCCCTGACACTTGGTGTTGTGATGTGGTTTCCTGTAAGAACTTGCGGTTTTGCAACTCAGCTTCTTCGAGGTCGTCCGCCATCCAACACCACAAAATTGGATGTGAAACTTCTCCTAAGTGGCCCTTAAGATCATTCGACAAGATTGTGTGGCTGAGAAGTGGCGATCTCATTATCACCTGCAGATCATCCTGAAGACCCAAAAGAAATGTTTGTGTGTTTCTTCATCGGTTTTATGAATTTAGCCGATTTGTAATTTTGCTGGAGAAAAATAGCTCAGTATATTCCCAAATGTACTCTGGCATCTTAAAATGATGTACTTTAATATTCATTGTATTTTTCTTGTCAAACATTTTGGAAGTCTGATAAGTGGATCGATTTGCTTGCTCATCTGCGATCCATACGAGCTAACACGAGGGGCCAAAAATGTGGCTTCAATAGAGAAGGTTCCACAGAATTTGAGACAACTGAGAACCGCTGAAGCTGATTTGCTAAGGTCGTACGATTCACGTTTGACCAAACATTTTCTGGAAAAGAAGCACAAAATGTAGGAGAGGTGTAAACCTAGAGTCGTAAAAAGAATTACATCAAGAAAAGACAATATTAACAGGAGGTTACTTAAAGTCATATTTCAAGGCTCATTAATGTGTGTCAGTGTTTAAATGGTAAGTCAAGTTAAACCAATTATATATAATGTTCAAGTATGTTCTATGTGCACCCACCAATCTAAACATGGCATTCTGATATGAGTTAAGAAGCAAAATTCTGTTTTTTATCTATCCCGGGGGCGGCCATCTTGTCATGTTTGGTCATGTGACATTCACAAGCTGAGCTGTGATTGGTTGTTACCTGAGCAACTGTGAGGTCATTTTCAGTCGACAGCAAGTGGCAAAATGGACGCTCCCTTAGCAAGTAGCAAAATTAGATGGATAAAAACAAGTGGATTTTGATTCTTATTTCACAAGACAATATTAGTCAGAATGCCGTGTTTTGCCTATGGGGCCACATATACAAATTATTAAGATTATTTTTTTTTTTTTACTTGACTTAGCACAAGCATGTTCTTTTTTTTAATTATACTGTCTACAGCGTTAATAAAAGTTTTGTGATGGTGACAGTTTGACCCTGCTGTATTAGAATAGCCAATTTGGCACATGTTGAGCGAGTGGGACTCGAGCTCGACTTGATTGACTATCCATATATTTTTCGACCAGTGTTCCAGAACAAATGCTGCAATTAAATTATACCGCTAATAAAAATTATTTTAAATTGGAGACATCAAGGCATGGACTTGGTTTGGATACTGGTCACGTTTGTTTCAACAAATGGAAGCCAAAAGCTATTTACATTGACGCTTTGAATTTTTTGACTCTGAAACCAGGCTCCTGTGTTTATGAAGTGTTTATTTTGTAAAATTCCATCATAAAATAGTATAGAAGCACATTACAGACCACCCAAACATTCAGTAAAAGAAAACAACAATAGACAAACAAAAGAACTACGTCGGCAAAATGTCCCTGCCAAACAGATTGTGAATGGCTGGGAAAAATCCTTCTCATAATTTATTTATGCTGCTTCAGAAAATGTCCTTTGTATCAATCCTCAAATGTTATGTGTCCTTTTTGTCCCGCCACCCAGACCTCACTGCAAATAATTACAACCAAAAGCCTCAGAGATATTGCATGACTGCAAAGAAATGCCCCTCTGATGTTCTCTGTGTGTCACAACTAATTAAAGTGGGAACAAAATGCTGGCAAAGAAGAACAAGGCCTTTTTCAGAATGTTGCTTCTCCAAGTGAACTTCAACCCTCCGAGGACACACTTGGAAATATGAATTCGGCCACAAGGAACAGTGTGGTAAATATTGTACAACATACTTGATATTCTTCTACTGTGTCATATTTAAAATGTATTGTGTGTGGCTTTAATGCACAACAGATGTAGGGAAAGATCACATTCCCCATTGCTGCTTGCAACAAAACTACATGTTGTATAAACATCTACAAAAAAAGGCTTGGTTTGTCATTTTTCCCAGCACAGACAAAACCACAAATTCCCGTTACACTCCGCAGTAAAACGGTGAATTTGGCTGAAAGGGAAACCGTTTCTTACGTTGAGTGAAGGAGAACTTGTATCAGATCTGTCGTTTTTTTTTTCCCAATTAGGTCACAAACGCAAAAAGATTACGTGACATTTTCATACAGATCAAATTGCTCGTTAGCTTAGCTTAGCATAAAGCTGGAATTAAATGAACAGAATCAGTCGAGATTCAACATGCCTTGGGGGCAACATTTCCTACGGCAAAATTATTCATTATACATGCGTACGCATTAGCAAATTAGCATTTGCATTCCCGAACATAAAAAGTCAGCACAAAAGTAGAGGCAGTGGACTTCATTATTTCAGTGGACTTGTAACTCAATAAATAAATACATTTCCAACATGAACATAATTTTGTTTGCATAGAACATGTGGCTATTTCACATATTCAGCTTTAACATGAACTGTTTGGAATATCCTGTACATTACTTTAAATGCAATTTTGATGTGCGGAGATTTACAAAAAAAAAGCATCACAGCTTAGAGGCGTAGCTTGCCTGAGGCAAATTAAGCAAATACATCCTCAACCCTTTATTTAAAATAAAAATCTTTTTTTTGTACAAAACACTTAAAAAGTAAGGACATTTTGATTTGAAATTCTATACAGCAAACACATTAAACCCAGTGCAGAGAACAATTCATACTTTAATTTCTCCTTCACAGAATTACACACACACTATATATTATACACAATTAAAGTCTACATCAAATCAGGCGTTCCAAACGTGCTAGCAAGCCAATCAATTAAAAAAGAGAGCATTTTCCTCTTGTAGTATGTAATGTGAAGAAATGAGGCCCATGCTGGGAAATAACATTGCATACTGATCTTACATATTGTGTTAGCATGAGCACCGAGTGCCAATGTGAACAGACCATGTGGTTTACAGACCATGAACAAAACATGGCAATAATCACTGGCCTTGTATTATCTGTATTTCCACGTTTTTGTTGTACTTCTTTCACATTGTGGCCAACTCTGGCTTGTACTTCCCAAGAAAAAGACTAATCCCAGAGCTGATTGAGATCTTGGAATTTGAAAGTTTCCATGATCTACAGAGCTCCATCTTTTTTTTGCATACAGCTAAACAAGAGAGATGTTTGAGACGACTACTGATTAAAAGGAAACAATTCCTAATCCGCGCAAGGGTCAGATTTGCCAAAAGACATATTGGCACAGAGTGAGGAAATAAGAAATATATTACAAATCCCGCGCAGGAACAACCCTAAAGCCTTCTTGTAAAACATCCGAATAGTTTGTGGGAGACCTCGGTGGTCCATCCCGGCTTTGTGGCTGAGGCTTTCCCGGAAACACGCACATTGATGTTGGATCGAGTTCTCCTCTTAGCTCTCTTTTTCTCCTGAGTTTGGCCTTCAAGCGGACATTAAATAAGCGCCTTTGATTCATCTAAACCTCACGACCACGAGGTATTTGCCTTTGACCTTGCTAGATGTCCTCCAGTTTAATAGGGAAGTCTTTCAGTTAATTAGTAGTACACGTCAGTGTTGCATTGTCGCAGTACTTGAATTATTCATTTGTACATATCGTCGGTGTCGGGCGGAAGCCGCGAAGTGTCAAAATGACAACTTCACAGGAACTTGAAAGAAACGCCAGCTTGTTTTGAGTTCCGAGGCACCACTTCATTCAGGTTGAATTATAGCTTATATTGCTATTGCACACTTACACTACCTAAAAAATGAAATATGCTCAAATAAAAACCCGCTGACACTGATTAAAAAAGTTCCCACTGTAAAAAACACCTTTGAAAACTTCACAAAAGCAAACGACTGTCCTGTGCTGCACTATTTGCTGGTCCACCTTCTGTGCGCTCCCTCCTTTTCTGGCGAAGGCACGCCCCGAGCGAGTATCCCGGCCGAGGCAACGGGCTCCCCGGCTGAAGCTTAGTAATTAAGTTGCGTTCAAGAGCGGCAGTGTTTGCCTGTGTTCATATGTTTCCAAGTTATTTCCATTGCTTTAAATTGACTAAAATTGCATAAAATTTACAGACAAGGTCCATTAGGATTGCTTTGTGAAATTTGACGATATTTGGACATAAGAGGCTTCCGCCGGACAGCGACGATATATATTTTTTTTAGATTTTAAAAGGTTTGGGTGTTGTAATCCCTCATTCAAAGAGATGAACAATTGCATTGCATCACAAATGCTAATATGGGGACATTCTAGGCCACCCTGTTGTCAACTAGAAACATCCTAGCACATTGTAGCCCAGGATTCCATGATGAGCCAGTTTTTTCTTTTTTCAACTGGCACTTTTTTTCATGTTCCTTTGTGATCAAGGTTAAGAGTTGACCCAACGTGCGACTTCAACACAAACCATTAACTTTTGAGATGAACGAAACCAGACTCAGGTCCTTCCACACATTTTGGCATTAGCCAGTGATACATGCACTGTAATAGACAGCACTGCTAGCATCAGAAAGAGCAGATATAAGAGGGCTGACTCCCTCTTCGCTGCCGCCATCTCTGTCAGCACTGCTAACGCCACCGCTACCACGCCAGATCAGGACTTTGGACCCAACCCCACCTTGTCCATAGGCTTCCTCTCGGTTCCTCGCAGTATTCACGTACTGGTCCAATTCATGCCTGTCCACCTCCGACCAGAATTCAGCGGAAGAAGTAGGCCCCATGTGAGCAGCTGAGTCCGCATTGGATGGGTCTGTTATATGCACAGGGGGAAGGAAGGATGAGCAGGAAGTTGGGGAGGGCTCAGGAGGAGGTGAAAGCTGGCCCAGGTGAGTCGGGGGGAAAGCGGAGGCTGCGCTGCTGTACATTTGGCCGTAGTAGCTGACAGGAAGGGAGCCTTGGTGGGGTTTGATTGTCTCGTGGAGGCTGATTGAGGGCTGGGGATAGGAGACGGAGTCATGGGGAGGTGGTGGGCATTTCATGGGACTCCTCAAGGCGATATGGCGGCCTGAGGTTTGCGCTGGGTTCATCCGTGAACCATTTGAAGGAACCGGGCTCATACTGGAAGCCATGTTTGATTCAAGCGAAGCCATTCTGGGATTCCGACCTGCATTCAATGAGTTCGCTCCCACGTTCATTCCTGGACTCGGACTCTGTGCGGACGCACCGTGCATGGAGTTGAGGTGGTTGCCATAGTGATGGCTGTAATGTGGATTATGGTGGTGAGGATGGTGGTAGCTGTTCCAGCCTCCCATTCCTGCATCCTCCTGTGCATGCTGGGGGAAGAAGACTGGTTCATTTGCTCCGTTTTCCAGAACATCCAGAGGGGACATCTCCGGGGTGGGCAGGCCGTAACTCTCCAGTTCCTGGTGCCCCGGTGCCTGGAGGTCCCTGAAGTGGCCCAGAGAAGGTAGCAGGTGGTGGGAGTGATGGTTGTGGTGAGACACGTGTCCGTACGGAGAGTTTCCAGAGATGCCTTCTCCACCCAGGGGGACGATGGCATGACCCACACCATGGCTCTGAGCCAAGCTGTGAAGCAGGAGCCCAGGTTCGACGCGCTTGAGCTTCTTTGTGGTTTTCTTACGCCGAGGCCGGTACTTGTAGTTTGGATGATCCTGGAGATGCTGAAGGCGCAGACGTTCCGCTTCCTCTACAAAGGGACGCTTCTCTGTGGAATTCAGTGCCTTCCACGATTGGCCTGACAGACACGGAGAGTGGAGAGTTAAAATTGATTGCATGATTGATATGCAGAGTGACAAGCGGTCGGTTAGGCTGAGAGACTAGAACACTAGTTAAGGTTTCGGGGAAGACGGTGGCTTGGCTTTTGCAAAAATGCACTCTGGCAAAATGAAAAGAAAAAAAAAGCAGTGTATCTCAGCGGGAAGTGTGGATTGAACTGCGATCTCCTTGGCAAAATCAGCTGTTTTGTTGACCCACTCATCCGCTCACTTGCCATCGACCTATCTGTCATCTGATTTCCTCCTTGGCATGCTCACAAAATGACCTGCTTTAACCCTCGCAAAGTACTCACACTACAACCGCCACTGATTAACTGACTTATTGCAGATGGAAAAATAATCCATGGTAATTAGTTAAATTGATGGTTGGTAATCATTACTATTATAGTTTGACACTATATCAGCTACACTGAGTAACCAAAAAATGGGAAAAGGCTATATTTATTTATATTTCAATTGAAAATATTCAATGTAAAATTTATTATAGTGTGGATAAGGAAAATTATCTCTACAACAGCAAATAAAGTCAAATTTTATACTGACATGTTTTGACTTTATTTTGGCGGTTTTAAAAAGTTGTATGAAGAGAAGTCATGGTATGTATGAGGATTCCTTCATTCATATGTTTGCTTTAAACAATTTCATTGAAGCTATGCCCTGCCACAAAGGTGACGCCCAACAGTGCACCATATTTTATATGGCGTCCCAACGCCCGGCGAGATCCAATTTGCAGCGGTTTTGTGGTCAAGCCTTTGACTAAACGCTGACATTTATGACATAATGAGCACATGGACGCTGCGCAAAGTTAATTGATGCTCTGCTGCGACGTTTTAAGATAAAGAACCTACACAAAATCTTTATAATGATAGCTGATTATGCTACTTGTCCCCTTCAAAACAATAATGAAATTATGTATACACACACACACACACATATATATATATATATATATATATATATATAGACATTTTAAAACTTGATACAAAAACATATCTCGTTTAATGTCATAACTGAATTGCTAAGATTTGTAATGTCATCTAAACATACATAAAAAATCCGTATCCTCTATTTGTTGATCGTTAAATCTGAGATGCAGCAAACACCGCCTGTAAACATACAGTACACTACTTTGCAAAAGTTTAAGGTGAGCATAAAACTTCTTTTACATTAGAAATGCTATAATGATTACATATAACTTATTTTTAATTGCTTGATTAGAATAAAATTAGAAAACACAAATGAACCAGAATGTAATAAATGTTTCCAATCAAACACTACCCTAATGCATGCCGTAAAAGTGTAGTTCAAGCATGAATGTTTTGTGGGTAGTTTTTTTGTGTTATTTCTTATTATCTTACACTTGCAGTTATGCTCTCCTGAGTTCCTTAATAATGTGCTCTAAAAAGCACTTTTCACTTCAGGTGAAATGAGACCAGTAAACTCCTGTTATCTAAGAGTATGGAGTAAAAAAAAAATGTAAAAAACAATTTATTGTTTTATGAATTGCCTGAACTGAAAAGAATTTACAGAATTGGACGGTATCAGTGAAATTTGAAACATGAATATTCCAAGCAAACTTTTCAGAGACGATCGTTGTCTTACCGAGCATCTTGCTGAGCACAGCGTTGTGCAGGTCCGGGTTCTGCAAAGCGAGTCGTTTCCTCTCATCTTTAGCCCATACCATGAAGGCATTCATGGGCCTCCGGATCCTCTGCTCGGCCCCCACACCTTTGCCATTGCCCGAGACTCCCGCCAGATCTGGACTCTGGCCCCTTTCTGTGAGAAGGCCCCTGGGCTCTGCTCTCCTGCTGCCTCCGTGGTCGCTGGGAGAGCTGCAGTCTCCGGAGATGTTCTGCTCAAAACCCATTTCAAGATCAGAAGCAGGACTTGGGGTCCTTGAGGCCCACGCTGGGTTCACAAGGGACACCTGGCCAGAATGCAGCAGAGCCCCCCGAGACAAGCTGGGCTTGGTTAAATTCATTCCAGAAACGGAATACTTGCTGTCTACTTTGATTTTAGTCCAAGTTGAATTCTGCAAACGTCTGTCTCAGTTTGTTGGCTTGCAAAGATTTGGGGATAAGCGCGCTCGCGTTGATGAAGGGGAGACGGATTGGGAGAGTGTGATGGATTTGGACCACAAATCCCAAGTACAAACATGGAGATCCGATAGGGGCGGGGTAATGGGACGGAAAGCAAAATATTCCTCAGAAGATATTCCACCAAGTTTCTGCTTTTCCCACTGCCCTCGCTTTGAAGCGACTGCTTTGCTGGTTCTGAACTGTCTGACTCACTTGCTCGCGTCTGTCCTTCCCGCGAGGAACTTTCAGAACTTGTGGCCGGAGTTCGCCGACCCACGCTGAGCATATTTTTATATGTATATATATATACACACACACACACACACACACACTCACACACACACACACACACACACACACACACAGTTGCAAGCACACACGCGCACACGCCAAAGGCCAATGACACGCACTCATAGATGTGAATTTAACCAATGAGATGCCGGGCAACTAGAAGGGGAGTGGACGAGTGTGTGCTAGCGTGTGTATGTATGTGTGTGTGTGTGTGCTTGAGGAAACGGTGGCGGTCGCAGAGGAGGAAAGAGGGGGAGGCAAAGTTTTTAGGACCACCAGAAACCAAGCACCCCCCCCACGCCCTGCTTTCCTCCATCCTTCACACACAGACACACGCACACACACGCACGCACACACACACTGCCCGCTGTTCAGGGGAGATGTAATCAGAGAGGTTCCATTGTTCCTGCCCAACCGAGAATTGACAGTCTCACACACCTCAGTACACACATTCAAGACACAGACACACACACACACGCACACACACGGACGGATGTACAGTATGTGCTTGCAGTGGAACCTGTCAAATGTCTTTGAAGTTGCATGATTTAAAATTTGACCAACACTCCAGCCATTGAAATGTCCATAAAAAGCCAGAACATTTTGCATTTCGCCAACTGAACCCACCACTAGTGCACATTTCTGTCACCGCCCGCATAGTTGTTCAGGTTTCTCTCAGTGGGCCGTTATGACTGCGAGACCTCAATGTTTAAGGACCCCATCATTTCAAGTTAGTATAAAAATGGATTTTGTCAAATAAAAAAACTTGCAATATATATTATTCATTCACTTAAGAATGAGGGGCACTTGAACCTGTATGGGACTCAAATATACGGAATAAAAAAATTGCGGTAAATACTCTGCATGCGTTCCGAATCGACAGTGCATGTGATTAGTGACTGAGGCTTCAATGCAACAACAACAGGCAGTATTATGGTTGCAATTTGTAGATGGCATTATCACTTATGTTGCTTCCACATGTGTCTGTCACTGGCTCGCAACCTCGCAAAAATATATTGATGATGACAGCATTTGCATAAGTCTGCTGACAATGTTAAGGTCTGTTGCTGGCGGTGCTCCCGCGGGTTCCTCGGATGTCGTTGGGGGTCAAGTGCACGGTAGGTACAACAGCTACGGAGGCCAAGAAAGGCTTTGCTGCTACAAATCTACCCAGATGAAGGTATCAAACCACCTGTTCTGCAAGCGTAAACAAGTCGGTATTTCCGACATGAGTCTTCCACAGCCAGTCAGATTAAACAAAAGCTACCCGGATAAAGTTCAGCCTCACTCTGACCCGAATCGTCCGACGTGTCAGATTTTTGGACAAGCAGAAACAAAGACGGCAGGACGTCATCTCTAAACCGGATCGGGATGGAGGACAGAAGTTTATACAGCTACAGCTTAAGAACATGAAAAACGACTTAAAATGTAAAGCAAAACACTTTGATGAAATTTATTATTTCATTTTCAGTGATTCTATAAATATATATTATGACCATTGGCAGTTCTAGCAAGAATGACGCTGTGAGCCGCTAGTAAAAAAAAAATTAACTGGGCACGAAACTTTTGACATTTCCATTTCCTTCGTGCACTTGAGAATGAACACGTTAGCATATCATGCTCACACCAACTTTAGAACTTACACACGGTACCAAATTAATAACCTCAGTTTGCTGTTTTAGAACAATAAGAAATGTATTCTATAATTTAACATCACAAATGAAAGTACGTTCATTTGTAAGGAATTAAAGTTGGAGATGATACTAGACTTTGAAAATACAATTCTACAGATGTGGGGGACTTGAGTCGTCTTATGTTGCTATTTTATGACTTGCTTGGCAAAAAGGACTCAACTTAGCTCAATCTTTGTTTGTTGATGACACCACGGCATCATTAACTGGCACTCTGATGAATTACAACCAATTGGGCTTAATTCTGGAACAAATTTAAAATTCCACTTTAGAATGGGTGTTTGGAGTTGACTGGACACTATTCTGTCCATTGAATCAGTTGAATGAAGCTTCCACTTCAGATACACACTCACACGCATACCTCAATATGTCTTATATGACACTGAAAATGTCAAAATATTGCTTTTTTATGTCATCGAGAGACCACTCAAGTTGAATATGGCAGGATATGTGTGTGTGTCTGCCATGGACACTCCCTCAGCCTTCCCCACAATGAAATGGCGAACGCACACACACATATGGCTCCAGGGGGTGCTGCAGTGGCGTCTCGCAGCCTCCTGCTTGACCACCAGGAAGTACCCCTCCTAACAGATGCTGTGTGTGTGTGAGTGTGTGTTTTCAGAAACAAAGTCTCAGCATTTCACGAGTGCACGTCGTTTTTTTGTTTTTTTTAAACATTTTTTTCCCTTTTAAATTATAAATCTGCACAGTCATCTTTAAAACCACACAAATAAGAACTTTCTAACTGAGTACAAGTATGCTACAGTATTGTTCAGGTGTCAAACTCAAGGCCAGGGGCATTTTAGATAATGCTGAGCAAACACTTTAAAATGATTGATAGTTGAATAAACGACTCTCCTTTGACTTTTGGCTTCAAAAGTAGCCATCCATCAATTATAATAATATAATGGGACATTTACATAATTTTCACCATCCTAAGATCGCACTGAGGGAAACAGTAATGCCACCACAAATATTAGTTTGACACCTCGCCTTTATCGGGTGACCTTGCTAACATACATGTTTCTTGTATCAAGTTAAGACAGACTTTGTAACATATTGTGTTGAAGCAAATATAAGTGTGTGTGTGTGTCTGTGTGCGAGATGGAACCACACCTTTGCGTCAAGGAAATTTGGCATCAACTGTAGACTTGGTGGCTAGAGAGGAGACAGAATCAAGGAGGGAGGACGAAGCAGAAAGCCAGTAAGTGCTGATACAACCCCCCACCCACCCACACACACACACACACACACCCACCCACCCACCCACACACACACACACACACACACACACACACGGACGTGGGGACACAATGGCATCGCCAAGCAGGCGTGTTTACTTGTGTGAGTGTGAACGTGTTTATGTGTGGGAGAGGTCATGTTCACACACACGTCTATTTTTGAATGCACTGAGTGAGGGAAGTGTGTGTGATGATGGATTGAGACACACAAATACACACATACACACTTCCAGCGCAGGTCGCCACGGGAATCCCCCGACACTATCACCCACTGACACATGCGCATTGTTCTGCAGTGGCACCTCCTACAGTCACAAACGAGCGTATAAACAAGTTCACCGCTGTTTGACGAAACTAAAGTGTAAAAATGTTTGCACTTGGGAGTAGGAAGACATTTGCGTCACGATAGTATCACCTACTGGTGTTTCTTAGGTACTGATGCGTGCTGCATGCGTCTTTTGGTTTGTGGTTGCCTTGTTTGATACTCAATGCTAGTTATGAAACAGGAAAAAACATCTACTAACTCACCAATCTGATTGTCGCTCTATTGTTATTTACAAAAGATTGGTAATTGAATTGTATTGCTCATTGCCAGTGACGTGCGGTGAGGGTCAGTGCCCCCGCGGTAAAGTTTGTCCGGCACCTAACCGTGTCACAAAAAACGTTGGGGAACGCTGCTCTAGTGTGGCTTATTCATTATTTAATTTGAACTATTTTAATTCAAATCTCATATCAGCAGTCTTCACACATAAAAACACTCAATAAAGCACATGGAATCAAAAACTTGTTTTCGATCGTGCGTACCACTCCGTTCCGAAGTCCCGTTGTCCGAATCAACCCTTTTAACTCCGGAGTTGCTCTTCCTTTACTGATGACCTCCTGCTTCGACCGAAAATCCATCGTTGAAGATCGTTTGGATATGTAATCCTCCATTGTAAAACGAAATGTAAAAACGGAAGAAAAAAGACCGAATGTAAAACTAAACAAATGGACGACTGCTCCTCAGTTGTTCACTGTAAATTTGAACTGGAGATCTCTTATTCTACAGGTAGGCGCATGAAGCATCCCGGGATCACTAGCACCACCTGCACGGCTGGAGAACCTTTTTTCGCAGCCTGCGTAAGGTCTCTTTGTTCATCTAAAGCAGGGGTCTCCAAACTACGGCCCGCGGGACACCTGCGTTTGACGTCCCCTTAGCACCCCCCCCCCCGGAAGAGAAGCGAACGCGCAGCGTTTGACGTCCCATTAGCAACCCCCCCCTCCGGAAGAGAAGCGAACACGCAGCGTTTGACGTCCCATTAGCACCCCCCCCCCCCCCCCCCCCGGAAGAGAAGCGAACGCGCAGCGTTTGACGTCCCATTAGCACGCCCCCCCCCGAGAAGAGAAGCGAACGCGCAGCGTTTGACGTCCCATTGTTCGTTTTACTTTCCTTTACTTTCGCGTGTTAGCACGATTGCGAATTAGCATCTTTCCGCTAACTCGTTAGCCTGTTTTTTGGAACTAATTATCCGCGATAAACGAGGGATTACTGTATTATTATTAATGGTTAGGAATCACATCTTTAGATAATAATCTACTACCAATTAACATCGCAACTGTTGTATTGGCAAAGATTGTCACATTGTGTCAACGTCTTATCTTAGTTTAATTTCTGTGAGGAAATACGTGGTGACTCTTTTGTATTGAACACAGATGTGGATGGAGTAGCTCACGTAGGCATCGAAACGGCGGCGGCAGGCGTGTAACATTTCATGTATTCGCTCTTTGTTTCACAGGCAAACTGTAGCCTGTTTAGTCTGCACATGTCCACTTATCGTTCATTTCACCAACTTTCTCCTCTGGACTCGACTTTCTGTAAACTCCCTACATTTCTCACTCCTGTTTAGTTTCCGTCGCCACGCGAATATCTGTGGCCCATCGAGCGAGCGTTTCCGAACAAGAAGAGAAAGCGAGATTGGAGCGAGGAGGTGGGAGATGTTGGATTGTTCGCTACTACGACGGCAGCGGGCTGGGAGGTGAAGTGTTGTTTTTTCTCTTTGTGGTGTGCCAGTCACGTCTATTTTTTTCTTTTGTGGTCAGCCTGTGGGAACTGCTGAATGAGATGGAGTGATTCCTCAAGTCAATGCTATCAGGCTGAGACACACTCAAACAGTGGTGTGGGGTGCAGAGGACACCGGGGAGCAGGATGGGCTGACTGTGGGCTCGGCAAGCTGCAAGGAACGTCATCTTGATAAGAGCCTAAAGCAACAATCAGACAACATAGAGCGACCCAATCTAGCCTTTACTGACTAACTCGACTTTTTATTCTTTACACAAGAACCTCTAACCTCTTTTCTAGTTATGCAAATAGAAATATTTTCCAGAGGTAAAGTATTATCATCATAAAACAAAATACAAATAAAATGCAAAATACATAAACTGTTAAAGGACCCAGATTAGAGATTGACAAGGGAGCTTTATTGGGAATGAGAGATAATCGTGTATTTCTATAGTGTATCAATATTTCCATCATGTTACTGTTTTAACTCACTGTATTGTGAATAGGACCATTCAACCAAGACTAAGGATAATATGAAGAATCAAATCAGCATAAAAAAATCGGAATGATATTGTCTGTGCATTGGTCAGGTATCAGCCTGCTAAATTGATTATGTCGATTATTGTTTGATAAATGGGGCTGACACAAGTGGCAGAGTTTTGAGTT
This sequence comes from Syngnathus acus, assembly GCF_901709675.1. Taxonomy (NCBI): domain Eukaryota; kingdom Metazoa; phylum Chordata; class Actinopteri; order Syngnathiformes; family Syngnathidae; genus Syngnathus; species Syngnathus acus. The sequence continues at coordinate 11,832,649 of NC_051088.1, read as the reverse complement.
ACTCCGTGGGTGTTCAGTTGTAAATTCAATAGAACGTACTTCTATGTCCTATGAGTCATCTGAAAATAAATAAAAAAGGATTTTCCATGCAGCTGAATAAAGATTCTACAGTACGTAGCTATTTAATTAAATAGGCTGACAAACCTATACAAATGCGAGACTTAACCTCTAAACCGCACATTTTTTGGGGGGGATTGTTGTCCTGCTCAGACCTAAAGTTGTGTACCAGATGACCGAGCGTGATACGTCAAGATTTAGTGTTCAGTGGTTTTCATTGGATGAAGGCGAGACGGGAAAAATCCCGGGAATCTATCTTTAATTGTTTCGTCATGTCACATGTATGTAGGTGGTCTCGCAAGATATTCCAGTGAGCTCTTTACATGCTGTGGCTAATTTAACGCATTATGACTTATGGCCTACCACTTCCCAAATCATACACTTTGTTTTTATTTCAGTTTCCTCCTTTAAAAGCATCTTGCGGTTAGATTCACTTGGAATAATCCATTATGTTTTGGTCACATTTACAGTATAATTTCGGTTAGAGCAGTAAATAATAACGCCATGTTACAAACCAGATGGCGGAATGTTCGTTAGAACACATGAAAGAATTTGCCTCCAAGCGCAAATTGCTTGTGACATTTGGACAAAAAGACAAAATGTTCCAGCTCCACGAACGCCGCCGGTAGTGTCAACGTATTGACAACATAACCACAGCAGCATGAGGACTTCCAAAACATGAAATCAGTCAAACAAGTGAATGAAGCATGATAGTTTCACTTGAAGTATGGATATGTTTACGTTCCAACAAGAAATATTAACCGTTGTTGTAGTTTTATGGTGATTTCACCGGGAACAATTTACAACACATTTACCGTAATTTTCGGACTATAAGTCGCACCGGAGTATAAGTCGCACCAGCCATAAAATGCCCAAAAAAGTGAAAAAAACCCATATATATGTATATAAATCGCTCCTGAGTATAAGTCGCCCCCCCACCCAAACTATGAAAAAAAAACCGCGACTTATAGTCCGAAAATTACGGTACTTCAAACAGCTGAATAAAAAACACACACAATGACAAATAAAGAAAAGTTTCAGGACTGCAGCAAACGGTGAAAGCTTTCCAGGAGGTATCTGGCCTACAGAAAATTACCCCAAGAGCACAGCGAAGATTAATCCAGATAAACACATCTTCTCAGAAAAAGAACATCAGTAAGTAACATGCTGGGGCTGTTTTGCTCCTTCGGGACCTGGACGACTTGCTGTGGTTGATAGGACCATGAATTCTGCTCTCTTCCATAAAATTAGTTCCTAACCTCAACCCGAAGCTCACTTGAATTCTTCAGCAGAATATCGATCAAAAACACACCAAGCAAGTCAACTTATGAATAGCTTTAAAAAGAACAAAACGAAACGAAAATTTAGAGTGGCCTAGTCAAAGTATGGACTTGAATCCAAGTGAAATGCTAAAAAAGCCGTCCATACTTGAAAGCCTTCCAGTTTTGTGCTGAATTTAAGCAATTTGGTGGGAAAAAGTAGGCCAAAATATCACCTTATTGATGTGAAAGATTCATTGATGGTTATAAAAAATGGTTGAGTTCAGTTGCTGCGGACCCAATCAGTTATCAAGTTTGGGGGCAAGTACTTTTTTAAATTTTAGAATGAGAAGACAAATTATGTGAAGCCAATTATCAATTTAAGTGCCCTCTGTTTTTGTTTTACTATTAGCAATTGTTTATTTATTTTGGATTTATATTTCTTCTGCAGGAGACTACCTAAGGCCCTACTTTTTCTCTCAAGCCAAGTGATTGCAGGGGATAAATGCTATGTTCAACGTTTCATCCTGTTTGGGCAGAGTTTTTAAACCTTTGCTTGGACTACAAACCTCAGTTAGGAAGTGAAACTATCTATTTTCTCTGACACTTGTTCCTTATTAGGGTCACATATAAGATGAAGTCTATCCTAGTTGACTTTGGGCAAGTGGTGGGAAACACTGTGGACTAGGCGCCACTTAGTCGCAATGAGTCTACTTATATTAGTTGTCATATTAATACAATTGAGAAGGAACACATCTTCTCATCGTTGAAGGATGACTTCCCAATCAGCTTTCAGCTTTGGTGAAAGCAGAGTTGACTGAGGACAACAAACAAGTGACAGCGAACTCAGAGGCTCCGGTTCAGTCACCACACACTTGGCACACAAGTTTTCTTGTGGTTGCTGCAACTATGCAGACTATGTTAAAAATGGTGTGTGCGTGTGCGTGTGAGGTCTATAAGACTTGCATGCAAGTGCTCATGTTTGTGACCCCACACTGAGTCTATAATGTTTATGTTGATGTCAGTGGTTTTGTATCACTCTAATTACGTCTGTCTGTCTGTCTGTCTGTCTGTCTGTCTGTCTGTCTGTCTGTCTGTCTCTGTCTGTCTCTGTCTGTCTGTCTACAAAATACAGGAAAAAAATCTGGACTGCTAGCCAGACATCACAGGGGACACAAACATCCACCACTGCCCCCCCCCCACACACACACGCAAACATACGCATTATTTTGCAAAAAAAGCCGGTTTTGGGAATGTAGGAGGAAGGTGGATGGATGAAAAGACTTTTTAAATGATATAGTTTAAAAAATTAAACAGAGGAGGATCCATTAAAAACAGCTGACATGAGCATTGTGTCTGAAAAACAAAACACAGACATACAGTACATACAAGGAATAATCTCTTAAGTGTCTTTGAGTGAAAGAGGGTGAGCGCACTATGGACAATTACACACATTTTCTGCATCCGACTATTGTCCTGCCGCACTTTGTTCGCGCAGTGTAAATACACTTACAAGCTGGCACACGTAAAACGTGCAGCGCTTGCGCTGACAGAGTTTATACAAACCTATAGAGTGTGTGCGTGTGTGTGTTTGCGCTCGTGTGCACGTTTTGTAGAAGAAAGGCCGTTTCTGGGAATTGTGCTGCTGCCGCACTGACGGCTAACTGCAGGGTGGATCGTGTGTGTGCGCGCGCGTATGTTTTCTTTTTTTCAAACATGCAGAGAGATTAGAGCAGGTTTTCAACACCGCAGGTCCCTCAAATCACACACCCTCATTTGACCTATATGCAACGTTGCTTGCTAACATACACACTCGAACACGATAATGAGGGCAGGCATGCTGAAAAGGGACAAAGCCTGTTACTTCAAGACGAAGCTGATTGAAAGTGACAAAAACTTACCAGAGCTACCGCATGGCAAATGTGCAGTGCAACCTCTAAGGTCAAACGCAATTTATTCCGGGATGTTGGTCACCTTTCGATTTGTTCATACCTAAAAATAATTTTCCCATAGAAAATAATGTGTGTGTCGTGTACGCTGCTCCATGTTTTTTGCTGAAGCTAGAGAAAACAGTTGACAGAAAGTGTGCAACAATCCAAAGTCAGGGGTTGATGTTGAGACGTCCGTGTTTTGTTACCTGCAGTGACGTGAGGAGAGGTCTGGCCAACAAACTGGTCATGTGACGTCCAGACTGAAATTGCTGGACACATTTACAATCATCGAGGAAGAATGCAGCCCACAATAGCTAGAAAGGCTCCATCCATCCTCCAGAGAGGACACTTCCCGTCTGACATCATGAACACAAGCCGCTGAATAGACTGGGGGGCAGGCGGCGGGAGGTGGTGCGGTTTGGGTGGAGGACAATTCCTGGTGCCCAGGGTTTGCTCCAGCGGCGGCACATTAAAGACAGCAGACACTTCCTGCTTGGGTGGCTCAATTGCAGAGACTCCATAGATCTCGTTGAAGTAGAGCAGTGTTTCCCGTGAGAGACGTTCAGCTGTGCCGTGGGAAATTGTCCAACATTAAATACAGAGTGCATTGTAAACAGGATCGCCAAACCACAGGTCAGTTAGCGCAAGGCCTGGTCAGCCCCTTGCTAATCGTGCATGCGTGGCAAATCGGAGAATCTTGAGATTTCATGTTGTGGCATCGGCACATACTCAGTTTATGTGTGTGTTGTTGTTAGTGTTGGCTCGTGAGTGAACGATTCGTTCTAAAGAACGATTTTGTTTTCAGTGAACGAGAGTGAACTTTTTTCAGTTCATATGACTTCAACCAGTAGGTGCCGGTAATGCGCGTTGAAGCTGGTGCCACCTCGCCGTAAATCAAAACGAAGAAGAAAATTACGTAACTTCCCGTTCACGAACAGTCGTGAATTGCATTTCCCGTTCACTAACTTTATATGAATAAATAATACATTTAAGATAAATATATAAATACGATGAAATAAAATGATACGGCTATTTCTTTCTTTCAGTAGGGATTTTTTGAGTTTTTCCTTGCTCTCTTGGGAGCTTAAGTTACTAACAGTGACACTATGACGGCTGTGGTGCGTTTTCGGTCCGATGGAAATGAGAGCACCTGGGAGAACCTGGATTGTTCATTTTTCACCAACGTAAAATACACAGTCAAGTCGAGACACCCCGACTGTGATAGCCACTCAGCCGCTGTCAGAACAGCAGAGCGTCTTTAAAAGTGACTTTGTTCTTAATGTCGCAATATTTTATAGAGCTAGTCTAAAACAGTAAACAAAGCCATATTGATTCTTTTGGATTTTGATCACAATCACTTTCAATAGTTTATTCCTTACACTGTCTAAAACCTTTTTTCAAAAACGGTCACTTTCATTTACAAAAGAAATACAATTGAAAGAATATTTAGTATTTATTTTTATTCAATTATTTGACTCTCCATACATATATAGGAATAGAACTTTACGTCTTTTGTTGTAATATACCGTAATTTTCGGACTATAAGTCGCACCGGAGTATAAGTCGCACCAGCCATAAAATGCCCAAAAAAGTGAAAAAAACCATATATATGTATATAAATCGCTCCTGAGTATAAGTCGCACCCCCACCCAAACTATGAAAAAAAAACGCGACTTATAGTCCGAAAATTACGGTAACTGATTTTAATATAGAAGCTGGTGTAACACTTAACAGATTTTTGTTGGTGGTGTGCCTCGAGATTTTTTCCAATGAAAAGGTGTGCCGTGAATGAAAAAAGGTTGGGAAACACTGAAGTAGAGAAACACTTCCTGGCGTCAGAGGTGACTTTGAATGACTCCATAGATCACAGGGAAAGTCCACTTCCTGAATTGTGCCACTGATAACTGGAATAAACACTTCCTGCTCCAGGTGGCTCCAATGTGCTATTACATTGTTATGGTTTGATACAAATCAAACGATATAAGCATGTGTATGTTTAATACAGAGAAAAATCAACTCGCTCGTCAGCCCAAAAATGTATGTGTAATATGAAAAATGAATAAATAATGTTTTCTTTGTCATATGACATATGTGGTTTCTGGCAGGGCCAACCATGGTTGACTGGTGAAGAATGTGGCCTGCAATTAATCAAGAGGCCCCAAATCTGATTCCCCTATTGTAGCTCATACTAGGGAGCCTAGCTAAAATTTCAGATGAATTCTCTGAGAAAAAAAAAAGGAAATTAACTATATGTACTTGCAAAGAGACAATCCACATTGTCTTTGAGATTTATGCATCTCACCAAATGGTGCGGCTCCACTCCTGCAGTATTCATTTTAGTAGTAGTTTGTGATGTGAGGCTGCCGTAGTGCAGAAACAAATCCAGCGTTTCTATAAACAATATTGTGTCACTCTCTAAAAGTATGTACAGTGATGATTTGGCGGGTGATTACTGTATCCAAAAAAAATCAAGAAAAGAAATGTTATCTTAACCAAAAAGGAAACAAAATAATTTATTCCTCTGCATTTTGGAAAATAAGAGACAAGATCAGCATCATTTTTTAAAATAATTTTGCATTTCATTCAACAAGAATCATAGTAAATAATAATTATTATTATTTGTTTTTATTATTTCAATGTTTTGTATGTTTTGTTTTGTAAATCAACTTAAAATGCCTGTTAAGTACTATAAATATCACTATCGTAATCTGTGAACTGGACCCCAACCATGCGGATTATAATTCATTATGACCACATCACCATTCATTATAAATTCATTATGAGCGAAATAAAATATAATTTCTTTGTACATTTATTTTTTACCCTCAATAAAGTCAGCATGTGATCAGAAAGCAGGTAACACTGACATCTAGCGGATGTAGTGAATATATGCGCATCTCAAAGATACTCGTTTCCAAAATTAGGTAACACTGACATCTAGCGGACATAATGAGTATATGCACATCTCAAAGTATACTGTTGTCTAGAGTAGGTAAACACTGACATCTAGTGTACGTAGTGAGTATGTGCACATCTCAATTGTATTCGTTGCTGGCTTCACGATTCACCCCAAATAATGTAACTTGAAACTTTTAACAGTAATGACAATATTGATACTCACACCGGTATTAATGTCAATTTATCACTTTACAGGTGTCGAGTAAAAAAAACCCACTAAGCGCTTCTAGAAGGTGGATATTAACTACAAGTCCCAGCATGCACCTGCGGTTTAGACGACAATGCCGCAGCTGGGCGCGACTCGCAGGGCACACGGCCAGCCAAAAAGGACTCACCTTGGACACTTGTCTTCCACATTCATGAAACATCTGGACGCCCAGACTTGGCAGTCCACTCGACATGTGCACAAACGGAGAAGTGGCACGCATCGGCAGAAAACTTGACAAGATGGTCCACAAGAACAACACGGTGAGTATCCGTCTCTCAAATATAAAAGCTGACATCAGCAATAAGGGATGCGTAAACAGTGATTGGTCAAAGATGCAGAGTACAAATCACTTGCACGTGTAATCAATGGTCACCCAAAATAAAATGGTGGAACAAAACAAAACACTAGACATAAAAAAAAAAACAACAACAACAACAGATAAATCAGTGTCCCAACCTTTGGGACCAAAGCACATTGCAGGCCGTATGCAGAAAATGTATTTCCTAGATTAATATTTTGAGTTATGTTATAAATCCATCAATAAAATTATGATATTCATTCTACAATTTGTTTCTCAGCTCAAGTGTCTCATTGAAGCTGAAATGACTGATTAAAACTGTAAAATTGCTGTCTGAATATTATTAAGTGGTTTGATTCCAACATTTAAAGTTCAAATGTCTGAGATGTGATCTGAGACCAACAATGGACCGGGACAGTTTTACAGTGGAATATTTTCCATATCCCAACAGTCTGAGATGCAAGCCAGGTCGATAACACATGGAATTGAGTGTCAAAAATGTCTCGCAGGATGGCGCTCTGGAACTGCTGAAGGGATTGAAGAACATGACAATGTCTCTGGAAACCCTGCAGGTTGATTTTAATTTAATGATCAATTATTCACTGGCGGCAGCATGTTTCATGAGTGGGTTTGGTGTGGTAATCTCTGCTCTGACCTTTCTGTGTTGAGTTTGCATGTTCTATCAGTCAAGTACTTAACAAAGCTCGCATGTACGAGGATGTTTTTGAATGTTTAAACCTGGGTGAAAACTCATGAAACATTAATAAAATGTTCATATAAAATTAATGTAATGTCATTTGTCCAGTCTACCAGAGTTGGAATGTCGGTGAATGCTGTAAGAAAAGTAAGTCCAGATGAGGAAGTACAGGATCTGGCCAAAGTGCTCATCAAGTCCTGGAAGAAATTAATAGGTGTGTGTTTTTGCAGTGGAACCTCTCGAGTCAAAATGACTTGCAATCCTTTTTATAAATCTGAAGCCCAGTAAGGAGAAGGAGCCAGATGGACAGTGTTTGTGTGTGCTTTATGTATACAGCTCAAACAATAACTATTTTTAATTATCTTATTGTTATGTTGTCAGGGAATGACCTAGCTAATTGTTATATTTCAAAAAATTAACTGCGTCACATGAGCCCCGCTCTAAAATGCAAGGCAATCAACTTTGGAGGTTCCCCTGTATTTACAAAGATTATAAATCTTCCCGTACTTAAGAGCTGGAGAAGCATAAATTGTTTTCATGTTCTTTCTGGTTGTCAGATGGCTCTAAGGGGAAGTCAGAAAAGAAGAATGACGCCTCTCCCGTGAGGACAACTTCCACATCCAAGGACTCGTGCAGCAGTGAGAAAAGGTGTGTTGTATAATCACTGCTTAATGTCAAGTTGTTGGATGCAAGTACGAACTAAATTAGCATTAGCTGCTGTGGATTTGTCAACACTAAAGGTTGCTGGTTATAAATTTCACTGACATAACTTAGGTTCGTGCTTTCATGTCATGATACTGTGTGACAATCTGTTAGGTGCTAATTTGTGATCATTTTTTAAAAATACAGCAGCAAGAAGTACTCGGTACTCAGTACATCATTCCCGGCCATTCCCCTCACCACAGACACTGTTCGGATTAAATCTCGAGAACTGTTGGTGGCGGCGCTACAAACTGCAGGTGAGGACTAATTTTCTTTGCAAATATTTCACTCGTACATCAAATTATTTGAATTGTATTATTTGAATTTTATTAGAGAAAATAATTATCCTGCATGATTGTGTGTTTGGAAATAAAATGATTTATAATTCACAAATTTGCAATTTCAAAAGAGGTCTAAAAATACAAAATATTATTTTTCTCAGATGACTACAAGAGCTTTGGAGTAGACTGCAGCCTACTTGCCGCGCAAATTGAGGAACATATCCTTTTTTTGACTCCATTGTTAGGAGAAAGTTAATTGTTAATTGCCACTGTTGCTAAGCTTGGAACGTCGGTACCGTGAGCTTGTGAGGGATTTGATGTCCTTGACAGCCGGGGCGCTCACAGATCTTCGAGGATTTCAAGTCGGTAGACATGAAGTATAAAGCCCGTCTACGGAGTAGAATCTCCAACCTGAAAGACCAGAAGAACCCGGACCTGCGGCGTAACGTTCTGTGTGGAAACATCTCAACTCAGCGCATTGCCTCCATGACGTCGGAGGTCCGATTGCCTAGCAACCACTGCTTGGACATGCCGTGTGGGTTTTGCACATGTATGTGTGCGCGTGTTTCTGCTGGAGCAGGAGATGGCGAGTGCTGAGCTGAAGAAGATGAGAGAGACTCTGACCAAAGAGTCCATTCGGGAGCATCAGCTGTCCAAAGTGGGCGGGAACGAGACTGACATGTTTGTGTGCAAAAAGTGTCAGGGCAAGGACTGCACATATACACAGGTACAAGTGCACACACACACACACACACTGTAAATCTGCACATCCGTCTGTTTTGTGCTCCAAATGCTATACATGCATGTGTGCTTTTTTTTTTGAAGGTGCAAACTCGCAGTGCTGACGAGCCAATGACAACCTTTGTAGTGTGTAACAACTGTGGCAACCGATGGAAGGTAAATGCATCATAGTCATCGTGGTGAGGGAGATTTTTACTTAACTGTAGAAAAACCAAGCGGTTATTGATTGAACATACAAACACACCACACCAAAGTCAAAAGTTTGGAAGGAAAAAAGGGAAACTGAACGTCATAGTTCAATGCAGTTTAAACAAGATCTTATCTCGTGCCAGCCCCTTAATTGTATTCCATTATATTTCACATAAATAATGACATTAGCAGTTTATTTATACCAAAGCAAAAGCAGAGGGAACAAAAAACACCTTCCTATTAACAAAATAGCTTGTAAACTATTTCAAATAAACATAATATATACGAGAACAAAAACAAACAATAGCTTGATGTAAGTATACTAAATAAGTTCACATGTCATAATTAAGCATGTATTTTGTGTATTTATCACATTTTTAAAAAACGTTTCAATACAATATTTGTTAGCCTCTTTTTGAACACAAGGGTAATGAATTAATGAACCCAATGTATTGCAAATAAGCGGTTCGGAAAATGGATGGATTGGTCATAATAAAATACCAGCTTCCCCATCAGGTGGCAGCAGAGACCAAACATTTTTGTCTTTTTTTTGCTTTCTGTATGCTCCCACGCTTAACTGCCATCCATTCATTTCCTATACTGCTTGGATTACAGGCGTGTATCCCACTAAAATAAGTCCGCCACTTTATAGAGCTTTATAGAGATTCATATCTCCATGTTAAAAACAAAAGAATCTGGAATAAGCTGATCTTGATATTAAAAATGGAGCCAGCAATCAAGACTCATGCTATATGCTGCTGTAATTGAATCCTTTTTATTCACCCAGGGCATCATGAATAGTAATTTAGTTTCTTCTTTAGTAACATATGGTTGGTGGAAAGCAAGTATTGACAGATGAAAACTCATTTTCTACTCTCTCTTCTTTCGTCTATCTGACAAAGATTTCTATTTTTTGTGGTTCCTTTGTCTTTCAGTTCTTCTAAGGAAATCTCGTGAGCTGTGCCATCATGATGTCAAAGAAGCAGCTGAGTTTTTGGTTTGAAGGGTCGCTTTGCTTTTTGTAACATTTCTAAAAGAAAAATAAATGTACAGCATGTATAATATATTTAAGAAACTAATGATGGTATATGTGGAGGAAAAAGTACAAGTTTGTATCTGTTGGTATTTTTTTTTAATATGAAGTAGCACGATGATAGACACCAAATCTCCAGTTATGAGGGTTTTGTGGACTCTCAAAATGTGTTCTCGTTTTTTTGCACACAATGTTGACCAATGTTGTGCCCAATAAAGTTGAATTACTGCAAAGTCCGAATGCTGATTCAATGATAAGTCCGTTCATACCAGTATTTGTATTTCTACGTGTGTACAGAATGTGCATATTTTTGGCATCCGCCAGCATTATTTGGAGTTCAGAGTACACCTTGGCCAGGTCAGGAAGCTTGAGTGGAAAACTAGTCACTCACTAGTGGAGGAGAGCGGGTGACACTTGCCTGTTTGTTGTGGAAACACGGCTGAGCTTCTTTCCATATATGAGCATGGGGAAGAGGCGGGTACCTGGGGTTCTGTGTGATGTCAGGGAGGCATCTTGGAACAAAACACTTTGAGGTTGCATGGTTCTGACGGAACCTGCTCAGGGGCATAAAAAAATAATACAAGGTAGTAGCTGTCAAGAAAGTGGCAGTGTGTTTATAAAAGTAAGAAAAAAGGTTAATGGCCACATTTGGAACAGTACATACTAGTCGTACTAAAATAACGTGTAAGTGAAGTTTCTACAAAATATTTACTCTTAGCAGTCAAGCTGACCAACCTTCATGACTTAAACTGCTAATCTAGCCCAGGATCTCAAGTTTTCTAGCTTCGAAGTCAGACGCCTTATCCATTAGGCCAGGGGTGTCAAACTCTTTTTTTTCGCGGGCCGCATTGTAGTCTTAGCTTCTTTCGAAGGGCCATTATGACTGTCAACCCAAGTCAATGTATGAGCACCTCATATTATATACAGTCAAAGCTACAAAACAAACTGACAAATAACTCGTTTTCAAATCAGACGAGTAAAAACTGGTCAAATATTTAAAAAAAAAAAAAAAAAAGATTAAAAGTGAAGACAATTTGCAATTCTAGTAATGACACGAATTTGATGCACAATATGTCTTGTACAACAATACATAAAATGATGTGGGGGACCCTATCTGACCCCCGGGCCTTGAGTTTGACACCTGTGCATTAGGCCACATACCATGTGGAAAAACCACAACAAGTGAGAACAGGGCAATGATTGAATGAAAAACCCTAATTGGACACCTTAGCCCTAGTTAGAAACCCTAGCCCTAGTTGAAACACTTTATTTGATAAGAATAATGATTGAGACCTTTGATCAGGATCTTGCTAATTGCTGTAATTAAGATTCAGTTTACAAAATGTACGTATATTCCTGAATTGTTAAAGTAGTGCTTTCAGGCCGCGCAGTTTAACATTGTTTTAGTGAGCAACACACAAACACAGCTACAATCAAGAAAACTGCATTTTTTCGCTTGATTTTTGTCACTTTGTTGCACTAAAAACTGACGTTGGGGGGAGTCAGTGCAATAAAAATGAAATCAGAACCCAAACGCTTTACCTATAGTATTCAAGAGTTGGTTCAGACCTAACGGCCACTGCATGCAGGTGTTACACAAGGGATTCCTCACAAGCAGATCAGATTACAATAGACTTCAGGAAAAACTGAGTCTGAACTATAAATTGACTACGTGTTTAGTAAGTTAGTGTGTGAGTGTTGTGTCAACAATGAGCATTTCCTCAAGTCATGTTCACTTTGGACTCCAAACAACTGAGAGCTTCAATGCCTTGGACTGCAAAAGCATGCATTCATACTTTGAATATTTTTTCTCAGCTTGACAAGTCAGTGGAAAATATACAGTCCCTACCAAACATACTTGAATGGTAAGGTCAATTCTGACCCAAAGATGAATACACCTCTCGATATAAATAGCATGAAATAAAAACTTGAATTTTGAACTTTTGATTTGATATCCAAAGTATAATTCCAATACTTTTCAACGAGCCGGTACGTAGTCGTTTGTGCTACAATCGTGATGCATTAAATCACATTTAAAAGAAACAATCACAAAACAAACACAGAAGGCAGCTTGTTGGATATTCAAGACTTTCTCTTTAGATATGTACAATTAAAATCACAGTTTTTCAACCAAATATAAAATAAATAACAAGAATAATACCAAGATAAATGCATTTAGTGACCAGTTTTGTTAAAAATGGGCTTTTTTCATATTTGCCAAAACTTCTTCCATAGACTGACTCCGAGTAAATTTCCCACAAGGCATCACTAACCAACCACAGCATTTGGACCAGTGGTGCAACATAATCAATTTGAATACAATTGCTGTATTACAAAGTTGCTTTGCAAAGATAATGCTCAAAGCGAGCTATGAGCAAACAAAAATAATGCTCTTGTGTTGATACAGTTCTTCACTACGGAAAACTAAAAACACATGAATAAACATTCAGTTGCTACATGAAAACGCCCACGACAGTGTAAAGGAAAAATGAGCACTGTGATCTTTGTAAAAGCACATTTGGATGAGTTATCCTATTACGCAAGTGTCCCTAATATTGTGACTGGTTTTGCACTTGTGAACGTTTCTCCCGCCTCCTTCCTGAATCCACCAACCACAGTTGTGCCCAGAGGCCGCCGGCACCCAATCAGGGGGCCGGGGGCAAACAGTGGTGAGGTCAAAGGTGAGAAGTCACAGAGGCAGGGGTCAGCAGCAGCAACCAGGTAGGCCACCCTGGTGTGTGCGTGTGTATTTGCATCACTATACTTACAAACAAAACAATTTTGCCTTCGGGCTGCTGAGAAACAATTGAGCTATTGTATATGACATCTCAAGACACTTCCGAACATGTAACAGTGAGACATTGGTGGGGCTTCGACACAAATATGGAACCTCTAAAGTCGAACATCCCATGGGTTGCACAATTCCACAATTTGAGCCCATATTTGGGTGAAAACATGTTTCAAACTTCAAACTGCCGTAATATTGCTCGACTTCCCTTTTATTCATCTCAATTCAATAAACATCAACTGTGTGTATTGTTCATTTGGCTTTTTCCTGAACACTTATTTCATAAGTAGAGGTTTCCTAAACAGAGTGGAGGGAGAATAACACGAGAAGAAAAAAATATATATACTGTACACTGTAAGTTATGTTAATCAGTGGCCTAACATTCATGCCAGTCAGATTCCAGTGTCACACAGTTTGCAAACGGAGACACTTGTTTTTCAAAAGTTAAGGCAGATATTGTTTTTACTCATATTAACATTTCTATTTACATTTATTTGTGAGTTATTGGTGAAAATGAATGTTTTTACATGTATTACAACTTTGGCATTGGTCTCTTACGTTTTTTGCATGTGAATAAAGTGGTGCCATAATATATGTACGACTCGACTTGTGAGTTTTTCAAGATACGAGCTGTCATTGGCTGATTTTTTTTTTTAATAAAACCTTTCTATAAGAGTACGTTTGGTAGCAGTGAACTTAGTTTGGAATTGGAGGTTGACTGGCATCCCACAACAGATTGTGTTCGACCTAAGAGGTTCCAGTGTACTTATAAATAAATAAATACGCCTAAGTCGAATCTCCGAAGTAATGATATAAATACATTGCTTGTGTATCTGCGTCACCCCACTTCTGGTTTTTGAGAAAAAAATAAAATAAAATATATATATATATATTATTTGAACATTGGCTGTTAAGAAAAGTTTTAGTTGTAAGAAACACATTCAGTTTCACAGAATAACATACGTCTGAAGTATGGTGATATAAATACTGTGTGTGTGTGTGTGTGTGTGTGAACTCCAGTTTTTTTTATTGCAGTTTGAGAGTGTTGCATCATGTTTGGATCAATTCAGTCCAAAAAGGAACCACCACTTTTTGTAATAAAAAAAAAAAAAATCCCAGAGTGTGAAAAGTGACAGACACAAAGAAATAAATTCAAACAGATCAACAATGGGTCAAATGCCATTGCTGTAATTTTTAGGGGGGGTCGGGGGGTTAACAGCATCTCTTGTTTGAGTTTGTAAATCAGTAGTCAGCATCCATCATGAGTCTATCACAGCAATGAGAAGAAAACCGTTTGGAGAAATGGTCCTGTGCTTTCCAGTTGGCAAAGGGGAAGAAAGACAAACCCTGAAAGAAGGCAAACAAGGCTTGTAGGTGGGCAGAGTCAAGGTCGCCCTCCACTCAGTGAATCTTAAAGGTGATTGGCTGGTTAACTAGCTTTGGGAGTTGAACTTCTGCAGTCTTTCCGGCTGCCCGGAATATCAGGTGAGTTGGAAAAAGACAAGGAGGGACTGCCAATGAGACTAAATAGACAGAAATAATTGTGTGCTGAAATAAAATGTAGACATGGAACCTAAATACAGCTTGAGCTATAAATGATATTCCAAACATACATCCCTCTATTCACTATGGTGCTCAGGGCCGCCTTTGCAAAGCCTAAGTTGACATGCTGTCTACTACAAGTTGGGAGGAAGTAATTAAACTGTTTTCTTAATACAATTAAATGTGTTGGATGATAAATATTGAAAGTAAAAAAAAAAAAAAAAAGTGACTTCATGGAAAATTGCACTCAAATGTGTCTAGGAGATTTTTTTAAATCACTTTTAGCCACATTGACTAAAAAGTTCCATGACCCAGTGCCAACCCTGACATACAGAGTTAGTTAATTTATTGCAACGCTCATGCCTCATACATCTTAAGAATGAGATTGTTTACATGACATAGGACAGGCGTTGTTTGGGCAATGGTGTACGAGAGCGAGTACATTACAACTTGAATGAAGCAACGTAACTCAAGCGAGCTGGCATTTTTTTAAATTCTTGAAATGTCATGATTTTGACAGTACAAGGACTGACAGCGTCGTCCTGTACTTTCATTGGATGAAAAGCTTGAATTGATCGAAATGATAGTGGGTGTGTACTAACTTTAGCCAAATTTGAGTTAAAGTACGATTATGTATTAATTAGTCAATCAAATTATACCCAGTCAAGTTAGTTTTCTTACTGTTGTGCTAACAGGGGCAATAGTGGGCTAGTATTTGCATAGTCGATAATAACAGATAGTATTGTAATCATAACAGTAGTAGTTTTTACATGATATTTGTATTTGATCCAAATCTCTAGATTGCCCTTCGCACTGCAGTAACTCTACCTGTTTCAGTCTTTTGAGAAGCAAAGCTCGATAAGATGTCCCCGCTCATCGAGCGCTTAAGTGGCTCGGCGATCAGAAGCATAAATCATGACATTGCACAACACAATGAGCTCATTCATGACCTGGCATCCAAAAAATGTTAAAGGCACACGCGCATATTCACTTTAGATTTTGTTAAAGTTATTTTTAATTGATATTTATGTAAGTCGGGTTGACAGCTATTAAGTGTTTACTGTTGAACAAAAACATTTGGAAGGGGGGGAGAATACATTCTCGCTTAGGGCCCCGGTTTTAGTCCGGGACTGCCCCTCCTCATTCAAGTCCTAGCTCACTTTGGCTGAGAGGCGGCGTACGCCCTGGATTGGTCGCCAGCCAATTGACAAACAAAAAGACAAACAAGCAGTCACACTGCCATTCACACCTACGAACCATTTTGAGTCGTCAATGAACCTAACGTGTATGTTTTGGAATGTAGGAGGAAACAGAAAGAATGTAGAGAAAATGTGCTATTGACTTAACCATCGCACATATTGAATAATGCTACTCTAGATTTAAATATGTTACCGCTAATATTATTCAGTAGTTGGTGCTGGTACTTTAGGCTTCATTACTGTTCACATGATAGGGACATTCATTTTAGCCTCAGCCGGTTTGTAATCGAGCTTAATTCCTCTGGTTGGATTATCAAAAGTGTCTGAGATGACAAAACATCATCACTAATTATCAGTGGCCAGTTGCAGTTCTAAAAAAATAAGCACTGGATAGGAACTTGAGCAGAGGCAAAGTTACGTGGTTAGACTGAATGTGCTCTGATCACATTTTTTGGATATTAAAAGAATGAAAAGGCAGACGAAAGAAGAAGGTGGAGAGAAAAGGGAGGTACGCAAGAGGGCGGTTGGCACTAAATTGAAAGTCTTGGCAGTCATGGCATCGATTTGGGGTGAAGGCGGGTGTCACCTATCGGGATATGAAATGGTCGGTGGGGAGGCGTGTGGATGGTGCTGGACTAGGACTCGGAGGAACTACGTGAGTTGCCGTGAAGGAGCGACTTGTAGATGCTGGAGGAAAGGAATCGTGGGTAGGAGTCCCTGTGCATCAATGTGTAGATCTGCAGCTGGGCGTCCTCAAACGTGTGAGGCGTCGGGTCCTGCATCTTCCTGTTGATCACCTCTCGTACGCGAGCGTCCAGGCTTACCTGGACGGAAAAGCAAAAACCTCGCTATAGAAGATGACTCATGCGGGGTCCAAACATCTTTTCTAACAAATCCTGATTTACCCTCCCAATTCTTCAACTGAACGGGACCACCGGCAAATAGAACCATCTCCATACATCTCAGTCAAACGCTAAAGCGTACATGAAGCATGAATGCATCCATTTAGCATTCACATACTTAGAGGCACTACCTTCTTCTGGTTAATCTTATGTTATGTTCTTAAGTTTGCTCTTTGCTCCTATTTAGCAGAGAGATGAACACACACACACACGTGCACGCTCACACAGTCAATAAAGCAAGGTCAGGCGTGCAGACAGAAACCAGGCAGGCTTCGACACCGCCGAGTGTGTGAATGTGTTTATAAAAAGACTCTGATGCCAGAGGGCCATGACAGCAACTATTTACTATTTCCTGTGCGCGTACGCACATGCGCACACACACGCAACCACGCAAGCGCTCATGCACGCAAACATACACAAAATTTAAGAATGAAAGAAAATTCGCCAACAAATATCCTGGTGAAAAGAATTTCGTTTGGGGGACTATGGCATATCGAGGGGCAGCTGACATCCTTATCAAATGTCTTGGTTGTCGAAAATTAATCTGTCAGTAACAAACGACTAAATTCAAACGTTTATTTGGTTATGTGATATTTTTCACATAAACATTTTAAGCACTGTTTATAATTCACGCCGTTAAGTGCATTTTACCTGTCGCTGACCATCCCAGTGTGACCGCCGACGCTAGCAGTCGAGCAAGCCATAATTGACTTATTAATTTTGAATTTATTTAACTTGAAAGTCTCCTCCAAAAGTATTGGAACGCCAATACAGCAATAAAGACTTTGAACCTTTGATTCTGTACATGCCACACTGCACTCATCAACAAAAAGCACAACATCAAAGAATCAAAGGACAAATTGGATTGTGCAAAGTGCAGATATGAGTCACAAAAGTATTGGAATAAGGTTTTTTGGACTGATGAGACCAAACTATAACAGCCAAAGTATGGAGAAAGGAAGAATTGGCTTATGAGTATGGTTTAGGGAATGTCATAGCTTGGGCCTTGCACGGCTGCTTCCAACACAACAAAAGGACATCATCATGAAGTATTTTGTGAAACACATTACAAATGGTTGTCACAATCACGTTTGTCCGACTTTCCTACCTCTTTTGGCGACAATATGGAAATATAGTCCTCGTAGATGGAGCGCACCTTCTCCTCCATGCTTTTCTTGTTCATTTCCTGTTTGAGGTCTTCACAGGCCAGCCAGAAGAGCATGTTCTCCTCACTGTACTCCGTGCGTAAAAACTCCCGAAAAACATTGCGTCCCGCCGGGTTCCTCATCAGCTTGTCGAAGGACTGGGCCCAGAGTTGCATCTCCTCAACTGAAGGTTTGGTGCTGATGGAAAAACAACAACAACAGACGTTTATTAGTTAGCATACCACTGGAAGGTTTGGGAAAGATCATGAACAGGCCGGGATCAGAGGTCCAAAATGTAATGGCCTCTTCCTCGGCCATCAACAAAGGTACTTTAGAAACTGGTCCATGTTCAGTGTGGACTTACCAAGCTTCACAGTTTGGTATTGATTCCATCTTGTTGTCTTGTGATATCCTCTTCCTCCTACGCCTCCTCTCATCTTCATTCCTGATGGTAAGACTGACATGATAAGATGGCTTTCAGACAGGAAACACACACACGCACACACACGCGCACGCACACGCACACACACACACACACACACACGCGCGACCATACTCATGCACACACACGAGAACTTTTAACACACAACCACACACGGATGTTACTACACCATCCACTAACAACACCCAGCACAGTTGTGTTAACAGCAGGGTGTGTGTGTGTGACAGAAATTTCCGCAGAAGAAAAAAAAAAAAAAACACAGCTCAGTAAAGGCAATGCACTGCACAGGTGTCCACATTCTTATCCAAAATTTCAAATCAGTTTAGCTAGAATTTTTCTTATACATTTTTTTACATCAAAGCACAACCTTCTCTCTCCATGTACTATTTTAAAAATGTCTTTTTTTCTAGCACAAAAGGATTTTTGTTTCATTAATTTCATATTTTTTTACCTATATATTTTTTTGACCTATATTCATATTTTGTTTGACCAATAAAACCTTATTTTGATTTTACTTTGTTATTATAAAACCAATGTGCTAAAGAAAATCATTTAAAATCAATTTAAAAATGTTTACTTGCGTCACTGATTTGAAAAAAAAAAATGTTGATCAATGTCCAATTTAGAAAAAAAGGATGAATTAAAATTCTATCTAAATAATCACTTAAAAACAAACTCAACGATTGACTACAAATGCATTGAACTCAAGTTAATTTACAAGCAAATGGAACTAAATCTGTGATTCTTTCATAGCCCACATGGCAAGCATTGCCATTCTTTAAGAGTCAAGAAAAGAATGACTTGCTCACTTTAAACATCTCATCATCCATATCTGATCGGTCATCCCCAAATTTTTTTGGGTGTGTCCTACCATGAGCAGCTGCAACAGCAGCACCAGCAGAAACAGCAGGTGCTCGGACGCTGGGAATTCTGCGTCGTGTTCAGGCCTTGCACCGCCGGCCCGCTCAGTGGCGCCGTTTCGCTCCGACCCACACCCATGGCCAGCTCACCCTCTTGCTCGGCCGGGATCGGACCTGTGTACTATAGAAACAGAGAGCTTGTCATACATTTGGACTTTTCTTGAACATCCAGTTTTGCACTGTGAGTCTGTAAATAAGTGACGCTAGTATTCCCGAGCAAAATATAAAGATTGCACCTAAGTGTCACATCCTAAATATTCATTTTTGTGATAGTATATTGAGATAGACTCCTTGTGTATTTTTATATGCCTGGCACAATAAAGATGATTTTGATTGGTTAAAATATTAGAAATATTAATAGTGGAGGACAAGAAGAAATGTTGAGGAATAAGGAGACATGTTGAGAAGAGGAAGTGAGAGAAAGTCAGTGTGATGCATCATGTGATTGAGCTGTGATCACGCACAAGCGACCACGCGCATACAAACACACACACAAATGTTGAAGGGTTTTTCTGATCATGTTTGACTCTTGTGTGTGTGTGTGTGGTGGGGGGGTGTACGTGCGAGTCTTTGCGGGTAGCAGTCCATTTCGGGTGGTAACGACTAGAAAATGGACTTAATCCGATCTATTTCCCAAAGTTAAAAGCCAAATAACTCAAACTTAAAGAGCTTTCAGTGAAGAAAGAACAGCACTACTTTCCTGTGTCTAAATTTTGCGGAGTGACCAAATGTGTGTGCGTGTAACAGGATTGGGTTGCGCAAAATAATCGGATTAAGTGTGATTACATGAGAAAAGACTCAGTAATCATACACTTTTGTTCACGAAAGGAAAATTGTCAGTTGAACTCCATCACTGTCAATATTGCTTGTAAGTTCAATGACATACCTACATGGATGCACATATGAGTTACAGGCGTGTGATCGTCTTAATATCATAGATAACTCCTCAAATTGACACTACTTTTTATTCTCCATGCAACATAAAAAAGACTGCTGAACAATTGGCGACACTGGGGTTGCCGACCTTTTGGAAACTGAGAGCTACTACTTGGGAACTGATTAGGGATGATTGATACCACTTTTTTTTATACCGATGCTTTTAAAATTTGTACTTTATGAGCACATTCAAATGTATGATTTTAATTTCCATTATAGACCAGGGAAATTTTTCATTTGAAATTTGACATGAACCAGCATCCATGAATAGATTGTGTTCAACCATCGAAGCTCCACAAAAAAATATAAGATAACATTTAATGGTGTGTGCATTTAAAGTCATATTTCATTCATTGCGACTTTGAGCTGTGAGCGGGTTGGCATTCAGGCCCGGCTGATGAAGATAAGCGGTGAAGTGAATGAATGGATAGATAGCCCATTTGTGCCTTTTTGTGGCCTGCGAAGTTCAATATTGAATGTTTCCCAACTTCCCAAATGGTTTTGTCCTCCTTTCCTCACAGTTTGACACACACTCACAAACACACACAAAGTAGATCTTAAGTAATGAAGCATTGATGTCGAATATAAATCCGATTTACTAGGGGTAGTTAATCGCAACACTTGCCTGCATTCGTGTACAAGTTTCAGCCTCAATGAATGGGAGGGACAGAGGTTGTCACATTGCCACATCAAGACAAAGTAGGAAGGAAACACATTTGCGTCATATTTCATCGTCATTACTAAAGATATGTACGTCAGTCGCTATGTGATCAATGACAATGACGAAAAAAACATAACATCAGACGGTAAAATACAACATATGGGCTGGAATTTGTGGTTTAACTTAAGTTAGGCAGACAAATTTAGAAGTGTTTATTTGAAATGCCAACTGCAGTTTTAGACTTACCGTATTTTTCGGACTATAAGGCGCACCGGATTTTAAGGCGCACCTTCAATGAATGGCCCATTTTAAAACTTTGTCCTTATATAAGGCGCACCGGACTATAAGGCGCACCATTAATGCATCATCCAAATCAAATCATTCTCCATTTTACCTTTTTTATTTCAACTTCAGACGCAACAAATTACTTTATAATCACAAAATAATGATCCATAGCCTTTTTGATTCATGATTCATAGTCTTCAGCGGGCCACTTGTGATTGATTTCATGACACAATGCTTCGGGCCAGTTTAAATTTGGTCCATATAAAAGGCGCACTGGACTAAAAGGCGCACTGTCGGCTTTTGAGAAAATCTTAGGCTTTTAGGTGCGCCTTATAGTCTGGAAAATACGGTAATCTTAAACCACAGAAAGTAGAAACTTATGAATGAAGTGCTCACATTGTCCTGGAGATGTCCTATATCGATTGATGTGAAATATTTATATCGTGATAAACTTTTTAACCATATCGCCTGGCCCCAACTCAAGTACATTTCAAAGTTTTTCTTGGCATTCACTCAAACCCTGCACAGGTGTTTTCCAGAAGTTCAGACAGCAGCTTTAGTGGAAGACCATCTGGAAAAACCTGCCCAAACATGTTGGACACCTCGTTTAAGTTCTGCTTTACCCCCACCACACACCATTCTCCTCTTTAAAAGCTTTGTGTGCACACGCTAAAAATACTTTCTCCTCAGCAATACTAATTAATATGTATTACATGCAAGCAGAATTAAAAACTCAACTAAAACATCCCACTGGTACAGCTATAGTAGACTTACAGAATCTTTACAAATATTTTCTTTTACGTACAGTCGGCATTGTTGTCAAAACAATTTTCAGTCACACAGACATAGAAATGTTTATGTATGACAGGCCAGTAGTTGCCAATGTCAGCTAAACAAACAGTACACACATGTACACTAACTTGCTGACCATGCCATTTGCTTTCATATCCAGCACGGCTCTTCTTCAGATCTCTTTTGTCTTTTGTAAACGGCCCTTTTAAGACCGCAACCCCTCCACCCTTTGCGTGTTGAAGTCAATAAGGTTTCAAAAGCTAACAAAAGTAAAATAATTTAAAAAATCCTTCCGTTAACAAATAACTGAAACTGCATCTTTATGTTTGAAACTAACTACATGCTGGAAAGTTGTAAGAAAAATGTCAATTTTTGTCAATATCATACATGAAGAGAAGAAAATCAGAACGGTAAGCTTTCAACAACACACGAGAGGAAAAACTTTTCAGTACACCTGTGTCAGCATGAAGAGTAAGCCTTCGAGTCAAGTCAAAAGTTATACAAGTAATAATCAGGAGAGCTCACCAAAGAGAAAATGAATCAATGTGGAAGAATGGAACCAAAACACAACGACCTCTTAGCAGTTGTCGCCAAACTATCAAGACTTCCAACATGTCTTCATTAAGTGAAGGAGGAAGGGAGCGTGTAAAAAGCGTTGAGAGATGGCAGACAGGAAATCGAGTCTGGGGGTGGGAGGTGTGCAGAGGATGGCGTTCATTGTGACACTTCTTGGTTTCGCTGCGAAACTTGATGAATCAGGCAAGGCATCTGCACCCCGACAACTCGCTCGAGCTGTTTCCAGTCTCGACTTGTTCCGCGCTCTTTGGAAATATCTCAAAGCCAAATTTGACGCAAACTCACACTACAGATGTCAGGATGAGGGGTTAAAAAGATCAAGGTGAAAGCAGTTTAACATAATAGTTCAGCATGGTACAGATTAGCCCACCCCCCGTTGCAATTAGCAAAAAACTGAGCAATAGATGCACCAAATTCTACTATCTCAAAAAATTTCATATTTCTTTGCATTTGTTCGATTTAAAAAAAAAAATAAAGACGGACACGCAAATGTTGCTAAAGGCTCTCCATAACTTTCACTAACAACCCAGGCTAAACTTAGCTCCTCCCCGACACACAAAGCTGTTAGTCTCTCAGTAAAGAGGTATCACTTTGACATTAATTACTACGATCGCGGCTTTGGTGACATCTTGTGGCATGTTAAGAGCATTATAGAAGGAGCAAACAAATGGAAATAGTTTATTTTTTAGCAACTAGCAAATATATCTTTCTTCATGTCTCTATGCCAGTGACATATAGTGACAACTCTTAAATGATCTTCCATTCGTACAATAAACCCGTTTATCCATTTGCTGCCATTTATAGAACAGAACAAGTCATGGCTTCTTTATTTCAGTATCTCTACTTTTTATAATGTTTTTGTTTGGTGGTATTGTGAGATTTTGGGTTCTTGGCTCAAAAAAGCTTGGGAAGCACTGACAATACTTGGCTTGTCTGCCTTTGGTACTTAAGGGTTGGCACTTGGTTCTCCTGCAGAAGTGGTGCAAAACGTAATGCAGTACACAAACAGTAACCAGACTTGACTTGTGTAGAAAATGCAAATGAGCACATGACTTTAAACAGTACAGTTCCTGAACGTCCACAATCCCAGGAAGGCCCATTTTCCGCCTAAAGGCGTTTTTGTTCCAGACCGTCTGACTGGCTCGAACCACATCCTTATCTAATTATTTCACCTCATTACAACCACTCAAAAGTGCCATTTATGTTGAGTCATTCCATATAGAGCAGCATCCCTAAGAACATTTCTGTGTGCTGTGTATTGTCTTGTGACATAAACTGCCATGAACTGAGAGCTTGAAATAAGAACTCAGTCGAAGCAAGTTCGAAGCAAGGCAGTCAATGCTTTCACTGTTTTAGTGGTAGTGCTCAAGGAGCGTCAATTCATCGGTTAAGGGTTAGCTGAAAGGTTTAATCAGCATTATATAATCGATATATTAGGGGTTTTATATATTTTACACATATATATATATATATATATATATAAATATCCCTCTATATTATATATATATATATATATATATATATATATATATATATATATATATATATAAATATCCCATTATTTTGCAACCATACTGCTAAAGTGAACTTGTAATGAGGATCTTTGACAATATAATGTTGAAGTGCAACGATAAAAAAAAGAGATAAAGATAAATATAAACCAGTACAATGGCCTCCTGCTTAATAAGTGTAATGTGATGTAGTTTGTTGGCGTGCCGTTGCGCGATGTTATCGCATATTTTCCACTTCGCTCTGAGGCACATAGCCACCAATTACAAATATCTCGCAGTACCACTTTTTTGCCACGAGATGGGAATGTTAGCGCCATTAGCATCTTTTTTTTAATATGGCTACAGTGCAGACTGACAAGCAATTGGGAAACACTTTTGATTTTTTTTCCTTCCCCTTTTTAAGCAAATACGTCATGCCATCAATTGCAAATCTATGTTCATCCTAATTGTTTTATGGCATATTTACCTTTTCTTTGTGTAAATCAAGCCACTGGAAAAAAATGGAAAATGTTTACCAGCATGTCCGTCATGTCGTGAGGGCGGCCGTTGGGGCAGCGTGCGAGTCGTCAGCGATGTTAGCAGACCAGGCTCATGCATGTCATCGCCCTTTTGGTCTGGAACCTCTTCTTTAGAAATTCACACCCATTCGGACCACACACAGAAACATAAGAAGGTAAGAGCATGGAAATGTAAATATATTATAATTACAGGTCAAGCCCTGTTAAAACTATTAAAACAAACAAAAATATATTGTCTCATAGTAACTGTGACAACAAGTGACAAGCTGAATCTGCTTTGGTCTTCTCTCATCATCTTTTTTTTCTTCACCTTCAACTGCAAAATTTTGCTCGATTTGAGGCAAACAGTATTTTTAATTGAACAACCACACAGGAGTTTAACTTTAGCGGCTCCACAGAATATAGAAGAATTATGTATATCCTTTTCATTGGGTACATGTGGCACTACTAAAACAAACTCAAAGACCCTTTTGTTAGGTTGAATCACAATCTTCAACAATTGTGCCTTGAGAAAGATTATATTGCTTCACGGTCAGAGACCTATAAATTTAAAAATAACTTCAGCACTATGGTTGTAATCTGTACATCATACCAAGAGTTGTTTCTTATATTTTGGCAACATTATTAGCATCATAATAGCATCTTTCCTGTGGTGATACCCTTGACTTTTCTCGGAATTCGCCCTCAAGTGATTACCTCGACTTCCGCGCAGAAAGCATGAGATCGGGGTTAGCGAAATGTTCGTCACTCATCAAGTCTGTTAGTTGACATAAAAAAACAAACAATGCTGGAACATCTTCTTACAGGAAACCTGGCGTGGTCAATTGTAACTAGATATCAGAGAAACGCCGGCCTGTTTGGTGGAGATGTCGACAACTTCACAAACTGTCACTATTTGTTTGCTGCTTTGTCAATGAGCACAAAAATTCAAATATTTACCTCCTGGAACAGACAATTAGCCTACATGTGATGACATCAACGTGAACTTAAAAAAAATACACAGATGTTGTGTCATTGTTTTCAATTAGGGCTGCCACAAATGATTTGCTAGTTGACCAACAGCATCCTTGGTAAATTGCAACACATTGTATTTATATTTACCATAATAATCTCTATAATGTAATATAATTATGATCATACATTTTACATACATTCTCATATTTTTTCATCTTTTACTAAACCCCTTTCTTCAGGTCTCTGGGATTAACCTGCAAAAAATTGCTCCTCAATATTAGTAAATTGCTCCTCAGATAAAGTCATTGATGAGAAAAATTCCTCCTTAAATGAAATAAGTTATTTGGAGCCTTGCTTGATGACTGGGCGATTTGGATAAGGACACCAAAAGCACTTGATAGCGATATTCACCCGAGAGGTGTCACTTTTCTATCTGTGCCTTTCAGACAAAACTTGTCAAAGCAGGAAAACGTTGTGATGATGTTTCTGCTTCGTTGTGCCTCGGATTGCATAAGTGGCAAATTTGCTGATTAACTTCACTTCCAACTTGAATCTCTAAACTGCAACACGCCAAATAGTAAATATTGTATAAACACACACCAAGATGTTGTCGGACAGACACAAGGAATACAAAAGTCAAGTGGAAAAAGGCAGAGACAGATGTCGCAAGAGCCGGAAGGAAGGGACGACGACAACGTGAGAAAAAGAGGAAGCAGTGAGTGACCTGCACAATAAAGAAAGATTTAGGAAGAAAAGGTATGTGCCAACAGAAACAGGAAAACAAGAAAACAACTACCGTTTTTTTCCATGTATAATGCGCCCCCATGTATAATACGCACCCTAAAAATGGCATGTCAATGCTGGAAAAAAGCCTGTAACCATGTATAATACGCACCCAAATTTTGACTTTTTATTTTTTTTTAATTTTTTTATTTTTAAAGTCCCAATTATCGTCACACACGCGTCTGGGTGTGGTGAAATTTGTCCTCTGCATTTGACCCATTCCCGTGTGATTTTGATCCATCCCCTGGGGGAGAGGGGAGCAGTGAGCAGCAGCGGCGCCGCGCTCGGGAATCATTTGGTGATCTAACCTCCCAATTCCAACCCTTAATGCTGAGTGCCAAGCAGGGAGGCAATGGGTCCCATTTTTATAGTCTTTGGTATGACCCGGCCGGGTTACTTAAGTCCGTAAACATAAAATTATTTCAGAAAAAAGATCATCTTTGGGAACAACCGAATGTTATTCTGCCGGTCAGTATCACTGCGCATGCAGTAGCAAACTCGATAGCGAAGAAATATGTGAGACTCTCAACGGGATCACCAATATTTGAGTGATGTTCCAGTTATTTATCACAATTATTTATTATTATTATAATAATATATATAATAATTATTTATTTATTATTCACAATTGTCATGGTGATCTTTCTGGTGATTTCTTAACTAGGCTGGATGTATTTTTTTTGTTGGCGTTGATTTCTCCGACTGCCCAGAAAGGCACCACCGCGATCAGTTAGGTTAAAATGAAAAGAGAGGAAAGTGACGTTGTAAAGAACCATCCGTGACAAGATCCATCCATCCATCCATTTTCTGAACCGCTTAGTCCCCACGGGGGTCGCGGGAGTGCTGGAGCCTATCCCAGCCGTCATCGGGCAGTAGGCGGGGGACACCCTGAACCGGTTGCCAGCCAATCGCAGGGCACACAGAGACAAACAACCATTTGCACTCGCACTCACACCTAGGGACAATTTGGAGTCTTCAATCGGCCTACCAAGCATGTTTTTGGGATGCGGGAGGAAACCGGAGTGCCCGGAGAAAACCCACGCGGGCCCGGGGAGAACATGCAAACTCCACACAGGGAGGGCCGGAGGTGGAATCGAACCCGCACCCTCCTAACTGTGAGGCGGACGTGCTACCCAGTGCGCCACCGAGCCGCCACCGTGACAAGATTTTCTTCAAAAATTGTTGTACCATGATTTTCTTCACAAAAAAAAAAAAAAAAGAAAAAAAAATTGTACCCATGTATAATGCGCACCCCAGATTTTAGGACAATAAATTAGTTAAATTTTGCGCATTATACATGGAAAAAACGGTAAGTGTTAATTGTGCTTCCAATTTTAGTGCACAAGTCCAGATCTGAGGTGATGGATCTGAGAAGCTGGCCCTTACAAAAAACATAGTAATAAAACAGGATTTTACAGGATTTTAGTACCGTATTTTCCGGACTATAAGGCGCACCGGACTATAAGGTGCACCTTCAATGAATGGCCCATTTTAAAACTTTGTCCTTATATAAGGCGCACCGGACTATAAGGCACACCATTAATGCATCATGTCAGATTTTTAATCCAAATCAAATCATTCGCCATTTTATCTTTTTTATTTCAACTTCAGATGCACCAAATTACACAAAATAATGATCCATAGTCTTTTCGATTCATGATTCATAGTCTTCAGCGGGCCACTCATGATTGATTTCATGATACAATGCTTCGGGCCAGTTTAAATTTAGGAATTTGGTCCATATATAAAGGCGCACCGGACTATAAGGAGCACTTTTGAGAAAATTTTTGATTTTTAGGTGCGCCTTAGTCCGGAAAATACAGTACCCAGATTCATAATAATTAGTGCAACTTGAGTTCCAATGACCAGGAAGTTTGATAACGAGCATCAGTAGCCAGCTAGCTTTTTAGTCGCCGCAATCAGTCAAGATAACGACAGAGTGTATTCTGAGTCATGCGTGGAGCTATTTCAGCTCCATAAACGACCGAAGTTGTGGCAACACAACAAACCTTGTGAAAAGCCCAAGTTTAGACCACAACATAGAATGTGAGGCATTCAACATAAGGCGGACAGAAGAGGAGAGCATAGTATCAGGTGCTAAACCTCAAGCAAAAAAAAAAAAAAAGATGCTTGAAGAGTGAAAATGGACACAATCGTTTTTTTTGGACTCGATAAATCACAGGTGCCAAACTCAAGGTGTGAGGGTCAGATCCGGGCCATGACATATTTTTATGTGGATCGTGACGGCCAACTTCATGTTCCTTGCAAATTGTCTTAACTAAGATGAAATATTACAATATTTTTGGTTACTGACCCCCCCCTTAAATTGAAAATATTTGAAGAATTCATTTATCCATGATTATATTGCTTACATGTGATAGTTGATTATACATTTCTATGGGTTCACAGACATAACGGCCCTCCGAGGGAAACCATAGCAACGATATGGCCCGTGACAAAAACGTGTTTGACACCCTTGTGATAAATGGTCATTTCCATGCATGTTTTTTTTTTGTTTTGTTTTTTTTCACGTCAACATTCAGTCGCGGTGCTTCGTTCCCTATCCTGTCAGTCATCTTGCTTACTTTTTGGACTTCTGTACAATAAGCAGGCCACCGCTGTGAGCCTCAGTGTCAGTTTATATATAAACATGTCATCAACCACGAAGAAGGTTACTATAAAGTCAAAAACTACACTTTAACAGTGCTTTAATTTTTTAAAGGTTGGTTGTATGTTATGAAAAGTAAAAATTATTCTCTTTCTTCTGTGCTTCTGTGTTTTAATGACTGTTAAGTTGGACTTGCAAACTGCAATGCAGAACCTATTAGTGTATTTCAACTTAGTTTTAGACTTTCTGTAAAAATGGAAAACATTGCACGTGGATGATAATGAATTTACCAATGGGACATTTAAAATGTTTAACGCTAACAAATGTATCATCCCGCCCGTCACCAATGCACAGATTGATTCATTATCTTTCTACATCACCCTTGCCCTTCCGCAGAGTAGAAGACTTCAAACTTAGAGATATTTTTTTTCCCCCAATAAACTTTGAAAGTGAGTCTTCACATTTTGTGAGCGGAAACATGGTGATAGTGCAATTTCAATAATATTGTCATAAAATGTTGATAGTACAGCATGCATCTTATATCACTGTATGTTCAGATAAGTAAATGAATTTGGGACTAGATTTCAGGATCTGCCAACTATTTTGCTCTCCAATGAAACGATGTCACTGTATTCATCAGCCGCAAATTAAGATATTAATTTGGATATTTTTAGTATGGGGGGGTTAATCAAATTTTAGTATAGCATGCTCAGAAAAGGAAGGCCTGGGCAGTCTTGAGGCTTAAATCCATCCATCTATCCATTTTCTGTACGGCTTTGTCCCCATGGGGGTCGCGGGCGTGCCGGAGCCTATCCCAGCCGTCATCGGGCAGTAGGCGGGGGACACCCTGAACTGGTTGCCAGCCAATCGCAGGGCACACACAGAGACGAACAACCATTCGCACTCACACCTAGGGGCAATTTGGAGTGCTCAATCGGCCTACCAAGCATGATTTTGGGATGTGGGAGGAAACCAGAGTGCTCGGAGAAAACCCACGCGGACACGGGGAGAACATGCAAACTCCACACAGGGAGGCCCGGAGGTGGAATCGAACGCGCACCGTCCTAACTGTGAGGCGGACGTGCTACCCAGTGCCCCCACCGAGCCGCCAGGCTTCAATCTACCTTCCATATTCAATTTGACACGTGTACGAGAATAAATTCATGACTTGTACAGAATGAAACAGAATCAAACATGAAAACAGTCTGGTGACACTACTTGTCCCTCTTAACCACATAATGCCTTAAGACATTCCAAATTAGTTTGAACACTACAACATGAAGAGTACACCAGACTAGTCTGTCATACAACAAAAGTGTTGTCACAATATGACATACAGACCACCTGTAGTGCAAGTTACTGAACAGCACAGGTAAAAACAACCCATTACTCATCAAGTTTGAAGGCTGTTAACCTCAGATGTCAACATGAGTGGTGTCAATTTTACAATGAAGGTAGTTCCAGAGGGGGTTTCTCAACATATTGGAAAACCTTTGCCCATGCTGGGCATTCCGGTGGAGGGTGGGAAGGCATTTTCTTTTCTTTTATACGTGCACCTGGCAATTTGGAGACTGAAAAATAAACTCCACAATCATCAAAATTAGGTCTAAGTTTTGGCTGAGGTGATGTTTTTTTTTTTTTCAATTTTGGTGCAGGTAGACAGAGTTTGAGCAGCATGGATATGGGGGGATGTCATATTTCATTCATAAATCTGACAGCAGCATGCATCAAACCTTCTAAATGATTGCAGAAATAAAGCCTATATCAGCCTTTTTTTATTTTTTATGTATTGAGCTCTCGCAAATGACAGCCAGTCACCGGTGACACCTTCGTAAAGTTCTCCCAGCACTGCAAGCAAGCAACCCATTTACTAATTTCCTCATTCTATTATAGTGATAATCAACAAATTGTCTCCAGTTCCTTCCCTGACGTCACAGCAGACATGGGGTATGAAAAAAAGTGGCATTTCAAGATTAGTTGGTCATGAATTGATTTCTCAAAACCACATGTGATATGCCTGAAAAAGCAATCCAGTTTTAGTTTTCTTGATCATCCTTTCCTTACACACTTCAATGCCTTTTAATAACTACTGCACGAGTTAGTACCTGTGCAGTAATCTTCTTTCTGTAAATATCTGAATCAGGTGTCAGTGATAGAACGAACAGCAAACACGTCACAGATTCCAAGTAAAGTTGGGCACAACATTGAGAAATCCTTCATGCTAGTTTGACTGGAACATCTGCATGAACGTCACCGGCCCCGCCACTCAACCAGCGTGTCAACTTAAGAAGCCTTTCTCTTGTGTGCTGTCTGTCCATGCAACATCAACATATTCAATGACAACACCTGGAGAAAGACGGAAAAAGTCCACAAAGCTGCTTTGGGTCGCCATTGCGCCCGCCTTTCTCGAAAATAATCAAGGAAGCAAAAAGTGGGCGAGGAATCACTTGAACGCGCGACCTTTACCTCCACGCGCCACACACCGCAGCATTATTATACGAAACCACCGCGCCCCCCTCCCCGGCCGGGGGCCCGTTCCGGCCCCCACTGCTCGCTCCATGCCTGCCCTCCCCGTAGCGCTCGCTCGCCTCTCTACCGATCACATACTTACAATTTTGGCATTAAGGAGGTCCGGAGGGCGGCATCCGCGGCGCGTTCGGAGGCACATCCGCCTTTTTCGCGTTCTCTTCCGCAGGCTCCTGCTCGGGTTTTTCCCAACCAAAGAAAGAGAGACAGTGTACGCGTGTGCGTCTGACAGAGAGAGAGAGAGCGAGAGAGAGAGAGAGAGAGAGAGAGAGAGAGAGAGAGAGAGAGAGAGAGAGAGAGAGAGAGAGAGAGAGACCTTCAAGAAGACAGGATAGCCAGGGAATGATTCGAGCGCATGCGCACCAAGTCCCGTCTTGTCGCTTCAAGCACAAGGGCCCCAAGTTCGCGCAACTTCTTACGTACTATATTTAAATTCTAAATGCTTGTCAGACTGCAACAATGCATTGAAAAGTAACTGCTGTTATCAAGCCTCTGAATTTTAAACACTAAATTGTGTTGCGCAATCATTCGGTTTAACAAGGTTTGACAACAACCACATAATAATAATAATAATAATAATAATAATAATCTCGCGTGACTTGTGTGGGATCCATTCCCGCTCAGTGGCCATGTGCATGTGGGTGTGACTATCTATATACATTGAATTAACAGCTGACAAAAGATCCAACTATCCAAAGCACACACGCGCACGCACGCACAGCACGCACGCGTATATAAAATACATTACTGTACTCCATTTGCGTTGACAAATAAAGAAACATTTTATATAGTTTATCCAGACTATTAACTACCAAATCAAGTGCTTTTCAGTTTCCATTTCCTGTGATACATTTGAAAACACTAAGTCAGAGAGTGAGAGAGAGTGAGAGACAGATCGACAGACAGACAGACAGACATGAGGGGGCGCCACACGTCGAGAGTGAAAGTAAAAATGGAGCTTGGGACGTAACAAGAAAAACATTACTCCCTCTAAATACGTACACACACACGCGCACTCGCACACACACGCGTCTTTCGCCATCCCTCTCTAGCGCCCCCCGTTGGAGAATTTAAGTGGAACTCGATCAGCACTCATATGTGAAACAGAGTGGTTTGCACGACGCAGTTCTGGGATTCTAAGCTTGAATCTCACAATCTTACACACTCCTGTGGCACCATGCTGCTTCTTAAAGGCCAGTCATGTTATTCCGACAGACATTTGGTTTGAGGGAAGAGATTAGCGATGGCGATGGGAAACCGTGTGCAGACACCTGTTGAAGGGTCATGCAATTCCCCCTATCGCCGCTTGGGGGCACAAAAGGTACGTACAGTTATTTAGGAACCTGTTACTCTGTGAATTAAGACGTCGCATCATATTTTAAAGCAATTTACGAGGTTTTTTTAATTGTCAAAGTGCCGTAAAACACCCATCAGATTGTTAAACACTCTTTGCTTATGTAAATCAACATATAAGTATTTAAACGAATTGGTATAGAATTGGTGTAGAGAATTGGTATAATTTTCCACTTTAATAGAAAATTGCTAAGACAATAAATACATACAAACATATTTAGTTGTTTAAATTCACGGTTGATGGGCGTGTAGAGACCAAACTATTTGCATACAAACAACACAAAGCCAATTTCCCACAATACATATGTTTTAAATACTTGGATATGTCCAAGAACATCATCTTTTGCAACCTACAAACACGTCGCTCGTATTCTGGCAATTCAAAACCATCAATTCCTCCATCTTCTACACCACTTCTCGGATGTGTTGAAGCCAATCACAGCTTATTCCGTGCAAGGGTTCGAGCCCTTCAAAACCCATTGACAGAACTGACAAAAGTATTTTGTTGGTTATGCGTCCATACTGCTGCAGCTTGTGTGCATAGGAGGTGTTTGAAATGGCTGATCCAGAAAGGATTAACATTACAGCTGAGGAAATGAAATGACCTGAAGTAAATCCCCTCTGAATGGTGCTCACCAAAATATGGTGGTCAGTAATGTGGAGGTGATGTACGTGCTGCTGTGAGGTGATGCTGCAAAATGGTCTTACAACAAATGACCAACACACACACACACGCACACACACACGCACACATGATAAGAATTTTTATTTTGCGTGTATTTTATGCTACACTATGCACACTAAATCTGCCGCCATAGACTATCACAAGTGACGAACAAGCCCTTCTGATCGATTCGTCAATGTAATGGCTGTCATTTCTCAATGGGCTGGAAATTGTCTTAATAAAAGCTAAGCCATTCATTGTGCTGTTGTTTGTGTTCAAATGAGCATGAATGGCTATTACACGGGCCATAAAGGCTTCTGCGTGGGGTGTTGCGCAACATGAACGTGGACGACATGTGGACTGAATGTCTGCACAGAAATGGGAATTCAATGAGAATCCAGTAGAGTTGCATATGATGACATACATATGTTGTCCTCATAAATATTGTTCACTGAAAGAGGTGTGACTGTTAATGTTTTCTGTTGTATTGATGTACTGTTATTTATTTTTTTCGTCAAGTGATTTGGTATGGCAAGAGCCGTTGTGAAAGCACTTTACAAATAAAGACGTATCGAATCGTATCATATCGTAGTGTTTGGAAACGAAAATCAACTGTACCAGGTTCATATTATCACAAAAAAACAACATAAGCAATGTGTCAAGCAACATTTTAATACATTGGTGCCTTTATACAGGCGTGAGATTTGTGCTTGCCGAAAACAGGTAGTTGTAGTAAACTTGTAGAATTCAAATCAATTTGCAATTAATAGTCTGAAAAAATCTGTCGTTCAACAGACATCGGTCGTTATGAGGACATCCGCAGCCCATTTGCTTGAAAAGGTTGGATTTATTATCACACATTAGTCCACAACTCATTTCCTTGACATTTAGCTTCAGTGACATCATCTCTTAGCATTCTCTCAGAAGAAATTGCTATTTCTAGTTTGAGAAAAGGGCAACCTGTTAATGAAAATACTTTTCCTGATGTGCCGCAAAACTTCAAATTGTAAGTTTGGGCAAATCATACCTCTATTGAAAAGTTCGGCGAGAACTTCTGCCAGTCCATTCCGCTTGCTAACCATGCTAACTATCAGAGGACTGTATATTGTCAGTTGATCGAGCACATGGCCATGGAGCTTTTTTTTTTCTGCCATATGCGGGACGTCTAATCTATTCCAAATGGTTGTTTTAATCAGGGCTGACGTCTAATCTGTCAATCAAAACTGAACATATTATCATTGTAAAGGCAGTACACTTGTAAACTCAAATCCTACACTATTACTTCAATAAATACGGCTGTAGTTGCCATTGATTGTCATTAAGTCGTGTACCTAAAGAAGTGGCCTGTGTGTGTATTGCATTGAGATTTATAGATCCACATTTCGCTCTTTGCAAAGAATGAGACGCAGCGTCTGGCAACCTTGGTGCAAATGACCTTGCTGCAGCATGACGCAGGCTGAATTTAAACACGGCCGTGACATTAGCCTGCCCACGCGACAACACGTTTATCCACCGTACCGAGGATGTGACACCGCATCGTTCGATACACGTTACTCGACTCTCATTGGCTTGGTAGTGTTTGCTCATTAACGAGGGTAATTCCATTCTGTGTGCGTGTAAGCGGGAGAAAACAGTCATGTTTTTAAAAAGAGCGTTTTTTTTTACAACAAATGTTTGGCCTTGGGAGTCGTGTGATGGCTTATAAGACGGATTTGCCTTTGTTACTTGGAAAGAAAATCTCCACCCTAACTTTCTTGCCAGTTTGCACTTGGATCCCAACATTCACTTTTGTTATTACGGATCATCTTTAATTTAGGGCACAGGTGTCAAACTCAAGGCCCGGGAGAAGATAAGGCCTGCCACATCATTTTATGTGGCCCGCGAAGACAAACTGTGCATCAAATTCGTGTGTCATTACTAGAATTGCAAATTGCCTATCTTTTTTAAAAAATATTTGACCAGTTTTTACTCATCTGATTTGAAAACGAGTTATTTGTCAGTTTGTTTTGTAGCTTTTACTGTATATAATATGAGGTGCTCATACATTGATTTGGGTTGACAGTCATAATGGCCCTCTGAAAGAAGCTATGACTACAATGCGGCCCGTGAAAAAAATTCGAGTCTGCACATATAAACACAAACACTGAATTGATGGCTTCTCCAAAGCGTGAACTGTGCAGCCCTGGCTTTGTGTGTTTACACACAAGTTTAACAAACTTGGTTGTTTTTTAATGTGTCAGGGCATTTATTGAATCAATACACGGTTAAATTGGCTCATTCATTTGCTAATATTACCAAACTGGTATTTGACCACAGTGCACTCTCACAGCATTAATAAATCATTGGCTTTTATAAACATTGAACAAGGTGTTGTGTGTTCCTCCTGACAAGTGCAAACCCAATAAAAAGCCCCATTTGAATCAATTAGGTACAAATTTTCCTTCAAAAAGCATCATCATCATCAGGAAGCAAACATGCATTATTACCGGCCCATTTACATGCAGTGTCAGGTGGCAGGATAAAATAATTAGTTACGCAGTACATCACCATAGACGCGGCGTGTTATTTTCCATGCCGATGTTATGGTGTTAGGTACATGCAAAAATGTCAGTTAAACAGCAGTAATAAGTGAACAGTTTTTTTTTTTTTTTGGACAAACAGTGATTGAGAGAAGTTGAAGTCTCCAGACGTAGCAGGCATAGAAGATTTGCAATTGAGTAGCAATGGAATCTTCCCGGCCATCATACCCAGAAAGAAAACATCATGAAGATGTCTTTCACGATAATATTGTGGATGGTAGCCTTGCTCATACGAAACCTTTCTGCAAGGTCCTAGAGTGGAGTGTTCATCTTCCGCATCATGAAAGTGATGAAGAGCTGGTCTCTTGGTGATATGGCTGCTGGTATCCATTCATCAACATACTTGAATCGCTTCAGTGTGCAGTCTATGACATCAAACATGTCACTTTTGAAAGACGTCTACGTCAGCTTCTGTACAAAAAGAGAATTTTTGTTAACAGTGTACAACATGTGTAAATGAATAGAAGCAAAACTACACATAACCATAAATTAAATCATAGTGAAAATACATAATACAGTAATTATTCACATGTAATCTCATGGCATTGCATTTTAGTAACAAAAGACATTTACTTGCCTTTTACTTGCCTTTTCTTCATCCATATTAATTTCAATTGAAAATGGCGGTCTTGTTAGAGTCAGACCTATACTCTCCTTAAAATGTGATAATTCGGTATCTAGCTCTTTCATCCGATTTTCTACCGCCTATAAAAACAAAAATAATGTTACCCTCTATCATGCATTAAAAAGCACAAATAAAACCAGTATTGCTATCCAAATAAATATGCATGTAGATATTATATGAATCCCTTACGGATATCATGACTGTGGCCTGGTCGTAAGCCTTCTTGCAAGAATTACTTAGGTCTACGGTAGACATGACCGTCCCTGGTTCATCAGCAACCTCTTCCACATCTTCCACCCGCTCAGGTGCAGCTTCACGCAGAGCCATATTCCTTTTTCTAAAGGCAAGTTATAATAATTATTGTTGTTAATATTAATAGTGTTATTTTAAAGTTCATGTGCATTGAACATGAGTATCTTGCGACAACGTTGGGGTCATCAAAGTCAAAATGACGCCCAGAATTCCAGGGGAATATGGTCGGTCAGACTTAGACTCAACATTAGTCATCCCTTGGGATTGCAGAGTCGAGGGCACTGAACAAACTGCGGGCGGGACGTTACGGACAATGCCAGCTACACTCTGCACACCATCATCGTGGCTCAGAGGAGCCTGTATGAGCTACTAGAACCAGGATTTCCTGAGGGAGCCATCCCAAGTGATGAATAAAGTTGAGTTTAAGTCAAAACAGTTTTGCTTTCTGTCCAGAATTTCTTTGTGACAAGAAAAACTGTTTGCTGGTTGTTTTTGTTTTTTCTGTTTTGGAAATGCATTATTTAAATGAAAAAAAAAATACATTTGTGATAACCAGGGGTTCCAATTACTATGGAGGGCAGGGTATGTCAAAAACAATTATTGAGGATCTTCTATATATATTTTTAGGAATTGAAAACACAACAGCTGATAGGAATTATTTTTTGGGGGGTCTTTGCTGTTGTCTTTTTTGAATGGAATCAGCTGCAAGGCATTTATTTTTTTGAAGATAAGGTGATAGATAAAGTCAGACAGAAGTCTTTTGCAGATGACATCATGATCTGCAGTGAGAGTAGGGCACAGGTGGTAGAGAACCTGGAGAGGTTGAGTTATGCATTGGAGAGACAAGAAAGGAAGGTTTGTTGTTGCAAGACACCTATGAATAAAAGCCAGAGCGTTGGAAAAGAGTTAAGGTGGAGAAGGTTCAAGCTCTTGGAATCAAGTGCTTAAGGCAATGAATGTGGACCAATTGGACGGTGTTGCTAGACACACTGTACCAGTTTGCAGAGTCTAATATTGATTGAGTACAAATAAATGTTAACAATAATGTGTCACCTGATCGTCTTCCCCCACCGGTATCTTATGCATCCTCGAAGGGAGATGACTAGACAAAAGGCTGCCGTCATGGCGCCATATGATTTCAAAATGGTTCTCAAGGCCAAGGGCAAGTCTGGATTTGATGTGACGGGCATATGCGCCCCAAAATGGGGGTAGACCAGCAGGTTTATCTCAGCCACACGGCGTCCCTTCAGCCAGCAGTAGAAAACACCTGTAAAGTAAAAAGTCTGTAAATTTGACGCAAACAAAAATGCACCCATCATTTCTAGCCATTTGTCCCAGCTGGCTTTGGGCAAACAGTTGTGCACACTCTGGACTGGTCACAGGGGACATTTTGACAAACAACCATTAACACTCACATTTGGATCTATGGACAATTCAGAATTCACGGTTTGGAATTGGAGGATGAAGCCGGCCGGAGTGCTCTGCACTCAAAGCACGGGGAGAGCATGCAAACTACACACAGGATATTCAAAGTAAAAAGTAGCTGTGCAAAGAAAGAAAAACTTCCCAAGTCAAGACATAGAGCTTTCAAAAATATTCCGTACCCGAATCCTCAATTTGAGCAGGGGTGAAGACCAGATGATGTCCAGCATCAATACGAATCCTCGGAAACGTGCCCTCTGTCGTAGTCTGCGAGCGATAAATGGGCTCAGATCCTTTGTCCCACGCTACCGCCATGTATGTCTGAGCCTCCGGGCAGCCAACGATTAGGATTTGCTCTGCTGGATGGTTTAGGTAAGAAACCTTTATCGCCGGTTCCTTCATGTCATCAGAACTGCAACACAAAGGGAGGAGAAATTGAGGAGTCCGTTTTGTTTTCTTTTAAGCATATCATTTTGTTCCCCACAGTTTACCGGATATTCCAAAATATATTCCACCAACCTACTCTGTTGAAAAAATTTCTTGAGTCCCGTCTTTTTACCCACTTTGGAAGTGGGCGGAGCTTCAATTGGACAAGACACATTACAGTCTCTGAACTCCAGTCTGGCTCCGCTATGCTTCAGTTGACCGAATGCCTGTGGTACCGCCCCTGAGCCGCAGGATGCTATCGACTGGTGGGATCGCTTGAATCGCACGTGCAGGTAACGTGAGCGGATGTAGCAGAGCCCCACTCGGACCTGCTCACCTTGCACGCCACAGCGGTCGCATTGTGACCACGGATGGAAAGTGGTGAAAATTTGGTAGAGCAGCAAACCAGAATGTTTTCCTCTGAATTCTTCAACAGAGTTGCTCATATTTTCAGGAGTCAGCCTGGAAGAAACAAAGAAGAACCTAGATCAGTCAACTGACCTTATAAAGAAGGATCATTTGATTATCACTGTTTTGTGATCAATGTTATCACCTCTAGCATGACCTCATACCGTGACGCGAAGCTGAGCTCCTGCACCTCTTGGATGTCAAGATCGTAAGCATAGAAGTAGTCCCCCTGGGCTGACCCGCAGATATAAAGACCCGAGTCCTCCACAGCCGTTCGAAAGATCAGCAGACTGAAGAGACGAATTGAGAAGCGACTTCGCAGGTCACTGCTGTGGGTGATTTGAGTGGAGTCCAGCAACATGGTCCCATTGTTATCGCACAGGGCTCTGGTGTCTTCTGTGTAAGAGTGGTGCTCCCTGAAGAACCAAACCACTGACTGGACCTGAGACGCAAGCAATGGTTCAAATGTATGCTCAAATATTATATACTTCCCGAATCACTGAATAATTGTTAAAGAATGATCAACATGAATGGACTCACTTCTTCAGGTTTGCAGTGGCAGGGCAACTCCACCGTTGCCCCCGCCTGGTAGGCAACGCTGAAGAAGATCAGGATCGCTGGACAGGGTTTTTGTGCAAACACGTTCGGCTTTTCCTTGGGAGCTGTAAAGCTCCATGCCTCAGCGAGGAGGAGGAGCAGGATGAAGAGTGGAGACATGCACCGGCCTCTCTTGGAGAGGGTCAAGCAGGCAAAATTTGTAAGGAGCCAAGACCTTTCAGTGCAAATAATCTTAATTTATCCTCTGGATGGTGTGTTGTTGAGACCATACGGCAATAGTCGTTTAAAAATAATGGAACACATTGTGCTGAAAACAGATGTCCGCTTATTTTGACAGTCTAGAAAATACACTGGAGATGCATTTCGCGACTATACAAGTTGCTCAGCTGTTTTTATAGGTTATACAAGATATTGTTAATTGGCCCATGTACTACACAATCTCTAAATTTGATTTGCAGATACAGTATATCAAGTTATTGGGTAACATGAAACACCACGTTTTGAGCTAGTTTGATCGATTCCGATTTTACGGTCCTTAGCAAGCGAGTGTGCGCGCGTCCTGCTCACGTCTTCTTGGCTCTTCTGGGCTGCTGGTGAGAGCGCTGGAGTGCGCGAAGGAGATCGAATTTTGAAATCCAAATGTAAAGAGAACGTTTGGTCACCCTAAGTAATGCACCCCGAGCCCTTTCAAAAGTGTTCAAAAGTAGTAATACTTACATGACATCGTTTTTGTGACATCATCCGACTGACGTCACAACAAACTATACGGAATATTCTACATCCTACTTTGTTGCAATCGTGACTTCTGTCTTGGTGTCGTGATGACGTCGCCTCTTTCGCTGCTGACGTCACACCCTGACAGCATGATTTTCTTCCTCGAAAGATGTTACGTATCTCTGTTATAATAAGAACAAGCATATTCGTTAATTTTTATTTTACACAGGAAATTCAGCTTCTGAACCTGCCTTTATTCATTCTTATGAGGTGCATTTAAATGACTTGGCCTTAATTTGAAAAATCTATGGATATTATTGTTCAAGATGACGATGATTTCCCTGACATGTTTTTAAAATCCCAATAAATTGTTAATATTTTGCTGATGATCAATATTTCTTAGCCATTGAGGCTTTCTTTGTCTAATCGTTTTAAAAAAGTATGTAAAGACAATTATAATGCAGTGCAATTCTACAATGAGCAACATCATCTCTGTAAGCATGGATTTTTAATTTTTGTGCCGAAATGTTGGGCCAGGGGCCAGCATCGCAAAAAAGCCGGCTGGCCATCATGCCTCATTAGAATAAACAAGCGTGCTGTCGTTCTGAACGCAATTGGAACCGCCTCAGTAATAGCATCCTTGAGCGTCTGAGGGCAAATGATGTGGCCAAAGCATTTCGTATAATTGCATTGTTGTTAGTCTTCCCACGTAGGTATGTGGCTCAGCTCACATGTTCAGTGCACAAATGGCTTCTTAATTGGGTTTGGAGGTAACTGGTGACCTTCAGGGGTGGCATTGATTTCAAGAAGCATAACCGCAGACTCTTTTTGGGGTTTTTTGGACTACTGTAACTCTGGTCGGAAAAGGATAGACACACTGTGTCTTGTCAGGTTTTGACTTTATAACAGTATTTATGTTCGGCTATTCCGTATGCAGTATCAATGACTCAGTTTGGCTGCACTGTTTATTTCTTTTCCTGGTTATAGAGCGGCTGCACGGTGAGTTATGAGTCGAGAGTCCTCGGGTGTAAATCTCAGCTCAAATCCATACATAGTTTGTATGTTCCCACGCAATATAACTCCTGGCCTCTCATCTAAAGTCATCTGGCACAGAAAGTCTGAAGAGGCTGGAAAGCTAATGCGAGGTGACATGGTGATAGAACTGAAAAAAAAAAAGAGCCTAGCTCAAGGGCTCAAAAGTTGTTATTGTCACCCTTTTTTTTTCCAAATAGTATTTTAGGTTAGGAAGATTCAAAATCATTTTTTGTTCAAATTGTACATACCTTCCGTATTTGCTTCAGGAGAACTTGTGATTAGATGTAACAGTCTCGTCATAAAAAGAAACAAAAAATTCTCCCATCCACCGCTGATGCCCTTCTCTTTTTAATGGAGGTCACGCAGGTTCACTGTGCAGCTGTGGAGATTTGTTGAGGGCGGGGGCGTCAATATTGTTGGAAGACCTTGTCACTATTAGAGTTGTTGATGTCCATCTAAAGCGGAACAACTTAATGGGGAACAGCAACAGTGCTTTTCTTTTTTTTTTTTTTTTTAAATCATGTCAGCACAGCATAGCTCCTTAGCTACAGATGTTTTATAGCGGGATATCATCAGACATTAATAACAAACACATTGTTGTATTAATATTACTGAGTTTTATACAAATCTAGTTTTCTAATTTAGACAGCTTTTGTGTTGGATTATTCAGAGGTTTCCATAGAAACAAAACTGCATAGTCTATTCCAGAGGAAATCATTTCCTTCTATTAGTCTATTTATCCGCTTCTTGCTCTCATGCCTTCCATCACATTTAAGACATGTTTAACATTTTGTTCTTAGAACATGACAAATGATGAAACACTAATTACTGTTTTGACAAAAGCCCAGGTTGTAAAGAGACTAGATGGTTGCTCCCGTTTTGCAATCATAATAGCTTCCGCTCTCCTGGGAAGACAATCTCCAAGATATCGGCAAATGTCTGTGGTGGGAATGTTTGCTCTTCAGTGTTCTACGTTCAACCTGAAAGAGCATCTATAATCTCAAATACAAGGAGTGGAATTTTACGACTGACTAGGCAATTTGACTTAACAGAAAACTTTCCTAGCTCCAAATTTATGCATTTTTGCACAAGTAAAGCCTAAAGCTTGTGCGAGATGACTCAAATGATTCCTTTTACCTGATTGTAGCAATTTTAAGTGCTACAACTCTCCACAGTTTCCCCAATAATTCATCCCAAAGGTGTTTGTCCCTCCGCACCTCATGCATCCAAGCATGCATTTTTGAAACGTGTAACTTGTTTGTGCAAATATGAATTTAACGGTATAGAAGCGCAATCCATTGAAACAATTCAAAAACATGGGTAATCAATAATTCATGTCATTAAGCTGAAAATGATATGCTCCTCTTTTTATACAGGTTCTCTTTCTGATTTATAAAACTCGTAGTGTCTCTTATTTATCGGATTTGGCAGATGCCAAGTCCACTGGTGCTGTCCTCTTAGCAGAAGTTAGAACCAAAACCCAGCAGCGGAGGCAGATTTCTAATTCTTCGGCCCACGCTTGTGAAATGGCCTGCACGAATGACTCAGGGCCAGAAGAGAACGTTGATATTCTCAGCCCAAGACTTTCTTAGTTTAGAATTTGGCTGATTTGATCGTTTGATGACTTTTGCTCTCACCTATTTATTTTTATCTTTGTATTATATTTTATATCCTTTTCATTGCAATGATCTCCCTGGGGAGCTGAGTTTAGCTCTGCCTGTAGAGATGATGGAGGAGGTCCAGACTCAGCAGATGGGGGACTCTTCCGTCTCCCTGGGTTGGGATTGCCCTGTGGTAGAGTCCCCGGAGGCTGGACTTGGCCCCTAGTGGTGACGCCCCCTCCCCAAAGTCCGCTCTCTGGTCACTTGTGCCTTGTTTTTAGGCATGTTTTTTTTTTTTTTTAAATGGGGGTCTTAGTTTCAGTCACGTTGCATAAGATGCTATACCAATAAATAAAGTTGATTGAAAAAGAGCTTTGTTTGAATAGCTACTAACACCCCAAGTGATGAATTCCGTGTTTTGCATTCTAAAACGACACTGTGGTATTTGATAGGATTTAATAAGCTGCCACAGGATACAATTATGTTGTGACCTCACAAAAGTCCATTGTGTTGACTTTCAGAGCTGTAACATTTTTAGATCCTCACTTTCTTTCACAACTGACACCAGGAGCCCTCTGAAAAGGTGGGAGGGTTATTTTATTATATTTTCTTAAAGGAAAGTCGCTGTTAATTATCCTTTGAAAATGTTCTATTATGTTTTACCCACAGGTGATTTTATTCATCATTCACATTTAAAGACATAACTCATATTCGAATTTTCATTTCCTCTTTTAGAAATGTCCTCAGAGAAACATAAAAGTGAAAGCAATGGCTCATTATGAAAGAACTTTGGAAAGATCTGTCTGTCTGCCCATCTTTTATATAGGCTACTGTATTGAACACTTCACCTGATTCTTTTTTCGTTTAATTTCCTGAAAAATATTGAGTTCGGAGATGTGCGCATTCCAGCGTAGAGAAACACTCTCTCATAGATTCGCGTTCTTCAACATAAATCTCTTTATTAACGTCATGTGCAAAAAATATATACAGTATACAGTTTAAGCTTCAGCAAATAAATTCTCCATGTTTTTGATCAAGAATCAGCTAGCCTTGAGTAGCCACCTTTCTGTGCCTGGAGTTCATGTGACACAAACAGCTTTGACACATGCGGTTTCACGCAGGGATAGCGTTAAAAGCTTGAGCCCTAAAAACCCTTTTACTGTCATTTCTCCAATCCGATGAGATTTAAACATATACCACGTCTCCTGCACAGCAAAAACACAGCAGAAGCAACACAACATTTTCAGAGCAATTGTCAAATAGCAACATCAACATTATATGTTTTTCATCTTACATTTGGATTTTCAACAGTTATTGGCTCAACATTCACGTGGTCTGCAAAATGTAAACGGATGAGAGGAATCAGGTGCACTTAAATGCCCAATCCTGCTCGGAGAGGCATATATATACTATACATATATATATATTTCATTTTTTTTTTCTTCTACACACTGAGAACACAGAGAAACAAGAAATCAGAGGTAAATGAT
This sequence comes from Syngnathus acus, assembly GCF_901709675.1. Lineage (NCBI taxonomy): Eukaryota > Metazoa > Chordata > Actinopteri > Syngnathiformes > Syngnathidae > Syngnathus > Syngnathus acus. Next base: position 11,788,080 of record NC_051088.1, on the reverse strand, counting down.
GGTCAGAGCCGAGTTAATACTTTTACACAGCTGGTACGAAATATCTACAAGGATTGAACAGGCAGTTAAATGCGCACTCACTCTGCACTGACAAGGCAGTGTGTGCACCCTCTTGGTATCATTGTTCTCTTTAACCTTTTTTGCACAACAACGACAACAACAACAAAAAGAACATTATGCTACAGAACAGTGACCTTCAAGGATGAAGAACACTTTGAAAAAGTGCCGATTTGAGTTAAAATGCCACACCGCTATTGTCAGATTATATTTTTGTGTTATGCGATCACCTTCAAGTTTCTAATCAGGCGTATGGCTGTGGATGGTTTAATACTCATTTTCATCCAGTGGTAGAACTGCATTGTTGCCATGGTTACCTGGAGTTTCATGCAAAAGAATGAGTCAGCCAAAACACACCAACTTTAACTCAGTGATGTTTCTGTCCATCTTTGTTATTTTTTTTATAAAAATATCTTTTCAATTTTTTTTTTTAATGAAAGCTTAACACACTATTGTGTCCACTGAGTCCTGACTGTTGCCATGGCGACACCGATGGATGCTGCTCATCCCTGCAACCGCGTGGGATTCCTCCATGGGCCAGTGTGATACACTCAGAAAAAGACTCCTCCCAACAGTATGTTCTATAAGATCTGTGTTTGAACTCATTAAACATTTAAGTTCGACTTCAGAACATGACTTTTTTTTCTCCACTATCCTATTGATTTTTTAGTCTACAGAATAATTTAAACTAACAGCATTAAAACAACATTTTCAGTATTCCAATACTTAAGGCAAGTGTATGCTCCTCTCCAAAATCAATGCAATAAATAAATAAATAAATGCACCAAACACGACAAGAGGAACAACAGGCGACACAAGTACAGATGAAAGGAGATGTTAACCTTGAGACAGACTTGTGCAAGTTTAAACCTAAACCAGAAATTATTTAAAATCATTTTTCTTAAATCAATACGATGTTTACCAAGGGTTTAGTCATCTGGGGATTGGGAATAATTAATTGTTAGACTGCATCCCATTGTGTCTGTCTCAAGCTAATGTCTGTCTGTCTCCTGGGCTGGTTTTAAACTACAAGTGACACAATTTCCATGGTTTGCTCCCAAATTCAGATGTATCACATTTATGATATGCTCGATTCAAAATTAGATGTACGTATAGATTTGACACATATCAGCTATGTGCCAATCAATACGAGTGCAGCGTAAACTGACAGTTCTGAGGACACTTTCACCTTTGTGTGTCCAAACAACACAAATAGAAATAAAATAACAACTGCTGTAAATTTGAACATTGGGCATCTGAGCACGTCAGTAATTCCATGTGCTCTATAAACATGAAAAAAGATTGAATGTGTCACTTGAAACATACGGACAAATAGATTTGAAATCGGATGGCATTCAATTGAAATTGGTTGAGGTGTTTCCAGCCTTAGAGACGTGACAGTGATTCAATACAACAAGTACTTGGGAACATTTTCTTCCATCACATCTGTCAATCAATCAACCACATATGTGAGCCCTGTAGGCTATCAGGTGGCTAAAAGCTATTAGCATGATTAAAAAGGTGATTATACATGAATACTGAAAACACATCTGCGGAAGGTGCAGCTCACCTCTCGCACTAAAGCCCTAATCAGTATGAAAAGAAAGGAGGGTCGATATATAAATCTACTAAAAATGTGCAGCATCACAATGACACCTTGTGGTTTCTGTTTCAGGGTTAATGTCAGCTTTAAGACACTGAGAAAAGTGACAGTGAGCCCCTTAGTCCCCTTGGAGTGGGATCGGAGCATGGCGATCCCCTTCTCTGGTTGCTCTTCAACCAGACCCCAACCCTCAAAAGTGACCCTTGACCTGTCGAACCGCAACACGGCACCTCCATTCACAAAGCACCTGCGAGGATGCTGATCTTGTATCATTCATGCCTCTTGTGACAAAAAAGCCAAATTGTGAGTTCAGTTACAAGCGCCATGCTTGTACAGGCTTATGCTGCATTGCAGAAACAAGGATTCCAAAATTAAATATGAACAAAAGGCAACAACAGAGAGCACAAAACTGAGTAACATGTTTTTTTTTTTTTAATATCTATATACTTTACCAAATGACCGCATGCAGAAAGAATATAGCAACATATCTTAACACCAAATACCGTGCTGGACAGGTTGCTATTAATAACAATATCAAGTAGAAGCAATTAAAACAAACAACGAGGTTACATAGCTTTTTACATTACATTTCAATCAATTCCCCCACTTTGGTTTTCTATCAGCGTTTCATTGCACTTTTCCTAGAGGGAGATTTGAAACCTTGGAATTCCCAGTTTTCTGGAATGCAGCATAGGAGTTGCTTCAACGTCTAAGCAAAATCACATTCATACGAACCAGCACAGGTCTTGAGAAATCAAATCTTATGACATGCACGCATATATTCACAACCACCAATTGAAAATCTCTGTTTAAGGCTTGATCACATGAATCTAGTGGACCCATTTGTGATTAAGGAAAGGGAATTTATACATCCCGATGGCCTGATACAATGACCTCAAAAGATACAATAAACCATCATGTTCATCCTTCCTTTCACAAGCCCAAAGCAATTCTGTCAATATACAATCTTCTTAAAAGCACCAAATTAGTGGTTTGAACGTCTTCTCCTTACAGGTCCAGTCTTTGTCTGGATGACGAGACGCGCAATCAGTGGGTCTTGTTGGCAAGGGAATTGGTTTTAAAAATAAACCTCATCTAGGGTTTATCAGCCAGACAGTCAATTCCATTCTCGTTTTTACCACCCCGTCCCGTTTTCCAGTCGTACAGACTGGCAAACTGGAGTTCTCAGATTCTTTTTCCTTCCGTACCATCATCCTCGTCAGACTCCCCCCCACCCCAGGCCAGTCGTATAGTTGGGGGGCGGGGGGGCTCGCGCCGCTAGAGAGCTGTGATCTGAGTCAGTTCTGTGTTGGAGTTCCCCGTCCCTGGCATCTCTCCCCTCTGCGGGGGATCCACCCCCACCAGGGGCAACTCCACGCCTAGTCACGCGGGATTGGGAGTCCCACCGCCGGGTCCCCCGCCGTCGGCCTTGCAGCTGTAAGCGGCCGCCACCTCCCGGGCGATGCTCCTCATGCGGCCCGATTGCTGGGTGTCGAGACGGAACGGAGAAGGTTGGCAGAACTCACGGAAGCAGCGCTTGAAGTTCTCATCCAGGAAGGCGTAGAGAACGGGGTTGAGGCTACTGTTGACGTAGCCCAGAGCAATGCAGAAGTGCATCAGGACCAAGGTGGACAAGCTGCTCAGGTTGAAGCCCAACGACTGGGCCAGGACCATGATCTGGATGGGAGTCCAGCACACCACAAACACGGCCACCACCACCAGAACCATCCTGGTGATGCGTCGCAGGTTGCGGTCCTTCTCCTTCGAGCCCGACAGGATACGGACGCTGCGAAGGCGCTTGACCATCAGGCTGTAGCAAACACTGATAATGGCCACGGGGATGAGGAAGGAGAAGAGGAACACGCAAGTGCCAAAGACGGGATCCCAGTGACTTCGCGGCTCAGGGAGGACGACGATGCATTCGACGCCTAGATTCACGAAAGATGAAAACAGATGTGAGGGAGGGGGATCATAAATTCATAGGACTCGCTCAAAATCAGCCAAAGACAGACACAAAACTGGAACCTTTTGGAGACTTTTGAGCAGCCTTTTTAGAGTTGAAACATGCCACGTGTGTGCTTTGATGCAATTGATTGTGCAACAAATATTGTCTCATAAACACAATCAAAACCTTCTTTGTCATGCAGAAAATGTGGGTGTTATTTGCATACATTGTGAGCACATGAAACATGCAAATAACCCAAAGTGATTAGGAAGCCATGCTAATATTAAAAGGCAGAGCAAAAGAAAGGGATGTGAATATATGCATGTGTAATGGCACTTGACGAGACAAAAAGATGACGTGTGCGTCGAGGGAGCGTGACAGAAGACGTGACGCCCGCTTTATTGCTTTTAATTAGAGGCTGCAGTCTGAGACTAATGTGTCTGAGACGACAGACTGATAAGGAGAAATAGAAGAGTGACACGCAGACACAGCAGACCTTAACCGAGGCATTTGTCACCTGTGAAATCGATAACGGCGTAACTAACTATCTACCATCTCAAATCTCCAAAGCTAAAAGGAGGTCAGCCGAATCAAGACTGCATCTGGATCAAAGCGGAATGCAAATGTGACAGTTATGTATATGTATATAGGATAACAGATTGACTTTTTTCACATTCAAGCCTTTGTGGTTGGCGCTGTGTAAACGCACTTTGGCATTGAGCGGCGCTTCCTTCCACTACGTGCCGCATCTCATTATCTTTAGCACATTTGACAGAATTTGGAGCTGTCGATGAACTGACTTCAATAATGTGCAACTGCAAGCATGTGCTCAAGCTGATAACAAGAAATACATTTTTAAAAATGGATTAGTGTACCGTATTTCCCGGACTATAAGGCGCACCGGACTATAAGGCGCACCTTCAATGAATGGCCCATTTTAAAACTTTGTTCTTATATATGGCGCACTGGACTATAAGGTGCACCATTAATGCATCATGTCAGATTTTTAATCCAATTCAAATCATTCTCCATTTTATCTTTTTTATTTCAACTTCAAATGCAACAAATGACTTTATAATCACAAAATAATGATCGATAGTCTTTTTAATTCATGATTCATAGTCTCAGCAGGCCACTTATGATTAATTTCATGACACAAGGCTTTGGAACAGTTTAAATTGAGGAATTTGGTCCATATATAAGGCGCACCGGACTATAAGGCGCACTGTCGGCTTTTGAGAAAATTTTAGGTTTTTAGGTGTGCCTTATAGTCCGGAAAATACGGTACTACTTATTTTGATCAAGAATCCAGTAGAATTGGGAATATATTCTGAATCTATGTTTTTTTTTTCCGCTGAAACTGATTTTTTAAAACACATTCCCTGCACATAATGAATAAGTGCAGTGTAGTTTTCTCATTTTAATCATTTAGTTTTTAATCATCAGCTACACCCGCTTTTAATGCAGGATGCTTAATACCAGCAGAAGAAAAGGTCATTCACTCGATAGCTTTTAGTGGCGATCATTCTTTGTGAATGTCTCACCTTCTCAAATGTTAATTGTCCACTTCCACGCCATCTCTTGCACCAATGGTGGTGTTACATTGCCATAGTTGCAAGGGTGCATTTTGGCCTGAGAGTCAACGCCCAAGCTTCTCTTTTGTGGGCACAAATTGTGACGATAGAATGAAGCGACAGCGGGAAAAGGGAGATAAAGATAAAATGAATCGAGGCAGAAATGTAATGTGGAAGGAGAACACGTAGGACATAAAAGATGATGTGGTCAAAAGAATATAATTCCTAGAGTCCACTAATAACAACACTCAAGATTGCTCCAGGCTGAAACTGGATCGATGCAGAACCACAAATTCTCTGGTCAACATTCATTCCACTGAGTCTCAAGAAGGCACTTAAACGTTTTAGCTGCATTTAGAAGCGCAGCAATTAATCAATAGAAAATGTACCAATTAATTAATTATTGACTATTTTGACTCAAATATTCTAATTATGATTAACTAATAATAATTAATTAATTATTAATAAAAAATAAGCATCAAGGGACCATGTAAATCAGTAAATATTCACAGATTGCTTTTTAAAGTTAGATGAGCTATAGTTGCCATGGGAACAGCCACTGTATGGCGAAGCTACAGGATTCTGACTGTGATTATTACTCGCTTGACTTGCTGCATGTCAAATTTGCATTTTGCATTTATAGACAACAACAAAATGCGGTTTACTGATTCTAATCTAGAAGCTACAAAAGTTTCATTTAGCACACGTGCACAAAATCACAGACTCAATGAATTGATCTGAAAGCAGCTTTTCGTACCTTTTCTCACACCATTCTCCTGAATACACACACCCATTCAATGGTTCAGTCTGTATGGGCGCACTCACTATGTTCAAAAGAAAATTGTTCAACTCCAATCCTTCTCCCGTTAGTTCTGGTGTCCCCCAGGGCTCTGTCTTGAGCCCCTCCTTTTTATCATCTCCAGTGTTTCTAGCATTGAGTGTGTTAAGCAAGACTGGTGTATGTGTGCATTTTATTTCACGAAACCGTGATTGTGGAACAATGCCTTCCCGGCTTGTCATGTTGTTTGCCTGCTAAGTTGTGAAAGTAGTGATTTAGTACAGCTTAACCCAGTAAAAACTAATTCTAAAAGATAGTAAAACAAAAGTCAAGCATGTGGATTAATATTATCTGATTTATTAAAAAAGACAATATAGCTCGGCAGGTGGCGCAACCACAAATTACGGGCAGCCAGCCACTTTGTCAGCGGGCCTGCTGGCAAAACAGGACCTCCTCTGGGTAAATGGGGCTTCATGCAGAGCAGCATAGCATTATCAACAACACCACGCACACGCACGCACGCACGCACGCACGCACGCACGCACACACAATCTATCTTGAATCCACATTAAAGCCTTTTAAAACACACTTAAATGCATCACTGAAGACACCAAGGGTGGCCATGTGGTTGGAAAAATAGTTTGTGGCTGTTTGACCACAGGTTAAATTCCCCTAACTGAAAAAGGCCTCCTGGGCTCAGCTGGAAAAACTAACTTGCGTGTGCGCGTGTGTGTGTGTGTGTGTATGTGTGTGTGAGGGGGGCGGGGGGTATCAATTAGCGCCTCCCCCAATTTAGTTCAGTATTAAGTCATGTAGCAATTTATAGAGAATGTAAAAAAGCTTTGTTCGCAGCATAGAAAGGTTACTAATAATCTCCAGGAAGTGATGAAAGCAAAACAAATATTTGCAGAAATCAAGTACAAAGTTCACAATGATGTTCTCTTAAGAGTCTCGCTGTGGCGGTGGAAAAGGAGAAGCAGCGGCAGTAAAGTTTAACTGGAGTGGAGTGATTGTGCGTTGCGCTAATAGACATCTCATTAAACGAAATGGAGTTCAGCGGCGCATCAAGGGAGGGACGGAAGTAGGGGTGCGGCTCTAAAACCGTTGCGGCTGACATGATTGAACTGTACAACTCCTTTTAGAGGCAATCAAAGAACAGATAAACTGACTCAGATTAAAGTGTCACATGTGGAAACGTATTACACGTGTGTTTATGTGGCAAATGATGACTCACCAATGGCGCTCATCCGAGTCTTTTCATCATTATACTTGATTATTTTTTTTTTACTACTGTCTTCTTAGGCTGCATTTGCATTGCCTATGTCTGATTTTTGTTTTATTCATATATTCATTCTCTATTGCGTCATCAGTGATAATGTGAAAATTTAAATGGGGGAAATTTTATTCCACTTCCACCAGCATTGTATTATTGAACTAAGAATGAAAGGCACTTTCTAATGTGAGTTCTAATTCAGTTCTGCGTGGAACAATAAATGGACACGTCACGTGCATCTAACTCCACTTTTATCCCAAAAATCTCCTATCAAATAAATGTCACTTGTAATTAACATCTGTTACTCATTGCACTCACAGGAAGTAAATAAATGCCATCCAATGATTAACTGCACAGTCAAAATTGAGCTCTGTACATAAGACAAATCGTGCCAGATGTTGTTTAAATGCCACAATGCGAGAATTCATAACATCCACAGTGACGAGACGTTTTGCTGGCAAATAACTTGATTGTTCATAAATCGTATGTGTCGAGCCCATTAGTGAGATGCGATGCCATAAAAAGCTGTAAAAAGCGAGAGCAAGCACATTTGGAAACAAGTTCACGCATACTGCAGCCCCTCAGGGTCCTGCTGAAAGATAGCTTCGAGCCATTTTGTTCCCACGAATTTTCGTCGCTAATGGATAATGAAATATAAATGCTGTGTGGCAGTGTTTCGCTACAGTTTTGCATATTAATCCGAGATGAATACATCCCAGCTCACATGTGTGGTGCACATGGAACAGATACCGTGTAAATACAATGAGCTAGTTACTCACTATTATGTTCTTGCTCCTCCTCAACGTTGCCCATTACCATGGCCGGAACTCCAAAGGCTGACGCCAACACCCACACACAGATATTCACCACCTGACCAAAAATGGCACGTAATTAGTTTGCAAAGGAGCTACACAGAGGGCTCAATTATAATTGCCTCATAAGTCAATGGAAAACGCCTACGCTAGATTGTCTGAATGGGAGTGATGGTGTTGTGCTCCGAGAGAGAGCGCTGACAGCAAAAGGAAGTCATACTCAGATAAAAAAAAAACACAACAACAACACGTTGAGGCTTGATTCTTTGATGCCGGATCGAAGTATCGTACTGGATTATTCTTTTCATGCATAGCCAAACTGGGACACAACGGGGGAAAAAGAGCAAGGTGCTTCATTACAATTTTGTTACGCCAAGCACACATTTTACCTTGGCCTTGTGAGGTGTCCTCATGTCCAGAGCTTTGACGGGGTGGCAGACCGCCACGTACCTGTCCATGCTCATCACTGTCAGCGTGAAGGTGCTGGTGAACATGTTGTAATAGTCGATGGATACGACCGCCTTGCACAAGGCGTTGCCAAACGGCCAGAAGCCCAGAAACACGTCGGTACCCTGGAAACATTCCCAAATTAAAACCATGAGGATGTGGAGGTCCCGTCTACACTCAAGCGCTTCCATGGAGAGTTCATGATTCAGTCGAGTAGAGCGTAAAAGCGCTTCACCTTTCTCTTGCACTGTTTTTGATCCTTACGCTGATTAGACTTCATTTGCATATTAATTAAATATGTAAACAATTATTTGGCCTTGATGACCCGAGGCAAAAAAAATCACTGATTGTCGTTGTTAGCAAGATTGCACACATAACTTGGCAGATGAATGTATAAATATATATATATTAGATTATTATAGTATTGTAATAATATTCCAATCAATCGTGTGAATGCTAAAAGACATTAACGTTTCATGGCAGTTGACCAAGTAGGAACATTTTACGCTGGAACAACGAAATATGAGCAGTCTATTCTGGTCGACAAGTTCAAAGTTCTCAGCCTCAGTTTGAGATAAAAGTTTAATTCATTTTGTGACCATGCACGTAACTCAAAATACGTGTATTGCAAATCATCTTGCCCATTAAAATGAATGGAAATGCCATTAATCCGTTGTAGCCTAGCCCCGAAATCAATACAAATTCTAGGTAATGTGTTTTTACAAAGCTTTGACTCAATTATATTGTACTTTAAAAAACAAAAAATAAAGACTGTAAAGAAATTACTGCATTTTTTTTTGCTCCAACTCAATGGACATTGAGCTGCTCTTGGCCACCTGGGGGCAGTATAATGGACACAAATGGGTAGATATGAAGAGAAGATCAGTCCTCAATAAGCAACAATATTATTTGTAATTGTATGCACTGTATAAATAAAATATATGCCCATGAGCAGCAGTGTATTCTTTGTCTACATGTGTGGTTTCACCAAATGTGTTGAAATATTCATTGATTTGAGCATAAAATCGCCGCTAAATAAATGACAGAAATTGTTTTTTGTTGTTGTCGTTGCAAGTCAGGGAGTGACATGAAACAGCCTGAAGCATTAAATTGTTGATTTTGATCATTCGCTTACCTGGAATGGTAAAGTGGCAAGGAATAAAGAGTCAGCCAGAGCCAGATTGAAGATGTAGATGTTGGTAGCCGTCTTCATCTTCGTGTACCTATGGACATAACACACGCAGACATAAATTGCTTTAGTCATCTCCATGACAAATAGAAGGATGATGTTGACGCGGGATTAAAACTCGCAAAGGTGCGCTGTCTGCGTTTTATGGTGGGGAAATGGGGGCACTTTAATCAGACCTTGGAATTCATTTCAAGCATCACTCTGAACCAGTAGGTCCTGGTATCACTGGACCGACTTGGCCCTTTTCAAGTGGTATTAACATGAGTGATGGAAGAAGCATTCCAACAATAACTACTGGAGGGGTTTTGTTCATAGCTCCAAAACCCCAAAACATAACCGCCAAGTAATATCCAAAGAAAGTTGTTTGAAGTAGGCCAATCTCATTCAAATCGTTTTGTCCATCAAGGGCAAATTTATGACTTATTAAATTGAATAGTTCTTTGATTGATTGCGTAATCATACTGAGTAATGAATCAACCACCAAACAAATTAGATTGGGACTCAACTCCCTATTTGCACTTGGCTTCAAAGCCAAATTTGTACTCAAAGTGGAGAGGGTCAGTCAGGACATGAGAGCACTGTGGCTCTCAGAACTTACCACGAAGAACAATAAAGAAAAATCATTGGTACAATCCATCATTGCCTGTGGGTTTTTGGCCATAAAAAATGCACTTTCAAGCCAATAATTAGGGACAAGATCTTAAAAGTAGTTTTGCAGCTGCTGTGCTTGTAAATTCACTGCACCATCCCTCGTCCAATTGGGATCGAAACTTTCCTCAACCACAAGTTCCTCATTTGCACCTTTCCGAGTCAATCTTCTCGCCTAATCTCGCGTTTCCTCTTCCCTCCATTAAAGTTGGAAGGAGGAACCAGGATGAAGGGAATCTGTAATCTGATGACTCTTTCATCCGGCGTGCTGTTCACTTTCAAATATTCATCATCACTTTGAATTATTCACACGCCGCAGTCAGCGCTGTGTTGGCTTGTCACTGCATGAACAGGAAATATACAGTCAGAGGCTCTGTTAACTTTTTTGGGCTTTCATTTTAAACACAGCACTGCATTAGCGGAATTAAATTGTTTTCTTCTAATCTAACAATTGCAAACGGAGATTCTTTAGCACCGATTATTTGGTCACACTATATAAAGGTGACTTTGTTATTGTTCTCCTACTATATTCTAATAATAACACTTCATTTGTGGTTGAATTGACTGTTTTCACCCGTTGAAATATATAAAGCACTTTGTTACAGCTCCTGCGCTACATGAAAAAAAACTGCACTGTATTGTATGAAAAGAAAACGTAATAAACTGAGTTTGCCGTTTCAGGAGAAGCAAAACACAGGAGACAATTACCAAGGACATCTTAACAAATGGCCAAATGGTTTTGCTACAGCTCGTATCTCACTGAGCTACAAGTGTTTGTTGTAAGTGATGTTATTTTATCAGCGTTCCTAAACAGTTGCAAACATTTTTACGTGTCAGAAAAAAACCAAATTGGACAAAAGAAAAACCGTTGAGGACAATAGTCTGCACTGTTGGCAAATGTCTGGTGAGCGTCTTTGTGACTGTTTGCGACCTTGAACGAATTCTGACGGAAAACCAGCATTCAAGCCGTGCGCAAACCTTAAAATGAACAATTAAGACAACTAAGGGCTGTCATACAACTTAAATGATTTATTGATTCTTCTGAATTACCGAAACCAAGGAAGGTGTCATCTACGTATTACCGTCAGATTTTCCCAATCCCATGTGACCAATAGCAGCTTCAGCTGTGTTTAATAGTAAGTGCCTGAAAAGCTTTTGCTTCTTCTTAATCCTTTCCAATAAACCATTTCCTTTCTTATTACGGATTACCTCCGCACTCTTTTCACACAGCTCGTAAAGACCTTAAGACCTTTCATACGGTGTCCTCTTGATGACAGCCACAAACCCAATTCAGTGAGCGCTCGCTTGTGCGCAGTTATCACAACCCCCCTTGATGACACCAAATCAACACTCTCCTTCAAGAGTCTCAGTAAACCATTCTCATGATCAGATGGATTTTTTTTTTGTGACGTACACACACAAGCACACAGTACCAAATTGTGAAACTTTAAATTAACTACAAAAACATTATGTGTTAAAAAATTGTCAGTATTGAGTCACACAAATATTGAGGCATCTGGTTCGACCATAAACTTACATTTACAACTCGTATCTTTCAAATGGTTTTGGGTTACAGTGACATTATTTATGGACATGTAGTTTTATTCACTACTGGCGTGGCGATAGCTACTCCACACTTGACCGAATTTTATATCAAAGGTGGGATGGGTGCCTATTAGATATGCACCGGCTCATTTTCATTTACAGTCTGGAAAGGCAACACGCTAACCTACATCAACACGTCATTCAACTGGTCACATAATTAACAACATCGGTTTAATGCTCAAAGACTGATCTTAGTCAAATTACTTTCAATGTTTCTACACACAAACACACACGCGCACACACACACACACACACGCACACACACACACAGACACACACACACACACACACACACACACACACACACACACACACACACACACACACACACACACACACACACACACACACACACACACACACACACACACACACACAAAGTGTTAAGGTGCAAGAGTGCTCCTCCAGTCCCCATCTCCAAGTGTCCTTGAACGTGACACTGAGCCCCTAATCTCTGATGAGATGGCGGGTACCTCGCATGGCTGCCTATGTGCACACATAGAAAGACGAAGCGCTTTCCTCCCCAACTGCATCAGTGCACAAACATAATTCCGAATTGTGAATAATGTAATTTCTGGACTATAGAGCGCACCTGCATATAAGCCGCGCCAGCAGTTTTTTTTCTATATATACTATAAATCACGGGTGTTTCAAATGAAATGTCCTCATTTAACAAAACAACTCATTTTAAAATATCCTAAAAATCATGAAAATCCATAGATACGTAAGTCGCAGAGCCCAAAGCTTGTGCAGAAAGTAGCAGTCCGGTAATTACGGTAGATGACAAAGATTGGTTGGCTATTGTTGACTGGGAGAAAGACAACAAGGCACGTATACATAAAAAAAAATAAAATAAAATAAAAAAAAGCTTGTGCAAAAGGTTGCGGCTTATAGTCTGGAAAATACGGTAGATGACATAGATTGGTTGGCTATCATTGACTGGGAGAAAGACAACTAGGCACATGTATACATAAAAATAAATAAATGAATAATAATTTGACCGACTTTTTAGCACTGCTCAAATCTCCACCAAATGGAAAAGAGTGATGAAAGTGAAGTGGCCTCGACGGCTGTCTTGGGGCTAACATGTCACACACACTGCGATCATTTAACAGCTTTCTTCTCCCTGGGAGGCAAGAGCCAAGATGTTTGTCACCCACCAGCAGCCCATTTCTTTGTCGAGCTGCACAAGAATTGGAGCAGCCCCATGGGGAGCATCCATGGGAGTTTGTTGGATCATCAAGAGAGAGAAAGGAGCCGATGTGACTGAACATGTGACCTTTGTGTCACGGGATAGTGGCAATTAAAGCACAACATCACACCTTACCTCTCCTCATCCTCCGGCGGTAAAATAAATTTCTCTCTCGGCTCACCTCCAACGCGGTTCTTGTTCAGCGCACATTTTTTACACATTCAGCCGAGGGAAACCTGACTTGAAGGTGTGTGTGCTGTTTGTCACATGGCTTAGAACATCCGTTATTAAATATTGGCTATTGGGTGCCATTTTGCATCTGTGAACGACCGAGTATAGTATTTTTAGGACTTGTTCTGCTACAACAAACTCACCGAAGAATGTGAAACTACAGGACCTTAAATTATATCTCTTGTCCTCTTCATTAGGATTGCCATTGGAATTTCTGAAAGGAACTGGTCATATTTATCAAACACTCCTGAAACATAATCGGCTACAGCAGGAGCTCATCTGTCAACACTTGCATGATCAAACGCCCCAAAGTGTTCCTTCACTTTACAGGCACCTTCAATTTTTGACCCTCAGCGGAAAATGACCAATTATCTTATGTAATTCAAAAATGGGGGCGCCCCCGTGGTGCAGCTTCTTGAGCTGACGGGATTAAGTCCCTTTACAATGACTTTGAATTCGATTTTAGTGCCAGGTCAATGAACTACAACTAATTGAGAGAGAGAGAGGTAAATGACAACTATTGCATCTATCTTGAAAAGTACTCAGCAGTGTGCGGTTACTGAGATGGTCGACATCAAAAGCTGCCGAATGATTAGCAAGGCACTGATACCATCACTCTTCTTGACCAACGTTCACTAACTGGACAATAAAATGGACTTATTCCGCCTGAGGTTGGGACACAGTTCCAGCGAGATTTGTTCCGTGCTTTGTTTGACCGAAACAATATGTCTGACTCATCCATTGAAATCGAGGGAATACAGCTGTTTTGTGGCAGCTCTGATGCCCGTTTAGGGAAGAAATGCAGTGCTAGTTTGTAGCGAGAAAGGTTGATGGACTTAAATGGAGCCATTGCTCGGAGGAAATTGAGCATTAGACCGTTAAATGCCGGCCACACTACTTGCCTTGCAGATTCACTGCTTTTTACCCCAGCAGTGTTCACAAGTTCCAGAGCTCATGCTCACGCTAAAATTAAGAGAAGGGCAAAGGGAGCGTCACGACACCATTAGTTCCCTACGATCCATGCAGAGATGAGAGCACTGTTGAAGGCTAGGGATGCTGCCTTCAGGGTACAAGAAGCAAGAACGGAGCTCAAACTCTTATGCTCAAAGAATCCAGATGCCCTAAATAAATCCTTCCTCGGCCTTGAGGACGCTCCCCAGCAGACGAAAAGAACCCAAGCGATTCCTGGATTTCCTGACCAAAGACATGTCGGGATCCACTCGACCATCTCCTCCTCCATCACCATCAGCATATATGACGCTCTTGATTGGGGCAGTCTGGTGTTTCAGTTTGGAAGGAAAGACCAGCATCATCGCCAAAAACATTCTGTCTTACTCCTGTCCTTTCACCACCTGAGTCTCTCATTAGGGGAACTAGCTAAAAAAAACAACCCAGAGAAGGCTTGGCTGCACACATCGCCTTATGTAGTATGTATTTCCAAATGCCCAATCAACCTCAGCATCTGCTACCAGTGAGAATAAATGGTGTGCCCCACCTGCAACAATCCCATCTTTTTGGGGGTTGTGGCAAATTTAGATATGTCCAACTTACCCTGCCAGTTTCCCCCAATGTTGCGAGTTCACATATAAATAGGAGAACAATTTGGAATTTTTATGGCAACTACTGTACAGATGCTAACTGATGATTTTTGTAAGAGTTAAATGTGGGTTTGCAAACTAAAATGGAAGTTAAATTGCTTTTTGTTGGTAATATGATAAAGCTCAAAGAAAAAATTGCCCTTACAGTGGAAAGATGATCATGCTGCTCATCAGTGTCATTTATTTCCAAGCTTCACAAAGTTTTGTACCTTTATGATGTTCAGGGTCAAACTTGACGACATTATATCTCGGCATCGATTTAGCAAATTGCTTGTCCTCATTAGGTAAGCTTGAACCTATACAAGTTGACTTTGATTAAGAGTTGGGGTAAACCCTTGGCAGTGTTGTCATGAGATCGCATTCAAGTAAATAAAAACAGAGTTGAATGGAACATCGATACGTTTCTTATTTTTCTCAATGCGCAAGTGTCTTGCCATTCACATACACGATGTAAACATCAGCTTGAGAGAGAATGACGGAGGAAAAAAAAAGACGTTCATGCCTCATTGATCAAGGCCACCATTTCTATGCCAGAAGAACCATTTGACAAGAAGATCTAATTTGTCGCACCTTGTTTTCTGAACCAGGCTTTTTTTTCCATGATCATTACAAAACATGCAAATGAGCTACGCTTGGCTGATAAGTTTCCTAATGCAAGTGAATGTCGCTTTGTGCCGTGAGTCGACAGCGATCATTAGCAGCTACGAGAAGATGAGGAGGGCCTCAAGGATGAAAGACTAAAATCAGATAATAAGGGAGGAAAAAATAAACAAAAGGAAAGGTTCCGCTGCACCAATCAAGTTCGGCCGGCTTTCCTTTGTTCTTAGTGCACCAAAGACCGCCTGAAAACTGAATGCAGCAAGTAAAATTATTCCAGCCCAATTAAAATTAAGTTTGTTGCAGCAAGAAAACATTGCTCAGACCAAGCACTGTATAATGTCATCGTTTTAATGTCTTTTTTGCAGTTTGGAGAGGATTGTCAGAGTGAGGCTGAGGTCTGATGTATCTGTCGGCGTTTCTCCTTCTTTTTCACAGGTGGCGTCTGTGAGCAGGGTGGCTGAGGACCTAGCGGTGTTTCCAATTGAAGCTCAATAAGGTGGAGCTTTTAAGGAGCTTCCATCTCCCGCATCTACCCTGCTTACCTTCCGGCAGAAACCATTCCTCCCTGGCGGTACTTCACTCTCTCCACCTTTTGAAGGACCAGTTCTGTTGCTCCTGTCCCGGATCTTCAGTTCTACTAATTCATCATCTTTCAATAAACACTTAAAATTCGCTTCTGACTTCTGAGTGTGTTCTGCATGTGGGCCAAATCAAACGCCAAAACCATGACAGTCTCTTGTGGAAACTCTATGCTTGGGTTGTCATGGAAACATGGAGGAGTCCTTGAAGGGTGCTCAGAGAGGCTTCAACTTGAGCTTCGGCCTTGGGCCAGCTCACTGCCCGCTGCTTGCTTCGCTTTGATTATGTTCTTCTCTGAGATGCAATTTCTTTTAGGAAGAGTGCAAGAGAAAACGGATGCTTGTCGGAGTGCCTGTTCGTAGCCCTTGTTGTTGTTCAAAATGTTTTTTACACTGCCTGACAGCTGAGCGCAATCATACGGCTTGCAGTGGACACAAGAAACGAGAACCATCTTGGTTATTAGGTTTCACTTTATCTCACTTCCTGATGAAATGCACTCAAATTCAGCGCTGATTTGAACACCCACTGCCTGCGTTGCATTTCCAGTCCGACAGACCTGTTCGCAAGACTTTCATCGGAGTCATCAAAAACATATTAGCTAAAACAATAATTTGATAGGTTATAAACTTCACCAGCCGGGGATTTGGGATGCTGCTCGATTGCTAATTTCTTCAAAAATAAATATTCCCATTGGAAATGTGATACAATCAGAAATAGGACACATAAAATAGAATAGAAACAATCTGTTCTAAGGTCAAACTCGCACTCTTATAAAACCTTTGTTAACTGCAACTACTAATGACTGTAACTTTACAGTTAATCCGTTTTCTGGGTTTGACAAGCTGAGGCCGAAGGCACTGTGATGTCATTTTCAGTTGACAGCAAGTGGCAAAATGGCCACACCCGAGGAAACGATGAAAACGGGTGGATTTTGCTGCTTTATGCATATTCCACAGATACGATATTGATCAGAATGGTATGTTTAGAATAATGGAGACGCATGCAACATATTATTGCAAATACATTTTTTGACTTGCCCTTTAGCTGTCACTCCAGAAAATGAGAATGTACTGTACCCGATGTTATAATTCAATTTGAGCTGGCATCATGGAAACAGAAAGATAAAGTAACTAGGAATGAGTCACTTAGAGCTCAACGATCACAAAATGTGCTGACTCTCTGAGTCTAATTATGAACCTTTTTGCAGTTTACCGTTGACAAACTATTTGTGTACTCGTTTTAATCTGGACTATTCAATTATGGACTTTATCACAGGATTTATCGACACTTTCTGCAACACCACAAGATGGGGCCAAAGCACCCTACTCCACTTTGCAGAGGAACATCTGCAGGAGGGTCAAGTTTAAGGTGCTCTAGTGACGACCTAAGATCATTGATAAAGAACATTTGAGCAATCCATATTTATGCGACTGACAGGACTCATGGATTTATATGTTGGCTGACTGGATATTGTAATGCATGACCCTACTCACAATGGCAACAAAATGATTGATACGAGATGCGACTTGAGAGGACGAGGAAGGATGAAACCGTAGACCGATCGGATGACTACAGGAAACCTTTCAGGAATTCTTCATTATGGTGTGTGTGATTGCGTCCCATACAAAATGTGGATTTCTTGGATTCATCAAGCGATGACATCATCTTTGTTGGCATTCCAAGGCCTCTTTGAGTCCTTCTATGAAAATGAATCAGCCTTTCACTTTTTTTCCTGCCTCCCACTGTTACCGCCTCCCCTCCATCACGGCCGAGTCATCGTGACACGCCTCTGAGTGTCTTTGGTCGACATTACGTAAATCTCATGCTGCTAAAACAAAACGAGAGACAATCTGAGGTCATGAGTAAGAACAGTGTTTAAATTGGGGTTAAAGGTCAGATTATATTTGGCCTCTGTGACATCCCCCATCTGCCAACACAGCTTTCTTTACAGACCCAGTCTAATTAGAAGGCTAGTAGTCGACAGATGACACTACAAAATAAAAACAGTCTATTTGAAAGTGCTATTTTTAAACTTATCACTAGACAGTTTCTTCACAGTTTCCTATGTCACTGTTGTCATGACAACACATTACTTTGGGCTTCATTTACTACGGTACCACATAGCAGGTTCGAAATTGCATGTCGGCTCACTCGAACAGATGGCACAGGTGTAAAAGTGCTAACCGCTGTATTTAAACGCCACGATTTGTTTGATTAAACGAGTCACGGGTGCCAATGTGCACAACATTGTGTTTACAACGTGGGACAGCACACCCGGAAAACTGTCTGCTCTGCTTCCCGATGTGTATGATGAATTGAGACGTTGAATTATGGTGTTGAAGTGTGTCCTCCGCAAGGAAAATGTTACAGCTTTTTTTTTTTCTATTCGTCTTTTTTCTGACTCTGGCTTGTGTTGGCTTGCTCGCCTCAGTCACCTTCAATATCGCCACACTGATCTCACCGTTTCAGAACGTGTTTAATTTATACTGTCACTGCACAGCAGATGCTTCTCTGTTTTACAATTTTGGACGCTCTGTTCAACAGAGAGTTACTCTTACCTTATAATGACGTACATGACCAGGAAGTTCCCCACCAGGCCGATGACACAAACGATCATGTAGACCACCACGATGGTGACCCTCACTCCCGTCGGCAGCAGGGCGTCGGTCTCATTGTAGGCGCTGCTGAAGTTGTTCTGGAAGAACGAGTCGTTGTACAGCTGCAGGTGACTCAACTCGGCCAGAAGGAGCTCGTCGGGGAAGTCCATGTCCGGGCGAGTTCCAAGGGGGCTAGGATATGCCGGGTAATTATGCAATCTGACCTGAGAAGGACACAAAGAACATTTTGAGTCTCTCTCTGTTGCTACAAATAAAACGTACTGGCCTATCCGATGAAAACATTTCTTATTGATCTCTGACACTGACTCTGTTGAGTAAAAAGTAAAAAAAAAAAAAAAACAGGAAGTGAAAGGATATTCCACAAACCTTCAGCTATTTAGCTATCTTGAACAACGACATAAGATCTAGAAATAGCTGTGACCTCTAAGCCAAGAACTTGTTGAATATTACCTCATTAATATTAGACAGTCGGATGTGAAGAAACATTAAATGCTAAGATGCAGCGCTTGCTTTCTTGCATCAGCTGCTGCAACAACACCTCAAATTGTCACCACGAAAGCGACTCCTGCGCTCTGCCTCTCGTCAGTCATGAATATTCATTGAAACAGTAACTCTGAGGCTGCAGCATCCCCGCTGTTACTGCCAGCCTCAATACATGTAAGCTATATATGCGCTAGATTGCCTCCACCCTTCTTTCCCGCATCCCGCCATACTGATACGCAATTCACATTCAGGCACCGCAGGGTGGAAAAAACAGGGCGCATTAGTGCAACGCAACATGTTCATTTTATGATGACAGGTGCTCATTACAGATCTTGTGTTAGAAAAAGCGTCCCATTTTAAACTAATTGATGTACGCTGTTGAAGGGAAATCAGCAAGATAGTAAGCATGTGTGTTACGTTGCCGATTGCTGGCCTGACAAGACTGTTTTCGTGTTGTCAACAAAGTTGTCTTCTTTGTGCGACTGCATATGAAATACTTTTTTTAGGGACACTACAAATCAGATTAACTCATCTCTCTTTCTGTATCATTTGTTTTTGTATTCTGGAGTCATCGATGAACAAAAACACAAAGGGCAGAATAATAGACTTAATAATAGACTGAAATGGGAGTCCCTCATCGCATTAAAAACCTCGAATGTGGTTAATTGATTCCTAATTTGGAAGATGGAAGTTTAGTGAAATGTCCACCCTAATGTATGTAATTATAGAATCCATGCCAACCTCTACAGTAGACCCTGTGCCTTAATTGCAAATGTACTTGCTAAAATATACATCCTTCACCTCTTAAAGAGTTGATTGGGACTGGATCTGTCTGACAAGCCGATAAAAATGCCAAGGTTTCCTTCTTTACTGAGAGCTTTTACTCCGGCCTGCAGTGCACATGTGCCTCACAGTCCAGACATCTCAGGAGTGAATGTCGGCTCAGCGCCCCTAATGCGGAGTTTGCATGTCTCACAAAAATAACTACACCCCTCATATTTTTGTAAATATTTCATTACCGTATATTTCTGTCTGTCTGGTCTCAGCCACTCCGATGCAACTCAGTCCCAGGGTGTTAGCAATATGTACAGCAGCGATTATTTTTTTCCCATCCTGAAGTTTCTTTGCCGTATTGAACTTCCAATGACTGATATGAGAGAATGAGAGCGCTAACACAAAATGCAACACTGCTCCCGTTTCACACCTGAGCTCTATGACAAGAAAAGAGTCACATAACGAAAGAAAAAATAGGTAATTGGGCCCAATTTGGACATTTTCGCATGTGCACTGCTGCCAGCGATCTTGACATTAATTGGTGTGTTTTGCGATAAGATGAGGGGGCAGGAATTATGCTGTAATACAAGTTGTACAATGACTACTTCAACCATTTAGCAAAGTGTCTTTTTTTTTTTTTTAAAGTGACGTCTATAACCGCTTTTGTGACTTACTGTACCTGCCCTGCAATTAGCTAGTGGCCCAGTCCAGGGTTTACTCATCCATGAAACCTAATGAAGATGAAAAAATGTCAGGTTGTCCTGTCAGGTTAATTAGTTAAATTATAAAAGGTGACAGGAGTGGAAATCAAGAAGTTTCTGCCCTCTTGTGAACTCAAAGCTAAGCTCTTGTTTGGAAATGTTCCACCACTCTGTGGGTGTTGCAGGACTTCCAAAACGCTGCCTGGCTGGCGAGGACAGTGTAAACCAAGTTGTGCAGCGGCGTGGAAGCATTTCAAGCAGCCTCGATCATGTTCCAACGCCTCACAGTTTTACGAGTAATAGCCGTATGAGTGCTTCGCTCGTCTTTCTCATGTTTACTTTACTTATATACGGCGTTGTCACAAATTTCAAACAGTCGAGTGATTCTATTATTTGGAATTCAATCAACAATAGGGGTTTGCACATTGGCCTCTTACTTGAGAGGTTCCAGCTTCAAATCTTGGCTCTGCACCTCCTAAATTGACTTTCTCAACTTGTACGCTTTAAAAGATTACTCATTAACATTAACAACTTATTGTACGGGCTCCTTCATTGAGGAAACATCAGCCATTGTCAAGCTGCTTTTGAGCGTGTCACTAAGAGAAATAAACAGGAGCTTCACAAAACACAACTTAAATTGGGGTGCAACAAAATGATGATCGTTTTGGTTTGTATGGTTTATGTGTTCCCTTTAGTGACCACCCAGAGTGAGAATATTCACAAACAAGACCACCCAGTTTGTTTTCACTGCATGTCAAGAAGAATCACCGACAATTCGTTTTCATCACTGTAAGTCGAATTCACGCTGGACTCACTGGAAATTTACCACGCACAATTACAGGGAGGAGAAATTTCATCCAGCACGCTAAACAAAAACCAAAAAAATTCATCAAAAGCAGTTGACCTTCCCTGAATGAACATGTGGCCATGAAGGACAGGCTGCATCTGACTGATAAATACAGCACATGCTCAGTACGTCAATAAATCTGTCTGAGTGTGTTTTGTTTTCCAGGTTCAATCTCTGCGAGTGTGTGTATGTGCGCGTGCGTGTGTGTCTGCGCTTTGATGAATATGCATTCATTTCACAGTCCAAAGTGTGTGTCCATGTAAGGCTTCCTTCTCTTCGATGACAACATGAAGCAAAACAAAGCCAATCTCTTGGTCTCAATCAGGTGCACTTGTTGCATTATTAACATTACAAAGAGCCACTCCGGTTTTATGAAGAAATGCAAAGTGTATTCCTGACTGTTGTGCAAACAGGTTGCGCTGACATAAACACATTCAGTGAAAATGGAAGCTGTGGAGTAGTTTTGTCTTCCAGACTCATCCAAATAGTTTTGGTTACATAAGTAGTTCTTATGCTGCATTCAAGGAAAGTGGGAAGTTGGACTTTTCCAACTGCCAATTAAGAAACGTACACGAGAACGAATTGAGAATTGAGAGGCCCAGAGTTGCAAAGTCGGAGAAAAAAAAAGGACCCTGAGTTCACTGACAGACTACAACGTGATGTCACTCGACAATGGCGACCGCGTGGAGATACACTCTGTGATTGTCTACAAGATTAAAGAGTTCTTTATTTATATAAATTTAGGACATTATGAAGAAGTTCTACTTGAGGTCAAAATGTATTGTGATAAACAAGAACAAGAAACAAGCTATGGGAATCAGCCATCTTTGTTGTTTACATTTGTCTCAAACACTTTAAGGTCGCATCTGAGAAAATCCGAGTGGGCTAAATCTGACTTCCCACCTTCTTGAATGCATCATTACTAACCCGGAGTGATGACACTGATGACAAAGAACATGCACACACACATTCACACAAATGTGCCCACTCGCAGCGTCTATTTCTACCTCAGAGTAGCTAGCTTGCTGTAGCTCACAATAAACAGTTACTAATACTAGCTCAGAAAAAGGTGAGGTTCCAGTTCCAGATAGTGTCTACTTGACAGTTTTGGGTTTAGATTCAATTTCGTGTGCATGTACTGGCCTGTAATGAAAGTACCAATTTTTTGTTTCTTTTTCTTCACACAATGCTTAACATTCACAAGCCAAGGTAAATTTATTTGCTGGTTCAACGATCCATTGAAAGTTAAGCGCCAGAATAATACTTTTGGCCTGTTTGTTGATGTTGGTCAGCACATCACTAAAGCAACAAGTTTGAAGTGAAGGATCTCTTGGAAAACAACCAAACAGTAATAAAACACATAATTGACATTTTTAGTCTCAATGTTGTAAGATCAACTTCACGCATGACCTCCCCAGAATGCAAACATAATGCCATTAAACCAAATAAAAGCCTGTGAGTATTTTCTTTCACATTTTTTCCATCTGGTTATTTTTGCATGCTTGTGAGCTCACCACGCCAGAAACGTCTTTGGATTTTCCGCCATGCAGATGAAGAGCAAACTGTCAGCATCAACAACTGGAGTCAATAAATCACAGCAAAAGACCCACAATGCATCACGCACTCGAGTGGAAGAAGTCACTTCGGCCAACGACAGACAGACAGACACAGACCGACAGACAGGTGTATCCAATTGAAGGCAACATATTGCAGCCCTCTCCCTGTCGCGTGCAACCTGTCACTTACGCACCGCGTTACAAACCGCAGCCGCATTTTTGCACACTGAACGCACCATCTGCGCGGCGTGTTGACACAACCGATTGCAGATGTCTTCAAAACCTCGCCGCAATGACCCGCTCACTCTGTCGCAGCGGGCTAAGTCTGCATTTGGTGAAGCCCAGTCCGGTCTAGATCCCGTTCTTGGTCACGGTCCTACCTTTTCTTTCTGCAGCTACGCCGCAAGTTGTTGTCGCTTGACTGCAGCGTCCTGCTGCCTTCCTCTCGCTCCCGTTTCACTCCGCAGCCTCCTGCACCGGGGAACAGAAGAAGAAGATGAAGAACAAGAAGTGGAAGGACTAAGGTGGTCCAAAAGCAGTCGGGTCCGGTGCGGTTGGAGGGGAGGGGGTGGGAGGGAGGGAGGAGGGACCAAAGGCTTTACCTCTCCGCGCGGAGCATTCCGCATCAGCCGGGTGGCAAACGGGCTTGGGGAGGAGGTCGGTGGAGAGGGGTGTGTGGGGTCGGGGCGGTGTGTGTGTGTGTGTTGGGGGGGGGGGGGGGGGGGGGGGTATAAAGATGCTTCCTCCTCCCCCCCCGACACTGACAGATCAACATCTCCACTTCATGCTCTCCAACACTTAGGAAAAAGGACATGCTTAAAACGTGTAATTAAAAAGCTATTTAGTTACATCTAAATGGACTAGTTTGTGTCAAATTATAGTCATGATTTTGTTCAAATCTTGATTTTAATTCGTTCCCATCCCAACAAGACCACAGACTGTTGTTTTTTTAATTTCTTCTTTTTCCATCTTCAAATTGTCTCCTTTTTAATTTCCTAGATTGCTTTCTTCCCTTCTTCCTTGCCTCGTTGTTCTTTTCTTCCATTCCATCCTCATTACTTTCTTTCTTGCACTCCAAGCCAGGATTCAAACCCAGAACCTAGGACTACTGTATGCTTTCCATTATCCATTTGTCTAATCCCATTTGCCTAATTTAGCTTGACTTATCTTATTGTCATTATTTTCCTTCCTTTCTTCATTTTTTTTCTCTGTCCTTCCTTGCTTCCTTTTTTCCCTCTATATTTCCTTCCAAACTATTCACTCATTTGGAATAAATAAATACAGAAACATTGTTAGCAACGTGAACATTAAATATATTGTCTTTTTGGTTGGCCACTGTGCCACATAATAATTCTTTAATGATTTCATAAACATTTATTTATTATTATTATTATTATTATTGTTATTAGTCAGCTGGGATAACCACATAGTGACTGCCATAACTAGCAAGAGCAAGTCACAATAATCATTTACCTGATTCAATATAGTAATTGTATTTAATTTAGGTGTTATTTCACAGCATACAAGGCAACTCTGGTAGTTATGCTAGACAAACCTCAATCTGTCGGATCACAGTTTGTATTAGTGAAATATTTTTCAGAGGAACAAGTAAATGTATTCTATGAAAATATGCTGAAAAAAGCTGTTATTAAGAAAAAAGCTCACAGGCATCTTGCAAAAGGTACACACTGGAAAAAAGTGCTTATTATCAAGCACTGTCAAGGATGAAGATAATAAAAAAAACTGTTTTAACCCTTCATGGTTCACCAATGTGCAGTCTATCGCCATGGTAACACTGAAGCAGGGTGAAAGCTGGGCAGTAACCAAGCTACAAGGGAAGGTCAGAATTTTCACAGTTTTGATAAAAACACTTTTAACATTTTCTTTCCTTTAGTACTCTGCAACTGGACTTAAAAGATGCAAACATTTGAGTTCACTTGATAGTGATTCTGACATCAGCTTTGGGATACAACTTTTTCCATACTAACATTGTAACACAAAGTGCTTCCACATTAAAAGCTGCGTCAATCAACAACACAGACACACATGGATAAAAATGAATATGCATTTGTTGATTCGGGACTCACCGCCAAAACGAACAATTAACGAAATGAATAGCGTGTATATACATTTATTAGGTCTAATCTATTAAAAAGGAATGTTTGGAATGGACTGGACACTATTTTCAGTCTATTAAATCTGAAATCCCTCAAATTGGGGTCCATCAAATCAAAGTTGCACTGTATGAGTTTTTCTCCAAAATTTTGAGCCAAAGGTCAGACGTCTCTTACTGATGTATAGTCAGATTGCATGGTGAGTGCCTGGAAGGCTGGTACGTAGTACAGCACAAAGGTCAAGTCTCAGTTCAGCTCAAACAGAAGTCAAATTGATGCTGTTCAAAGCTGTTCCGGTGCCAGCGTACAAGGGAACCTGCCAATCATTTTCAAGAAACTGGGATGGTTGCTTCTTAAAGAACCGTGACTTGAGGGCATCATTAAATCACATGAAACTCATGTCTGCATTGCTCCAGTGAGGACAAAGGTCCTGTTGCCATGCAGTTCTTGGCCTGTCTCTTCTCGTGTCCTCAATCGAAGGTCGTGGATAATCTACAACGTTTGAACGCTCTTGAAAAACAAAGGAAGCAGATTGAGTCCCGTAAGATGCATAAAAACTACTTGGGCTATACAATTGTAGCTCAAAAGCACTGCTGGAAATTTCTGCTTGGAAGTAGATGAGTGATTATTATTTGATAAATGTAGTAATATCCAAATCCTTGCCCGTAGAGCTTAATATACCCATGGATGTTCAGAGTAACTAGAAATGCAGCAGATATGAGTGAAGTCTTTTCATTTTACACTTCAATTAAGAGTAGCTGAAGTGTGAAGTGATGTCCTCGGGTGGGAGGAAGTGACACAAAAGTACTATTAAAGTGTCCAGTGCTACTTTAATGTGAATAATGGGTTGGTCGGAAAATATTTGCTGCAGTTAGCAGATACGCAGCCAATAAGAGCCTTGAAGAAACCAACATTTTCATATTTTCAAACCTGATTTTGGAAACTAAGGAAAGTTTTGCCTTCAAGCAATCTAATGTGAGTGTGGTTTGTTTTTCAAACATTTGAGGTTTCTTAGGCCCCATTGCACATAAAACAATACATTGATGTGTTTTTTCCCTCACTGATGGAGTCCATGGGTACACACAAACGGATTTGTCATTGTGAGCTGAACAGATTCCGTGTTTACCGTTATCGGCTGCTGCCATCTTGGAGGAAACCAATTATCGGTCTTTTGTGAACATCAGAAACATTCCTTCAACACACTTCACATTTGTGTTTTTGGAAATTGTCATGGATGAGTCTGGATGTATACAGATGAGAATTCAAATGGCTGAAAAGAGCTCAAATGGTTCTGCCCTATTGTAGCTTTACAAGCAGCTGCAGTCGCATTCTTCACAATTCAGAATCCAGCTGCAGGCTTGGTCCCGCTGCAGTTTTTTTTTTTCTCGCTGATTGATGCTGAGTGTCGCAATCAGACTGCTATTTGCCTGCCTTACCACGCACCAGCTTTAGACTGGTTGGAATTTGCATTCATGCATTACAGCCACATTTGCCCCTTTCCATTACTTTTTCATTTTAAGTGCATTGCAGAAAATGTGACATCTTCTACTTGTATAGGATGTGATGTATGGAAGCCCAAAATCCAAACGAAGGAGTTGAACCAGTGCGTAAGAGACGTTCATGTTCTCCTACCCCTGTGAGTCTGACATATTTTCATCTGCTTCGGCAAAATATGCGTTGTAAGTGTAGTCATAGAGTGAATTAACACATATTCAATTTTGTTCTTTACAGTGTTTTTCAGTGGTAAAGGTTAATGCTTGTCTGTCTCAATGATGTCACCCCAATTTGGTACTTCAGTCCCATCCATCCATTCTCTTCACCACTTATCCTGTTCACACTTGCTCGGAGGGGGAGTCTCTCCCAGCTGACTGTGTGAACGGCGGAACACACACTGGCTCATACTCACATGACTGATGGGGAACA
The DNA here is from genome assembly GCF_901709675.1 of Syngnathus acus. Classification (NCBI taxonomy): domain Eukaryota; kingdom Metazoa; phylum Chordata; class Actinopteri; order Syngnathiformes; family Syngnathidae; genus Syngnathus; species Syngnathus acus. Next base: position 11,760,933 of record NC_051088.1, on the reverse strand, counting down.
AACCCACACTGCGTATTCCAGAATAAGCCGGGTCACACATCCACAATGTTGATTTGACTAAAGAAATACATAATAATGAGCTGCATCATTTTACGGTGGATTGAATTGTTCCTGTCCAGGTTAATGGAGGAACATCTTGTTAGCGGAGAAAGCCTTTAATTGGACCGCAGCAGGTGCCAGAAGCCCCACCCCCAGCTTCCATGGCCAAGTCAAGGCATCGCACTGCAGTGACTTGCGTTGGCTTGTGCCTCTGAATTATTCATAAGAGAATATGCACCATAAGGCTGAGGCAAAGAGACACGCTGTAGTCAGGTGTCTTTGTAGTTCAACTCCATTAACCCAAAATAACAAACATACATGTCTTTGTGAGCAACAGGGAGATTCTGTGACTCAGTATGTTCACACATACTGAATCACAGCATCGGCCATAAATTTAAGGTCTATAAAACACTGGCGGAGCTAGGATTTATTTTCCTTGAGGGGGCTGCGGGGCGAGTTTGGGGGGAACAAGTATATTTCAGTCAATGCGCCAAAAAATAAAATAAAAAAATAATTCTTCAAAATACAGAAGCCCACTGATAGCGATTCATCATATGTTCAGATGAAACTGTTGAAAAAAATACTTGGAAAAATAGTTAATTATCTGGCCTGGCACCTCCAAGAATATTTTGAGGGGGAGAGTAGGGCGGTAAAACTTGACACTGAAATGGTTTAGTTTCTAGTCTTGGACTGTCTCCGGCGAGCAGTAAACAACCTCTTTGTTGCCTCCATCACTTTAGTGTATTTCATTAGTTCCGATGAGGAATTTGGACTGTTGCCGTTATTAGCAACACCCTCCCGACACCTCCTAAATGAGCATGAAGCCTCCAAACTGGGACACCACCAACTGTTTGCCCGCCACAGTCGGAGGCGGTGTTGGAGTGTGACGTGACAAAGTGCTTTTTCAGTCATCAAAATTACACGTCTTTAAAAATGCATTTTGTTTCATCACAAAGATGCAAATAAGCATGAACAGCCGAGCTCTTTGAGGTCCTTGAGCCAAACGATTTAATGACTTCAATTTTGAATCAATTACAACTCCAAACTGTGCCACTGTCAAAGTACATTTTGCAGTGCAGTTAAAAAAAAAAAAACGATACACCATGTGCTTTTATTTTTTTCTTCCTGTACAACTCAAGCATCTCATTGCACTTCCATTTTTCTTCTACATATACAGCGTATACTTACATTTGCCGCTTCATTAAGTACACTTACAACACAATCTAATGTCAAATAAATGTAGGCTTCTTGTAAAAAGACTGTATGTGATGATAATTTATAATAATCGGTTTGAAATAAAACTGCACGGCCACTGCATTAATGAAGAAATTTGGTTTTATTGAAGTTGGGTCAAATTATAAGAAAAAACGTTGTCGTGATTCCCATTTTTTTTTACCATCATACTTAAATGTTTCAGATCATCAAACCAGTTTTAGCATCTCACAAAGACAACTCCAATAAATGTTTTTTTTATGATTATTTTATTTATTAAGGAGAAAGTAAATTAAAAAGCATAAATGGCTCCTGAACGTAATAACTGGTCTCGTATCGCTGCAGAAGAATTTCGACTTCATTTTTCTTTTTTGCTACGGTTGCCGTCTTAGGTCATACCAAAGGATCAAAGTTGGAGTCCAGACTTGGAACTGAGCCTTCCAAAACAATCACTATTCAAGCCATTCAGAGGCGGACTTGTTAAAATCTATTTAAGTTGTTTTCCTGCTCTACTTGAAAAGCAGAAGCACATTGAGTCTCTGTCAGCAAAACGCATGGTTGCATTTAACAAAAGGGCCGAATAGACCGTTGCCGACAGCCTCTCAAAATGTCCACAGTCTCTCTTCTTCTTAATCGCATCGTTCTTTTACTTCTTAATATTCTTGCCTGTTTCCTCGTCTTGGTGGCCATGACATGTTTTTGTGATTGAAAAAAAAACCAAACAATATATGCAATGCAGCTGCTCACTTGACTAGGTGTGCTCATTTGATTTTTAATGCGTCTTACGAAGAATCGCTGACTAAATGCTTTTTGTCGACGATGCACTTGAGTCGCTATCGGCCGCGTTGCTTGGCGTGTGGCGCAAGTGAGATATTCGGTGGGTGTGTTCTCTTTTGTGTCCATCAGGATACGTGTCGATCAAGTAGGCGTTGAGTGGGCGATACTTCATTAATTGAATAACCCATTTTAATCTTCAGCTAAGTGCCCTCGAGTAGCTGTGCTCCCCTTAGAAAGATATTGCAATAATCCATCAAGTACACCTGAGTGACTTCGCTTGGTTCACATGCTCCTTTTGATTTTTGTTGTTGTTGTAATGTCTGGTCAGAGTTTGGCTCCTCTCGTGTTCATCTCTTGGTCAACCGATGGGCTCACTTTGCTAAGCAACCAGCAGCAGTGTGGTTGGACTGAAAGTTAGTCCAAAGCAAATTGCCGTGAGGCTTTTTCTTAATGATCTCCTTCAAGTAGAAATTCCTACTTCAAATAAACACCCGGACTCTGAGTAAAAGGTTTTGGCTGAGCTTCATATATTTCAATGTTTGAGGGGACAGCAGACGGGTAATTACTGAGAGAGACGCTCATTGATTTACCAAGACGACTCCATCTTGTGTCCAGTTGAACTCATTTGTCCTCCGCCTCTGCGGTGTCTCAATACAGCCCGAAGGAGCCTGAAGCTTGGCTTCACTTCACCCTCTGGTCTTTTACACTAGAGTGGATAGTTTGAATTAAAGCTATACAGCACACAATTGCAACGGCGTATGTCGTCGATCTTTGTGAGGCCGAGCGGCCCTTTGAAATGCTTTTTTTTGATTGAGGTTTTTTTCTTTTTCTTTTTCCTGTACATGTGGGTCTCCAGATCATACATAAAATGACCTATACATTTCTATTTTGCTTTTATTTGGGGTACATTAGTGCATATGAATCATGTACTAATGTATGAACATGATATGAGTAACATTTTATTTAAAAAAAAAAAAGGGGTAGGAATCAATACTTGCTCCTACCTTTGAACATGCAGATTGCACTTATTTAACATCATCGGTTCCTTGAAAAACATGCACAGATGCATCCGGATTGGTTTGTGGTTGAGGCAGATAACGTCCTGAGTTATCAGCATGACTCCCTTGAGACAAAACACTCCAAAAAGAAGGCTGCAATTACAGTAAATACACTGAGAGGACAACTGCGCGTGGAAACACGTCATTCGAATAAACACGCTCAGCACTTTGAAGCAGGAGTAAACGCAAAAACTAGTCGCACATCTTGTCCATAGGGTCAAGGTACAGCACTCATCGAGAAGAGTTAAAGTCGAAGACTGCCAGATAAAAGAGGTGGAGGATGAAAGGGAGCTCAAGAAAGTGAAAAAAGACAAAATGGAAGAGAGATTCGTCAAGACAAGGGTTCACACACGATGTGTTAGGGACCACCGGGGTTATGATCCAGGAAAGTGCTAAGGCACAAGGAGAAAATTGGAAGACACAGGTGGGAGACGGGTTTCTCTATCACCCTGTAGAGATGTGAAGATGCTGTTCACACGGTCAAACGCTGTGATAATCTAGCCATTATATTTGATGGAGTGGAAGAGAGCTCAGCACAGAGGTTCTGCCATCAAGAAGGTTCAAAGTCACCTTGTGCTTTTCTGCCATTGTCTGATTTGACTAAAATTAAACTTGTTTGCTTCATTTAAAGTTTTCCTACCCATTGATAATTAATATAATTTAATGATTTTTTATCAATTAGGCACTTTACATTAGTTTAAGTCTCAGTTGCTGTTGATGTATACAAAAATGTTTTTAAAAAGTAGGGCTACAAAAAAACCAACGTCCGTGAACTCAGCTGTCTCGACCGCCAATTTTTTTTAACACATGCCTGGAAAGTATTATAATTTTAAAGCCATATTTGCGAACAAATGTAATCAACCATGGATTAAGATCAGGGGTGGCAGTTGTTTTTGTCTATCAAATTACCCAACATTTTATTTGGAGTTATTATGTAATTTTACATTATCTTTGAAGGAGGAACATTCAAAATTCTCTTCAGGTCTTAAAAAAGCATGCACTTTTAAGATGATCTCCAACTGCTGCCCTGAAAAATGTTTTTCATCTTACATTAGACTATTCGGATTTCCAAAAGGGAAATTAGTGACCCTGGCCCATCTATGGCTCGTGCTAACTAGATGACCTGTCAACATCAACTGTATTGGACTTAATTAGCCTTCCTTTCTTTCTCCCTCACTGTTGCCTCATCTACTTAGCGTAACTGGTTGGTGCTGGGATACGACGACATGAACGCCGAATATATAAGTAGCATGACACTTGAAATTTGCTCCATGCATGTATGAGCGAGTGTGCCGGCCTGCATTCGGAGTTGGCAATGGACGGCGAGACACTTCTGTGTGGTAGCGGTAATGACTTGAGCTCAAAAGAAAGCTCAACATCCAGGAAAGAGAGCTCTTGAATTCCCCGTGATGGTGTTTTTCCTTTTGTATTCTTTTCGGCTTCTGAGCTAATTGGCTGTGTGAAGAAATGCAAGCTGATGAAATAGATCACAGGGCTCGGATGCTTCCGATGCAGATGTACTCCCCGAGTGAACGTGCCCAAGAAGCCAAGATGGAGAGTGGGTAGAAGAAAATAAAAGCAACAGCAAACCAAGAAAAAAAAATCACAGATTCAAAATGTTGCATATTGAATTCTTAGAAGCCAAAAAGTATTTTCTTTCTTTCTTTCTTTCTTTCTTTCTTTCTTTCTTTCTTTCTTTCTTTCTTTCTTTCTTTCTTTCTTTCTTTCTTTCTTTCTTTCTTTCTTTCTTTCTCCGCATTTTTCTCAGAGGGTAATGCATTTTGACAGACCCCTAATAGAGAATATGGACAACCCAAAAGTATTCATTGTGTGTTTATAATTCTGGCCCAGTTGCTATCCCTCTGCCTTTATAATCACATCAAACTGTTTTTGCATTTAGTCGAGTGACTCCAGTGAGTGATCATGGCGCGGACCCGAGAGTCGTATCAGCACGTGTTTCCATGGTGAAGCGAGTCTCTTATGTCACATGACTGCTCCATGGAAATTGGCAATGTAAAAACAGGATTCCTTTGCTTCCTCTCTGGGCGCTCATGTGCTTGCTAGCCAACTGAACATCTCATAGCTCGTCCTTTTTCGCCGTGTTGCAGCCATTCAGAGATAAATGATCAAATTATTAATTAATTATTATTATAAATGATCAAAAAAGATGCTAATTAGTTGAGCCCTCTCTGTGAAAAATGCTTTGAAAGTAAAGTAAGAGAAAATACCCAAAATATAAAAATTATAGGCAAACTTTTAAAGCATATTTCTTACCATGGTAGAATTGGCTTGTTATAGTTGTAAATTGGTTTCATGCAGTGAGCCAATCCTCATCCTGCTCCCCATACTAATGGCCATTGGAGACCCGTTATATAACAGGTCTTAGCCAGCTTCCCTGTCACCTCAAGTGTTAGTAATGGCGAACGACCATCTTCTACTTGAAGGTCAAAGTGTGGAATTTTTTTTTTTACCTTACACTAAAGACAAAAATATCATTTTACATACAGGTATCAGTTTTTCTTATTTTTCAGCTATTGATTCTTTCCATAGCTGAGTATGTAAAACCTTGCAGGAAAAAAAAATCATTAAGCTTCTAATATAACTGCTGGCGTATTAGTGGCTTATTTTTGACAAGCGGGTTGATTAAAAAATGCAGGAAGACTTGGTAGTTATTTGCGAGTTGCCAAGGCTATGGAACTTAATTTACTGCTGACACCCACCTCAAGAGACTCATTATTGAAATTAGCGCCAAAACTTTTAGTAGACCCTAATCATCAATGCAGACAAATTCTAGCATTGCTGCTTGAGAGTTAACCGTAATCAGCTTTCCACTCTTGAGAAAATCAACTTGTCACACTTGTTCACTTAAACCATCACCATTTTTAATGAGTTAAGCATCCAAATATTTTAATCTAGAAAGCATCCTCTGATTGTGGTACCAAAACAAACATTCGATCACACTCACGGTTCTTTTATGCTTCTACTCTGAAAGCCAAGAGGTCTAATATGATGAATGCAAGACACCCTGTGCAGAACTGGTGAGTTATTATTTCAACAACAACAAAAACTAACTGAACCTTTTAGAACGCTTTAACCTGAACACCACTGCAACATTGATGAAAGTCCACCTCAGGTTGTTGTCATGGCGACTGAGCTAAAATGTTTGGTCTTAACTTTCATCTTTGCTTCACTCTCAGTATGAGATGGAAGAGCACCTTTATTTTTTTTACCAACATTTATTTTGCAACAACGACTGCTTTATTTTCCGCACACCATTGCACAGCGAAGAAGCAGCACAAATTCATTCACACTCACGTTATAGATAATTGGGATCTTTAAAATGGGGAAGCCAGAGAACATAAGATAAGAATTAACGCTTGTTTACTTATTATGTTAATTGATTTACTAAATTTGCCTGAAAGTTTTGAATGACTTTCAGGAACCTCTTCGCTACTTTTTGCTACTATTTACTATAATTGGGCCAGTGTGGTTTGAGCTTGCTACTTTCATGCGGGAGCCTTAAAGAAGCAAACAAACACACAGCATCAATCAGACATCGTAGCTACATAGCAATAGCAGGGGTGCTTGAATTTTAGGAATAAGTTTTGATATTTGAGGTAATACGACCTACATTATAGTCGGCCTCATTACGAAGGACAGCGGGGAACGTCAGCACGGGATGTGTTTTGATGTTAGAATATTTAATAAACAGTTTGAAATTCCACTTTAGAGTTCTCTTTGAAGGTTTTTGTGACACCAAAACACAAATTGAGGCACATAAATGCAAGCTCACGCAGGGGGTAATAAATTAGCTCCCACGTCGGATATCCTATAAAGGTGTAGCCACTTCCTCCTCACCTCACGAAAGCTCTTGCACACACAATACACATGCACACGCACACTCAGTTGACATGTCATCTGACACCCACAGATTGCAGGCAAATGGCCATCGACTCCCTGATGTAGGTGTAGGAGGATAAATTTTAATCAAATGAAGCTATGCAAATGATAACCACAGATCAGGAATATGCACTCTTAATTCTTATCCACCCATCAATCAATTTTCTGAACCGCTCTTCCTCACAAGGGTTGCGGGTGTGCTGGAGCCTATCCTCGCTGACTTTGGGAGACCCTGAACCAGTCGCCACCCAATCGCAGGGCACACAGTGACGAACAACCATCCGCACTCACACCCATGCCTACGGGAAATTCGAGGTGGTCAATTATTATTATTATTATTATCATTATTATTATTATTGTTAGTAGTAGTAGTAGTAGTAGTATACATTTACTTTGCAGCAAATACTCAGGATTGACATGCAAAATGACATTTTTGCAAACAACAGCATCACGGATTTGTCAAACAAACCATCTGGGTCTCGTTAGTTTAAAAAATAAATAAATAAATAAATAAAATCATAAAATAAGGATGGTATTGCTGAAGCACCCCATGTGTGTGTTGTCAATTTACTGCTAACTGCCATTGTCTCATAGGGGTAGTATGTTGCTACGGCAACAACCGCAGACTGTGATCAGAGTTAGAGAGATGGGCAGCTAAATCTAAGTTAGAGAGCTACATTTGGTCTCACTGGAAAAGGATTGAAAAAACTAATTCATGCTCCTATAATGAAAACTGAACGTGATGAAAAATTGTCAGAATGTACTAGAGTGCGCCTCAGCTGGTGAGTCAGTGCAATTATTCAAATAATAATCACGGTGAGAACAAGTCCACATAGACACACGCTTGAAAGTGGAAGGCGCTCTCTAAGTAGCCATTTTACAGCAGATAACTTTACATCAACCGCAAGTGGAGGTCCTGCAGTTTCTTTCAAATGCACCAATTTCCTGCATCTAACATTCCAGGTAGACTGTGCTTTCCTCTCAGTGCTGAATTGAAAGGAAACAAGGGGAGCCACTTTCATCGGATGGCATACAAGTCATCTGTATTCTCTCCCACAACGGCGCAGATGCCCCTTTGTCCAGTTAATGAATGCTTAATGACGACTGTCTGATCCTGATTTTCAATTCCATTATTTGCTATTGGACAGATTGGCTCAAAATGTGAATGAATGGAGGTCAACCTCGGAGGTTACAATGTCGCAGTGCTGAACTGTGATAGGGGTCGGTGCAGAGGAATCAAGTCTTTCATGTATGAAACTGAACTCAACACAATCTTAAAAAAACAAAGGTTTTTTTTCTTTTTCTGTCCCATTCAACACATTTTGTGAGTGTCTCGGGAGGGGATCAAGTTCAGAAGGATGGATGACGTCCGGGAAGAGGCGGTGTGTATGGACACGGAGGCAACTGTCGTGTCCCTGATGAGGTGAGCTGTGAGTGTGTTGTCTAATGTTCCATATACGGTTTTTACATGTCAGAAAAAGTCATCCGTCTTTGCCATTTTGCAGCAAGAGGACGTTGCCGGTTGCGTTGGCATTAACGCTCATCATCCTCATCAGGGACACAGTGAGTTGTAGCCTATTCTTTTAACTTTTGAAAGTGCCAGTCCTTTTCCAGGAGCTCTTTGCTCGATGCAATTTGTCAAACAAACCATCTGGTGTGTCATTTGTTGAAAGAGAGGACAAATGACTCCCACACTGACATTTCCTTTTGTCGTGTTGTTTGCGTCATTGTAAATTTGCGCGTCATGAAAGGTAAAAGCAAGGGACAAATTTGGAATGACTCATGAGACAGAGTATCACTCTGCTGTTGTGACCCATTTGTATGTGTGAGACATTCCAGTCATGTTCATCACTGCACTGACGAGTATTGTCCACTGGCATCAGGCGAAAAATGAAAGAAAAATGAATAGGGGAAAACCATATTTTTTTCTTCACAGAGACAAACCAAAACAAAAAAGAAAAATCATTGTGCAATGTTAAAGGTTTAACACAAGTACTTCCAGGATATGGATAAACACAATTTTAAAAATAGGTAGGCAGGTCAGTTGCCTGATAATAAATGTCAATGACTGTAAGTGAGGAAAGGAAGGCAATTAGAAGGCACAAAACAAAAATAAAAGCAGGAGTTAGACGATCGAATTACAGCTGATTTTAAGATGTGAATTCCGACCATCATCTTTTATTATTTTATTATCAACCGTCTATAATGTGTTAGCAGCCAAGACAAAGCTGAATTCTTTTTCATTCGCTATGGCCATCATCACATTTTTGCCTGTTGCTGGTACTTTTCAACATAATTATCACATTGAGGGTTTATAATCCACATGTAAAGAGTTTATTTATGTAGCAATCAACTGTATGAAACAGGATATCCGTCATAAATGATTTTTTTCAACAATGACTGTTGCTGTGATTAACAATCAATGAGATGCTCTTACTTTTAATGGACAAAGAAGCTTGTTTGGCAAGCAATCAGTCATTTTCATTGTTTCTATCTGCTTTAGCAACCTAGTAATACGTTTCAATTGAGTTTTGATGTCGTTATTAATAACCATTTCATAAATACTTCATAAGAGTAGCCTTATTGTAAAGCGATACCTTCCCCTTTTTATGACATTGAGGAAAATCCACTGGAAGTAATTATTACTTTAATAATTAAAGTGGACTCAATCAAGGGAGCAGAGTTGTTTGTCTAAATCATTCTGCGGCAAGATTTTTTAATCAAGTTGTAAGTGCTGCATTATGACACTTAATTGAGCTATCAGTAAAAAAACTAATTTGGAGATTTAGCGAAATAATATAAATTGTGATTTTGCAGCATAGTAGACTGAAACTAATAGGAAGCTTGACTAAATGATGGTTCATTATTGACTTTTCATTGAGTAATGTTGTCATTTGAAAATGTGAGTCAGCTCTAGCTAAATTAAGCAAACGCCTTTGTTACGATTAGAAATTAAATCACATTTTGTCTTATAAATGTTATGTCTGTTTCTCAAAGCAATTCTCATGAAGCTGGGAGCAACCAATCATATCAGAAAAACAAAAAGAAGTCATACACATGAAGAATTTTATCCAGATTCGGCCCCTCCGATAACAATACAAAAAATTCAAAACCAATTTCTGTACATTAAATTTGTAAGTATTTCCTGACAAGATTAGTTCTCTCAAATTTCCTGACAAGATTAGTTACGCATTGAGCAGGTCAAGAACCACCGTCCATTTACATGAAAGCAAACCAAGTGAACCCCACATGAAAAGCATTTGGCACCACAGGAAAGATCGCGTGTAGATAAAGTGCGAAACCAGGATGTAGGTGTTGGAGGAGAGAACAACGGGCACATTCTCAGCCATATCTCTAACTCAAGAAGACAGCAACAACCATAATGCCGGTTCAGCGTCCCCAGCCTCACTCACAATGCCGATAACAAGAAGATACATGTGAAAGCGTAACTCCAGAAGCAGTGAGCAGCAGCCACAGGGGAGTGAGATTGAGACAAAGGGAAACAGGTTAAGACCATTTTACTGCCTGTCAAAGCTGGTGTGAAACTCTACTTCCAAACCCCAACCCTAGTTTTAAACCCTACTTTGAAACCCAAGCAATAAAACCTACTTTGAAATCCTATCCCTATTTTAAAACCCTACTCCCAAACCCTAACGCTAGTTATCAACCCAACCCGAGTTTTAAAGCCTGTTCCGAAACCCTAACCCCTAGTTTTAAACCATACTCCCAAACCCTAAACCTAGTTTAAAACTCTACTTCCAACCCTAGTTTTAAACCCTACTTTGAAACCTTAACCCTAGTTTAAAACCCTACTCCCTAACCCTACTTTCAAACTATTTTGAAACATGTGTGAAAAGTGTGTTAAAACAGTGTTTCCATAGATATGAATAAATCTCCTATGAGATGACAAGTAAGCAATATTGGATGATAACTACAGTCTTTTCAGGCTGAGTTAAATATGACCCACAAGACCATTCTCTGAAGCTACAAGAAGCTTGTTGAAAGCGTACCTTGAACCTTCGCAACCATTCGCGTACTTGCTTTGACATTTAGCAATAATTTCCAAAATCAGCTATTATGTTATTATTTCTTTGAAATAACTTGATGGGTTTGCTGAAAATCAAAATAATCAAAGGGATACCGTGGTCGACTCCATGTTCCAGTTCGCGCATATTACCGCAGTCATCGAGGAGGATCGAGCCCACGGCGGAAGGAAATGAAGGCTCGGCTTGTCAGCACAACAGTAAAGGTCAAACCTGATTGGGAATGCGCACGCTTTGTCTTTCCGGTCAGCCATGCATCACACAAAGGTCTGAAGGAATGTTGAGGAAAGCGCGAGAAATTCAGCAGCTCAGCAATACACCAACAGACGTGCATGACAGAAACAGACGGGGCTTTTTCTCATTTTCATTTTGATGCTCAAGGTCCCGAAACACCACAATATCTTTGCCGGTCAACTCTCTCTCCCTCCATTTCTTGGACTTGCACCAGCATGATGTCGCCGTAGAAAGCCCTTTAGAAGCCCGTTAGACAGCCCTTTGGTTTTGTTTGACATTAAATTTACATGCAGTCAATAACTCGTTCAAAACCGTAACATTAATAATATCTCAACAGGACATGTCAACACCTGCAAAAAATATGATCAAATTTCTATTTTATCAAACCTTGGCTTAATACTTTTCAAACCCGAATATGAATGTGGAGCAGGCTTGTTAACAAGACGCTTCCCATAGTGAGTCAAAGATTTTTTTTTTCAGTTCTCTTAAATATTTATGGTCTTTAAGATATGGCTTGTATAGTAATGGAATACATGTAAGAGCTCACAAATTAGGATAAGTGTAGGCTGTTACAGCTACAGAATAAAATGCAACTCACCTTTATTGTTGAATACTAACAAGGGCCGAACACAAAGTGCTTATCAACAGACAATCTTGTTTGTAGACTCACCAACTTTCCTTTCCTGTGTTTCTTCCATCTTTCCGTTGCTTCCCTTTCCCCTTTGAGACGATTGCGTTTCGTCGCCAGCATCATTAGTTGATTACCCATCCATCATTGTGAATTACTGGGCAGCACACATGCATTTCCCCTGCTTGTCATTCAACCAGTGTGTGTGCGTGTGTGTGTGTGTGTATACGCATCTGTGTGTTTACTTTCAATTGCCCTCATACAATATTCAGGTCAATATACTGCACAAAAAAACAGCGACACGTCGGAGCACAATTTATTGCTTGCTTCATCTGTGACCAAGCACCTTTCACTGAGATTAGCAATAAAATTCAAAGGCTGCATAAACACAACACACACACACACCTCAGCTTCTGTTTGGAGACGACCCTGACAGTGAGATGTTTGCTTTGTCATGTGGAGAGATTCAATGAGAGAAAAACGAAAATAAAATACAACATAAAAATAATACAACATAAGATAAAATACAACAAATACAACATGCACACTTGTACATTCACACAGATTCGTTCTTTGTGTCGGTGGTGTCGACAGATCGTTTCCCTCTTCGGCTTCGTGCCATTGAGGCTCAATTGGTCGAGTGAGTCGTCCATTGACCTACGAGTTGTCGGTTTGTATCCAGCTGGCTCCAGTGCTTTGCTATTGAAATGTCCTCGAGCAAGGCACTTAACCCCAATTTGCTAGCTGTGAGCTTGACATCACCTCGCATGGAAGCAGAGTGTGCGTGTGAATGTAAAGCTTTGTTAAGTACTTTCGAGAAGTGCATGCCATTTACCATTTATTAGGTTTTTTGCTGAAGAGACCCTGTGGCAGCTAGGTCACAAATGGTGGAACAGCACAACAGCAACAGTAGACATGAACAAATCTATCTGGATGTATCTGTACCCTCTGGAAAAGTGATGGGTACAAAATAGGATTGGTACAGAAGAGGAGCAGTAAGCCAACCAAAGCTATCGCTGTGTGCTATGGGGTGCCAATCACCCCTGGAAAGAATGAGTGCAATTGAGAGATCAATCTGGGAAGATAAAGGGATCACCAGGGCTGCATATGGCAATTAGAGACTGCCCCAGCATCAAGTCAATAAATCACATGGGCATGTTTGTAAGGAGACATGCTCGTGATCAACATCAATGCTAATACGTGTGGATATTATCAGACGTGTCTAAATTTGCTGTGGTAGATGGCCCAAAACTCGGGACATGGGAGCCCACCCAGGCCAGAGGACTAGTGTTCATTTTGCCATTTTTAAATTCAGCTTTAGTCCAATTTCAATTTTAGTCTTTATTTCAGTCCAAAAAAAACATAATTTATTCATCTGGCGCTAGTAAAAAAACAAAACAACAACAAAAAACTGTCAACATTTTTGTTTAGTGTTATTCTGCATGGATGCAATGTTTGAGAAATTTTCCAAAGGCATCAGAGAAATGAATATAATCATGATCAAATGTAGTTACTTTGGGTGTTTAAATGGAGATTTTTGCAGTTATTTATGAAGATCAATGTGACTAATGTGGCCTTTGATAAGGACTCTATTGACTGTCAAGCAGCTCGTTGTTAATACGGACATTACGGGGAAGCCCAGGAGGGAAGTACAAGTCATTTATGATCGGACCGGTTTCTCCACTGCAGATATGAAAGTTATTAATCCACAAGAGTAACACTTGTGCATGTAATTTTCCTCTTTTCCTCAGAGATAAGGCTGTGGAATGGATGTCATCAACTGATAAGATCCATCTTCTCCACCCTGTTTGTGTATCTCAAAAGCCTCATCGTCACATCTCTTCTCAACTCCAAGCTGAGCATGACCCAATTAGCAAATGCCAGCATGCAAATTCACATTTGTTTTCTAAACACGACCCACAGAGATGGAGTAAAAATATTCAGGGAGGCTAATTGAGTGTGACATGAGAGGTGAGCATTTAAGTTTTGCGAAGTGTAACGGACTGTTGTGATGGTAAACTAGCCTTGTCTTAAATAACACGAGAATAATTGACCATCTAAAAAAAAAAAAAAAATGAACTCTGCCCCGGTGACCTTGGGCACAACTGAGTGGTATTGAATATGGACGCCTTTGACACTTAACTGTCTTGTCTACATTCTGAAAAATAAACACACACACACAAACACACACATGGCCATTTACACAAGTGTGTCAAATCAATGTAATTCAACAGGAAGAGGAAAGCGAGGGGTCGACACTTACGTGCATCTGTCAACAAATCACGTCGCCTGGCCGACCCACCTTGTCAAAACATTGTGCAGGAGGGCATGACCATATGCACGCTATAGCGTCATCTCATCAAACAGTCGGACAGCCAAGCATTTGCATGTTGCTTCTGGTGACCTTAGTGGTGACAGGAAGGGAAAGGCTGCCAATATGTGGATACTGAATATGAAGATACCTCCTGTGCTAAGGAGGCTCAAAGGCAAATGTCCTACAAGTCTATTTTACGGTGAAGTTGGTTCAACCACACCGTGACAGGGCCATCAGAAATCATTATCACTTGGTCCTGTCCTCCACATAGCTATGTGGCCTAATGGATCAGGCATCTGACTTCAAATCAGAAAATTGAGGGTTGGAGTCCCTTTATGGTCATTATTGTGTAAGGGTGTTAAGTTTGAACTAACTGCTCAGAGATAGTGGTGAGAACATTGAGTTGTTGTGCTGACTCGCCAAAATGTGCATGTCTTATTTTGTAGCTCATTAAAACAATTACAATTAAGGACATGCATATTTAAAGTTGAGTTTAATGTATTGTTTCAGTCGGATGCTGATCATTTGCTCGTAAAATTTGAATTACTGCAGAACAATCCGCCCCACGCACACACGCACACAAACACTGATCACATGTTGTCTCAACAGTCTCTTACATTAAAGGTCAAACCAATTTGTTCATTTGAATACATTCAGAAATCCTCTCAAAATTATTTTGGAGACTGTTCTTTTTCATCCTCTGTATCTTCTTTCTCACCAGCTAATGAGTGAAGTAAGAACAGGTTGATGAATTATGTCAGTAATTTGCTTCCCGGTGTGACAGAGAGCACAAATGATTGTTCTCGTTGCAACTAACTGTATTTTCTGCTGTCATTTTTCTTAAGGTCTGATTTACTCAAAGCACAAATTTGACTACGCATAGCCAGTTGTGGATGCTTAGCTACTAACTAGCACGCAGTACTGCATTTGCCAAACACGCAAAACACTGGAGGGCATGAATGCAAATTGATTTCAATAGAACATGCAATGTTATTTATCAAACTAGAGACGGACTGTCGAGGCTGTTTTGCATCTTTATCTAAAATGAATTTAAACCACTTCTCATGTCGCTGTTGAAGCGAGAGGGAGGGCTGCAAGGGCCCGGCCCCACCCTCAGCTAAAATATGCTAGGCCGGATAATTGACTTTTGGGTATTTTCTAATATTTCCCAGATTTGTTTCCCACATTTCCACCCATCCATCAAAGAGACAATATAATGAATCTCCATCCGCGTTTTCTGAAGACTTTTGCGGGACTCCCTGGAACATCCATTAACACTTTTGACTGTGTTTTTCATTTTGTACAAACAGGGTGAAATCTGTGTATTGACTTATTGCTGCTTTTGGCTGATTCATAAATATGCGTTACAATACTGTGCATCTGTTATCCGAGCTTCAAGAGAGCATTTTGACATTTAAAGAGTCGGTTTCTTCAAGATTTTTGACAGCTGAGTACCATTTCATGTGTCCCCTCCATTCCCAGCCTCAAATCCCACCTCATTCAACTCCTTCAATTTATTTCATGCTGCTCTCATCACCAAAACCTCTCCATTTGCATTTCTTCCTTTCCTTCCCTTCATTTTCTGCTTCACAGAGTTCTTCCTACCACGCATTGTGAAAGAATTGATACGGCTGTTGCTCTCCACTAAACTCTTCCTGTCACAGCCTTCTTGATGCATCTGTCTTTTCTCTCTTATCTAGGCTTTCATTTTTGCTCCCTTTCTGCTTCATTTGCCCCGTTATCCCATCTCCAGCTCCATCCTCTGGTTCCCCTCCTCATTTTCTGCCACTGACTCTTTGCTTGCCGCCATCATCTCTACCAGCCCATGAGATCATTATAAAAACGAATTTGCCACACTCTAACACTCGATATAGTTGTGGCTGTAATGTGTGGTGCCCATTTCGGCATAACGGCTCAGGTCCAACCGGACTTTAAATCAGCCCAAATTTAGCGAGTGTGTCAGAGGTTGAGTGTTACAAAAGTGCAGAAAACACATTTTTGAAAACCCTTATTGGACAAATGGCTAGGGACACTTGGAAGTATGTACAGCATTTCGATCCCATCCCAATAAAAAACATAAACCCATTTCCCCTGTAAAAATTCAAAATTTCAAGATTGAAATGCTTTTCCAACTCCATTTCCGTTTTGTGCTCGCTCCATTGCGTGTGTGAACCAGATTTTGAAAGGTAAGCCAAAACAAGCAGCTTCATTATTTTAGGCGCACGTGTTATAAGAACCACCAACAGCCCTCTCAGTGAAGGATGCTCATGTTGCACAAAGAGGCTGCATGAGGACCACACATCATGACATCCAACTCTCCACATTGATTACTGCCTACCACATGCAGAGTGATACAAAAACATCTCAGCATTCAGTCAGCGTGGAGAGCCCTTTTATTCTTTATTGTGCACTGCAGGGGTACCGATTACGACCAAGAAGATCTGGAGTCAAAAACAAAGGCGCAGCGTCAACCCATCCATTCTCCTCCTCAACTTACTGCAGGCAGCCTCGAAGCAAGCCATTTTTGTGATGTGTGCTCAAATAGCAGCTTCAAAATGTCGTAATCAAGAGACTAGTCAGTCTCATCTTGTGCGGAATATTAGCATTATGCTAATACTAATTCTGAAAGGCATATACAAGTTGAATAAAAGTCGTTCAAGAACTGACCCTTGAGGGACCCCCAATTTTATGGCCATTCAATCAGATTCAGAAACTTCTAAGGGTCACAAAATAATTTGTTTCATCTAATTTGGACCCAAATTTCAACTCTATCAAATTCTGACATTGTAACTGAGCTATTCCTGGGTGGACTACATCCTGAACTGGTCGCCAGTCAGTCATAAGGCACTTAATGAAACAGACAACCATTCACACCACAACTGAATGTGAGCGTGTGATTGTTATGTATGGTACTTTGAATGCAAGACTTCTGCTGAGTCACAGCAAAAGTCTCATCTCTATTCAACAAACCTGACTATTGATACATATAAACTAGATTTGCAGGTTTCTTTCTTATTGCTTGAATGAGTGCTTGAAATATTGAGCAATAAAACACAAGGGGACTCAATTTTGGGCCTGTCAGAACATATTAGGCTCGGACTGGCTCCATTCTGACCCACAAGGCAACACTGTCAACCCCTCCGCGTCCTTGGATAAACTGGAATGGGATGATAACAAAGTCAGTAGTGAGTCTGACTGTTGATTCTTTGAGAGTCAAAGAGCTCATTACTTGCCTCTTCTTTCCAAGTTGTCTGTGCCGCATCCAATTTAGAAAACCTTTCTTGGTCCCAATTGGAGCAATTTATTTGAAGAACCTGAAAGAAAGACAAAAATCTGGATAAAAATGAATAACAAATAAAATGAGACTACATGGGAGCTACGTTTATTAATAAAACATGGGGTGGTTAAATGTGCCGCTGAAATATCAGCCTTAACAAAGCTAGCAAAACAAGAACATACAGAACTCCACGCAGAAAGTCAACAGCAGATTCAAATCCAAACCTCACAATTGTGAGGCAGGCGTGTTAACCACAAGGCCACCTTTGTGTCGTTAAGAGTTTTAATTATATGCGACGCCGGTGGTGTTTTGGAGCATCGGAAATGTTATTTGCACAAAAACACACTGCAGAATATAGTGTTGTGTGGTAGCAATTAATCTTGGTGGTGGGAACTGCACGTGCACGGCCGTACGAATGCATAAATGTCGAAATGTAATTTCCCAAAATGATCAAGACAAAGGTCTTAGACATCGTCATGGTCATTTTAAACCATATTTGAAGCTTTGGTGGCACTTTATCGTGTGGAAGCTCTTCACTGCCTTTTCACATCTCGCATGCTTGTGCATAGTTCGTCTCGTGTCAGATAACATCTCAATTTCTTTGCATTATTTATTGCGTCTCATTTCTGTCATACGCTCCCGTTGTTTCCCCATGAGTAAAACAATACACATTACACAACAATAATTTGGCAAACGATAAGGGTGAGAATCAGATTCTCAAGTCCTTATCAGGTTTTCAGGACTTGCATGTCAAACAAAGAACCTCATTTTTTTTAGTGGCCTGGTGACCAAAAAAGGTGATTCAAATGCTCATTTTCCCACAACCAAGGCATGAATGTTACTGATTTTGAAAATGCCTGAAGTAGCTGGAATCAAAATGTGGCTATTTTTGCTTACTGCATCCTCAAACCAACAATCCACTGATAGGACAGAGAGCTCTGTTGATTTTTGAGATCCTGGGTTTGCAGCGTAGTGTCATTTCGATCGTTATTTGTCAGTACACTGCTTTCAAGCTTTCTCGACGCGGCTTTTTCTCTCTGCTGCTTGCTGCGCCGACACGACAAATGGTGGTTGTGGCATGTCCTGATAAAATGTCAAAGGAAATGGGAGAAATGGTATAACTAGTGGCTTTGAGGAGGTGATTGGCGCCTTCATGGTCCCCCGCCATGCCGACGCCAGTTGGCACACCTGCTCCCCTTCAACTCTATTGAGTTAGTAACAAGTGAAGCACGCCGTCTTCCTGGGTCACAGTCAGAACCACTTTAGTCAACTTGTGCCAGTCCGTGAGAGCATCTGGGCTGGATTATGGGATGTGGGTACTAATGAATAGGTATTTGTAATCAGGAAAACTTCAAATTAGAGCATGTAGTTTAGAGGAGGGCAATATGGTGACTATTAGTTTAGCGTTCAGGGTTCCGAAGCAGCTGCGTTTGCACATCCTCCGATGGAGAATATTTAATCATGCTCTTCCCTTCAGCGTACACAAAAGAACTCAAAGACTGACAGTTGACAGTCAGCAGCTGTCAGTAACGCTCTGCAATTTTCTCCCAGTAGTTTACTTGTCTGAATGAACACGCAAACCAAAACAAGCAGCAAATATGAGACAGTACATATTTCACTTGTGAAATCAATGGCCCATTTTCGTAAGCAGGTTACGTTGCTGCCTGTTTTTGCCAAATCATGGCAGCAAAGCACAACTTTGGTCTAAACCAGGGGTGTCAAACTCAATTTTTTCGCGGGCCGCATTGTCGTCATAGCTTCTTTCGGAGGGCCATTATGACTGTCAACCCAAATCAATGTATGAGCACCTCATATTATATACAGTCAAAGCTACAAAACAAACTGACAAATAACTCAATTTCAAATCAGATGAGTAAAAACTGGTCAAATATTTTTAAAAAAAGATAGGCAATTTGCAATTCTAGTAATGACACACGAATTTGATGCACAATATTTCTTTGCGGGCCACATAAAATGATGTGGCGGGCCCTATCTGGCCCCCGGGCCTTGAGTTTGACACGTGGTCTAAACGAAGCTTCTCAACCCATTTCATCCTCGCACCGAGATTCCATAAATTGGCTAAATCGGTGTGTCCTCAGGCTTTTTCTCTCAATTTGCTTCTCTTCAACTTTCGATCGTACTCAAGATGTCATTCTCAGTGTCCAAAATGTTTTTTGACCTTTCTCTGAGACTCACAGCATTGTGAATGCTGTGCAGTCAAACTCTTATTTTGCAAAGCTCGCTTCACTCAAAACACTCAGGGGGAAACAAACTAAATGATTACACATCTGAATGCTGTAGCTCAAGGAGCACTTAAGTCCAGTCCAGTTTTACATGCATCCCTACTAACACACCTGATTCAAGTCATGAGGATCTTTATCAGGCTTATATAGAGCCTGCTGTTGAGCCACACCTCAAACAGGCTGGAGCCCATGAGGATCGTGACGCAATGTCACAGCAATTGTTGAAAACAGATAGTTGGGTCTCTGTAATGCCTGTTTGCCAGTCAAGTACAAAATTAAACAACTAAATAAGTCTTTAGTTATCCGCCTTTCTGACTATGTGTCTATGAGCAAGCCATTTTGCACTCCCACAGTCATAAAACTGCAAGTAATTAACTTAATAGCGCCCCCCACATTGAGTTAGTCAAACAATGACACAATCAGCTCGGCTGGCTGAAGTTTCAAAGAGGGAGAAAAATGAAAGCTGCGGCTGAAGCACTATCATCCAAAGCCAGAAGGTAAGCAGACCGCAGTGTTAACATGGATTAACAGTGTGACCAGCAATTGTCCATGTTTGGGTGGCAGTAGTGTTTGCTGAGTTTAATTTGATGATGAAATGATACAAATGACATAGAAGCAAGGAGGAATCAATAAGATTCAAAGAAGCAATATGTTCCTGATTTAAGAGAATTGTTTGATGTTATGGGCTCCAAGCATGATTCATGATGAAGGCATTGTATCCCTGCCAGCGAGTTTCC
Source organism: Syngnathus acus (assembly GCF_901709675.1). Taxonomy (NCBI): domain Eukaryota; kingdom Metazoa; phylum Chordata; class Actinopteri; order Syngnathiformes; family Syngnathidae; genus Syngnathus; species Syngnathus acus. The sequence continues at coordinate 11,740,471 of NC_051088.1, read as the reverse complement.
AGTACCTGTTCAAAAATTCCCCCAAACACAAAAAAGCTGAATTGTTTGAAAAGCAAAAGCAAAGCCGTGGGAACATGTTTTAATGGCATAAAAGCCCGAGCCAGCCAGTTTTCAAAGTACGTAGGAGCATTTTAAAATAGAACGAGAGGGTAATTATGCATGTGGGTTTTTTTTTTTTTAAATTGTGCAAATAATTGAGAATACAAATCAATTTTTTATTAAGTATATTTTAAAGTCTGTATTTTTGTACTCGACACTAAGGGTGTTCTTAAAAGCATTCCACAGTCACCTTCTTGAGTAAATGTTAACAAAATGAGATCAAATGCAGACCCCCCTGACGCAAATTGATTGAAATCAGAAATGTACACTTGGGACCTTTAAATCCAGCCAAATAGTAGTTAAGGCCTCGATTTTATGAAATAATTTCATTTAAAAACAGCCTTCATGTCATAGAGACTAAAGCACATAGATGCTTCATATTTACATTTTTCCATTTGACCTTTGTGTGGCCAGGACACCATAACGAGAACTGCTCTCATGCATACTAATTATCATATGTGAAAGTCACTTGTGGCGAAGTGTAGGCTGGAGGGAACATGGACGAGACTGTCAGACGCCATTTTGCCTTCGGGTGATCAACAAAGCGTGGGTCAAACTCATTTACCTGATAACGGTTTAATCTTCTCATCGCTCAGACGGACACTCAGTGGCAGAGAGGACGCGCATCCTCGAACAAATAACACTCAAGGACCTCCTTTGCAGTTCGAATGCATTTTCTTTTATTACTTCAAAACCGGGATGTTCTTATGAGGCTATTTAGGGATGCTCAAGCACCCATTAATTTTATTTTAACTCGCATAGAAATACTTAAGCCTTGCACGCACAATCTGTTTGGGTCAAATCGGACTCGTTTTGCCATTTGGTCATTATTCCCAACTGTGCATTATTTTATTTTTTTTCTTTGGGCCTTGCATATTACCAGCCAAAATAAACAACACTGCAAAATAGTTCACTTCTCTTATATTGTTCTACATTTGTTGTACAATCTTGAGTTTAAAAAAATCATAAATATGTTAATTCTCTCCATTTTGTATTAAAATGTTATTCACATGGTAATGTTGAAAAAAAATCCTTTAATCTACTCTCTGGGTTGTTTAGCTTTCAGAATGTCATTCTAGTTCATGATTATTTGCATTTCACAGCATTCCAACCCAATTGTAGTCATTATTATTATTACTAGTAATATTAGTAGCAGAATCTATTAGTAGTATCTATATAGAAGTTAACGTTCAATTCAACCAGCACTCAGTCACGATGACTGCAGCAGTCAACCAAGATTACGCCCAACAAACAGAATCGTGTGCCACTAGCGCCTCTCGGTGGTCAAAGCACATTTGATCAACCTCTGTGTGTATCTACTTTTTGTCTTTTTGTACTTTTGTGCGTGCATGCATCCGTCCATCCGTCCGTCCGTCCGTCCATCCATCCATGCATGAAAGTCCTAAACTCTGCACCCAAAACAGCAGGGTACTCTCATGGCAAACAGATCTGAGAGAGTTTCTGATGACCTCTTCTCATTTTGACCACATAGATGTGCTCGTCCTCTATTTTTAAACACGTGGCTCTTCAGATTATTATGGACATGGTCAGTGTGATGGTTGAGTGGGGTGATTCCTAGCCTGGGTGTTGTGACACGTTCCTGTGAGGGGTCAGCAGGTCAGCCACTAGAAATTATACAATTTATTGTCGACCAATCATTTAATTGGTCTAAAAATTGTTAGTCGTTTACTGATGATTTAGCAATACGACAGAAGATACAATTACAATATTCCAAAAACCTAAATATCAAATTCATCGAAGAGCCAAAATTATCCATTGGGTTGTGTTGTTTGTTTAAATTTCATGGATGGAGTTTTTGTACTTTAGGTTTGATTAATTTTCAGACATTTCACACCATCTTGAGCTTTATTCATGATTTTATTTGTGAAGGCATACATTCCATTGAATTCTTTGCTGTTTGCAGAAGACTACAAATACATGGTACAAATACAAAGTCGGTGAAATAAAGAACAAGCACTTTGCCATCAAGCACTTTAGTTTTTATGTGCTATGCATTCACGATGAGGGGAAGCAGCAGCCGGTTGATAAGATTGAAACTGGGGCCTTTTGGCGGCGGGTCACTAATTCATTCTGCCGCTGTTTGGCTCAGTGCAGATGGACATGACCTTTGGGAACGAGCCCAGTATCCATTTGGACCATGGCCTCACCAAATGACAACCGATCGATGTGCGTGCAGGTGATTTAAGGTTTGTACGGGTAGACAACTGTCCGTCAAAACTTGAATATACAGCAGACCCAACTACAAATGGTCCTTTTCAGTCACCGAATAGCCGACACGTGGAATAACAATGAAGCAGTCATTTGCAATTATATAACAATGCACCCAAATCACATTTGACGTGTGTATACAATTAATGGAAACTCACAAGGCGAGAGAAAGTTGTTGCAGGCAAGTTTAAGTCTTAAAAGTTTAGCAAACTGGCTGAATAATGATTTCAAGTTAAAGACACAAAAACCAACCAGTAACCTTGATGACTTAAATCTCTTCAGCATTGACTCAAAAGGAAAGAATCTTTCATTTGAAATACCTTGAACACTATTAGAAATTCAACACATTGCTTTTTCAGTGGTATTAGGTGAAGCTTTCAGAAGAAATATTTGTGATCTTCACAGCATAAGCAGTTCAGATAATGGATGAATGGAATTCCACCGATATTTACGACAACAAAAGCAAAAGACAAACGATGCAACTTCAATTAAAGACCAAACGATTCCGTACAGACAGTATTGCCGATGTGCCAAAATGTTCAGAATAAAATTGACTGGCTAATAACAGAGAAAAATGGAATCCTAAAATGAATCAAATGGACTTTTAATCAGACGCAAGTGCGACAAATTTTGAGGATTACATTGTTAAAATATGGTGATGGGAAAAGGATAGAATAAAATGTTTTACTATCTTGTCAAATGACGTCATACTAATAAAAAAAATACGAACATAAGGCTTGCTATCCTCAAATTTCGTTACCAAATTAATGTAATGTCTATTAGAAAGAACAACAGGTATTGATGGTTTTGAATAATAAGCATAATTGTGGTTCCCATGTATAAAGAGGCAAAAGTAAATTCATTATTTTCTTTGATTAATCTCGGTCTTTTGTTTGCGTGTAAATCTTTTGACAGAAGGTAAAACAGAAATTAAGTAGTGACAAGGGCAAAGTATGACTGTTGTAATGAGCGTCTAGATTTGCACAGGGGGCGACAAAAGCTCAGAAATTCATCAATTACAGAAAGGGTAGGGTACCTGTCTCGTGGTTTGTTACTTCAGTGTTACTTCAAGTAACACGCGTCAAACGTCTACGTCAGCAGTAACAGTCAGCCTTAACACCAACTTAATGACAAAGACCGTCATGAACTCTTTGAATAGTCATTATAAAATATTTCTGTAGATTTGTAAATGAACACATTTGCGGGGGGAGGCAGTTATGGTTTTGATATGCCCCGTGAGAAAATGGTGCAAACTATCATCTACTTTTGAGAACACTTTATGAATAATAATGTTGTTCCTGCATTTGCACAGCTTTTCCTCCCCCATATTCATGTGTTACATCGGACCAATAAACTTTAAACCATCTTAACAAACTGTTCCTCAAAATAATCCTGGAATTACACACATTAATATTGATAAACATTCGTTTTGTTTCATACATGTGATGGCACGTGCAACAACAAAGTCTGAGAATGTGTTCACATTTTATTTTTTAGTTAATATCAGCACTTGAGTCTTTGCTGGTTGTTTTCAGATCTTTAATTGTTTAACGCAACACGAAATGTGGCGAGGAGAATTTTGTTAGTCGAACCTACAAACTCAGTGAGATTCATACATTTATTTATTTTACTGGTGTAGCTTGGGTAAATGTTCTTTTTTTTAACTCATTACGTGCCCATCAGTTCATGTTGGACTACATTCCAGCATCTTCTTGAAGGCTTTCCTGAAACTGTCATCCAGGAAGGCATAGAGAAATGGGTTGAGACAGGAGTTGGCGTAGCTGAGGCTGGTGATGAAGTAGGAGATCCCGATAACTAGAGGTGTGGGCCTCAGGTCGGTGGTCAGGGCCACAATGGTGCTGAGATGGAACGGCGTCCAGCAGAACAAGCAGACGGCCAAGACGATGAAAACCATGACGGTGACTTTCTTCTTGGCTTTGTCCAGCGCTTTGGCGTTGCTGTTGAGGCGCATGTTTCTCAACTTGTAGAGCATCATGGTGTACAAGATGCAAATGGTGGACACCGGGATGGCGAAGCCCAAGATGTGGGTGTAGATCCGACTGGCTTTGAACCACAAGCTCTCCGGTGCGGGGAAGCTGAGCACGCAGCTTTTTCTGCCGTCGCTGGGATCGATGTAAACCCCGGCGAAAATGCTGAAGGGTACCACGATGAGGATGACGAGAACCCACACGCACAAGGAAATGATCTTGGCCGCCCGGTAGGTGCGGTACGGCATGCGCTTGGACCTCACCGTGGCCAGGACCACCAGGTAGCGGTCCACGCTCATAACAGTCAGGAAGTAGATACTGGAAAAGATGTTATAGTGATCAATGCTGAGGATGATTTTGCACAAAACCTCCCCGAAGGGCCAGTAGTGCAGCAGGTGCTCGGCGATGCTGATGGGGAGCACCAATGTGAACAAGTCGTCGGCGATGGCCAGGTTGAGGATGAACATATTGGTGACCGTCTTCATCTTAGGGGCTTTGAGGATCACATAGATGACGGCCGTGTTGCCGGTCAGGCCCACGGCGCAAATGACCGAGTAGATGATGGGCAAGATGACGTAGATGTCGGCGTAGAAGTAGAAGTCGGACGCGAGGGTGCAGTTCAAGTCGGTGCGGTTGCCCGAGGAGATTGCGTAGGAGTCGACCGAGTCGTCGCACAGCGGTGGGGCAAAGACGCCGGGGTCAGACACGTTCTCCATCTTTCCGACGGCAACCCGAGAGTCCCTAATGATTCATATCGAAGGATGCGTCAGGATAATTCCGGAGAGACGTCTTCGTGCACGCTTGAGGTTAAAAAAATCAATCAGACATGTCTAAGTGAGGTGTGGTAAGATCCTTATGGAGGTCTTGACCATACAGCTGCAAAAAGTAAATGATAAATAATCCTGACTGCAGGATTTTCTTTTAAAAGTCTGCTCGGAGTTCAGGTAAACAACAAACTGTGAATCCACTTGTATTCTTCTAACATCGAAGCCCGTCAGCCGACTGAATCTCTTCTGCCTCCTGGAAAGTGTCCCTTCCAAAAGCTGTTCTGTGCTCTTCTACCAGGTGGCCCCCCCTTCGTCCTCCTCCTAATTTAGGCACCATGGAGACAGAGCAGTTTTGGATGGAGCATGTTCAAAATATCAAATAGAAAATGAAGCAGATTTTAAATGAACAAAAATTACCTTCAGTAATGAGATCCAGCAGAATGGAGGAGCAATGACTTGAGCGGCAGCTGAAAACAAACGTCTGATGTCATATTTTTAAAGAAGCTATGACATGTTTTTGAACAAGTGTAAGGAAGAGGATCTTCAGCCACCGTGGCATTCTGCCTCTTCGCTCCTCCCTCGACTCCTCAGCCGCTCCTCCTCGCACCGGCATCTGTTGAAGCGCTCTCTCGCTCTCTCTCTCTTTCTGTCTCTCTCTCACTCTCTTTCTCTCTGGGCTTTAGTTCTACTAGTTTCTCTATCAAATGTGGTTATAATCCTCAGTAACAGTTGGGAGGGTTAGGGTTAACGTTGGTTGGCATGAAGCAGTTTGGCAGGGGGCTACCCGGGGCCTCGTCTTGATTGAACGTGCCCAGAGCAACTCATTAGGAGGCATCCTAATCATATGCCAAAGCCACCCACATCAAGCTAATTTGGAAAAAGTAGGTCTGTGCTGAGCTTCTCACCACGTTCATTCCATTATCTTGTTCTTTTGGATGCCACCTACAGTGCAAGCCAACAGGTGAGGGTTTAAAGATACTACATTGATTTATATTTTTGCCTCAGCAACAGCCAAATCCACATTTCACTTGACGGTACCCATAAACTGCCAAAAACGACTGATTGGAAAGCTTGTTCCCACCGCTGTTGAACAGCACATGATTGAAAAGGAAATAAAAGTTTAATTCCAAAATAGGCTATTACCCGCTGCCAATATTTGAGAAGATAATTAGTTCCTTCACATGACAAGACTCAGAAACCCGTGTCTATGTAAATGAAACTCTGTGTTTTATAACTTTGAATCATGAATACTGATTGGATTCTGTTTTTTTGTTTTTTTCTTAATGTCAGCTTTGGGATCAAAACAAAAGAGAATCATTATCTTTATGACTCAATGCAGCGGTTAGTTAAAGAAATAATGTTTTTGGGTTTTTTTTCCAGTCAAAGTGTGGAGTTGTGGACAAGTCATGGGTCTAATTCAAAATTGAGGTTGCCAAAAAACCTGGAGCTTTTTAGCAAAACTGTTGTCATGGAAACTTGTCCTGTAACATGTGGAGACTTTTTCGCCTCTTCTTGGTATGAAGCCTCATTTTGACACGTCAGATTTCCTCCAGCACCCACACACTCTAGTACTTGGGAAGTCAACAAGGACCTCATATAAGAAATTAAAGGAGAACTATTTTCAAATCACTGACCACCGCTCACCATCTTTCTAGCTTTTCCCTCTTTGGATATTTTATAACATTAAAATCTCCGTGGATCCTCTTAACTTTAATTCAAAGCAAAAGTACAATATAAACAGAATATTCAAAACATCCCCAGATCCCTCCTCAGGGCTGAGTCCATATTGTTTTTGTGCTTCAACTTTCTGTTTGTTGGTCTGATCAAAAACCTGTGAGTCAGATTTCTAACTTTTTGCTTTCACTCGCGTCTCACCAGGCTTGCATCCCAGGTGTCCCAAAATGCTCGACAGTGTGATTGGCTGAATCTTTTCCATGCGGCTTAACATAAAACTTAAAATAGGGCCTTAAGGCACAGCATGTCACATGACCTTTATTTTTTTTTAAAAAACACACATACAATGTCAGATGATGTTTTAGTGTAGTGTTTTATCAAGTCAATGAGAACTTGTTTTCACCATCTATGTGACTTGAAAAGAGAAAATAAAGTCCATGATCGACAAAAACAAAATGACAAAATGAAACTGCCTGATCCATTAAACGTCATAAAAATACTGCATTTGAATAAACCCCGAAACCAAAAGAACGATTTGACCATTTGAAAGCAGATAAAAGGAACCAATTGGCAGCATTTTGATTACATCTCTGACATCAGACCTTAAAAGCTCCTGTGATGGCCCATTAGCACATACAAAGATTTGCCGGGGTCATAAATGTCCTGGCAACTGCTCAGAAATGAGCCCGTGTCACCCGACAGTGTTTGGAATACACTCAACGCCATGATGACATTTAAGAGTGACTGCATCAGTAGCTGAGCTGCCATCCAGAATTCTTTTGATGCTGAAAGCACCAGTAGTGGCTATTGTGGGATATAAAAAAAAATAATACAAGAATGAGTATGTTAAAGAAAAAGGTCAGGAAAAGACGGTTTCAAGCCGAGCTAAATTGATATAAAAACAAGTAACTCTTCACAGGGAGACACAGCCAAATTTATCGAGATATTAACACGCCAGGACAGTTTGACTGAGGTATAATACTAAGCAGGGTCTTTTTTTTCTGCTTCTTGCAATATGTGCAGTTGTTACAAAAAATGAAATCATTTTGAAAGGGAAAGTAGAAAGAAAAAACGGATAGTGTGTTTGCACTCTCTCATAACTGCGAATTCGGAATTAACCAATCACATTCAAACTCATGCTCAGATCTCAGTTGTTTAGTTTTCCTTATCCTCATAATAGGAATTTTTTTATGAGGTCATTTTTAAAACTCCCAAAACCTGGCATTTGACAAGGCTTTGAAATACCTTTATGTCTATTGAATAATTTTGTGCTTTACCAGATGTTGCCAGTTCCTAGCCAGGCATATGGGGGGCAGCTCTTTGTAATCCAACTAAACCAGGCGTTGCCCTCCTACTGTATGATTCACTGACAAATGAGGACCAACACATGATAAATTGGTTTAACTGTAATAAGATTTTGCAGCAACAAAACTACTTTCAACATGATCATCTTCAAGAAAAACTATTCTCTTTAATCATGACCTTTTATTATTATTTTGGTTTGTTTTTGACTACTGCTTAGTAGTACATATACTATACTCCTTTTACCATTTGCCAGAAGCAGCATGTCATAACAGCCAATTATCATATTGCAGTTCATATTTTACATTTGGTTTTGGGAGTCAGAATAAAACAAAGACATTCATTTAGTTTTTTTTTTTAAAGTTAACAACGACATTTCAATAGCGCCCTATTTATTTATTTATTTATACCTATGTACCTGGTCCCTCTAAGTAAAAAACAATTGTTTCCTTGAGATTCATCATGTCTTCGTAATTATATACTGCAGATTCTTTTGTTCCGACAAGTAGAAATTTTAGATGTTACCTGCTTGACAGTTTCGACTGTGTCAAGCAGGTAACATCTAAAATTTCTACTTGTCTAAACAAAAAGATTTGCAGTATATAAAAAACTATTGATTTTGAAAGATGATTGCGAGGGTACCTACTGTCCAGAGTCATAGACTAATTTGCAGCAGTGCACATTGTAACACACATAATCACTTGTGACGCATGTACACATAATCACACACACTTAGCAACAGAGGCTTTCAGACTACAAATGTAAGCGTGCGTTATCTATGGCCTGTTCAGACTTCATTAAAGACCCCGGTAATTGACTTGCGGCTAAAAGACATTCAGAGGTGAAAGAAATAAACAAGGTGAAAATTTTCCCCCCACTATGCATCAACTCTTGGAAACACTTTCAGAAGCAAAAGTGTGAAATGATTAAAGATGCTGATATTTATTTATCTTATTCTTGACATTTATCCTATTTAATATTTGGAAAACTGGCACAAGGAGAACATGATAACTCAAACACAGTAGGATTTAAAGACAGAACCTCTTCGCTGTGAGGCTGATGTCTTCATCAGTTGTACACCGTGCAGCGGAACATTTACCCGTCTGGCGTGATATAATGTCCATTAGGATGTCCAACCAGGCTGTATAAAGCAGCTCACCTTTGCTCACTTCGCCCTGCTGCTTGTGACAGAGAGAGTTACCGACCCGCTTCAAATTAGAGTCCAATTCCAGCGCATTAGGTTTTTCACTTAGACCAGACCATGGCCGGCTCTCTTCCACGATCCGATTTTCTGCAGTCTGCCGACATCCAATAATCACAAATCTACTTGGATTCTGATAAATGAGAGCAATAAAAACGAAAGGGTTCTCACCTGTGCTTCACCACTGAATCAATTTTCTTCCTCCTAATCTGTCTACGTCAAAGACCACGAGATTTCTGTGTTTTCACAAACAAGAGACCCCTCAAAGTTGAAAGCATAAAAATCTCTTAAAATTTAGGAACATTTAGGTTAGTAATATATATATATATATATATATATATATCATTGTTTCTCTAAAAGCCGAAAGATAATAATTGATTCATTATTCATTTCTATGAAAGTAGCGCCACCTACGTCTTTTGTCCTGCCCTTCTTTAGAAGAGTATAAAGTGATCATTATGGGTTCATTCAATGACACACACACAAAAGTAGATGATTTAACACACACGCATAAAGAATGCTTTTATATCACCAGAATGAAATCAAGGTAATTATTAGTCATATCCCAGAGGAGGAGGCCTTAAGTTAATTTGAGGTTTCTTCAATAATTGCGTTTCAAGGAGACACAACCTAATCAGAATTTATCTTTCCTTTTTGCCAGCCATGAGTGGAACAATGTCGTATTTCTTCAGCGTATCAATCCCTGATGAGAAAGTCGTATTTGGACCCTCCAGGATCACACTGACCCAGGTGCTTTTTCTTTCTTTTTTAAGTGTGCCTGGCAAGGTTTCATATCACAGAAAAGGTGTGATGATAGGGCGGTAATCGTTCCTGAGGCTCGGCTGCACCTTTCAGGAGGCAGACAGTTACTATTTTGTGAATCTCCAGTGAGTCCGCAAGTTTCATTATCAAAGTAAATGAATTACTTTCTCATCTACGAGATACAATACACCTTTTTTGCATCCGAGGGCACTCGACAAAAATCTTTTTTATGATTATTCAATTCCAAATTCCCTTCAAAGGAGCTTTTTTCTTTGAAAAAAAAAAAAAGATCCTGACTCACTGCAGTCATAATTCAATTTGACAAAAGCTGTGACGCATCTTGTTACCATGGAGATGTATTGGCGGTCCACACCAGGCCTTGTCGACTTGGGTGTCTTATTGTCATGAGCTAATGCAAGATGTGGTCCTGGTCAACTCCAACTGCAGTTGTCTAATCATGAATTATGTAGCCTGCAGTTCTTGGCCCAATTTTGGTGTTGTCTGAAAAAAAAAAAAAATCTCCCAATGTTTTGCCCCTCATTAAAAAAAACAACAACAAAACCAACACTACGAGGCATTGCAACCGTAAATCTCTCGATATTCATATTTAATGTTTGGGGATTGGAAGCTCACATTGATGAATAAAATATTAAATAAGATTACAGGCGCTAACAGAAGGATTTAAGATGCAATGGCATGAGTGGGTGCATTGTGTTCAAAGGTAATGTGATATGCATTATTTACAATTTTTATTTGAGTGCCTGGTTCAAACTAGACGATCATCTGATTCAGCAGTCAGGACAAGGATTTTTCTTTCTTTTTTTTTGTCACCGTGATCAGCTGTTCGCACACCCCCTGAGGTCAAATCTGCGCCACAACACTTTCATCAGCCTGTCTTAGAGCCAAAATGCACCAGTCGCTACAACATCCTCTCGAGGTTGCTTGTGTTGGTTGCAAATGAAAAAAAATGTGACGACACCTCTCCCAAATCGAGAAAACGGAATGCGGAACGACATCAGTCAACCTGATAGCCATCAGGATGCACAGTCTGGGGGTAGAGGCAGCTGTGAACGCCACATGAGCAAATAGAAATTATTTTACCATTACGTCAGTAGACCCAACTCAAAATGACACCCAGAACTAATTGACGACATCAGATAGCTTTTGCTTTCGCGTTGTTATCCAAACAAACATGTTAGATATATTACTTATCATACTTGAAAATGGAACTCGGAGTACTTTATAAAAATAAAAACAAACAATGGAAATAGTAACTCGTACACATTTGGATAACTGGACAACATGATAACTTATTGGGCAGTGACCCCTTCCTTTTTTTCCCCTCCAAAGCTGCCAATATGTAAATGCAAAAATTGTTTTACCATCATTAGGAAGTCATTTGGTTGCTAGTTAGTTAGTTAGTGACACAAAAGTCAGACACTCATTTCTCATGAAGCCTTCAATTTGGAGGGATGACATGCTCCAATCAGGAACTCATTCACCGTAATTGTGGTTGCACAGCTGAATTAAAAATGCAAACAAAGGACCGAATTTTCATTGTTGTTGTTGAAGTCCCATTGGAACAATCTCATCCTCCCCCCAAAGAGCACGTTATTTGTCAAGGCCTCTCATTTTGTAGTAGACCCTACCCCAATATGCCACCCAGAATAATCTCGATTTAAAAAAAAAAATAAAATAAAAAAAAATAAAAAAATAAAGTTTCATCTTAGAATCATGCTCCCGGTAGCACACGGTATGATTTGTGTTGAGGGGGGGGGATGTCGTTTATGCTGCCGTTTCCAAAATGTGATGTTGCACCAGCAGCCTTGCATCTTTTCACAGAACAGAAAGACAACCAACAGGAAACAAACACTCCAATTCCCCGAAGTGAAATAGGCACCAAGCAGCTATTAAGCAATATTACTTTGCAACTAGAGTCGTCTATGTTTCTGGCTGAATGAAATCTGCTCCTCTTCGGTTTAGGATTATTATTACTTGAGGGAAACCAGTTTACAGAAGTGGGTGGATGGATCTATCAAAATGTCAAATATTTTCACATGAGATGGAAACTTATTGATTCCCTCAAGACGGCAAGAGAGAAGAAGTTCTTGCGTTTGTCCTGCTGAAGAAAAATGATTACAGTAAAGATGTGTCGATCTGTATTTATAATTTGCAAATCATTCGTGCCGCTCCCTTACTAACGTTGAACTTATTTGGGTTCATCGCAGTTTTCTCAGAAGTTGGATCATAAGTGACTTTTGTATACTTTGCTTCAAAAGTAAGAGGAGTTGAAAAAGAATGTGGCGTGAAAGAGGTAGGAGCAGCTCACCGGCAGCAATCACACCTTCATCAAGCACCCCGGCCGGTTACCATTCGCTCCGGCATGGCTATCAATCTTGGTCCTCTCGCTAAATGAGCCGAATGAACGTCCGAGGCTACTCGTGCTTCAGCGGTAGTTATTCACTATACATGTGCTTTCGGGCAGCAATCACTCCAAATAAATATTTAACCTGAGTTATTTGTATTTGATGCAGGCCAGATTACACATCAAGTCAAAAACTAACGTTTACAGTTTTTTTTTTTTTGTTTTTTTTTTAAGTATCAATGTGATAACCGCAGCTTTCCTTACTGAGGAACTGGTAAACAACAGGATTTTCACCAGAAGTTTCTTCTGAGCACTCTCCTGACACACGAGGGAATTTTTTGACCTCTTCCTCTCACCCCACCATGAAATATTCAAGTGCATGCAAGGTTGAAGACTGTGGAAAGGTGTGTGTGTGCGTGTTTGTCTGTCAAATCCATGAAAAGAAATCACAATTTACTTTTTTCTTTTTACACTAGTGTCGGTATTGCTCTACGTCAGATGTGTACTGTCCCATATCGCACGAGTTTGGGGCTTTAATTATTGATAGAGTGAAAATTCAATGCGCTGTGACGATGCCACATGGCAGCTGCATTCCGGGCTCATCTGGGACATCCAAGGAAGAGGATGAGATCCAGGAAGTTGTTCACCTCAGGGTGATTTGGCTTTTTGAATTGGCACATTACATATGGAAATTATTCTTCTTGTCAGTTTGCCAACTTTTATGACTTTTTAACTTGAGAAAGAAAGATATTCATGAAAGTGAAGCACAATCTTGGGACTAATTAAAAACTATTGCTGCTAGTTGTGAGCATTTATATATTTTTTTTCCTTAAAGTTTTTCAGATTACATTGCTTGAAGTCGTGTCGAAGAACTCCTTTGACAAGTCAGTCTAGTTTTCACACAAAACTACTGCATGTGGATTCATTTTAATGTCACAACCTTTTTTGAAAGGTTATTCTACGCAATACAATCTCTCTTTTATTTATTCTCATCGATGGAATTATATCAAACTTCATGTTTAAAAAAAAAGGAGACCTTTGTAACTTTAATGACTTCACAGAAATCTCACTGCACTTCTCAGCAAGATCCTTAAAGTCATTCATCATACATTGATCCCGTGCCAACCTTTAAATCCCCCGAAATAATACAATCACGAGTTCCAACCTCTTCGTATATTGATCTGTTGGACTATGAGAAGTCCTGTGACAGATTGTAAAATGAAATATCATGCAAGGTTGCTCGTAACTCGCAACTAACTTCACGCTGTGAAGACATCAGGATACAGTGCACGCTGTAAACACAGCTAGCTTATCTTCATTTTACACTTTGAGGGTCACCCTGATTGGCTGGCCCTGAACTTTTACTCTTAGAACAGTGGTGGCTTTTAGCTGTGCGGTTTTGTGTGCATGTGCCACAGCAGGTGTTGGGAAAATGTCAACAAAATGTGTCTATTTTGTGTGAAAGTGCGTCCTTTAAAGGGCAGCAATACACTTTTAAACGTCTTCATTGCTTACTCTTGCATCAAAAGAAAATTGACAAAGCACAGAAAATATTTGAGCAAAATATATAATGAAAAAACTAGTACTTCAGCTAGCCTTGAAATTCCTTTTTATGGAAACATCACTGTGATCACAATTCAGAATCAAAAAGGCGACTGTTAATAAATTACAATCCCTCAATGCTTCAGGGTAACTTATATTGTAAAGAGACAACAAACACATTCATACTGTTAAGCGCTGAACTCGCCAATCCACTGAGATGAAAAGTTGCCGATTGAACATCTGTCGCCTGAGCGGGAGTCTCACTGTTGTTTTCAGCAATCACTCCCCCCCCACACACCTCTTCTCCCACAGCAACACTTAGCTTTTATTGTCACTTGGTAATATCGCAATGTAAACGACAAGGAATGGGGACGAAGCACAGAAGAGAAAAGAACTTTGAGCTTGGTGCTGCTGCTGGTGATAAATGACATGGTAGTCAAAGTCAAACGAGGATATAAATCACAGTTATCCCTCACAAGATGAAGCAGTCAAAGCTGCCCATGCCTATCGCCCAAAAACTGTTGGCATAGGCTCCAGCACGCCCGCGACCCTCGTTAGGATTAAGATGGATGGATGGATGGATGGATGGATGGATGGATGGATGGATGGATGGATGGATGGATGGATGGATGGATGGATGCCTACTTTCGACATTGCTCTTTGCAATATTCATGGCAACACCACCTACACGCATTTGATAAGTTCCTCTATAAAGAAAAAAACAAAGTCATCACTTTATTTCAAAAAGAGATTTCTACCATTCGTCCGTCCCAATTAAACGTAAAATAAAGTTCTATCTAATCTTCCATTCTCATCAATCTGAATTTGACGTAAAACTGGAAATGTGAGACACACAGCTGCGTGAAGATGGCAATGATATGCACAGTTCATTTTGTGTCAATGTGATTTATTGCAGGGAATAGCCGCATTCAGCAAAACTAGCAAAAATAAAATCAAACAATCCACGCAACAACAGTTACAACAAATTACGAGGGGGTGCAACAGTGTTTTCCTCTCGATCAGTGATATTGATGTGATGTGTCTTCAGGCCTGGCTTTAAATTTTCATCATTTCGTTCTCCACTCGACCCACTACATGAGCTGTTATCAGCTTCAAAGCAAAATGCACGCAGCAGGACGCCGAGGCAGTGCAGTGAGATGAAAAGAGAGCATTTAGTAATTTCACTTTAGCCACTTTTACCACCAGCGGTCGAGTCCAAGTGGTGCTTTCCTAACAATTGCTGTAATCCAAACACAATCTGAACCCTAGTTTCAAACCCTTTTACAAGTATTTTTTTCTAAACAAGAAGCCCAAAGTGTCCAGAGTTACTTGCTTTTTCTCAAACAATCTAAGCAAAATTAGTGAGCACGAGTTACTTGTGGATGTAAAGGGAGGGTATTGTGACTGAGAACGACAAGCTAAGCCACCAAGTTTTTTTCCACAGCACGCGTGGTCTAATTGCTCCTATTTGAAGTCTAACGATTGCTAATGGATGGCACAGTGTGAAGCATCCCTGCTCGTGTGCCAAACATCTTTTGTGTTAAAAAGTTTCGCCGCTAATATGGGCAATAGGCAGAAGCAACACAATAGAGCTGCTACTTTCAAGCAAAGGGAACACGCTGTTGGATTTCATAAAAAGGAAACGTGGAGGCGAAGTGTGAATATGAATGCGAGCACTTTGGTGGAGAGATGCAGCTGGAGCACAGGAGGTATGGGTTGTGATGTGTCAAAGAGCATGAACCCAACGGAAGATGCTAGAGATTTCACATCAATGAGAAATAGTGCAACTGTGAAATATGAAAAAGTAGGTGTTGGGGGGGAAGCAATTTGAAGGACGTTATTTAAACAGTATTTCCAAATCAAAAAGGAAAAGAAGGCGTGCCAAAATACTCAATTAAAAAGCGCTAACAAAAAAAAGGAAAACATGTTAAGCCCTTTTCTGTTTCTGAGATTAAGGGCGGTGGGCTATAAATAACTTTGACTTGACTCGATATGATGTATGAGAACAGATGCAGACTGAACAAACCCAGGCAGCTAAATACAGCACACAACAAAAGCCAAAAGATTTTATTTCATCATATTACTGATCCATTTCTGCCTTTCATTTGTGAGAAATAAACAAAAAGTGTGTGAAGAAAAAGACTTTGGTTGAGACTCACTCAGAGATTTGTGGATGAGGCAAAGTGCATTTGGGAATCAAAGGAGAGCGGAAGAAGCATGAACACAATGGCTGGGGATAGGGGGGGGGTGCATTCCAGCACTGTGCAAATCATGAGGGGGCGAAGTCGGGAAGTGTTCTGTTCTTTGAACCGGCCTTTTGTAATAATTGATAGGAGCAGGCTTCAGATTTATTTGCACACTCTCATTTTTCTGTAATAGAATGCGTAGCAGTGACTATGTAGACAGGCTAAGCAGAAAGGCAAAAGAGGAGGTTACAGTCAGGCAGCACAGATTGCGAGAGAGCATTTCAATAAAATGTGAGAGTACATACAGGCAAGACAAAAAAACAAACAAATTTGAGCACATTTTAAAATCGATAGTTGAAAGGTAGTGTGTAAATTTAATTTTAATATCAGGTAGTCTCCACAAACAACCTGCAATAGTTACAATACCATAAATAATAATATTATCTCGTTGTTCATTTTGGTTTTACTTGTTAATCACTTCACTGGTTCTTTTATCTCAAACAAAATATTTTAGGTTGCCTGACATGTTTCGCCTTCATTTCGCCCTCTGCTGTCCGTTCACCTCTCCAGAATGCTGTTCCAGGTGTAGAGAGCATGTGGGCTCCCTCGTCCCTGTTGATGGTCCTCGGGCCCCGCTTGCGGATCTCAATGGCCTCCCTGATCCAACGCTGATGTTTGTTTTCTTCGGTGCGGATGATGAAGGCGGAAGTACAAGCCGAAACATGTCAGGTAATGCAACCTAAAATATTTTGTTTGAGATAAAAGAACCAGTGAAGTGGTAAAAATATTATCTTTTTGATGGGCATTTGTATTTAATATTTCTAGTAGTAAATTGCCAATATTTTGAGCAATATAAATTATGCATATTTGATAGAATGATTTTTTTTTCAATTAATAATTTTACACACAATTGGGTAGATGAAGCAACATAGAGAAAAAAAATGAAGAACTACTTGGAAGGCGAGCTGAGATAACCAGTTCTTCAAATTCCCATGACAGAGAACACCTCACATTTTCATGTTGCATGGACAAAAATGTTCAGTACTCATTTTGAGTCTCATTAAATCCTCAAAGGAACTGCAGGATAAGTGCACAGCCGGACGACCTGTGTGGTCTGAGAGCCCCATTGGATGATGTTCTCTCTTCCAGGCTGGGGCTCACATCAGTCATCCATTGTCGGGCTGTGATAAGAGTTCTTTTCACACATGTCGAGAAGTCTCGAGGTGCGAGATGACAACCGGAGTTGTGACGAATATCAAAGGTGGCTACAACAAGAACGAATGTGCCTTTCTTGAAGAGACTCGTTTAATGATTTTAAAAGAAATCACTACGGAGCCTTTAATGTTGAGCACAATAATGGGATGTCGGTCCAATTTAATCAGGTTTGATAGGTGGGGGTTCATGAGGGGTGGGAGCAATGGCTCAGTGGAGACACAGCGGCAGATGGTTGGCAGCTAATGAAAACTAGTTGCGGTGGCTTTTCGCAGCTGGGAATTTGTTAGGGGTTGAAATCCGACTTGGTGATGGTGTGACTATGAATACTTTGACTGTCAGTGTCCACGTTTCCACTTCACTTCACTTGACTAACAAGTTGAATTTCATATGACCATAATAGTAACCCAAATCAACTTTCTCCATTGAAATCAATAGCGATATCATTGATCCAGCCCTCCAAAAAGCTCAAAAGCCTTTTGCAATTGGGATTAGCAAACATGAAGGCATGTGATTTATTTATTTATTTATTTATTTATTTATTTATTTATTTATTTTAAATTATGACTTTTTTTTTTTTTTTATTTAAGGTGCTTACCAATTTTCAAACTATAATTTCCTGATTGGCTTGGTGTAATCTGACCAAACCACCTCCACACGGGCATGTATCATCCAACCCAGTGGCTTGCGGCGGACGATGTTATCGGATGCAAACTGCGTCAGTGAGCATCATAATTGTTGACGATGAATGAATATTTTGTCATTACATGGTTTGACTTGAATCTCTGGTGTTAATCTGAAAACAAGACACTTCTTTTTGATATCTGTGCAGCTGGAAGGAAGAATTTGTTGGAGTGGACAGCGGCCGCTCCATCAGGAAATGAGATTAATATGATTAGAAAATGAAAAACTTGATTAGCGCTATCACTGCCATCATAATAAGGCCGTAGTCCTCCTCCTAAGACCAACTAGAGGCGATGCAAACACACAACCTCGCCCATCATCCTCCCAACAACAAGCTGCTTTGGTAATCATTACTTTATAATTTCAGCTGTGTAAAAGTATCGCCTCGCCGCCCGTAATTTTCCCTGCAGAGGACGACGACGACGTGGCTGAGTCGGCGCTCCTTTTCATTATTACAACCAAACTCTTACTTCATCCGCAGCATTGCAATGATGTGATCGCCCTACGGCTCCGGTGATAACGCCGATAACGACTTTCCACGCAGCTTCGCCTCTGACACACTGAGATAGGGACATTAAATTCACATATGAACTAGAATTAGTTTTTCCCCCATCTTTCTTTCCACTTCTCTAACAAGGTAACACGGAGGTGCCGGTGCATGCATTTATCATCATTTTATCTGTCATTTCAACTAATGCCATACCCTACGCTCTGTTCATTCAAAAAAGAACATCTCCAATCTACAATTGCTCAGAACATGGCTGCTCGAACTTAATAATTGGTAAATAAGATTAGAACAGGACAATGTCTTCCCTAAAGGAGAGCATAAAGTGGCACAATGTGTATTTTTTAGAGGGATGCTTTTCTTTCTCAGCAAAGGTTAAGACAACTTGATTTCACACATCGCAGCGCCTCACATCTTTTGGGTGATCACAAAGCGGTGAAAATGAATGCGATGACTCTTCTAAAAGTCACTCGAGTTCCTACTTGGAAAAAGAACATTCATCTGTGACCTTTTCGACTGCTCATATACATACGCTACAGACGGGCTCATAATAATTTGGGGGTTTTCTTTTTTTTACTTTTTCTTTTGTTTTTACTTTAGCTTTTCAAATTCAGTTTTAATTTTATATATACCGTATTTTCCGCACTATAAGGCGCACCTAAAAACCTCCAATTTTCTCAAAAGCCGAGAGTGCGGCTTATAATCCGGTGCGCTTTATATATGGACCAATATGGATTCGTGGATGAGGACTAATTTATTAAAGTAAGCTTTACGTGTTTATTTTGTGTGTTGTGTGATATTAACGTTTGAGCAACAATGAGTTATTGATATATTGTTATTGTTTTCATTATTTCGAGTGTTACTATATTGTGATTGCATTAACGTTTGAGCAACGTTGAGTTATTTATTCTATGCGCCTTATATATGGACAAAGTTTTAAAATGGGCCATTCATTGAAGGTGTGCCTTATAGTGCGGAAAATACGGTATATGCATATATGTCTACACACACCTGTTCAAAAGTTTGGGGTCACTTAAGATAAAATCGCTCTAACAATGAGGATAACATTAAACTTATCAGGAATACACTCTATACATTGTTACTGTGGTAAATGACTATATTAGATGCAAATGTCTTGTTTTTAATGCAATATCTACATAAATGCCCATTTCCAGCAACCATCCCGCCAGTGTTCTAATGGTCCATAGAGTTTGTTAATTGTGTTAGAAGGCTAATGGATGCTAACAAAACTCTAGGAAACCTTTGTACAAGTATGTTAGTTTTAATGGAAAACATTGAATTTTCTGGGTGACCCCAAACCTTTTAACGGTATGCTGGATCACAAGCAGCCAAAATACGAAGCGATGTCATATTTAGCAGAAAACAGAAAAATATTGAATTCAGATTATTATGCTTTTGATGTTTTTTACGGTCGCTTGTCAGCTGTAAATTTCCTGAAATAATTTTCGAGATGCCCGCAACCCTTGGGAGGCGAAGCGGTTTAGATCATGGATGAATGGATAGTGTTCGAGATTTGTTGTGCGCATACTGGGTCGGTACGGTTTGATGGCTGTTCCGGTTGTGCAACCAAAGCATGTACTGAGTGACTCCCAAAGGCCAATATACTGTACAATTGTTACAGTATATAAAGCACTTGAATGGGAAAAAATGTAAATATGATGACAAGTATTCTTTTCATAGATATTTAAAACAGTAGTCAACATCCTAGCTAATTCTTGGTTTAAATCATTACCGGTTATAAAAGACACATTATCATTTGTTTTTGTAAACAACTCCTAGTTTCCATAGGTTGTGCGCCATGAGTACCTTTCAATCCAATAATGCCCTTCCAGCTCTCCCCATTATTGCCCACGTGATTATTGAATTCGCTCCTCCACAAAACAAGGCTGGAGGACTTTCAAACACCCGCTGGTTGGTAATGTGCTTCTGTTTGGTGTATCGGTAAAACATCTCACAGAAATGTGACGCTACACAGCTTCTGACAAAAAATGAATTATTACCACGTTTGAGAGAAACCTTTCCTGACGAATCCCCAACAGGAACTTTGCTACCTCGGCGAGCTAAGGTGAAAGTAATTTGGCCAGAGATCTAATTACACACCGTGCGTGTCATGTGAAACTTTGCAATTAAGTGTGAGCAAATTGGAGAGAGTGCAATGGCTTGAACCCAATTAATATGCGCAGGTAAACATAATGACGGAGTGACATTAGCTCTAATGGTTACCATTAAAGATTAGACAACCACATGAACAATGAATGAAAAGTCAATCATTCGCGATGAAGTCAGACTGTGCGGAAAGACGTAACTTAAAGAGACGTACAAGTCATACCTTGTGCTGACATCACAGAGTGAAATCTTCAACGATTGTAAAATCTGGATGTTTTTTTATGTTGACACTAGAAAAGATTCAATCCCATTAAAAATGAGGACACCATTTTATCTAAAAATGGTGTTGCGCACACACATTTCGGAAGAATATGCTCAATTGTCTTTCTACTTTGCTACATCAGGCTTCAGTTTATCACCACTTTTTGTTTCCTGTTCTGGGTCACATGAGTTAAACTTTTCCCTGAATTTTAGTCAAATTCCAAATCCATCCGGTAGTTGGTAGTAGTAGGTTGGTCTGATGTGGATTTCACACTGGTGGCTTGTTAAGAGTATGATCACCAATGGTAAATCCTCTGTCAGACAACGGCGTTGCCACGGTAATACTGAGGCTTTTTGTGATTTGAATTCCCAGAGAAGCGGCACTGTGTAATTGACGTCATTAGCTGTCGACAAGTTGTGAATTTCACTCTGTTAGGCATATCTCCCGCCATGAGTGTTCTCTTGACACATCTCAATTATAGCCTTCATATGCTAAATAGACTTGTCACAAGACAATGACCTCCATTTTGGCATCTGATTATTTCCTTGCTATGAGTCTCTAATAAAGATAATCTGTTTTCCAAAGAACTAATTAGCATTAAAGTATCTTCCAAGCACTAACATCAGAATGAGCCTTCTTGCCTGGCATTTCATTTACCCTTTTATGTGTGCATGCATTTGTGCCTGTTTGTGTGTATTTGTATGTGTGAGCATGAGCGTTAATTAAGTGGAGACATGTGAGTGTAGAACTATCATCACCAGGAACTACCGTATCCAAAGCAAATAGTACACTGTACACCCCAGTTTAATACTTTAAGCCACAAATCCACTTTAAAAGTTGGCAATTTGGCCATCGTAGCTTCATTTAACTTATTTAATTAGGGTGCATGCATTATTATGCATCGCATTGGTCCCCTGTTATAGGGCTCTGCCAATTACCGGAATTGGAAGGATGTACGCAAACAACATCTTCAACCTATTTCAATTCATCCCAAAAAATGTTGTAAAAAGTACTGAAGCCTAAAAGAAGTGTTTTTATTTTGGTATGAGTACACAAGGTGACATTTGATGTTCACTTATTAACGACAGCAATGCCAAAGCAACGCAATGCACTCAATCTTAAAATGTCATTTGGTTCATAAAATCAAGGATGATGTTTGTTGTGAACTGGCATCAAACATAATAAATTGATAAGATTGACGTTGAAGAGATAAAGCACCAATGCAGAGATTCATGACTCACATGGTGGTAAAGCTGAGTGTTTATTGGATGCGGCGAGAAAGAATCAATCTGCATTATTCTACAAACAATACTCAAATAATCTCCTTGAGTGGAGCAGACAGCTGCAAGATGGAATCTCGCCATGTTTCCATGGCGGAGAAGATTAAACCAGCTTAGTTACAATAACACATCACAGCTCCCGCTAACTGTCGTCACAGCAATCAGTGAGGTCTGCTCCTCCACCGGAACCATTGGCTGATTTTGCATAGTTTAGACTTTAAAATGGCATCATGATAACCCTTCAGCAAATGAACACCTCTGGTGCTTATTTGAGAATGACACCAAAATTGTTATGTGCACCCCTGCTCATAGTACAGTAAGCAGTCTTGAGTAAATGCAAAATACACATATTAGACTACCAGTCCGTTCAGGTCATCCGTGACAAGTCCAGTTAATTTTTTCATATCATTTTATCAGTTCAGTGTGTTCAGGGTTCATTTCCTTCCCTTTCAAGTAACAACATAACACATCCTTATCGGTATCTTACTCTCCACTAATGAAGACAGATCACTTTATCTACCTTGTGGAGGAGGACACACACACACATACACACACACACACACACACACATGATCACAGCAAAGCGAAGGCAATTTCGAAAGATCTTAGACATGCTAGTTTATGTTTCAGGAAAATAAGATGATTGCTTTACCAAATGACAAACATTTTCAAAGTTCCTAGAGATTTCATTTTCATTCTTCTAGATCCATTTAAAATAAATATAGAAAATAGCTCTTCATTTAAGAAAAATAAGGCACTGAATTGAATGTTAAATGGCAGCTTTGAAATGAATCATCGTAAATGGAAAGATGTCAACATCTGATGAACCAACTGATCCACAAACTGCTTGCCATAACACAAATTTTGCCTGAATAACAGCCCACACACACACAGACACACGCACACACACACTGTACACATGCATTGAGCTGCACAGTGGAAGTGAATTATCAGAAAGACAGTAAATGCGAATATCGTTTGCATTCACATTTTACAGCGCTTGTGAGCTCAGACACTTTAATTAAAGTCTAGCGAGTCGGTCGGGTGAAACCCCGCTAGGCCACTTGGCTGTCTGTAACAAGGGATTAAATCCGACGCAGCCAGGAGCTCGGAGGGATTAACGGGAGTTTAGTGATCGATGGGTAAAATAGCAGAAATTCGATTGGGACATGGTCGACATGATGAGAGGAGTAAACATTGAAAGGACAGATAAAAACGGTGGTTAAAATAACCACGAGGAATGGTGAAGCTCACTGATGGCCACAAAATAAAAGCAGATAATGATTTCGAGGAAAAAAAACGGAAAAATAATTAGCCATTTGTACGGAAGCGGATTAGGGCCAGTGAAGGAAAAAAAAACGAGGGGTGACAGGATTCTGACTTTTTTTCTCAGAATTCTGACTTTATTCTCAGAATTCTGACTTTAAAGGTTAAATATCTTCACTACCAAAATTTTAGGATGGAAGCTTCATGGATCAACTCTCTGGAAACCGTGTCTCCCTGACACCATTTCCTTTGCTGCCAATCTTCGCCACTATCCCACTGAGAGCATTCAAGCAGAGCACTGATTGCACAACCCAGCGACATTCACGCTGTGGCATGGCAATATGTGCGCGATAGGAAATACAGAGATATGACAACGTATATGGTCCCAGTTCCAGCAATCAGTGCTCCCACTTCAACAAATCCAGAAATACGGAACATAATATTCCCAATTTTTTTTTTTTTTTTTTGCTGGTGCCCATGGAATTTAATCAAAAGAGGTCTTCGAGGTCAAAGATGATTGGAAAGATACCATCCAGAATAAGACTGATTTGAAAGTTTCCATAATGGAGTATGAATGCATTTATACTAATAGCTATCCTAGACAGCCTGCGAAAAGTCCTAATTTTCATTCAGAGTGCATCGTGAAAGTGTGTGGAAAAATATGACACCTTGGGAGACACCTCATAAATCTATGGCAAACCTTGCATCGCACTGTATAGCGTTCACATCCTTATAGGCTTAATATGTCAAAATGGTGGCATGACTAACATCACTGATTTTTAAAATAATATGGTGTGGTATTAAAAATGAAGGAGACGATTCAAGGTACTCACAGTTGTGACTAAGAGGAATGTCTTGTTGGTTCTATTGTACAGTGTCTGTTAAAGGATGAAGTTTCACACTGCTTTGTGTTGAGATCACACTTTTTTGCAGAAAAAGACATGCTTCTGCATCTCAAACTGTCCTTCATCACTTTGCATGAATACAAAGGCACAAGTAACTAACTTCAGAACTAGTGACAGAAATCTGGCCCGGGACTATTTGTTGGCAGGAGTGGCGGTTGCCAAAGCAAATTCATTCATTAGCAGGGAATTGGACCGGCCCCAGTTCAATTTCAGCCAATGAAGGTGTGACAGGTCGACACAATCATGCATCTCTGCTAATACAGCCAATATCGATTCTCATGTGAATTAAGAGTCACTGCATGGGGTCAGCCTTAAGTCTTACAAACATCAACCAGGAACCCCAAATTAAACTTTGTTTCATTTCCAAATTCAAAGAGATTAGTGACTTCTCTGTGAACCATTAGAAGTGTTTTCAGTCATGGCCACCAGAAGATAGCTAGAACCATGTTGACAACACTAAAGCAGAAGAACATACTACTGCGTCCTCAGTGTCTTGGCCTGCTAAACACATACTGAAAATCAGGCCAATTTTGACCATTTTCCCTGCTTTGCATTTAAAGTCAACTTGGGATGTCTCTCAGAGGGGTAAACAGACATACCAATAACAATTTGAACATTTTTTATGCCTTTGCGATCAGAATGGGAAAAAAGGCCCAATTCTTGGATGTCTCTGAAAGATGATCATTATGGAATATCCTGTGGTGAGAAGTGGGTACTTGAAAATCTACTTCCACCCTGATTAATGGAATTTTAAAAATCCAATAAGGATGCTCATAATAATAATAATAATCAGAAGAAGAATGCATTCTATGACTTGCTTTCGACACGCATATACTGGATGGACGGTAAGGCGAAAACATCAATGTAAGTATTCTCAGTTGTTTTAATCCTCTGTTGTTAACACTGCCCAAACAACGACTGGGTGGAAAAAAAGAACATGTTATTCCGTTCAAAAGAGGTTGGTGTTTATTGGCTTTCCTGCCACATCGATTGTAGAGGACCCCTTGATGGTTTGCCTTCCATGTCACCCTGCTATTAAACAACAAAGGAGAGACAGATTACAACAGCAATAAGGGATGGTGTGTGCACCACCATTACTGACAACACAAGCCGGTTAGTTTTCATGTCATGTTTGCGGTGAGTGCTGTGAGAGGCTGCATGCTGCTATAGGGCATCTCGGCTGCTGGACAATACAAAGAAGAAAAGGCAGTAGTAGTAGGAGTGATAGAACCAAAAGTAGAAGCTATGCTAAAGGGTTTGCAGCTGTAAATACTGCACAGGTTTATGAATACCAATGTTTCCTATCAATGCGTTATAAACAAACAATGCATCTAGAATAAATAGAGTGGCTCGATAGTTTTTTAGCAACATCCATCGATGAGCTCAAGTGTTGGCAGCTGGAGAGAACCTCTCCAAAACGAATTAGCATCTAAAAGAAATTGCGTACATGAAAACTGAGAAGCATCTGTCTGAGGTGGAAGATCATCAGCCCTTATGAAAGGATGATTAAGGTGTAATGTGGACACGTTGTTATCCTTTGATCAATATAGAAGCTTCATCCCAGGGGTGACCTGGCTCCGGTCCGCCTCTGGAACATTGAGGCATGAATATTAAAAAGAACTCGGTTGATGCCTCTCCGCCCACTCGCAGCCTTCGGTGCTGCTGTGTATGGTGTTTTAGACAAGCACTGTCTCCAATGTGACACTTGAGTCGAACAATCTAGCTCTCATGGAGGGATTAATTATAAGAGTCATCAGTGATTCTGTTTCATTGGAAGTTGGTAATGCCCCATTGGATCATTCGAGCCACAGAAGCACAAGCTGCTCGGTTTCTGTTCATTTCAGCCTGCGCTTCATTTGAACACGATAATGAGCCAAAAAAGAAGTGCGGTAGGACATTCATTAGGGTCGGTTTTTGAAAATAAAATATTTGATCCACTTTGCTAAATTTTAATCCTATCCTGACTTTTGGTACATTATTCTTGTTGTGTGATGAGATTTGAACAGATCAATAAGTCATCAACAGTTGATATATTTACATAGAAACGATTGCAATAAATCAATTGAATGCAGACTTCAAAAGCAACGAAACATTATATTCTTAGCATGTTCAATTTATTGACAATTTCATTAACATGCAGACAACCTAATTTGACTTACGTTTTATATACCGTATTTTCCGGACTATAAGGCGCACCGGACTACAGGGCGCACCTTCAATGAATGGCCCATTTTAAAACTTTGTCCTTATATAAGGCACACCGGACTATAAGGCGCACCATTAATGCATCATGTCAGATTTTAAATCCAAATCAAATCATTCTCCATTGTATCTTTTTTATTTCAACTTCAGACGCAACAAACATGACATGCTAAACACAGATATAAGAAGGAGCAATTCCAGGCTGTTATCATTGCGCATCGTCACCCTGCGAAAAAAAAAAAAACATTGAAGAGGAAGAAGCTCTACAGTGCAACCAGACTAACACTCAGAAGAGATTAGGAGAATCTCTTTAGCGATCCCTGAGGCCTTTCAAGTATGCTGTTGCCTACACACTTAATCTACAAGAGACACACTACAGGTGGTTAGAGAGCTGGCTCACAGTCGGGAGGCCTAAGTTAGAATCTCGCCTCAAGCCCACCTGTGCAGAGTGAATACGTTCTCCCCATAGGCTACTTGTTTTCTCTGGGGACTCTTGCTTTGTTCCACATTCCAGAAACATACGTTCAAGGAAATCTATCTGACCCTACCCTCAATGAGACGCAGTTGGTTCATAGGCCACTCAAAACATACTAGGTCATATATTGCTTGTACTTCTTTTCCGACTTCCAGTCTTCCTGCACTTGAAAGATGTATAAATGTTTTCAATGTTGTTTACCCCGATATGGCTAAAACCAACAGCTATTAGGTTAGCATAGCAAGCAGAGAGAAGTACAACAATTGTAATGGGTGGCAAATGGTAGAAATTATAAAGGTGATTTGTCATTTTTAACAGATGAGTCTAAAACAATCCAGTGACTTTTGAATAAAATATATGTGATGTGTTATGCTGGTTGGCTAGGTAACGAACTGAATAGTTTGTACTTAAATTAATCGGTGTGCCAGCAATTTGGCTAATATGGTCCGAAACTCAGGTTTCTTGTGAAGGTCTTAGAAGTCACATCTGAATGTCGCCCGTTGTTTTGATAATGGGTACTATTATGCAACTGTGTCTCATTCCGAGTAAACAAGTCCTTCTGATCATGGACCACTCCACTCTGTCATCTCCAATTGTGTAGCGGAGGTTCAAATCATACTCCACAAATCTCCAATGCACATTTGCCACAAAGAAACATCTTCAGAATCATGTAGATGTTGCTTTGTCTTGTTTTCAGGAGAATTGTTATCGCCATGGTGACATATCAAGATTGCAATTAATATTGCTGGACCAGCCAGGACACCACTCAGGTTGCAATGAGGCAAGCATGGGTGCTCAAGCAATGTGTGCAGTCCTTATGCAAACAGAAGCAAGACAAGACGTTATTACACAGAGAATATTATGCGCATATATTGATTATAATGAAGCTCTTATTTTTGGACATAATTTCCCAACATTAAAGGACCCCAGGAATGGCAAAAAATCATATCCGTACTTTGCCCAAGCCAATATATCCATTAATCTCATTAATCCATGGAGTATTCTCACCAAAGTTTTTTTTTTTCAGCAGTGATTTTCAGCTTGGAACTTTGTCAAGGATGGCATTTACCTAATGTCTTCTTTCTGATTAAGTTAAGGTAATGGAGGCCTGCAGTTCTTTCGATGTTGTCCTGGGTTCCATCATGACCTCCTGAATGAGACATCACTGTGCTCTCGAGGGCAATTTTTGGAGGCCGGCGTTTTGTTTTTTATTACCGTGGATTTAAAAACAGCTGTATGTTTAATGAGATTCTTAAATGAGCGTACTATGAAAACGTTTGACCTGGCTTAGAGCTCAATACTCACTTGATGGTTGTATGCATGACGTGAACCTAATTGGAATAATGGCGGTAATGTACTTTTGTTGGCTTGTCAAGTACATGCTTGTGAAATGCACATCCAGATATGATTAAATGGACAAAGGACACAGCCCTTTTAAATGAATTATGCTAATATACCACAGGAGCACAATGTCCTTGTCTATACAGGTCATAATTGCCATGCGACAGATGAAAAGAAAACAGGGTACAAACAATTCTGCTCTGTGAATAAAAGAAGCATGTTAAAAGACAGCCTGATGTTGGGTCATTTTTATAAGCCAGAGGTGAGTTTGTTTTTGTAACTGATGTGCGGACGTGGAGAAAAGCCGACAGGGAGAATATGCAAAACACATTCAGGAAGGCCAAAGCTGGGGTTCAACCTAAAGAACTGAGATAGATGAGCTCACCATGCTGTAAGGAAAAAGAAACTTTTGAGTTTTTGTTCCTTCGTTTCAGTTTCGGACAGCCAACACTGTTGATTATCTCTTGATTGACTCAAAGTTTGCACAAATTCATACAAGGTACATATCAAAGAGCAAAAAAAGGTTGGAAGTCATATTGTGGCTTATGGAGAAAGAAGAACCTAAAAATACTTCCGGTGAAGGCCACGCTGAGAAACAATAGTTACCTGTCGGAAGCAGTCACGTCACACAATGCTTGTCCGGCCACTCGTGCGCTCTCACCTGTCATTGCCATATGAAAATGTCACACTTCAAATGCAACTTATTTAATGTGCTCTGTCATCACTGCAGGACCCTTGCACGCATATACCAAACCCCCCCACTGCGAACGTGTCCAATTACAGACCGGCTCTTCCCGAAAAGGTCATCCACCGACCAGTGTGTTTGTGCATACAGTGGAACGCCGACATGTTCTCCTTTGGCTTATTTCATGTTTTTTACAATTGAACATTCAACAATTGCTCCAATCATCACTAAGAGCTGCAGCTCAATCTGTAGAGCAACTTTAGGTGTCACGAAAAGCGCTTCATACAAATATTTATTCTAATAGTTTTTGACTTGCAGAATAAATGCCCCTCAGATGCACTCTCAGGCAGCTCGACACCATCTAGAAAAAGGCCTTAAAATCACTGGGATGATTGATGACATTGCCTTACAGTAGATGAGCCATCAAAGAGTGATTGTCGCATTACCCGCAGGATACTACGAAGCCACGCCTCGGAGAGCTCCAAGTCAAACACCTCTGCAGCAGCTTTCTCTATTCTGCAATTATGTTGAACAGCCTTCCCCCTACGGTCGACATTACACCAATGGGTATTCGAGACTTTAATAAGAAGCTGAACAAATATCTCAGCAGATGACTACAATCCTTTAAAGCCCAAGGACCATTTCTCAAAATATTACATTTTATATTACATGACTGAGTGGCTGCAGATCATTGAGGTGCTCTTGGAATTAGATTTCTAAAATCTTCAAAGATTCTACATAACTAGAATATCTATGCAAATATAAAGTTGGGCCAATCGAAATGTATGACGGTCAGGTCAATTGCATCACTTGCTTTTGTCAGTTTTCTATTTATTTTTACAACCTATTAGTGTATTGAGATGGTTGACGATGGTCGTTACTTTCACGCCTGACGTCCCTCATGTGCTACCATGCAATAGTCATTACATGAGTCAGTGTGCACATGTCTGTCTTGTCAAGCTCACAAATGGAAATGACCGTCTTGTTCCATGTTCCACCAGGAAATGAAGGAATTAGCATGTCATGATAATTGCATTGATCTTGTTTACCTGCAGTATACCGCATGCCTGCCCGTTTACGGATTTTGGGGCCTAACGCTTTTCAGATATGTGCTCAAATATGACACGTGTGGTGCTGAGCTCAGTTCAGTACAGCACATAGGTAGTGTGTGATAGGAATAACTGCTACCCTCGAGTGACTTACAAAGCAATCCATGAGTTGACTTGTTTGCTTTTGAGAAGCGTGGCCAACAAATTTGAGTAGTGAGGGTGAGGGAGCCGACTTAAAAGTGTGCAAGCACTGCCATCTATTGGCTTCTTCTCATGCTCACGCTGTCACTTGGAGACAACGTAGAATGTATGTGGTGTCAGGATAAGAGTCATTTTCATTTATGTCAAACAACATTTCTGGAATCACCGCTTATCAGTTTTTGCAACACGCCTGAGGGCTACTCATGTGGTCCTTGGGGGCATCTCAGTGAGCTGGGTAACCTGGTCTAAATTGAACACTTAGATGTGGTGGTTTTTGCACTAATGGTGTGACAGTTACGTGACAAGAATACGTTTTCCATCATATTCCAAAGGATGGGAAAGTAGGTCGTTTTTTTCCGTCAAATGGCTTAACAAATTGAAACAAATGAAAACAAGAAAATGGTACGCCGACTAATATTTATTCCGGAAATGCTTTGTGTGATGGCATGCATAAACTCCAGGAGCTATCAAATCTGAGTCATAGCTTCAGGTGTGTTTTCATCCTCAGGGAGTTTATATGAGCCTCTTTTCGCCCAGATTTTCAGGACCAGGATGAGCACCCCTACAATGTTGAGAATGCTCAGAAAGGCCAACATCTGTGGATTCACACATACAAGCAACATGGAATGAATCCGACAAAATACTGAAAGCTATGGTATGTATACGTACATAAATATGTATGTACATTCTTTGTATTCATGTCCACACTAATCAATGGAGAGAATGTGTAAACTGTACATAAATATATGTCTGGGTATGTTGATGTCATTGGAATGGAATGTAGGATAGCTTGTAACAGGTTAATTTTTCTGCACACTTGCTAATTGAGAATGCTACAATTTTCAGTCATCCATTACTTACATGGTACAAATGGACTGAAATCTCATCTATGATCAATGCAGAAACTAGGCTGGGCTCCTACTTTCAGTTCAATGTGAGACACATTTAAAACTTAGCCATACGTCATGACGCCAAACCCTTAGTTGCTGAAGTGGACCTTACTTACTATGTATACCCAGAAGCTCAGGGAACCGTAGCGATTCGACATAATGTCCGTCTTCTCGTTCCAAGGTGTGTTCCACATACTCTGAGCGTGCTCGTAGTCCAGATTGATGAACCCTTTTGGGAGCACTCTGACACCCCAGTAAACGGATTTCAACATTTTGGAATTGGGATCAAGGACGTCACAGCGGTACGTTCCTGATGGACACAACGGAAACTTGTAAGCACTTTCTCATGTCACCACAAGAGGCTTGCCCTGATTGACACGTTGTTCACCTGCGTGTTTCTCCTTGATTGGGTCCAGAATGAGCAGGTCCACTTGCGGAGACGTAAAGCGCATGAAAAGCTTGTCGTCAGAGCTGATTAACCCTGGGGCGTAGTACCAACTGACCCTAGAGTGAAGAGAACACAAAACCCTAAAGAACACAACATCAAGTGACCCTAACCTTAATATAATCTCGGCCATGTTGCCACTTGCTGCTGACTGAAAATGAGATCACAGTCGTCAGGTCTCATGTCACAACCAGAAGCTTACAAAGATACTTACAAAAGATACATTGTTCGGAGCAAATGTTTTGGATCCCTTCCTGTGGCATATCAGATGATCCCTCACAACTAACCAATGGGAATCAACGCTTACCTCCATGAGAGTGTATTCATCAGTATCGTTTTCTCGAACAGACAATCCAGCTCCAGCATATCTCCCACGGTCCTAGTGACAGTCTTGATTCCACACTTCTTAAACTCTTGACACCTGACTTTCTCATCGTGACACTTTTCCGTCTTCTGCAATTCAAACACACCATAATAGTCGATGCAGAATCCTTGTCCCTTGATTGGCCGTGTGCTACATTACCTGGTCTTCATCGGAAAGCTCTTTCGATTTCTTCTGCAACATCGCATTGGTATGTTTGTACGAGCAAACCGTTTGCGTTTTCATGCCAATGCCACATGTAACACTGCAGGACGTGCTGTTGGTGACCACCCGCAACGCCAACTCCTTTTTATCAAAGCTATCTTCATCAGTGCTAAGCTGAGGAGCTAATTGGAGGATTAAAAGGAGAACCAGCTTTCTATCCATTGCAGTGAGGAATGTTCTGGAATTGAATGACAATACATGTAAATTGTACAGTATTTAACTGCTGAAGGAAGCTCACAGGGTTGGTCCAATTTCTAACCCAAATTGGCTTGCATCATGTTTTTTTTTTTAAATAATACTTTATTTTTTTGCTGCTCATAAACATCTCCACACAAAACCACATTTACAGCAATATAGTGAAAATATTTACTTTGGAAATTGACTTAGTGTCCACCCCTAAATTTTCCAATTGTGCACCAAAATGTTCAGGTTAGGCTTGTGCGCCTACTGAAAGAAATCAGACTGGAGGCTTCCTAGATGATCGGAAATGCAGGTCTTGGGTGATCTTTCTGGGCTGGCATTTTTTCATATTTTTAGGTCAATAACATCCCCAAAATGTTTATAAATGTGCTAATAGATGGGGAATATCTTGCGTCTACGAACCTTTTCTTTAGAAGCGCTCCCTGGTTCTCATTCATCCATGTCACTGTTGTTCCTGCTTTTATCCAATGTTTTAGGGTCCTATGGGTATTCTATGCCCAGTCGACCTACAAGTGCCATTTAAAAGGAACAAGAAAGTATAGATTACTGTTTTAGAAGGCAGGAAGTTAAATAATAATAATAATAATAATAATAATTAAGGTACTATGCGTATTCTACGTCATCGGCGGAGGCTGAACTACTCCCTCGTACAAGTACTATTTGAAAGGAACATGGAAGTATAGATGACTGTTTTAAAATGCAGAAAGTTAAAACAAAAGCTTAGGAAAAAATATCCATGCATAAAGTAAAAAAAAATACGTGACCACTTCGTACAGTAGTTCGTTACCATACGGACTACTGCTCACGACACCCATGTGAATAAAGCTCATGCACGAAGGTAAGGACTTATAGTGTCACACAAAGAATATCCAAAGGCCATCAATTGATTGGGTATGTGACGCTCAAGTTTACGTTTGCATGAAATCCAGGCGTCACTTACTGTGCTGCAAAATAATCGTCAGAATTATGTATTAAAGGCAAACGAATACAATTTGTTACAACTTGTCCATATTTTACGTATTGCTTGCTCACTATAACTGTAACAACTGCTTTGCTTTGTTTATTATCTTTTCATATGACGGTTTTACATTATCGTTATGACATCCACTTGCACTTTTCTGTCTGTCCAGCAGATGTCAGACAAACACTCGAGACGGTTTTATACATAAAGACAAAGTAGTACTGTCAGAAATTAAGAACATATTGTGGCGGATCTCAGTATCAGGCCTCTCATTCAGCAGACCAGCAGATATGTTTGTCCTTTGTGATGTGATGCTGTCTTTGTATCTTTAATAAATTGTCTTTAGCAACATTGGCAGACGGTCATGGAATAAAGATGTGTTGCTGACTTCTGCCACCTGTATTTGTGATGGTGATGCTGAGATGCGTTAATTTACATGACTACAGTAACTAGTAAAGGCCTATATGTAACCCAGGGGTGTCAAACTATTTTTTTTCATAGGCCGCATTGTAGTCATAGCTTTTTTCAGAGGGCCATTATGACTGTCAACCCAAATCAATGTATGAGCACCTCATTACATACAGTAAAAGCTACAAAACAAACTGACAAATAACTCGTTTTCAAATCAGACAAGTAAAAACTGGTCAAATATTTTTAAAAGAAGATATTATTAAAAGTGAAGACAATTTGCAATTCTAGCAATGACATGAATTTGATGCACAATTTGTCTTCGCGGGCCACATAAAATGATGTGGCGGGCCGTATCTGGCCCCCGGCCGGGTCTTGAGTTTGACACCTGTGATGTAACCTATAGTAACACAGGCAAAGTATTTCATTTCAAAGTATTATTCATTCCTTTTCATTTAAAAAAAAAAATCCTGCTCTTATCTTCTAACCATTTCAAGGTATAGCCCGACTCTCATTTAAGTGTGAATAGATTCATGGATGGATTGAGCCAGTGAACTTGTACAATGGAGGTGCCATGAGCTGTTTAGTGATGACGTTAGCCGCCCCCCTCCGTCCTCCCCCACTGTCACCAGTGGAAACACAAGAAAAGCAAGACAACAGTCCATCCTCCGCATCCTGCTGGCCAACAAGGTGACTGAGACCACGGAATTATCCACAACTCACTGGTGGCAGAGCAAGGCAGATGATCATAGCGACAAATGAATCAGGCCGAAAGAAAAGGGCCACATGTGTCTGTGTGTGTTGTTTCTATAAAGAGAGGCGTCAGAACGTGGCATGCAGCATGTTTGTAGCCAATTCAGCTTCACCAACCGTCTGTGTCACTCAGGCATGTTGCATCCGGCCGGGTGTTCACAATCTGTAACAGATGGAGGCACGTGGATGTGCAGGTGGCTTTCGAGAATAACCTCAATTGAAATCCTGTTATTTGTCAACATGAGCGCAAATAATGGCTGCAATGTTGTCACTTTAACAAGCTTATAGTACTTTTATTCATGTGGGTAGGATGGATCTTATTTCTTATATTGGTCCATTTGTCGAGTGTTTTTAAACCATGCACATTGCCTATGTGCTAGGAAATCCAATGTTAGCATTCATTGGTTTACATACTTTTTTGTCTTGTGTATATACACAATGCCGCCTTAGAAATGCTGCCACTTGCAGTGTTTGTGCATATAGTCAACAAAGTCTCAGAAAGAGCTCTCCTGGATTCTTTTTTATTCATGTTCGTATAGCGTGCACGGAATAAAGGAAATTCTAGTTTATGAAAGTGAAACACCACAAAATCCAACCACTTCACAAAAAACACATTCAGTACTGGGTAACTGGTTGATCCTATTGTAATTTTTTTTCTTTAAATTAGTAATTGTCAAACCTTCAATGTGACTCCTACAGTTGTCAAATTTGAAATGAAGGAAAATATATCTAAAATAAAATGTGAGAGTTCAAAGTATCATGTCAGCAAATCTCGCAACCCGTCAGCTCAGTGGGGGCATCACAACTGTTTTACTGCTCACTATAGTTACATGAGAAACCAGTAATCGCTAATTAGAATCATTAAAAGCCAATTACATCCCCAAAATAATTATACCCAGCAGATGCCTCATTGAACATACAGTGCAACTAATTAAACAGCAAAACAAACACAGACAATCATGCCAACAGGCATACATACATTTAATTCATCCCAGCAATACTTTGAGGAGTATTTTAGGCGCTCTGCAAATATCTGTTTTCTCTCATTTACTGAAATGCGTCATGAACTGGTGAATCGTATTACTAATACTTGTATTAGGAATTTTACGATTTCTTCAGAAATATCACTTTAAAAAATGCAACAAACATTCATTTATTTATTTTAATGATTTTTTAAAAGAAAATTTAAACAACAGATAATAATGAAAATGTATGCCAACAATCAGGTTTTATTAATATCACTTCAATTCGAACATTAGTTAGATAATAATCAGCATAAATATAACAAAATTGATCATGTATAATACGATATACCCCTATAATTATTATTTAAATAAAACAAGGAAATAAAATGAAAATCAGATCATGTTTTACTCAATAAAACGGGGTTCTGCAGTATCATACAGATCAATACCTTTGGTCTTCATTCATTTCCAATGTAAAGTGCATGATAAACTAAATGTGTTATTATTATTATTTTTTTTATTATTATTATTATTATTTGCAAAAATAAAAAGCGTCCCAAATTAATCAATCGTTAACTTCCGGATTCCCATGCCGCTCACAACGTGACCCAGTGGGTGATGTAGGCCGGCATGCCGACCAATAGAAAGGCAGAAATTGAAGCGTCGCTGCCCTCACGTTGGTGAAAGCTTTGTGCTGCATTCATGGTTATGGAAAATTAAGCAACCACACTCTGAACGCAACTTACATTGAGATCTTTTAACTGGAAAAGTAACACTTTTTTAGTAAATACATTGTGTATATACATTCTTTATGCCTAATCATTTTAATTATGTACCATTCCGTGTTTTAATCTTAAAGGTCCATAAAATATGATGATAATCATTGTTTTGAAAGCGATATTTTCGTGCCATTTTGTCGGACATTTTGGCCACTGCGGGACTCACGAAAGGAGGCTACATGGATTTAGCGCATGCGCGTTTGAGCCAAGTGTTATGAAACCAGGGATCCGTGCGCAAGCAGTTTTGGACTCTCGATTGAGGCCAGCGATCCTGCAAGTGGCTGACGGCACTTTAACACCCAAGAGGGAAGAATGTCCATTTCTTTGGGCTTGACTTAAATATCCTCTTCGGGGTGTTTCCGCAAGGTAAGGCAGTTGTTCTGCGGGCGAAGGTGTTTAGTTTTAAGCGGAGAATACCTTTTACTGTTATAAACAGCGCCACCGGTTACATAAAGCGTTCTCCCCTGACCCGGTTTCTTGTGTTTGTGTCCGGTCGTGGACGATCATTTCAATGGCAAAGTCTTGCTTTTATTTAGTTGTAATCATTGAGTTTTAACAAAGGGTCATCATTTTGGCCTGATCTGAGTGTCAGATTGAAATAGTGAATGGTTCCAAGACAGCACAGACTCATGACCTAGTTTCCATCAGTGGGAAGTTCAGTGCGCCACCAGAGATGTTATGCATGTACAGTATGTACACTTTATCATTGTGGTCAGGAAATATATTTTTATTCAATGGAATTCACAAATTAGATTGCTATCTTCAATAAAGATTGTGATATTAGCTCATTTGTGTTCCATATGGTTTTTAACTAGTCTACAAATCCCTTGCTGGTTTTAACCATGTTTGGCGAAAATGTGAAAAGCAAAAGTAATAAGTCAAGGTTTATTATTATTGCTGTTTAAAGACTTCATTATTCACTCTGGTGATTTGTTTTTAGGTCAGTATTTTCAAAACATAACTTGAAACATTCAGGAATTGTTCAATAATTATTTATGATGATGAAAATAGCTCTCAAACTTTGAGTGACAGATTATTTAACCGATATATGCAGTATGTATACGTATATATGCAATACGGACATTCACTCGGGTCGTACTCATCCAAGTCATACGTCATCAAAGATGACAACCGTTATAGTTGTTCAACAAAAAGGACAGTCATAAAAAGCAGTCGTCCACAAAGATGTTTAAAAGCTGATAAACATAAGCGGGAACTGGTCAGTTCAAAGACAGAATCTTTGAAATTCTCAGAAATACATCATTTTTGGAATTGTCTGTTCTTTCGTCTTGCCTGTAGACGTGGTTAACAGATTTAGTGATGAGCCTTTTCACACCTGCTCAGTCTGGTGTCTCTCTCATTGCAGCAAAAACAATCAGGCAAAGAGCATGCTACCAACTCTGTGGGAACAGTTTGTTTAAAACCCATTTTCTGTTCCGACTGCACAGACCAAGGTCCATAAACACAGGCTTGAATTAGATTGGAGTGGGATAAGCCTGCTATAAACACCTTTAGGATGAACTAGAGCAAGGGTGTTAAACGTACAGTCAGTGGGCTGGAATAGGGTTAGGGTTAGGGTCATACGCGGCCTTTGGGATTGTTGTTCTTTTTCATTCTTACATACAAACTCTTATTTAGAAATATATGATTTGAACTCAAGTGCCTTAGAATAATCATAAGTTTTGAGACTCGTGTGAAGATCGCTGTGCATTGATGTAATTTGTCATTGACGTTGACACAACACTCATCTTTTCTGTCGTCCCTTCCACAGACAAACATGGCCCCCAATTCCATCCATTGGTTCCGCAAGGGACTCCGTCTTCATGACAACCCAGCTCTTAAGGAGGCAGTCCAGGGGGCAGGCACAGTGCGCTGCGTCTACATTTTGGACCCTTGGTTTGCAGGCTCCTCCAATGTTGGGGTCAACAGGTGGAGGTAAGAAGATTGTATGTGGGGCAAATTGTGTACAAAAAGTGAGTTTGACACCTGGGCCTTATAAGCCTTACAAAGAGTCAATTTAGTTGGTCTGGCTCGGCGTGAAGAGTTAAATACTTTCAATTACGTACACAAACTGAATTTGAGAAGCAGATGTCAGGTTTAGTAAACTATTAATTCAAACATTCCCTGTACATTTGCTTTGCCTACATCTTTTGGATTTCACTTAAACATTTGCAAGAAATTTTCAAATTCTGGGGTGAAATAATTTTTAAGCTTGCGTTACAAAATGAAACTTTTACTTGACTCAAACATTGCGTTCCGGCAAAAGTAACTGTGAGGTGGACGTACTAACCAATGCGCCACCACGCACTTACGGCGAAAGTATGGGCCTCAAACAAATTGAATCTTTTTTTTTTTTTTTTTTTAAATAGCCTGGTAATGACACAAGAAAAGTCAGGCAGAAGTCCATGTTTACACATACCTCAATAATAGTTTTTCCTCACTGTTGAATAAGTGAAGAGGCAAATGTAGGTTAGTGTGCCAGGCAGCGACATTCAACTTGTGAGTGGTTATGTGATAGTGACCTACTTGTGGCGAGGCACTCTCCATGCCGGCAGAAGCGCTCCCTGAAAAAAGGCTGCAGGCAAACATGCCGGGCGAAGGAAGTGCGCTCGCTCAACACAGCCGTCATGCTGCCATCTGCCAAAATATACGACAGCATAGAATCAGGATTTGATTCCACCTCCGGCCCTCCCTGTGTAGAGTTTGCTTGTTCACCCCGTGCCTGCGTGGGTTTTCTCCAGCCACTCCAGTTTCCTCCCACATACTAAAAACATGCTTGGTAGGCCGATTGAGCACTCCAAATCGCCCCTAGGTGTGAGTGCGAGTGCGAATGATTGTCCAGCTCTATGTGCCCTGCGATTGGCTGGCAACCGGTCCAGGGTGTCTGTCCCCTGCCTACTGCCCGATGATTGCTGGGATAGGCTCCAGCACACCCGCGACCCCCGTGGGGACAAGCGGTATAGAAAATGGATGGATGGATAGTTAAATTCAGCCATCCAGATGCAACTGTCAAATGATAGCTTGTCATATGACCTCCGTCAGTTTTTATAAGCAATATTGACTTGTCAATATTTTTGTGACTTAAGGGGCACAGAAAGGAGAGACTGTTTGCACGTGTGCACCAGGAATGAGGTTACTAGGCTAAGGGATTTAATTGTGGTTCCATGGAAACTATGTGTATGTGCACCAACAAATGTAGAACAGAACAGTTATATAAGGTCTGAGGTTCCATGATGTGGTTAACACACAAACCCACACACACTTGCTTGCAGTGAAACACTAACATTGGCAGGAAATGGCTTGTTAGGTACAGCACAGGAGAAACCTGTGGTGAGTCCTACATGCAAGAGATTGTGAACCCGGGATATTTAAATGTAATTTGATCTCGTTCTGATTTTGTGCTTCACCACTCACAACCTATAAAAATAATTTGGTATAATTGGCCACGTTGGCCTATTGTTAATTTTGTAACTGACGCAACCGTTGCAGCCTTTACACCCAGCTGGGAGGAGAGGCCTGCTTTTGCCTGATCAAGGTGTAGTGATCTGAACCCTAACTAACCATCCAACCATTGAAAAGTCCTCTTCTTTGAACTGTGCCTGTATCTTTATTTTAAAGAGCTTTGAGCGTCTCTCCTCAGCGACAGTCTGACAGACATGGACTGACTGTTCTGCTAGACTCATGCTTGATCCTCATGTTGATCAGACGTAGTCTAGACTGGTGGTGTGTTCTGGTTTGTATGTAGGTCAAACCGGCAGATGTGACTGGGCACCAAAACGAATTCAACTAACTGGCAGAAATTGTCATCAAGACTGCTCAAGACATGTTGTACAACAGTCATAGTTTTCGAGGTGTTGCGTGTGGGGGTAGATGGTGATAACAGCGTCATCAATGTAAATAGCAAGTACTAAAATCCTGCAAAAGAAGTGAACTGTTTATATTTCAGCACAACATTGTACACACAAAGCGAAGTTACTAAACGTGATTTATGCACGATGCCCTTTAACATCAAATCACATTTTGTCTACGCCGTTATTTTCTTTAGCCTGAAGTGATAACATCAAAATACAAACCTCTCTCACTTGTCAAATTGTGTTGTCTTCGCCATGACTTGCATTTGAAAATCGGATGTACAAACAGTGTTCACAGGTAACAGGAAGCAATTTTAATCATAATGAACGCTATCTAACCATGATATCTTATCACCGCATACACTGCCATGAAAAAAGTATAAAGAACAGACAAAGATAACCTGATGCAGTTTGATTGTGGTTTGATTTATCAACAGGAATGCCACCTTGCCCCTCTTGTTAAATAAATTCCAAATTTTATGGAATCACATTCCAATTAAACAAGAAAAAAAAAAATTAACACACATTTTAAAACTTAATACATGTATACCTTTAACAGTGGCCCATCTTTGCGTTCGTCTGGTTGAGTTATGTAAGTATTGTGCATTTTTCTGTTGCAGGGGACTGTTTAGTAATAATAATAGTTATGAATATTAAAAATACTAATACTAATTATTATTAGTAGTAGTAAAGTGCTTGATTGTATGCTGGGTCGCAATTCAACTTGTTTAATTTTCTCCTTGTCCATCAGGTTTCTTCTCCAATGTTTGGAGGATCTGGACGGCAAGCTCCGGAAGCTAAACTCCCGCCTTTTTGTCATAAGGGGCCAACCAGCCAATGTTTTTCCACGACTCTTTAAGGTCAGTGTCTCCTGTAAATGTCCCTCTTGGACATTTTGTGATTTCATTCGAACACCCTTAAGTGCTTGTTGTGTCTGCGTCAGGAGTGGAAGATCTCGCGGTTGACCTTTGAGTATGACTCAGAGCCTTTTGGAAAGGAAAGAGATGCTGCTATCAAGAAGCTGGCTATGGAGGCAGGAGTGAAAGTCATCGTTAAGAACTCCCACACGCTGTATGACCTAGACAAGTACGTTATAAACCTGAAACCAGACGGACACTGAAAACTTCATGATTGTTATCAGTAGCATCTTGTGTGGCCATGTGCAATTGGACTGAGTGATGGTCTCTAACTCTTCCTTTGCCCACCAGGATTATAGAACTGAACAGTGGCCAACCACCGCTTACATACAAGCGTTTCCAGACACTGATCAGTCGCTTGGATCCGCCTGAGATGCCTGTGGAGACGCTGTCAGACAGCCTGATGGCCAACTGCATCACCCCCATCTTGGAGGACCACGGAGACAAGTATGGGGTTCCATCCTTGGAGGAGCTTGGTGAGAAACCGCTGCTGCCGCTCATTTGAGTTTTTCCGTTTTCTTTTCGCATTGATGGTAAAAACGCGGTTCACAATGATGAGACGTAAGACGTATTGGGCAGGGCAATAGACGCTTCATGGCCTACGTCACAATGATGTCACAGTGTTAGCTGGAGGCAAAAGACACCGGAGGCAACTAAACGGAAGCCAGAAGTAAACAACCACTAGCTTCATGAAGAGAAATGTCGTCTTGTTGTGTTTTTGGTTCCGAAAACCGTAAAAGCAAAAATTTGAAATTCTATCACATACCAGCCTCTGCCTGTCAGAGAAATCGCAGATGGCTGTGGTTGAACGTGATTAGGTGAAAGGATTGGAATGAGGGTATCAACAAACAACGCTCGTGTTTGCAGTGCACACGTCGCATCAGGTAAGATATCACAGCAAATGTACTTTCATGAAATGATGAAATTGATAATCGCCCAGCCTCGTCTTCTGTCCCTGTCGTTGACTTGGCAGCATTTGTGACCGCTTAACACAAGAGTCGTTGCTGAAGTATATTGTAAATTTAAACTTGTCAATTCAAAACGTAGGTAATGATTTATAGCCTCCAGTTTATCAGTCATGCAGAGTGACTTTATTCACATATTCACTCAAATCACCGTTTTTCGCGTCCTTTACAACATAAACACTGTTGAAAAGTTCTTTGCCTCCAGCTAAGCCACGCCCCATAAAAACTTTTGTCACTTTGTCTACAAACTTTGAAGGGGTCTACATATATCATATTTTCAACAACATTATATTTATTTACAGAAAAACACAATTGTTTCCATAACATAGGCATTGATTGTAAATTTGCTAACTACGACATAGCACACACTCACATAAGGAAAAAGCATTAAGTGCAATTTTAAAACGATAACAAAAATTCAAATGCAGAATATAATGAGGAAGCAAGAAAAACGAGTAACAAAAACATTGTACAGTATAAAAAAGATAGAGCAACAACTATAATGAATCTTAATATATTTTCCACATACAAATGATTGAAGGGAAATGGTTCTAGATTCCACCATTAAAAAATGTAAGTAGGGTACGTGTATAAAAGGTTTCAAGTAACATTTTGGCAGCTGTGAATGTCATGCGAGTGAAAAAACAGTTATGCACCTGCTGTTCATGGAGCGACATAACAAAACACTGAAAGTCAGCTAGTATGTGACCCTGAACAGGATAAGCAGTAGATGAAGGATGTTCTCCGTGGTTGAATCAAGTCTATCTGTCACGCCCCTTTTTTGTATTTCAAGAACCCATTGGTCTAAATCTGACGATTGGATTATCTCATCTTCCTCTTGAGTTTCCATCCAGATGTCTGCTTTCCATTCACAGATGGCTTGGCTCGATTGAGAGCAAAGATTTACCTGCGGCCGGCCGTCTGCTGCTGTCACACAGTTTATTTAAAGTTTCTAAAGCTACGCCAGCTAAGGTCAGGCTGTTCGTCTCCTAAATTAGCCTCGAACATTAGTCGCGCCGTACGCCGCTGTCAAGCCACACTGACACGAGGCAGCCATCTGCTGCCACCACCTGAATGAGGTGCAAACTGTGTGCCGCATGTGCTTATACCAAGATCATCACGTGGGATTGTGTTTATTTATGCACACCACCAGTCGATAGCGTGGACACACATTTTATTGAATGAAACCATGTCCAAACTTTTGAGTGGTAGGGGATTGCTTGCATTGACGGATGGGGTCGACCCAATTTGCGCTGCAGTCACATCTGCAAATGTCCAATAGGTATCTTGATTTTTATCCACATTTGCAAGAGGTCTTATTCTGATGAATTTATACGATTTCATATATTTTCTTCCTTTGGAATCGTACCCCTCCAGAGCAACAAAAAGAACGAGGTCATAAATAGTGCCATTGGCTGAATTTGTGCACAAACTTGAGATACAAGCATACATTTGAACTCACTTCACAATAAGCAGCAGTTGACCAATGGTGAACAACAAAAGTATAAAGGGAACCAAACCTTAAAAGGGACCCAAATCTGAGGTCCACCCAGTCTTTGTGAGTGGATTGTGTTCCACCATAAAAGTTGCACCGTGTTAAATGATATAGAATATTCCTCTTTAGTTGGTATTAAAAAGCTGAATTAGTTATTATCTGTGTTTTAGGGTTTGACACCGAGGGCCTGCCGACAGCTGTGTGGCCAGGAGGAGAGACTGAGGCTCTAACCAGATTAGAGCGCCATTTAGAAAGAAAAGTGAGCATTCTCTTTTATATTTCGTTTGTATTTGTGATGAGACAGACTTCCTTGAGCATCCACAAAGACACTGCATTCCAGAAAACTGTCAAGTAGAGGTTTGACCTCATTGTGTTCAAGGCAAATGTACAAATATTTACGCCTACCTTTTTTGTAGATTAAAGGTTTATTCATGTTTTAGAATTTTT
Organism: Syngnathus acus; assembly: GCF_901709675.1. Classification (NCBI taxonomy): domain Eukaryota; kingdom Metazoa; phylum Chordata; class Actinopteri; order Syngnathiformes; family Syngnathidae; genus Syngnathus; species Syngnathus acus. Next base: position 11,696,499 of record NC_051088.1, on the reverse strand, counting down.
TTTAAAAATGTGTTGTGTTAGTCTCCTAATTATATTTCAACAGGCATCAATTGTATGCAGATTTACGTTATTTATGGGTCAGGCCAGTCCAATGTACATTTTGACAAGTTTTAATGACAATTTGATGTTCTATTGCATGTTTCCAAATTGGAGGTTAAACTTTGTACTACCCTTTTTCTGGAATGCCGTGCCATGCCATGTCCACAGACACAGGTATTTTTAAAAGAAGACCAAATTTCCTGAGCATTTTTATCCAGATTGAAGTTTGAGGGCACTGAATGACAACCTTTTAGGATACTCTGGCCAATTTGTTTCTAAACAAGTCTCCTTTGGGAGCGACACAGGAAAAAAAAACCTTTGTTGCTGTTGTTTTAATAACTCACCGAATGACAGTTGTCAGTCCTCTTTTTCTATCAAAGTTAATGCGCCTTCAACTATTGCTTTGCAATACGTTCGCATGTGAAGTTTTTTTCAAACCCCTGGGTGAGGAAGCTAAAAAAAATTCTAAATACACGTGCCCATGTAGACATTGCCTTACTGTTGGTTTCTGTGGGATGCTCTGCGCCTCCCCTACCTTGGTTTCCTTGTGCACCTTGCAGGCATGGGTGGCAAACTTTGAGCGTCCAAGGATGAACGCCAACTCGCTACTGGCCAGCCCAACGGGCGTCAGCCCTTATCTACGTTTCGGCTGCCTCTCCTGTCGCCTTTTCTACTTCAAGCTCACGGATCTCTATCGCAAGGTGGGCAGTCATCACAGAGATCTGGATTGATTTTCAAAAAGCTGCTAGACAGTTACGTAGTTAGTAGTTTCAAAAGTTGGTCGTTGAAATTTTGCAGTTTTATCTGTTATGAGTTGTCCGATTAAAACTCTGCTTCCAATATTTTCTTCTCAGGTGGAAAAGAACAGTTCCCCTCCTCTCTCACAATATGGACAGTTACTGTGGCGCGAATTCTTCTACACAGCGGCCACCAACAATCCGCGCTTTGACAAGATGGAGGGGAACCCCATCTGTGTTCGCATTCCCTGGGACAAAAACCCCGAGGCGCTCGCCAAGTGGGCTGAAGCCAAGACCGGCTTCCCCTGGATAGACGCTATCATGACTCAGCTGAGGCAAGAGGGCTGGATTCATCCCCTGGCTCGCCATGCTGTGTCATGCTTCCTCACCAGAGGTGACTTGTGGATCAGCTGGGAAGAAGGGATGAAGGCAAGCTATCATTGGATTTTAGCCACCGCTATTAACAACCTGTATGTTCCATAAAAAGTGATGATGATTTCTACAATGTTTTAAGACAGGTAGAATTTGACCAAGTCTAGTGGTTCTTTATAGATACTTCATAAATGTACTTTGTGCATTTCAACCTCTTACATTGACCCCAGCACATAAGTTTCGGCTCACTTGGGTTTGTCATGCCACAGGTTTTCGAGGAGCTGCTTCTCGACTCCGACTGGAGTGTGAATGCGGGCAGTTGGATGTGGCTGTCCTGTAGTTCCTTTTTCCAGCAGTTTTTCCACTGCTACTGCCCTGTGGGCTTCGGTCGGCGCATCGACCCCAATGGTGACTTCATCAGGTGGGTAGCTCTCCCTGCACAGAATTCCAAAATAGAATTCAAATTCTCCTGAAGATATATTCTTTCATGTTGGGTCGCTACACTGTATTTCTTGCTTTTAATTGATTTAAGATGCTATATTGAAACAAAATTGTTTGTTGGTTTATATGTTTGTTTATTAAACATGATAAAAAAATAGCAGAAATTCAAACGATCATATAAACATATTTGGGCAAAAGTCGCTTTTACCATTTCCTGATATCATTCACACATACATAAACGCACACACACCTGTGAGGATCATTATCGAGTCAGGGTATCTAATGTCTCCCTGTGCTTGCAGACGTTACTTACCTGTCTTAAGAGCTTTTCCTGCCAAGTTCATATACGACCCATGGAACGCGCCCGAGTCAGTACAAGCGGCCGCCAAGTGCGTCATCGGCGTGAACTACCCAAAACCAATGGTGCACCACGCCGAGGCCAGTCGGCTCAACATTGAGAGGATGAAGCAAATCTACCAGCAACTGAGCCGATACAGAGGACTAGGTGAGGACACATTGTTATTGATGGACACATTGTTCTGATGTGGAATACAGATTCTGTCAGTCTGCATTTTTGATAGCCACTCTGATACTTCAGCTCTAAATATTTCTGTCTTTCAGGTCTGCTGGCATCCGTTCCATCCACAAATGGCAACGGAAATGGAGGAATGATGGCCTACTCACCTGGAGAACAACAGCAGGGGACCAACCGAAGCAACAACAACACCCCCCACAGTAAGTGCACAGAGGTTTTTGTGGCCACGTTTGCTGTACGCCATCCTGCTTCAATTTTACTTTGCGCTGTCATTCTAGTGGCCGGCGTGTCGGGCAGCTCTGTTGTCACAGGCAACGGCAGCGGGAGCATCCTCCTTAACTTTAACAGCGAGAAACAGCCGGGGCAGCGACGACAAATGGCGCCGCAGCACGGTAAGTCACATGATACGTGTTTCCAGATTAACCATGGATGAAAAGTTCACCTTCTGATACAAGTTGAATCACACAACTGTTGAGTTCTGAATAGTGTGAACATTTGAATGGGTTGTATAGAAAGCGAGTATGTAAACGTTGTCTCTTGCAGGTAACCATACAGTGCCCGAAAACAACACAGCGGTCACCAGTGGCAAACTGTACCATGAGTTTGCCGTGCCTCAGCACCCAGGTAGGATGGCATTTATTTAACTGTTTCATTTGGCCATCACTGGTCATCACTTTTGTAGTGGCAAAATCAGTCTTGCACGTTCTTTTCCTTACATTTACAATTTCACTATATAAGAACTCAAGATCACCTTTTGCTTCTTTTTATCATCTGTAACCCTATCCCGCCCCATTTTTTTTTTTTTTATCTTCAGGACTTGCACACATCAGAGGCAGCATGACAGGAAAACGCGAACGGGAGATAGAACGCGAGGGTTCGAGGGAGGAAGACCCGTCGTCCTGCTCGGGTCACAAGATGCAGAGGCAAAGTACAGAGGTCAGTTGGGAGAGTTTAAGCCTACGCGAAAGCTTTTAAACATTTGTCACATGTGACAGCAGTGAGTGTAGATTGATCGCCATGTAGAGTAGCTAAACAGAGATTTCAAACTTCCTCCAGATCCATACATTTTCTGACTGCAATCGAATAGTGTCTGCACAAACAACAAATGAGAACATGATCACATGACAGTTGACTATATAGCTTACATTATGTGTCTGAGCAATGTTCAGTGGATTTTAAGTTGCACTAGGGCTGGGTGATTAATCTACTGCTATTTTACCAATATGTGAGCATTTATAGAGAGACTTTTTATTCAAAGCATCCACAACATGTCTGTAAGCAAAGGTTGTTGATATTGACAACTTAGCTATATGGTCATTACTTTTAACTATTAAACAAAACAACAAGACAACACACCGTGATAATTGTATGAAAGCGTATTTTATTTGTTAAGGGCGGAGTTTGTTGCTGTGCCAACAAAGATTTATGGCCAGGCCGCCATGCTTGATAGGACTTGTATGCAAATATGCTGTTGCTGTGCTCACAATGAAAGATCCAAAACACTAACTATGCAAAACGGTGGTGGTGTTCACTCATGGAAACCACCAGTATCTAAAAGGAAAGAAGGTATCACTCATTTTTAGTTTTAAAATGTTTGCATTTCTCTTACAATGCTTACTGTATCCACGAGTTGTTGGTCTAAAAGTGAACACACATCTTGTTCTCGTTACACGTAGCGATCCACGGCTTTACTTAGCTACCTGTATCCTAGTAAGCTAGTCTTAACTACGAAATAGAAAGATGACAAAATCAGCAAAATACAACCACAGTATTCAAGTTAGAATTGTCAATTAAAGGCCAAAGCCATTTCAAGGCTAGAATAGGAATGAAATAGGAATTCCTTTTACCAAAAAATGAAAGCTGATTTGACTTTCCATTTGCGTTATTTTATCGCCCCCACACCCACTTTATTTTTCCCTGTCAGTTAGAGATCAATACACACCGAGTATGTTTTGTGTTTTATGTTGCTTGTGTCTTCTGATTTTTGCTTGTCATGCTTTGTGTCCCGCAGACCACCTAAAGTTCATCACAAAAGAAGACACCGACTTTGGTCTTCTGTGACACACACTCTGTCAGAAACTCCCAGGGTGAACACTGAGGTGAAAATGTGATTCAAGGCTCAGATTTTCCGAACTCCTGACCTAGCTTGCAGACTTGCGAAAAAAAAAAAAAAAAAAAAACCATAGAAAATAATTGCAACTAAGTATTTATTTGTTTTTAAAAAAAATAAAATAAAAAAAGAGAAAGACAAAAAAGAAAAAGTCAGACCAGGTGTGCCCGTAAAAACCTTAATTTGTGGGAGCACTACATAATAATTTTTGCTGGCACTTCTCAATATTTATGTATATAAAGTAGTTTTTTTCATTGATAATTCACACATAATTTCTCCCAGTTGCAGCTGAATGAAAAATAACAGTTCAGCATTAAACTAACATGTTGCGTACACAGGTGTCAAACTCAAGGCCTACCGTATTTTTCGCACTATAAGGCGCACTGGATTATAAGGCGCACCCGCATTGAATTTTTTAATTTAGAAATTATTTCATATATAGGGCACACCGGATTAAAAGGCGCATAAAATGAAGCTATACTGCATCAAACTGAGGTTGACTCGGGTTGCGGTATGCATCCACTAGATGGTGTTGTGCTAAAGGGAATGTCAACCCTGTCAATGAGGTAAAGTCCAACTCCCTTTCTGTATGAAAGTGATACGCTTTGGGTTCTTGGTCCAGCAACCCCACTCATTTTTTTATTGTCATAAACTTTCTTTAATTGAATTTGTATCGCAATAAACTAGTCAATAAGGTATTCAGTCACACATTATATACAAAAATTGCACAATAACCAATGACCCCTCAGTAAACAATCGCGTTTCTCAAACTATCTCCTATAAAAGTGATCGGAACTGACTAAAGTTAGATCTAACACATTGGTACTGCTTACTTATGTTTCCCTTCCATATCGGTCCGTAAATTTACTCGAAACATTAACGGAGCAGCCTATTTTGAAATGAAATAGCCTCGCGGGTACAACAGCTATTCGGTGACGCCCCCTGACCACGGTTGCCGTAATGTTGGGAAGCGATGCGACCTTGTAATTTACTAGTCGTACTAAAACGTACTGAAACATTTTGGTAGAGCGCTGTGTACAACCAGTATAGATCAACAAATTCATCAATTGATCCATACATAAGGCGGTCTGCATTATTAAGCGCACTGTGTTTTTTTTGAGTCAAGTTTTTAAGTGCGCCTAATAGTGCAGAGAATACGGTAATTGTCTTCCCTTTTTTTGGGTAAGCAGTTCCACTTTTAAAATAAATTGGAAAAACAGATTTTTAAACAAATTCTAACTGGCTTCTGAACGTAGTTACCTATAAATTTGTCGTGTAATTGTGATAATATGAGGTAATCATACATTATACGGGTTCACAGTCACAATTCCCGTTCAAGGGAAACCATACCATGATGTGACCCGTGACCAAAAAACAAGTTTGATACCCCTGCTACAGACAATTATATGGCAGTTAAAAGCAACATCGGGTTATAAAGGACAATGTGTCTGTATTCTGGTTCATCTAATCTGAAATGAAAAATGAGAAATGCCAGGTATTGACACACAACACTGTATATAGTACCTCAAACGAACGTTTGAGAACCCTTTGAAAAAGTAATCAATAGCTTTTGCCGACTCCTGGGGATGTCATTTTTGAGAGAGCATCACAGTTCTGTTCATCTTTGCCATGTCACATTTCCAACTCAGTGGTTCCCCTGATGTTGTCGCTCGAACGTTCTTAAGGGCACTTGAGCCTGTGCGACAACGACGCAAAATGGTTCGCAGTCCTAAGGTGTTTTTAAGGACGCGGATCATCTCCAAGGTCCCCTTTTTTTCTACTGTTTCATATAAAATAACCAAAAAAAGAAAGAAAAAGAAAGAGAAGTTGCGTTTGAAACAAACATTCCTCACAACCAAGTCCGACCTCCCGTTGAAGGACGTCAACAGCACCAGCGTGTGTGACAATTGACGTCCAGAGTGTGTTGTAAACTGTCGCTGTTTGAATGATGCCTGAATCCAATTCATAACAAACATGGCTGACATCGGGTACCCGATGGGCTGCGAATAAGTGGCAAAGTCGACTGCTGTGGGTCGGAGTCGAACCCGAGAATGTACACATTTCCCCTTGTAGGATGCAATATGATGTTTATACTGCATAAGAAAATCTACATGATGATTCAACATGTCAACTCTGAGCCCCAGTCAGGCGGGGGGGGGCATTATTGGATTCATAGGACAGAGCCTGCAATGTGACTTTGTGTGTCGAACAGGTCGCAATTCTATTTGTCGATTCAGTGTATCCGACAGTAATTCAGAGGCTAACATGAGCCAAAAGTGACTTTCTTCAAAGTAAGTGTTTTCTCATTGGAGTTTTAGTGTTGAAATCGGGTTGTTTTGTAGAATGACTTACAATAAGTAATAATGCTACATTTATTGTATCATTAGCAATGCCACTGCCCCTTTTCAACAGTTGTTTTGTTTCAATTTTATCCCAAAATGGCAGATTGGGGCAGCAGATCATGTGGCGACTCACAGACTATTTTGTTGTTGGATTTTTTTTTTTTTTTAGGTGGAGAGGGGGGTGGGTATTGTGTATCTGTATCATAATTCTGTGTTTCTCTTGAGGATTTACACAGTTTATGTAGCTATGGTCACATCCAATGAGAAAGTAAATGTTTTTCTCTGAGTTATGCTGCCCAGCATCGCACAACGGTGGAAGAATGCCATTACATTCACCTGTGGCCTCAGTGTCTCACCTGAAATGAGCTGGTATGAGATGTGAAATTCCTCCACCGACACCATCAAGTGTCTGTAAACTGGTGCTTATTTTTTGTCCTCCATCGTGATGTGAAAGGCCTTGTTTGTGATTGATCATATTCATGACAGCGAAATAAAAATGGTTTCAACTTGACATTCTTTGATTTGAAATTTTTAGGAACGTTTGCACCATGTCATGTCAAACTGTCTCATTGATTGTAAATCTTTTTTTATGTTGTTGACCATCATCCACTTTTAAAGTTGCTCAGTCGGTGAGGTCACATCTTTTCTCATTGCACCTCAGTGGGTCAGAGCTCAACACATTTTTCACGTGTTGTGAATTCCTGAGGGAAGACCGGTGACTCCCTCATTATTACCTGGAATCCCAGGCGCACTCGCTCATACATACACACACCAACGTTTACACATGGAAATCAGGTCTCTGCACTGTTTGCCTCCAAACAAGAGTGTTGCTAGGTCTGAGTCACAGCACCAGTGACGTGCGCTGAGGGTTGGCGTTGGTGAGGCACTGACTCGGGGTCAGATTTACAAACGTACTGTATGACGCTAAGGCACTGACTCAGGGTCAGATTTACAAACGTACTGTATGACGCTAAGGCACTGACTCACAAGTCAGATTTACATGCATACATGGTTGTTATCCCATTCTTGATTAAATTTAATAACATTTTAAACACACCACTGTACATTTAAATACACCACTGCAGTATTCTTACCTTTACTTGGAAATGAAGTCCATTCTCCTGTCCTTCTGGACGAAGATCTCGATGACAGGGAAAGCAATAAAGTCGATTTTTTGCAGCACAACCACAAAGCCAGTCTTTTTTAGAGTACCAATCCTTTTGAAACGAACGTGTTGTAGTCCGTCCCGGGAGGCCCGTAGTTTGAATTAATCCTCGCAAATCTGGCGTTGGTCTTCCCTTACTTATGATTTCTTGCCTTGACTGAAAGTCAAGTTTTGAAACATTTCTTATTTTCGAGATTATATCCTCCATTAAATTGCATTAAAAGCATAGACCACAGGACAGATATTATATTATGTTTTATTATATTATTCATTTTTTAACAACTTATGGTGACAGCTGAGGAAACCATGTTGAGCCCTTTACCGCCCCTGGTGGCAAGGTGAGGCACTGCCTCACCTGCCTCCTATGAGTGCACGTGCCTGCACAGCACACACCTGAATCATGACAGTGGGAGCACATGAACTTTAAAATGGCAGCCGCACTGATTAATTAAAATACAGAAGGACTTTAAGCAACAATAAAAAAAAACAGTGAGCATGTGAAAAATGTAAATAATTTCTTAATCATAAAATACTTTATTACCCCAGTTTCAGCCCTGTGGAGTTTGTAAACAACAATTATTCCGGCTACCTCCCGTATTTTAAAAACATGGATGTTAGCTTCGTTGGTTACGTCGAGTAGGGCTGGACAATAAATTGAAATCTAATCATGATTTCTATTTTGTCTCCTCCTGATGTTTCAAAGATTATAATGGGGAAAAAAAGATTAGTATGCAGAATGCCGAGTTTCATTTGCAAATTCATGACGTTGTGAAAGTAAGCTGAATGTACCATGTTGTAACTATTGCTTATATAATTCTGCTGTCCCTCGTTGTTCTTTAAGCATTTTAAAGACAGTATAGTTGGAATTTAGTGTAATATTTCAATGCACAAAAGTTAAATACTTCCATTTTAAAACAATGCTAACACTGATGTTAATGTCAATGTAAATTTCTTTTGGCATGCTATCAGTAAATTAGCACCGACTTCTGAAGTGAAATTGCTATTCACACACAAACGCAGTAAAAACACATACACACAAGTAACAGTGATACTCAATGGCACAAGTCCTTCCCAATCTGTGATCAAAACAATGACTAAATTGGTGTTTTCAATCATGCTTTGGATTATGGAACCTCAGCAACTCACCTGCGGCCAGTGCACCATGCAAATGCATGTCGGCGTCACGGGGATGGCAGGGTGTATAAAAACGGAACTGCCTGGACATACACTCATTCAGTTTGGACAGCTCACAACTTTACTTCTTAAAAAGTTAATTCCCACATCAACATGACTGTCAGCAAAATTCTGGTGAGTACAGAACGTTTCCTTTTCCTACTCTAAAAAGAACTACAACATTAAAATGTACATTCAGGTTTAAAGAGAGTTAAATTATGTTCACCTGGAAAGTTTATTGTGCATTTTAGGTTCATCCTGAACATTCCTTTTCGTGGGTGGTTTACTTTGGGTTCAACACCCTTCAAACATGTAAGGAGTATTTGGAAAATACATCTTGCAAAGTGCTCTTAGTGGCGGGATGGCAAGAAATGCGGAAGGGCAACATGCATCCACTGGCCTTTGCCAACTATAGGCAAATATTGATAACAAGCAAACATTGTCAGCATTATGTTTGGAGTAAGGGGCTGTTTTGTTTTTAGCCAAAGCTGCCACTACAAGATCTCTATTAACATGCTTCGAAAGCAACGCTCAGAAGTGCTTGCGCATATATGGAATTATTTAGCCAGAGCATTAAATTAAACTATTAAACAATCAGGCAGTGCATCAGTGCCTTTGTTGTTACTTCGTTGTTGGGCTCCGAGCCGTCCGAGTGCAAAGGGAGTTTTGAAAACTGGACACTGGGCAGGAGAAATGCAAGCTTATCTCCACTATTGTCGTTTTGCGTACATTTGAATGCTAACACTCATAGCTGTGAGATCATACTGACAACTCTTGGGCTTTTATTTCTGTTTTCTTTATTAGGGTTTCCAGCTCTTACTGGTCTTACTGGGGACAGTGTGCAGCAAACCTCTGTGTCCACATAAGTGCACTTCTTCACCAAAATTTCAGCGCACGCACTTCCAACACGTGTCGGATTTGGGAGGATCTTCAGTTGCTCCCTGGGAACTGACGTGAGTTGGAGTTATTACAACCCATCAACAGTTTTCTGGAAGTTGCTCTGGGGTCTAAAAACCTGTCCTCATAAAGTTCTATTTCATTACAGGTGGAATTTTAGTGAAGGTAGGGAGCCTGAGATCATCGAGCATGCCGTCTGCAAGAATTGCACTGTGGCGCACATGGTTGCCAAGCCCATCTACATCCAGATTCCGGTCTACAAGAGAATACGCAACAAGCCACATGATGTCTGGTGCAAATGTCCTTACGAGCTGGCCGTGGGATGCACTTGTGTTACCGCGCAACAGGAATGAGCTTCACATGGGGCCTGTTGTTCTCCTTGCTCTACTCTAGGACACGTCCCTTTTTCTACCAAGCATTGTGGTTTGACTCACTTTGGTACGGTATGCATTTCTTTGTGTTTTGATTGTACGTAGAACGTTCCAAAATATCCCAGTTTCAACCATCATTACGCAATAGGCTGGTGGTGAATCACCAACAGGGAATTTCCTAAGTGGAATGGAAAAGGCAAGAAAAATCGTTTTTTAAGACATTATAGCGCATTAAGAGGGAGAGAGGAATTGAAGTTTCTGTCTCGTGTTTACAGATGGTTACTAAGTATGTTACGTTACCTCAAAGGCCTGGAAAAGTGTTAGGGGCTTAGAAAAATCATTTTGAGCTGAATCCATGCACATATGCACAAAGACACTCGAATGGTTTTATTTTATTGATGCGCATGTGGTAGGCAATTAACTCGTTTTGACTTTTGCTCATGCATCTTGGCGCTGTGATGTAATGGGAACTGTCAGTAACCACTTGCACTCCAATCTGACTAGAAAGATCAGCAGCAGACAGACGCCAAAAAAACCCACAAGGTTGAACCTTATGTGATATATTTTTTTATTACCATAGTTACAGGCTGCTAAGAGTTGTACAAAGTACATGCAAAGTATCTGATAGAACAGGTAAAAAGCTACACCCTACAAGTGTTACCTTGTATAATCACCAATCTGAAAAAACTCTGAAATTATAGTGTTGCCATTTAGCAATACTGGAGGAATAGAAGACTCACAGAAAGAGTTGAATCTGTGGAATCCCTACACGATGCATTGATGAGCGGAGAATAAACGCGTTGTGCACTTTGGAATAGACGACTTGCTCTGACACAACAGCAGAAATACAAACAGGAAAACTCAAGTCTTTGACCTCGAACCCAGGAACTCTCTAATAAGGCTACTCTGTAACCATGGTAGTGAGATCCTTTGGAATGTCCTTCAATTAAACTTGATGTACAGTCAGAAGTTGTAGTTGTGTGTGTTTAAAACACAACAATGTTGCTGCAAATGGTCGAGCATCCGCCGGTGCCAATGACACACCTGTTGCACAACAACCATGGATTGGTCACACTGACCACAGACTCCCATTGGGAGGTGAGCATTTGCGGTACCTATAGGTACTGGACAAATCTTCCAGGGGTTCAAACATGAACTGGATTTAGGTTAAAAACGTTTCTAATAAAAAAATGTTACTGAAACAACTCTGATCATTGTCATCCAGACGTTAATATGTAGATGGGTTGAATAAAACTGAAAATAATCTTTTAATTTTGCTCCTGCCTACGCCGTCTCTGTGATATTTGAGGTTGTTTAGGAGATGTTTCAAAACGGCATCTCGAAACGAATCGGAGTTCGACTCGAACGTTTCCAAGAGCTTTGTCTTAGAGCGATACTGATGGAAGAGGTCCTTGACCACCAACTTGACGAATTTACTGTAGGTGACCATGTCCATAGTGGCAAAGGATTCCAAGTTGACTTCATTCAAAACTTCCCGATAAACCTTAGTGATGATCATCTGCACTTTGCACTGTCCCATCGACTTCTTCACTTTCTTTGGGAACTGTTTCACTAGCGTCATGATTAGCACGCTTACCAGATTCAGAGCTAGCTTCTCCAGGATTGCTGTTGTGATGACAACTGAGGCTGTGTGAGACTGCATTTCAGAAGATTTCCCTTGTCTTGGAGTCATAATTGAAGACATGAGCATGTCGATATCATTTAAGGCACCGCACACTGCATTTGTACTTGCTCTCTTCTTTTTGGACTCCATCTCCATCCAAAGGAACATCTGCTGCAAGAACGTACCAACGGAATCCTCCACAACGTGAAACAGAACATCCAAGTGCTGTTGCATATATTTACTCCGCCCGTGCGTTTGCTTGTCTACAAACTCGGAGTTTGCCTTGACATGATCATAGATTTTATCCCTCAGCTTTTTCGAAAACATTGTAATCTCATCATTGAGTCTTTCATGGGTTTTCAAGACTTTTGTTTCTGCCGTTGCAAATTTGATGTAGAAGTCCTCGATATCGTTCTGGATTGCCTGAAAACTGAAAGGAGGAGGGTTGGAGGCAGGTCGGGACACCTGGGGATCGCAGAAATCAGCAGAGGCGCTGGGGAAAGCCACCAAGTACTCGGATTCTTTCCACAGACCTTGCTGGATCACGTCAGCCATCATTTTGTCAAACCTGTTTCTTGAGAACTCGACAAACTTTTGTTTGCGCGAGATCGTTTGTGCATGTGAAGAAAAAAAGTTGGTCAACGGCTTCTCAATCAACCTCAGATCGAAATGAGGTCTTACTGGGCTGCTGCCGTTAATGTCCGTATCTGAGGTGTAGTGAAGATCGCCAACAATCTTTGTGACAATGTCAGACGCTGCGCCTTGAACATCTGCAGAGGTTTCAAGTTGTGAATCTTCAGATCCAGTGTTACTGCTATCTGACCATTTGCGGAGGATTTTAGTCACCGCTTCGGTTGTCTCATCAGCACTGATATTTGATTTTGAGTTGCAGGATGACTCCAGACTCTGCTGTTTCTCAACCTCTATCAACTGGGTTTGTTCAAGGTTCTTGGAGCTCGACGGCTGAGGCCAGCACGCTCCGAAACACCGGGTTTTTGACTCAACGTGACATAGATAAGTCCGCAACGCACTGCAAGCGAGACGTACCATCTGGTAAAGCACATTGAGATTGGTAAAAGTGCCGGGGATGTACATGAGCGGCACGATCTCTCGAGTGTCTGTTTCTGTAGCTGATGTCAAAGTGCGATTCACCCTTTCAGAAACCTCATCTGTTAACAGTGAGTCCAACTTGCTGGCGGAGTTGCACTGCTGTAACGGGGTGCCCAGCGCTGAAGCAAATGCGCTGTTGGTTGCGCCCTGCGAGACGTGAGTCAAATCCTCAACTGTGGCTTTACCGACGCGCTGGATGAACTCTGGTATGATGAGTCTCAAGGTATCTGTGGCGACCTTTCGGGTCATCTCTGTGCACATTTCCGCCAACGTGGCTCCCGTATTGGAGTCAAAATGCCCTTCCGAGAGCAGGCACCACTGGGCTGGTGAGATGTTGTCAAAATGTTTGGACACAATCGGCAGGATCCTATCCGGATCCACTGCAAAGTCTGATTCCATGTTTCTTGTCCAGTGCGTCCCACGTTGAATTCCAGATTGTTAACAATGTGACTTGATTGATGCTACTAAGCAATTTTGTCTGACTCTTATGACAAAGGTGGATTTCAATCATTTTCTTTGTGATGTGATATAGCCCCCTTACATGAGAGTGATGACATCATTTGATCTTGAAAGGTAGACTCTGATCATATAAATAACTACTTTCTGTAGTAGCAAAAAGAGCGTAAGCATTTATTTCTGCAAGTAAGCATTTATTTCTGACATTTGCACTACCCTCCCTCCTATTAATTCTGGGTTTTTGCTCTTTTTTTCAGAAACATGATTTTGGTCTCCAAATGACTGATTATTTTCCATTGTTGGCAATGTGAGTCAGGTATTCCACATTCTCTTTTCGGGATACAATCAAATCCTTGTATTGCTTGCAGTAGTTATACTTTTCCAAAAGTTGTCTATCTGACAGTAGTTTCACAGTACCTTTATGCTGGTGTCAGGCAAACCTCAGCCTGTAATTTTTTTTTTATGAATCTATTGCTCAGTTCACGTGTTCTGTTTTTCCATAATCCATCTTAAGTGTTAAAAATGTCTTGCTGTGTTTGATGATGCAGCGTTAACGATTGAACAAACATGACAATTTGGTTTTTATCTTCTGAAGTGATGGTTTCGTACGACGCCAGTGATTCTATTCTTGTATTTACCGTCCCATTAAACACAAGGCAGCGGTGTGCGAAGCCAACAAGTTCCCCAGCCGTTTTTGATAACTCCTAATCAATTTGACAATGTGGGGGTGCCTTAAAAGTTTTATGCCCCTTTTGCAGGTGCGGTATCGGGTGATCCAAATACTGAGAAAAGCCTAAGTGATTCACAGATAACAGAATTTAATTAGTACTGTCGTTCAAAAACATTTGTTAGGTGTCCACAGAAGGTAGATGAAACTTTCCAAGGCTGAAACATTTAGAGGACCGTTTGCAGTCCGAGTGGTGGAGTGGTCGACCTGAGTAAAGCTCTGCTCAAAGCTGTGAAGAACCTTTTCATCGGGCTCATCTCCATGATCAGGTTATAAGTTTTGAGATTTTTTGTCAAGTGCTTTGACACAACATCATCAAATGATGGCTTGTCTGAGATTAGCGCCTCCAGCAGCTTCTTTTGCGAATCATACTGATCAGAGAGGTCCTCGATCATGAGCTTGACAAATTTATTGTAGGCGGCCATGTTCAGAGCAGCCAGAGGCTCCAGGTCGACCTCCTTCAGAACCTTATGGTAGACCCATTCGATTATCAGCTGTAAGTCATATTCTTCAGTCGACTTCCTGACTTTGCGCTGGACGAGTGTCATTATCAGCGTGCTCACAATGTTTCTTGCCAGTTTCTCCTGATGAGGTGACATGGTGTGTTCTTGCCTGGCAAGAACTTCTTGGGAATCCGCCATCGCCTGCTGCTCCTGCATGGTGAAAGCTTGAGACGGACTGACGCTGCAGCTTGTTGCCTGATTGTTGATCGCAGAGCAGCCAGCTGAGCAGCTTCAGTCCGTCTTTATATGACAACAGGACCAGGGCACTCTATGATGTCACTGAGCTTTGTATCGAAGACCACGGTTACATTAGATTGCCACACAGTACATTCCCCCACCAGTGAGCCTCTTGGAGCTGCGTACTGTTTACATAGGGCCTGACTTTTTAGGGGTGAACTTTTTACTATGCGGTCTAAACAAAAGGTGACTGATGACTAGATAACTAGACATCTGGCCATAATGGACACTGATTCTAAAAATTAAGACTCCCAGCAAGGTGCTGTTATGGTCAAATGAAAAAAAAAAAAAAGCACTTTTCTATTGTGTTATGCAAGGAAGTAATTTTACACCACCCAAAAATGATCATTTGGTAAGGAAATATTTATTTCGCAGTGCCTCTGCAACAGGTGTGACACAATGTTGCCCTTTTTCTTACACATCACTGAGCAGCGTTCCAACACTACAGGGAATAGAACTACAGACTTCTGGACCACATTTATGTACACTTTAAAACCTGCTAAAGAAAAAAACATAATTCCAAAATGAGCCTATGTGACACAGTGGTGCTCATATAAATATATATTTGGGCAAGAATATCAGCTGACCTAAATAAGCGCTAGAGTTTTGCTGACACCTGAGCATTTGTGATCATATATTAATCTGTTACATTACTTGTCTTTTATTTAATGAACTATTACGTGAACACCACTTTAATGAGCAAGATAAATTTGCTGCATGCGAGTGATATTGAATATTTACACTGTACACTCACAAACTGCTCTTTCAGTCCTATCCAGGGATACATGTCATATGCACATATTGCAAATGCGCACTCATCAATTGTGAACATGGTGCGACACATTCAAGAGTACAGCCGCTTTGCCTGAACGTAGTCCGCACCCCAACGAGACTAGCCAACTCGAGTCGACATTAAAAAAAAAAAACATGGCGTCTTCAGAACTCCTCGTGGACGTTCCTGGCATAGTCCATCAGTTTGCTGCCAGTGAAGTACTCGCTGTACTTAAGAATCTCTTCCAGCTCCAGATTGTGGTTCTGGTTCTCGTCGGCCACCGCGATCATCTGTTTGGCCTCGTTCAGAGCGTTGTGCTCATTCATTGGGTCCATGTACTCCTGTCAAACAGAAAAGCACCACAAATTTAAGCTTTGGATGTTAGCTTCCAACCCTGAGGAAAAAAAAAAACATTTGGACATTTCTTTGTACTCAATCATTTCATATTAGCAAAAGGTGAAGATTTTTACTTTCTGGGTACATGTCGGTTTTCAGTCTACGAGGGCGTTACTAAACTGATCTTAAATCAAGATTGACATGCAATTATGATTACTTATTCCCAAAATCTGTGTGCTTGGCAGGGCCAGGGGGTCGTTCAGCAAATAGCAACAGAAGAATCGGCCACCTCCAGTTCTTCCATGGTGACGATGCCGTTGTGGTCCGAGTCCATAACGTCCTCAAACTCTTTCCTCCGCTCGCGGACCCAGTCGTCATCCATTTCCTGGCCCTGCTGGTTCTCCACAGTACC
Source organism: Syngnathus acus (assembly GCF_901709675.1). Taxonomy (NCBI): domain Eukaryota; kingdom Metazoa; phylum Chordata; class Actinopteri; order Syngnathiformes; family Syngnathidae; genus Syngnathus; species Syngnathus acus. Next base: position 11,680,140 of record NC_051088.1, on the reverse strand, counting down.
CACAGGGAGAGAGATGAACTCCGACACTGTCAGCTTCTGGTCGCCGTCCTGGTCTGCAAAACAAGCACAAAACATCCGGTTCGCATTTGGATTCAAAACTGGAAAGGAAAAGGATACATTTATATTTAAACACATGTTTATGCCACCAACAGATTGTCACTGCTGTCCAATGCAAAAAAAAAAAACTTTTAGAGGCCATCAAATGACCATCAAACGACACGAGGCCTGCAATGCAGACTAGAAATGAGACGGCACCTAAGTCTCGCATGATCTCCTTGACCATGTATTTGAGCATGCCTCTGCTGTGCTCCGGGTGCAGGAAGGAAAGGAACTCCTGCTCATTGAGCAGCTGGTCTGCTGGTGGGTTGTCAGCTTGAAACCAGCGGTCCTTCAGGCTCTCCAGAACGTCCTGAGCTGAAAGCAGTACCATGAAGAAAGATTTCACTAATGATGTGATTGATAACTTCTGAAGATGACAACACTACGTTAACATGTACAGTGGACGACTTCTTGCGTGCAGTTTGGAATCTGCAGATTTGCTGATTTACTTAGGTAGGTTAATGGTGAGGAGTTACAAGCTATATAAACAAAGCTGCCTTGCCTTTTTTTCTTGTAATCAGCTTATGTATTAATCAACTTTTTTCTCATAGTATGTTCTTTTCACACAAATTTATAAGCAAGGAACACAAATGCAGGAAATATTCCATGGAGTTCTCTGCTTACTTTCTTCATCCAGTTTAAGGTCTTCATTATTCTTGATTTTCTCTGCAAGTTCCTTTTCAGTAAAACCTTTGCTGGTAAGAAACCTGATTCTGTATTCATCCCATGTCACGTGACCTGTACAGACAACAAGGGGACAAAATTATGTCATCATGAAATGACTTGAACTGGGCTAAATAATCTGCAAATTATAATGTAAGTATTCAATGTTAGAAAGAATCAAATTCATCCAGTACTTGTTTTTGTGACCAAAGGTTCTGACCTAAATTGTCAAACTCAAATGCTGACTTGTTTCTAAATCCACACAGACCTACCGTCGCCGTCTGGATCGACGGCATGGAAGCTGTTCTTATTCTCTTTCATGGCCTCTTGAAAATGTTCCTCTGTCTTCTCCATAATCCAGCGCTGCATTTCCTTGGCACTCACACTGTGGTCCTTGTTGAAATCCACTCTGGGAGAGAGGCGTTAAACAGAAACATTTGAACTTTCGGTATGTACATCTAATCTCAAGTGTCTCGACATTGTATCATGTAAGCCTTTTTTTGTTTTATGAAATGCAAAATCTAACTCAGTATTTAACATTCAGCATTTTCTGCACTTTGTCTTCTTCAAGGTAAGATCATACTTAGAGAAGATTTCAATAAGCTTCTTCCTGTTCCGCCTGGGCTCAGAGTCCTCGTCAAACTCCTCCATGTCTTTGCCCAAGAAGACCTCCTGGTGAAAGTCCTTGTTGAGGTGGCCGTCCAGCTCCATCTTCATGCCATTCAGGTGGTCTGGCGGAAGAATCTCATTGTCGTCCTTATTGGCTAAGCTCTTGTCTTTCGGGGCGGACATGTTAGCCGGCCGAGCCCTGACATTAGTGTCCAGCAGTAAGATCCATAAGGACAGCGACACGGCCAGAATGTTTTGGCTTCTTTGAACTGCCATGATTTGCTGTGGAGAGGCAAGAACCATTTCAGAATACATGTCAGACTTCAAGAGCACAAGTCTGTAGACCATTTTACGGCATTAGATCAAGTGTTGATCAATGGTCATTTGACCCTTTAGGTTTTGTCTGAGTAGTTCCTGTCTCAAACTACAAGCATAGAACATAAGGAACGGTGATTGCTTACAATTTTTCAGAAGTTACGGTGGCTACCAGATCGTAGTTTTCTGACATTATCAAAGAAAGAAAAATTGGACGTTGCCAAACACGCTGGACAACTTTAAGACGCCGTGTGTACTTCACGCACAGCTGGCTAATGTAGCAACGCTAGGCTAGCATCGCAGTAATGTTGATCACAGCTCAATTATGAACATACCTGTGAAGAACCTTTATAAAGGCACCTCTGTCAACGATGACGTCGTAGGGAGGTGGTAGGCAAGCGAGCGGTGACCCGAGGCGGTGCAAAGTAAACCAGTTCTGCGCGTTTCTCCCCACAGCGGGGCTAGCAAAGATGAACGTCGCTTCCTGTAGACGTGGCTTTCACGATTCGTCGTCCAATGTGGGATGTCTCTCCGCTCGATAACGAAAGTGACCCCAAAAATTGTCGGGAAAGTTCTCGTTCACTCATAAAATACACGTCACACGATCTGGCAAAGTGCTCGCTGTTTGTTATGACGTCCTGATGACGAGCTACGAAGGAACTGACGACAGGAAGTGAGACCTTTTTTTTTGGAAGTGGGACTTGCACTTGTTTCCCAATCTTTGAGGCTTAAGCACATATTAATATTTTAGTAGGAAGAATTTCATGGCACAGCACTAAGCAAACTTCCAGAAATGGAAACAGCTCCGCCCCAGTGCTCTCCTGAAATTTCAAAAAATATTAACAATTACAGCTGAGAACAAGATTAAAACTACATCGATGTATTTTCGTGTTCTACCTTTGGGAAACGTGCAAAAATAATCTAGACTAACTGCGGAATATAGGGAAATGTATGCAATTATGACATCACTTTGTCACATAGAATATGGCGCCGCCGTTACGTAGAATTTCATGCTTCTGGTGGTTTTCATGTACATTTCTATGGCCACAGCGCTACTTCACCTTTCTGCCGCTAGATGGCACAATACTAAAATATATAACTAGATACTAAAATCTAAATCGTGTATTTTAACAGGTTTTCAAAGATACAGTTTTATTGTACGCAGATTCGCACTGAAGGCAGTAAATACCAGATTAACTCCACCTCAGTAAAGGTTTGCATTTTTTAATTGCCAAATTGCTATTTAGCACCACATTATTTCTCTCGGGTAGATTTATTAAAAATAAGATTGATGAAAGTGCTCAAGGCAACTTGGATCTCAGCGTAGTGTTTTGGAGATGTCTGAACAATTTTCATGCATAAATAATTTGTTGCCAAAGAAGCTCTTGTGCTTCAGGTGAGACAAAACAGACCTGGGCCAGCTTGTGTGTTTGCCAACAGTGCAGAAGGAGAGGGGTGGGAGGATAGCTCATGATATAAACTCCACCGTGCTCCCTTGTGAACACTCAGAAAGTGAACAGGGGAGAACATGGATATACAGAGAGCAACAACAAAACTCATTCCTGGCGTCTGATGTCAAACAGATGTGAGTTTGCTGGGGGGAGACGACCTTCAGGGAACCACCCCGGCACCTGAGTGTCATGCGGTAAAAAGATCACAGCTCGACCCTGTGATAGGATTAAGGAATATTCAAAAGGAACTACTGGGAAGAGATTCGGAAGACTGGACCTCCCACTATTGTGTCCAATTGTCCCATGAGTGGACAGCAGCAACATCTTTTTCACAACCCCCCCCCCACCGTCTTTGGCTGACCTTCGACTTTTAGCCATTACAGCATCACTTTGCCGGATCCACTGCACAGTGAGAGTGAGAAGAAGCAGCCGCTGCAAAGCCTCAAGTTTTTGACACCCCTCCTCTCTGCTGCTGCCGCTGCTTCTTCCCGTACACTCCCTTGCCCCCTACCTCCCATCTTTCAGCTCACCCCCCAACAGAGCAGAAAGCGTGAAAAATCTCACTAATGGGTTTATTTGCTGTCAGATCTGAACCCATGTGTCAGACCCTCGGAGCATTCTGCTTGAAACATTTCATAGTTGAGTAAGTCTGCAGCAAGTGGCCGAAGTGGGGTGAAAGGGGCTGGGGGTGGGGGGCTCAGCTGCAGTAGTCAGTGTGACTGTCTCTTGGAGTTGCTCTATTCTTTTTGGCTCCTTCCCATCATTCAGGACGTCTGGAGCCGCTGAGCATCCTTGAATAGACGCTTCCTCAAGAGTATTCCGTCTCCATCAGGATCCTGGTGAAATTTTGTGGAGATGAGGTGTGGGACTGCTCCCTTGGTTGTGGCGATTTGCATTTGTTGGACTTCCTACGTCTTGGATGGAGTGGAAGCTAAAAAGGAGAGGAAGAAGCTGAAGGAGACACCACTGCAACACACCGAGACCTACAATGTGACTCTGTCCAACAGTGAAGAAGAGTCTGGAATTCCCAAGGTAGTGACTGAAACTCTTTAAAACAATGTATAATTTTACCATGTGAGTGTTTCTTTGTGTAAGCAGATAGTGATAAGTGACATGAACAGGTTTATCACCATTTTGCCGTCCCAGAGCGGAAAAGCTGAACGATCGCGGGGGACAGGTGTGACCTCTTGGGTCAAACCTCAGCGGGCCGCATTGAAATGTGTGAAATTCTTAATGGATGACTTCCACGGGTATGCCAGGAATGTGCACTGCTAAAGGCTGATCAGAGCATCAATTAGTGTGAAGTCGAGTGTGAATGTCCTCCAACTATTCTCCAAACAAATACGGGGTTTCATGATCAGGTGGGAATTGCACGCTTCTCATAATACTGGCAAAGGTGATGAGTTCTTTTGTTGTTTTTTTTGGTTCTGTCATAAAGGCAGACTGAAACCCCGTCCATTTGTTTTTTCGGATCACTATCTCACCTATGTCCAGAAAGAGACAAGCACACTTTAGTGTAATCGGAGGCTTTTCTCCTGATTGTGTCTTAACATTTGGCTAGAATCTTGTCAGCCCAACGGGGTTCGGACTGGCACAGGTGCAACACTGGCGGACAGAGATGACCCAAAAAGTTTTCCTTCCACCAGCTGGTCTGCGCTATAAAGGTTGATGGGGTAACTCCATCTTGGAAGGCACAATAACTGCATTCCCTTCAGCGCTTAGCATTCCGGCACTACCGTGCGACTACCCCAATGGGTCGGACTCACTATTATCAGAGGAGATTTCCCAGAGGGTAAAGGCTCCAGCCAACAACGTAGATGCTCAGCCGCTGGTGACACTTATCCACATTGCTGGCACGTTTACCAATCTTAGAGTGCTTTGCCAGATGGTACGTTTGGTGTATTGTGAACCTATCTGGCTTGTGTTAAATTGACAACCTGCTCAGTCCACGAGCCTCTTGAGTCTTGATCAAGAGTGTGAATCATCAATTTCTGGACACCTTCCCTCAGCATCACATCGCACTACCCTTTCATCGGGAAGCCTGGTGAGCAAGGTCAGGAAGTCGCTGCAGCCAAATGAACTGCAGCTGATCGATAAAGTTGCTCTACACGTGAACCCTCCCAGTATTAAACATGTTGCAGCAGTGATCAGCTTTGAATGTTTGTTTTTTTAGTTTATTATGGGTCATGCATATTAGTGAGAGTTTTCCACCAGGCCCGATTGTTTGCTTTCAGCCCACCCATTATGTTGGCATACAACGCAAACAGTCCGATATACCGTCTTTCTTTCCCTTCGACCCCTACCGTTGGAATCTTACTCCCGTGGAAACAAGCAGTGAGTTCTCCTTTGTATCTATAAAACACCGTGTAGGTGGCTGTGGTCCGCTGTTGTTTATTTGGCTTGGGCCGCCCTGTAAAAGCAGAACCAATGAAGAATGACCTTGTGTCAACTCTAAAGTCTGACGAGATTATAACCCACTCGGATTCCACTCCTCTGTCCCGTCCCACAAGGTGCGGGGGCGTCTCGTATTTTTCACAAACTTCTTCCTGACACCCTCCTACCCTTCCAGAGGTCCACCAAAGTCGGCTCTTTGCCATGATGTAATTCCCGTGAACGTTAGGTGGGCGGATATTTTGAGAACCTTGGCGGTGTTCTTCCCAGTCAATTGATTCTGTCATTCAAAGACCCGGTCTGACTCCGCTGTGTCTGGGACATCCAATCGGGGGGCGGTGCGGCCTTGGAAAGTGGGACAACCTGCTGTGTAAGGTCTTCACAAAACCCGTTAGAAGGGATACTGAAAGAGAACACCTTGGTAAGGATTAGCTCCTGTTCAAATCCTCCCTTGTCCTTCCCCACTAACATTGTTTTCATTTCCCGCAATCACAGCAGACTTTACATAATCTCCAAATATTTTTTTACACAATTGTGTTTTTACTCGCTTCTACACCTTTCAAAACATGTTGCAGTTTTTACTACACGGTTGTCCTGTAAACAGCCTCCAACAGATCCAGAGTGTTTTTTCCATGCTGTCACCTCGGTCGGATGACAGTCTGAACTTGCAGCTTGACATAAACTACAAAATGTTAGCTCTAGCCACACTTCTCTGCTTTCAGAGTCAAAAGTGTGGCCCAAAACACCTCACACTGCTTATTTAGTAAGTTTATCGCTCGACACATGGCAAGAAAAACAACATGTCTGGTAGAGGTGACCTGGCGTGAAACGTGTGTTGTCAAACGGGCCAAACATTTACACTGCACATTTACATTTTTTTCCCTTCTCATGCCAACTGAAAACAGTTTTTCAGGATGACCAATCCCGTGTGTGGGCTGCTTGCAGTGGGCAAACCTCGGATCATTTTCCATTTGCCACGACTGTAATAATAATGCTAGTAAAATGTAGCCTTGTTAACTTTTCAACCCAATGTAATGCTACCTGGCCCACGTCCTTGTTTCAATTGAAATTCTCAAGAGAACGTAAGCCTCATTGCTCTCCAAACAAAAGATGAGAGCAATCTGTCATTGTTGAGAGCTCCAAGGAATCCGCAATGGCTGTAATTGGAGGGAGTCAAGTCAAACATCACACTGGCGTGTTGATAAACGGCTGGATTTAGCCTAAGGTGAGGCTTTTGTTTCCTCTCTCTCATTCCTGGTGAAGTCTTGGTGACATTTTGGGATCAACCTCTACCAGGGACACTCCTCTTGTTCAATACTTACTGATTGGTTGATGCTCAAAATACATAAGTGGTGTTGGATGGAAAAACATGGGTGGAATTTGAAATTGTTCAATTTCAGCGACTTCATTTGATTTTTTTTTGGTCACAAATATTCACAACAAGAATTCTCCAAAAGACATAATTTGGCTCATGTCAGCAAATTGGATCCACTCAGGTTAACAAGATACTCTGATCCCACATGGCCTCGGGATCCCTTCCTCTTGGTTGTGATGGGTGCGCTGTGATCCCCTTCCAGCCATGCATGGATGACTGCACAGGGAGCAGCACAGGCATGGAAAAATAACAAGAGGATTATAAAGCTCTTCATCATCCTGTCTGTCCAGTCTTAAGCCTGCCTGTGCAACACGTTCTTTTTTTTCCCTTTTTTTATCACCAACAAAACATAGCTCCCTGCCCCTGTTCGCCAACTTGTACTTGAGCACTTGTAAACTTGAGCAGAATTCATGGAAAAATACAGGAGATGCTTGAGCTGGAGTCCCAGAGTACTGTTAGTATTTTTCTTAGCACTCAGCCATGTTTTCCTGTTTATGACTTCATATAAAATTAACCATTTGCCCCTGCACGAATCAACAAAATAAACACACGTCCTTTTATGCTTTAGTCCCAAAGGCATAATTATGCAGCAACTTGGAATAGAAAAAAAATTACAATTCCACCAATTCCAAGTTGTAATTGTCACATGATAGATAGATAGATAGATAGATAGATAGATAGATAGATAGATAGATAGATAGATAGATAGATAGATAGATAGATAGATAGATAGATAGATAGATAGATAGATAGATAGATAGATAGATAGATAGATAGATAGATAGATAGATAGATAGATAGATAGATAGATAGATAGATAGATAGATAGATAGATTTGATTTCATTTAACAACAGTTTTGTGAACAGCCCCAATCTGGACGAGTGTATCTGTGGCATGGCCAGGGGCAGCACTGAGAAAGTTAAATGCCGCTGAGCTGATTTCAAGCCTCTCATCTTCAGACAGACTTCTTGACACGTTCCCTCACTTTGGGCTGTTGACTGATGAGGCCACTTCCAGGCACTCCTGCATCGGTAGTGATCAAAGATGGGGGCCCGGTGTTCTTTGTCGGCTGTCAGACTGGTACCAGGGCCCCCACTTGAAAATATCAGACCAATCAACATACAGTTAGACTTGTATAAAAAAGAATGCTTGCCCATCTTTCCACTCTTCAAGACTTGCTGCACGTTTCAAAAACAAAGAAGTTGGCAAACAAAATTCTCTTGAACTCATCTTACCCTTTTCCAACTTCTGTCCTCCTCGACAGAACGCTGAACCCGCTTCCTTCTCCTTTCCATAAAAGCGACCAATCGAAAAATAGACTTTGTTGACCAACTCCTGGTGTACTGTGAGTCACAGTTGTCACTCAACTAGCTTGTCGTCCCAAGTTTTAATCAAAACTATGTTTTGGATTGCTGATGTTAAATAAACTGTATATGATTTGATAATCTATTGTACGCTTTGTCAGTAATTCACAATGACGCCATTTTCATCAAACAAATTGAAACAAACTTTTTAAAAATAATTTTCCGTTCAAAAAGTTCTCATGTAAACATCCTGTAAGACAAGCGCTCTCTTGAAATGAACGTATCTTTCTTTCAATGCCATCGGAGCATTCCATTGTGCTGAAACAGTTCACAGCGAATGGAACAAGTGCATCATTCTTTCAAACGGGGATTAAATTATTTATACAATAATTACTGTAATGTTCAGACCACAAGTTAAGATAATAATTACGTTGGCTCTTCACATTTATCCTTGAGGACATAAAATCCTCGAGGGGCAAAATTTTAATAGTTTAATTACAATTGTGTGTGTGCAGGTAGGTGTGTACGTGTGTTTGAAGAGGATAACAAGCGTACGGGTGAATCGCTGTTATGTTGTCTTTATTATGCACGCAAAGCCAGTACTATAATGACTCACACGTCTGCTCTATGACATAAACGCATGACTAATGTGAAGTTTTGACTTCTTTTGGAAGTTGTGGCCTTTATCTTTGCTAATGCCACATATCGCTGCTTCAGAGTAGAAATATGAATACACAGTACCCTCAACTAATATTCCTAGCATATAAACTAATTCACTATTTTTTTTTAATCTTGTGGATTTGTCAAAATGGTAAACATTTGCAACATTGAAAACATACTTTTCGATGAAGTTCCCCCTTGATATAGAAACAAACGATAGTAATGTAGTGTTGAGTTATTGCTTTAATTGGTTATCAATTCACAGCATTAAATGCTCATTGGCATCTTGCTCTCCATCTCAGAAAATTTTAAGCACCCTTTGGCCAAAGCCACTGCAGTATTTCCTCTTACAGATCATTAATGGCGTTGTTATGGCACTTAAAAATAACAACCCAAAGTCTTTACCATGATGACCGCTTGGCTTGAGAAATGTTGTTTGCTGCCTTCCTGCAGTCTGGTCTGCAGTCACTATTTGGTTGCCATGGTGACCAGTTATAATATTATTATTCAAAAGAAGTCAGCTTGTTCACCTCCTGCGTTTTTTATTTTATTTTTATTTACCGTTTTCATGATAACAGAGATGGCTGGAAACTACACACATATACACACAAAGAATATCCCTTTAAAACTGTACTTATTCCTAAAAACTCTCTGTGGAAATTTTTCCCGAGGCTCTGTTTTATGAAAGCTGGAAAAGAAGTCCCCTAACGTCTCCTTTTTCATTGCTTTTGTGTGTTTCCCAGCCTGAGAAGCACAACAAAAACCATGAAGATCCAACATGTTAACTTGTTTATTTAGTCTGCTGTCAGACAGAAGAGAAACTCCAAATATTTGAGGGAGGGAGAGAGGGAGGAGAAAGTGTTTTGATTCCAGCACATTTTGAAGGCAAACAAGAAGCCACTTCTTTTATTGCAGTGGAACAAGAGGCAGGTCTTGTACAGTGAAAAAAAAAACGGTGTTGGTTTTACAGATAAGTGATCTGCGTCCTGCTGCCAAACCTAAACAAATTCCATTTCAGACGACTCACCTTTCGTGGCTCGTCTTTATCTCCTCATCTATCTTGACTGCAAACCTTTGACGTTTGGTGAAAGGCTGCTTAAGATGAATGCAATTGGAATTCATTCAGGCTCTCGTTCGACATAAATCAAAATGCGTGCGTGAAAATGTTGTGTCCAGATATCTTGGAACATTTGGAGGGCCTGTGGTAACTTATCAAAAGTGAGTTGTACACACAGTGAAAAGTAGACTAACAATATTAAATCATGTGAAGCCTGGGTACACACTACAAACTATTATGTCATTATAAACAAATGTTGGCAGTCCGCCGCACTTACATGCGTTGCAAAGTTTTTTTTTCTCAACCGTCTTGCTCAAGGAACATTCCACATGCTAAGAAATCACTCACTTTGTTTACATTTTGTCTGAGACTGTTTGGGAAAGTAAGATTTGACATGGCATCCGAGTGAAATATCTGGACGGAGGAAATTAGCAATACAGTAAGTGATTCTTTTAAGAAGAGCATTGGTCTAATTTAATATGGTAAATCAAGAAAAATGCATTTCATTTTTTTAAGTAAATTGTGGTAGAGAGAAAAACTTTCTTCATCTAATAACTGGATCATTAAAATTTGAATTAGTTTTAAATTGCTTTTTAAATTGGACTATGAATGTACAGACTAAAGGGTGGCATCTGTCCGAAGTGTCAGAGGCGTTTATTTATTATTATGGATGATTCACCGAGTGATGAATTTGAGTGGATTAATGTGGCCACGGTGTTTTTAGAAATGAAGTGGCAAATAACTCATTTACACTCCAAATCAATAGGGGGCAGGATTTTTGCAAGTCTCCACTACAAGAGTAAAGGAAAAACATGTGTAGCATTCATTGACATATATAATTTTGCCTCCAAAACAAATTAAACCAAAAACATGAATAAAGTTCTAGTATTCTACGAAATGAGGTTTTTTTTTACCCAGACTTGCAAATTTGAAAAACAGGAATTTGATCCTGTGATTAGCTTTTGCGGCTCGCTATAAATGTATTTTACACTGTTCCTCCTTTTTTGCAAACCCAAGGTAATATTACCCTCTCGTTGCAGGTTTCTGACAACCAGAGAGTGGATCCATTGGGATCATGGATGGACTTTGTCAAACGACCCGTTGGCAACTTCCCGGCAAAATGCCGCAAACGGAAAAGACCTCTGGTAAAGGCAGAAGATGGCAAAAAATATTGATTATGCGAATAAACTACTGATCAATACCATAACACTGATTTGGGAGATGAAAAAAAGACTTCCGAAAGTTGTCTTCTTCTTGTAATAAAGAGCCACCTGTCAAGAAGTAATACGTCTTCCATTGTGCTTTTCTCTTGTTCTTCTTATCACTAGCCCACAAGCAACATGATGTGACTTTAATGACCTGGTTGTTTGCTAACATTTGGTCTTTGTTCTTCACTAGCCAGGCCCACCTGGTCCTCCAGGTCCTCCTGGCCCACAAGGACCACCCGGCTCACCTGGAGCTGAGGTGACCCAGGAAGTTCTCCTCCAAGAGTTCAAAGAAATGATAAAAGGTTGTCCAACTGATATTTTGCATCTAAGCCGTTGGGGTATGAAAGTATTAACTCGACCTTTGCGATGATGTCTTTCTAACAGAGGCTACGGAGAGACGGGCCGTTGCTGTGGATCGACAACCCACTTCCAGCCACCTTCCCGCAGCTCTCCTCACGCTGCAGGAGGGCATGACCTCCTACCGGCGGATCGACGAAGCTTTCCATTGCAAACTCAAGGGGCCCATGGTGGTTGACAAGAAGACTTTGGTGGAGCTCCAGAATTTTCAAACAGTATGTTGCAAATGTTCACATTTACACTCTGCTCAGTTATAGCCACGCTAACATCTTGTGGGCTTCTTCCCAGTTCTGATATTCTGGGTTCACATCTCAGTTTAGGCCCATCTGTGTTCTTTCCATGCTTAAGTTGAAACTCAGAATGCATGGAATAGCTGAGAACTTTCAATCAGGGATTCTCAGGTGTTGGCTTGGAGACTCAAAAGTGGTACCTAAGTTCAACATTTCAAGATCAGCGGTAACGTAAAAGTGTTATAAGAAGGCACTTTCCGTTAGAGCAAATCCATTCGTTTAAATACAATAAGATAAATTGTGTATTTAGTGTGAGGTTTGGATGGGCCGCCTTTTTCTTTTGATTCCCTTAAGATTTGCCCTTTTTCTTCTCTTATTCTTCAAACTTTTTTTTGCTTCTCAGCAACTCTTGGGGTGGGGTTTGTGTTTGGTAGACATTGTTTAGTTTGTGTGAGGCATCCTCCCCTCAGTGGTAACTGGCACTGGTTAAGCCAGAAGTTCCACCCAAAGACCAACCAGTCAAAAATATCAGTTCAATTCCACACATCACTCTCTGGACAGCACACAAAAGGCACTCTGTGTGTGACTTGGAATAAAGTTTGGAGAGGACAGAAATAGACACTGTAAGAAACAGTTTGCTGTAGTGGAAGACGCCTGTTGACGAGGCTAGCATAGCAGAACCTTTATAGGCAGGCTGGGGGCTAGCCGTGTGGAGTTGGGACATGCTCGGATAATCGGAAAACACAAGGTCGCAAATTTCGTCCGTTTGTGGAAGATACTGTATCATAAATTGCCTGTGTGAAGAACTGTCACATGAATTACTCGTCTGTCCCCGTGCATGAGCAAGGGTAACATGGGCTTTGAAAGTCACGCTTGTCAAACGAAACGAACTTTAGGTGTAAAACTTGCCCAAGTACCTGTGAGGGTGTCCTTATTCTTAAAATCTCTGTTATGTTATTTCAAAGCAATGTTTATTACTAAAATGCTGACTCTGGTCTTACTGTTTTCAGCCGCCAGCCAAGGGAGCCTTCTTGAGAGGTTCAGGAATGGACCAGACTACTGGTAGATTCACCGCCCCCATCGCAGGAATCTACCAGTTCTCTGCTAATGTCCACATTGGTAAATCAAAATGCACGGATCACTTTAGATCTAGTTAGTAGAGTTAGTTGCCATCCATGATGCTTCGTAACTACAATATTCAACCTCACTGCAAAATGCGTGTGTTATATATTCTGTAATAATTGCTGATATGTTTAAGGTTGAATTTTTAGGACACTCAAATAACTCCAACTTCAAGATGCCAAAACACAAATGACTTATTAAGTGCTACAATGTCTCGATGTTACAGCAAATGTCAACTTTTTTTTCCAGATCACAGTGAGGTGAAGAGAAGCAAGACGCAGCTGAAGGCCAGAGACAATATCCGTGTATTAATCTGCATCGAGTCACTTTGCCATAGATACACGTAAGTAGGCCACTCGGGGATCAGGAAGGATACTGTATCTCTACAATTGGGTGTTGTCAAAATATCTTTTTTTTGTCTTGCAGCTCATTGGAGATGATTGTCGGCTTGGAAAGTAACAGTCGGATCTTCACTGTGAGCGTGCAGGGCCTCCTGGAGCTCCAGGTGAGTAGTAGCCTGTGGTCTCTTTTAAACAGACCTCTTCTTAAATGAATACAAAATGTGTTGCCTTCTTTCAGGCCGGCCAGTACACCTCCATCTTTGTGGACAATGCCGCCGGGGCCTCGGTTACAATACAGAATGGCTCCGACTTCATGGGCGTGCTCCTCGGCGTGTAGCGTCACGTAGCAGCAATCTGCTAACGCTCTCCTCAAACGAACCGCTCACGAGCGCCACTGCATCAGAGTACCGTGACGTCGCAAGCAAGTCCAAGCTGACTTTTGACCCGACGCCATGTGGGTGGAAGGGGCGGAGCTTAAGTGTTTTCTATTTCACTGCCACCCTTCTTGGACAAACTCGTGTTGCTTCACCAGTAAAATGACCTGAACGTGCATCATGTCATTGTCTTGTAAGGTTTTTAAAACCCCACATAGAACATACAACAAACGTCAAGTATGAGTCATACTGAGTCTTAAATTCATTTCTCAACGATGTAGTCCCATAATTTGTTCATATTGATTGATGATGAAATGGCGACAACATGGCATCAAATTGTGTATTAAGGGTGTGGTTGTCATGGTAAATCTTATGTCCCAGTAATGTTGATTTGATGGTATGCTGTATATTCTCGACTGTTCTATTATATTCCTGCCATATATTTGTAATTTATCATAACTGCGTACAATTGTTTAGGTTTGTACTTTATAATATTTATGTTTGACAAACTGTATCATCCTTGTGCTATTTGACTGTTTGATTCCTGCAACAATAAATTGATATCTTTTTACTCTATTGTACAACATGTGACTACACCGCTATGTTTGAATTGGACTAAACTGGCCTTGGTGATACTTCCCTGCATGGCAAGACAGAGATATTTGATTTCACTGTTATATTGCATTCAATTCGATTCTTTAGGTCTTCCTCGTGTTGGAGGAAAGTTTGGCATATTGTTGGGCTGGCAGCATCAAGTCCAGGGCGCCTCAGTCAAATGAAAAAAAAAAAAAAAGAACCCATCCACTGAAACTCCAAATCTTCTTTTCCCATTGCTTCCTTCCAAATATACAAAAGTGAAGGTTAATATGAGTGTTTTATCGTCTTTAAAAATTTGTAGCCTTCCTGGCATCAATGCAGTAAAAAGTGCATGCAAGCAGTCCGCCAAGCGCACACTTTTTGGACCTCAGCGCCAACCGCAGGAACATTGCACCAACTCAGGCGAGACCCACTTTGCATGTTTTTACTCCTCTTCAGTTTCATGTCGTTTCAAAGTGCACTAAAAATAAAGAAGAGGGTGGAGACTGTCCGCCAACATGTCCAACTGACAGACAAGCCCCATCAGACGCCAGGGAACAACATACACACACACACGCACACACACACACACACACACACACACACACACACACACACACACACACACACACACACACACACACACACACATACACACGCAAACTGTTTTAATTGTCTTAATGCTGTGTGTGTTTTTTTTTTCAAATTGTGTTTAATGACAGCTATGCGTGCATGCCATAACGCATTTGACTGCCCCGCAGTGGAACACGGAGCCTGCCAAAAAAAAAAAAAAAAGTCCTTGCGAAAGTGCTCTGACAGGAATTTCCCATCGCGCCATTATCAGCATCAGACAGACTGAGTGATGGCAATTACATGTGTCCAAATGCTGAGAGACACTCTTGCTTGTGTTTCCCTCCAGAGTCAAGTCTCTCTGCATGAATGGGCCCCATTGTCAATCTGTGAAGTGTGTGTGTTTGTGAATGTGTGTGTGTGTGTGTGTGTGTGTGTGTGTGTATGTGAATGCGTGTGTGTGTGTGTGTGTGTGTGGGTGTGTGTGGGTGTGTGTGAGAGAGACTTAACAAAGCTTTGATTAGCACATTCCTCTACTTCGATGACCTGCCGGCTGACGGCGTCGAGCGTACGTCTTGCACCTCGGGAAGAATCCACGCCAGAACTAAATTAAGGGATTGTCATGGAGACAACATGCATGCAAAATTGTTTATTACAGAAATTATCAACATATTAGGGTGACAACAGTACTAATCATTAAATGTTCCAGGATTGTTTTCCACCCATGTCACAGAAGATTGCTTAAGACAGTGGTTCCCAACCTTTTTTGCGCCACGGACCGGTTACGTGTCAGAAATATTTTCGGAGACCGGCCTTTATATGAATAAATAATAGATTTATACAAATAAATAATACATTTATAATAAATATATAAATATGATCAAATAAAATGATACGACTGGCATACAAACAAGCATAAACGACATTTTTTTTAATTTTTTTATTTATTTAATGTAATTTATGTTTTATTTATGTAATTGGGAGAGAATCTAAATAAATTCTGACTCGTTTTTGCTGGCTTTGCGGGCTCGACTGGGGAAACTTGTCACGTGACCGGGACGAGCGTCTTGACCTGAATTAATTAATTACTAACTAACCCCAACCCTAACCCTAGGCCCAACCCTAACCCTAGCCCAGTGTTTCCCAACCAGTGTGCCGTGAGAGATGTTCAGCTGTGCCGTGGGAAATTGTCTAACATTAAATACCGAGAGCATTGTAAACAGGATCGCCAAACCACAGGTCAGTTTGCGCAAGGCCTGGTCAGCCACTTGCTAATCGTGCATGCGTGGCAAATCGGAGAATCTTGAGATTTCATGTTGTGGCATCGGCACATACTCAGTTTATGTGTGTGTTGCTGTTAGTGTTGGCTCGTGAGTGAACGATTCGTTCAAAAGAACGATTCTTTTTTCAGTGAACGAGAGTGAACGAATCACGTTCTTTTTTTCAGTTCATATGACTTCAACCAGTAGGTGCCGGTAATGCGCATTGAAGCTGGTGCCACCTCGCCGTAAATCAAAACGAAGAAGAAAATGACGTAACTTGCATTTCCCGTTCACCAACTGAACGGATCTGTGAGTGAACGAGTCAGTGAGTGAGTGATTTGCATTTCCAGTTCATCGCGAGAACGGATCAGTGAGGGAACGAATCCTGACTTTCCCGTTCGTGAACGAGTCAATGGGTGAACTGCCTTCCCGTGCATCAACGGATCAGTCAGTGAACGTGTTGCGTCCCCTGGCGTGAAGTATGTAAGCCAGAATGTAGATTTACGATTTGCCAAGGAAAGAAAGAACCACTCACTGAAACACCACATGCACGTTTTCTCCAAGCTAACGGCTAACTTTATTGCATGAAGGGATGCGCCGTTATGCAACAACGGGGAGATTATGCTTCTCTTTGGGTAATCTTGATTTTATAACAATTGTAGTAGTTTTTAAATAACGTGTATGCATATATACGCCGAAATATTGTTATCCAATATATCTACTGCAATTTCACATTAGATTGCTGGTTTGAAATTTATTTTTAATATTATTATTATTTTCAAATAAACATTTATGTTAAAACTTGTCTGGTGTTTTATTCCTTGTTTTTTTATTCGCCAATTAAAACATAAAAATCAGACATTTGGTTAAACATATGACAATATGGGTAGGTACTAGGGGTGTAAATCGCGGGTTTTGTAACGATACGATATCATATCGATACAAAGAATCACGATACGATATTTGCCGATATCATAAAGCCTGCTGTGATTCATTCACGATACATCACGATATAGAGCTCTACGATCGATATAGAACAATATCCTGATTTATAACAATTCATACGCAAAATCAACAAGGTACTGCAAACTCTTTATTTAGGAAATTACAAAGTGCTTCCAAACGAATGACTTGAAGCCCAAAGGGGAGCGAATTTCCTCGTCTTCTTGGACAGACACTAGCCAGAGCACCAGCCCAGGAGCCGCGTAGTTGTCGGCTCCCCTTTCACGTGCCTGCTCTGCTCACAACACAACACGCCGCGCACTGCTCCCGGAAAGAGGAAGCAAGCAACAATGAACTGGATTTCAAAATAAAGTCGCGGCTAATGTCCGAGGTCAAAAACGGGCGATATAGATCGATGTTTACGTTTAGCATCGATGCCAACAAATCGTAGAGCATTATATCGATTAATCGATGTGTATCGATGAATCGTTACACCCCTAGTTTCAAACTACTTTTAGGGTTTCTAAGAATAGGGTTTCTAACTAGGCTTTCAAAACTAGGGTTAGGGTTTCCGACCAGGGTTTCCAAGGAGTTTTGCCATTGCTAATTAGGGTTTCAAACTAGGGTTAGGGTTTCCGACTAGGGTTTTAAACCAAGGTTAGGGTTACAAACTAGGTTTTAAAGCTAGGCTTAAGGTTTCCAACGAGGCTTTCAAACTACTTTTAGGGTTTCTAAGATTGGGGTTTCTAACTAGGCTTTCAAAACTAGGGTTAGGGTTTTCGACTAGGGTTTCCAAAGTTAGGGTTAGGATTAGGGTTGGGGTTAGGGTTTCTAACTAGGCTTTCAAAACTAGGGTTAGGGTTAGGGTTAGGGTTAGGGTTAGGGTTAGGGTTAGCGTTAGGGTTAGGGTTAGGGTTAGGGTTACTAACTAGGCTTTCAAAACTAGAGTTAGGGTTAGGGTTAGGGTTTCTAACTAGGCTTTCCAAACTAGGGTTAGGGTTTCCGACTAGGGTTTCCAAGGAGTTTTGCCATCGCTAATTAGGGTTTCAAACTAGGCTCAGGGTTTCCGACTAGGGTTTTAAACCAAGGTTAGGGTTTCAAACTATGTTTTAAAGCTAGGGTTAGGGTTTCCAACGAGGGTTTCAAACTACTTTTAGGGTTTCTAAGATTAGGATTTCTAACTAGGCTTTCAAAACGAGGGTTAGGGTTTCCGACCAGGGTTTCCAAGGAGTTTTGCCATTGCTATTTAGGGTTTCAAACTAGGGTTAGGGTTTCCGACTAGGGTTTTAAACCAAGGTTAGGGTTTCAAACTAGGTTTTAAAGCTAGGGTTAGGGTTTCCAACGAGGGTTTCAAACTACTTTTATGGTTTCTAAGATCAGGGTTTCTAACTAGGCTTTCAAAACTAGGGTTAGGGTTTCCGACCAGGGTTTCCAAGGAGTTTTGCCATCGCTAATTAAAGTTTCAAACAAGGGGTAGGGTTTCCGACTAGGGTTTTAAACCAAGCTTAGGGTTACAAACTAGGTTTTAAAGCTGTTAGGGTTTCCAACGAGGGTTTCAAACTACTTTTAGGGTTTCTAAGATTAGGGTTTCTAACTAGGCTTTCAAAACTAGGGTTAGGGTTTCCGTCCAGGGTTTCCAAGGAGTTTTGCCATTGCTAATTAGGGTTTCAAGCTAGGGTTAGGGTTTCCGACTAGGGTTTTAAATCAAGGTTAGGGTTACAAACTAGGGGTGTAAATCGCGGGTTTTGTAACGATACGATATCATATCGATACAAAGAACCACGATACGATATTCACCGATATCTTAAAGCCTGCTGTGATTCATTCACGATACATCACGATATAGTGCGCTACGATCGATATAGAACAATATCCTGATTTATAACAATTCATCCGCAAAATCAACAAGGTACTGCAAACTCTTTATTTAGGAAATTACAAGAGTATTGTAGTATACAAAGTGCTTATTTTAACACTGAACTTTATCAAATTCCTATATTTTTTCTCATATAAGTAAAGAAAAATGAATATTCTTTCTTTTTTTGTAATACCATTAACTTTAAAGTGCATTAATGAACTATTTATTTACAATAATTTTAATTGTCCGTTGAGCCATCTTTTCTTTGAATCCAAAGTGCTTCCAAACGAATGACTTGAAGCCCAAAGGGGAGCGAATTTCCTCGTCTTCTTGGACACTAGCCATAGCACCAGCCCAGGAGCCGCGTAGTTGTCGGCTCCCCTTTCACGTGCCTGCTCTGCTCACAACACAGCACGCCGCGTACTGCTCCCGGAAAGAGGAAGCAAGCAACAATGAACTGGATTTCAAAATAAAGTCGCGTCTAATGTCCGAGGTCAAACACGGCGATATAAATCGATGTTTACGTTTAGCATCGATGCCAATAAATCGTAGAGCATTATATCGATTAATCGATGTGTATCGATGAATCGTTACACCCCTAGTAGGTACACCTCATGGACACTTCAATAGGTACACTACACGAGGTAAAAAAAAAAAAAAGAATAAATAAAGGGTTAATTGCACAATAAAAGTACATTCTCAAACCTGGGATCGAACCAAGTTCTTACCGAGCAAGAACCCGTGTCATTATCCAGTCGGCTATTTCGACCTGGGAGCCCACGGTCGTCTGCACTGTTTTGTACTAGCGATGTGCATTCCAGTTCTCGAACTGGATCTTAAGAATCGGTTCACTCAAAATATTTGTTCAAAAGAATCGTTCACCGAATCGTTCACTACACTTTCTTATTTATATATTCTTTTTTCTTTTGTTTACCTCGTGTAGTGTACCTATTGTAGTGTCCATGAGGTCAAAGGTCACAGGTGTCAAGCTCTAGTCCTCAGGGCCGCGTTCCAATATGTTTTTCAAGTGACCCTCGTTAAGCGCACCTGCGTGAAAAGTTTTTGGTCACTTTCACGTTCCGCAGGAGCTAAAACTTTTCACGCAGGTGCACTTAACGAGGGAATCACACGGACACTCCATTAGGTACACCGCCATTTTCAAGTGTACCTAATAACAGGCCACTTTATTAGGGAAATATCATGGTCAAAGGTCACAGGTGTCAAGCTCTAGTCCTCGGGGCCGCATTCCAACATGTTTTCCAAGATTCCCTCGTTAAGTGCACCTGCGTGAAAAGTTTTTGGTCATTTTCACGTTCTGCAGGAGCTAAAACCTTTCACGCAGGTGCACTTAACGAGGGAATCACACGGACACTCCATTAGGTACACCGCCATTTTCAAGTGTACCTAATAACAGGCCACTTTATTAGGGAAATATCATGGTCAAAGGTCACAAGTGTCAAGCTTTAGTCCTCGGGGCCGCATTCCAACATGTTTTCCAAGGAATGGAGGTCCTACAGTTCACGTTCTGTAGGAGCTAAAACTTGCCCTCACCCTAAGCTTTAGGGAGCTGCATGGTTATATGGGGCAGCACACGAGAAGCGGTGTTGCAGATTTTTTCTATGAAAAAATGTTGGAGGTCCCAATGGGATTTGAACCTAGGCCACAGGGGTGAAAGTCCAGAGCATTAACCACTACACTATGGATCACATGCTCATTGTGAATGGAAAGTATGTATATATGGTTTTATGGAGCAGCTCACAAGTATAGACCAGTGGTCCCCAACCTTTTTTGCGCCACGGACCGGTTACGTGTCAGAAATATTTTCGCGGACCAGCCTTTATATGAATAAATAATACATGTATATAAATGAATAATACATTTATAATAAATATATAAATACGATGAAATAAAATGATACGACTATTTCTTTCTTTTAGTAGTTTTTTTTTTTTTTTTTTTCCTTGCCTTGGGAGCTTAAGATCAGGGTTGATTTTTTATATTATGTATTTTATGTGCCCTCTCTGCGTCTATTGCAGCCTGGTGATCCTGAAAGGGGGATTCTCCCATCTGTGGTCCCTTCTCAAGGTTTCTCATTTTTCCCCTGGTAGAGGTTTTTTGAGTTTTTCCTTGCCCTCTTGGGAGCTTAAGATCAGGGGATGCTTTGAGAATAATTGTCAATTTGTTTTGTATATGTGAAGCCCTTTGAGACTGCTTGTGATTTAGGGCAAATTAAATAAACTTTCTTTCTTTCTTTCTTTCTTTCTTTCCTTCTTTCTTTCTTTCTTTCTTTCTTTCTTTCTTTCTTTCTTTCTTTCTTTCTTTCTTTCTTTCTTTCTTTCTTTCTTTCTTTCTTTCTTTCTTTCTACCTGCTTTGTAATTTACAGATACGACCATGAGACAAATATTAGTTTACATTTGAGCTTCTGGTTCACCCTCAGGAGAAAGGTAACTACTTTCTCTACAATAAAGTGTGCTCGGTTTTTCCCGTTCTTGATTCCAGTAGAATCCAAATAAAGCAAGATGATCAATCCATATCACTGTGGATTATTACTCACTGTTTCACTTTACTCCAAACACAAACCACAAGAACACACTTTGGATGAGAGACCATAGTAGGAGACCGACTGTGAAGAGGATGAGAGCTCCTGAGAGCGAGCCAGGCACTGGGCTCGGACTCTACGCATTCTGTCTTCCTTCTGTGCTTGTCAGCACTTCCAAACATGGCGACCTGCAGAGAGGATCAGACACTCAGACTGCGCGCAAAGGATGCCAGGCTCCTGTATATTATGTCTTTAGCATGCCTTGGATTTTTTCGCCGCTGCTGTTGGTTACGCCAAACACAACCTTGGCGGTCCAAGTCCTGCTGATACAGACCTAGGACTAAACAAAGCAGTTGCTAGGAGACTGTTTTCTTCCTCCAGGTCGAGGAGATGGAGACAAAAAGAGAGAGCAACACGATTTACTCAGTGAAACCTCGGAAGTCCATTGTCCAGGGGGGGACTTCAATCTGTAGTGGATTGGTCAATTAAGCAATTCAAAATTTAAAGTAATTAAATATTAAGATTCAAGCAATTAAGTCTTGGTCACATTGATGTTTCTCTCGGTGTCCTGCCATGTTACTGTCTCTGAGTCTATTCCCGGTTTTGTTTGTTTTGGGAATCTGTATTTATTTATTTATTCATTCATTCCTTGTGCCTTGCTTGATTGTAGTCTTGTTTTTGAGTGGAATCCTGCTTTGTCTCACTGCTTCCCTGTTTTGGGATCCTCGACCACGCGCATCTCTAACAGAATGACACACTATCCTTCACAACGCTGCAATTACATTCTCTCTGACGGGGATCTGTCACTGGTATTGATTGTTTGTCCCGATGGTTGCATTCAGGAGCCCGCGGGGGGCCCGGACTGGAGCCACTGGTCAGATTGGTATCGTGTTAATGACTCCGCAGGCTCCAAGACACATAACAGCAAAATCATAAGAGGCCCTGGAATGTAGAGCTCGCTTAAATTGTTGCCATAATTAAAGACAATTGCACACTCGGAGCCATTTATTTTATCAGCTGTCGTATTTTTCTCATGGAAACAAGAACATCTGAAATCTAGAAATTGCGATTCCTTCCAAAAAGTACATGTCCAGCATATTTTAGCAATATCTCTGGATGTACTAAGTAAAAATGCCCACTAGTGCCTATGATCAGTTAAGAGAAGATGTTACTTCATTGTGAATGGTTAGATTAGAAGGTTAGATTAAATTAGAGGGTTAAGGAGGGTTAGGAACTCTAACCGAATTAGAAAATGCTAATACTACCAAGTGTGACATCACAATCACAATTTTTCACCAATTAGTATGATGCAGTGTAATATTGACATTCAGCCGTCAGTGTAATGTAGGAGAGACACATGTCGGTTCACACAGATTGGACAGTTGTGATATTGTTCCCATTATGTGGCTAAAAGGCTCCTGTCAAAAGTAGAATGTGGCAAGCAGAGGTAAAATGTTTTATTTAACATTAACATTCCACTTTTCAAAGTGCATCGTTAAAGGCGATGAATGTGTCTGGGATTGTTCACCTCCCAAGGAATTCTGTTGACACAAAATATTACATTGAATAATATTCTCAGGAGACTGAGTGCATCAGAAAAAAAAGATGTCTGAAACGATGTCTGACATCAAGTGTGGGACAGGTCAGTCCTCTCCATGATAACAACTTAAATTGCGCTATTAACAATAATAAGGGCAACTATCCCCAATTATCTTTTCTCCAAGTGAGCAACTAGAATTGGAACGGGGGCGGTAGCAAACTGGGGCTCCTCGAAATAAACACACACAATTGTGTTGAAAAGGTGGGTGTGACTTCTTTATATATATATATATATATATATATATATATATACACAATATTCACTATGCAGCTTTAAGATGTAATCTCCCCATGCACCACTAGATGGCAGACACTGACTAGTTCCACTTGCACCAGGCCACTCACTGTCTTATACGACATAAAAAGCAAAGCCATTGACCAGGAAGAAGATCCATCTTACTGAGTCTCAGTCCAAACTAAGCCTTAATGTTTGTAAAGGCAGAATGTTTAATTGTACTGGATCTCATTACATTGTGCTTGAAGTATCAGGAAGAGACTTCCATATCACAAATAAAAATCCCATCCCCAGTTTTAAAAGTGACTCTTCACCCACTTCCTCTTCTCTGATATCTAGACAGGTCATAAAAACAATTTTATTAAAGCAACTGAGACTGATTTGTGAACCAAATTTCCAGGCACAGGCTGTAAAAAAAAAAAAAAAAAAAAGACTCCCTGTCGGCCCGATATCCATCTTTGGGGATAACCTTTGACCCTGGAATCACATGACGTCGAGTGCTTGGAGACCCCGCTAGAGCCAGACAGTCTGTCTAGGAACGCCTTCGCTCTCTTACCCCGACACGTCCTTTTCGTTCTCCCTTTCCTCCTCGGTTGGCCTCTCTCCTCATATCCCTGCTTTATCTTGGACAAGACGCTGCGCTTCATGAACAAACACATGTTATTAATAGCGCATTTGGATCACGGCTTTGGCCTGGAATCAAAGGCAATATACACACCCAGTATGCTTCAATAGAAGTACACAGCATTGTATTGCCTGACAAATCTGGATTGTAAAAATATGACGTGAACAACAGCAAACAATAGAAGAAAAAACTTGAAACAGTTCTCAGGTGTCGTTTGCTAAATGAAATTAGCCCGTTTGAGTGCCACCTTCCATACGCTGCTAGGAGAAGGACAAGTACATATGGTGTTACCATGACAACCATGGGTGGCACTGAACTGAACAGGCAAACAAGCATCTTCTCCTTGCAGAAGCAGAGCCTCGAGTTAAGAAGTGCCCGTAAAGACAATAAAAGTATTTTCACTTGAGCAACACAAGCACACATCGACATACAAAAAAAAAAAAATCCCCTGCCACCATTTTAGCACTTGTTAGACAACAGTAGCCAGCAAAACTCAATGCAGCTCTGCTTACCTTGTGGCTTTGGCATGATCGCACCTGCAGGGCTGTGGAAGTTTTTATTTTGCAATACTGCCCTGCGTGATAGTGTTTCCAACAGATATTATTATACCTTTTAGAAAATGTTTTGGGATAGACTATTTTAAAACAATTTTTTACCTTGCTCATATGTTTTAAAAATCAAATGTGGCCTTTGTGTAATGTCAGCAATGTTTGCACATGTCTATTTGTATGTTGACAATATTGGGATGTGGGTTAACTTAACCTGTGCTTTTGTGTGTGCATACCATGATCTCACCAAGCAATCATTAAGACATGACCAACGGCCATGTGCTCGATTGCAGCAAGCATGTCACATCACGCTTCCCTGCGTCACGCCGAGAGTCTTGCCCCCGCCCGCTCCCCTGGCACAAGGCACGTTTCTCAGCGTGACTCACTGCAGAGACATGCCTGCAGCGTGACGCCTGCCAAAGTATGAAGTGAACATAAATGTGTAAACGCAGGGGGCCCACCTGTGAGACACTTTCCAAAACGTGTCGCTCGCTGCCACGTATTTCCCATGTCGGGAGCCGCTGATGTTCCACTTGAGCTTGTCGTGCTGGCGTCATGCCTCAGCCCTGATTGGCACCTAAGACTGGCTCACAATGTAAACTCTGCATATTTCTTTAACAAAGTGATGACATGTTCAGCGGCTTGCTCCGTGTCTGGATGAGTGAAAGTATGAATGCATGCCATTCTCTGTAATTATCATGTGTCTCCAATAAAACCTCAAATAAATCAACCAAAGCTGCCATTGCATCACAATGGCCTTGCAATAAGATTTCAGGTACCTTTAAAACCACAATGATGAAGGGAGGGGGGGGGGGCACAATTTTTTGTGCCTAACCCTAAGCCTACTAGGAAGCCAGATAGGAACGCAAACTTCCCAACATGGCAACATTTTAAATCTTGATTAAAAAAATATTGATACTCTGTCTGTTTTAATTGGAAGAGTGTACTAAAGAGTATCGCAATATATTTGAATTTTACAAAGCATATGGAAAGAACAAAAAAGACGTTGCAATAACATAAATTGAACACAAAGAACTAAAAGGTTTGTCCAACATTCTGCTTTCATTCAATCGGCATTGTGCTGCTCCTGGTTTATCCCGCATTGGCCACCAGGGGGCAGTAAAATGTTATATTACTTACAACTACTGGATGTGTTCCTATCTACGATATAATAAACGTTCGCGCTCAATAGAGTCAAGTATATATTGATTTGTGAATGTGTTATTTTGATTTGTGAATCGATTCCAAAGCATTACGATCTGATATATTTGAGTAAGACTATTCAACACGTACATTTAATGAGGTTGATAAGCTTGAAAAATATACAAGTATTATATTGGAGCAGACTCCGTCATTTTTATCAAGACGCAAAGAAACCAAGGGAGGTGTTCAAATGTGACACGCAGGCTACATTGGACTGAGAAACAGTTTCAGTATTGCAGTCATTAGTAGGTTGACTCGGCATTTCTTGACTATCACCTGGACCGACAGGGGCCGAAAAGTCTATTCAGTCAAGCAGAAAGCCTGCAAGCAGCAGGGCTCTCGCCGGGTCAAGTGACCTGGCGCCTTGGGTGTATTAAAACCATTTAGGAGGGCCTAAAAGCTTTATGATCTTCATGTTCTCTGGGTCTGAATGCTCATGTGGGCTGGCACTGAGCTGCAGCTTTGATGACCTTCCACCGACAGGCTTGCATCTTTTTGAGGTCATGTTTTTTTTCCTACCTCTCCTTTGCGTGACATCACAATATATTTCTTTTCAGCTATCCCCACATAGGCAGTCTTTGCTCTATGAATAGATTAAAAATCGTCCCGTGGCAAAAGGGGACACACTCAATATATTTTTTTTTAAGCTACAAATGCATTTCATACAAAAACCTACTTAAAGTTTGACTAAACTACAGAAGTTCTGACTTTTGTATACGTTTGGGTCATGTAGCTGCTGTAGTAAGTCTAAACTAACCCCTTGTAGATAGACTTTTCCGTTGCTTAAAAACAACATGTAATAATCATGTTTAAAAAGTAAATGTCATACACAGATTTTTAGGTTTTCTTAAGTTTTATCATTTGCTTGACAAATCTTTACTAATTGTTATTTATCAGAGGACATACACACACGTTGACACTGGTATGATGCTTCCATCTGGTGGTTCAATTGTGAAACAATGTGCAAGGCATCATTCGAAAGCAATGGAGGCTGCGGCCCACCAGTGTGCTGAGAAATTATTAGAGCTGCCGCCCAAAATGATCCAATTTTGTGGAATATAGATAGCAAAATTGGGTGTTTATATACACACACGCACGCACACAACCATATGTTTGACCGGCCTTGAAATGGACTGGCCATTCGAGAATTGGGAATTCCCAATGGCCACCACACCGCTGCCCTTGGGCCTCCAGCTTTGCAGCATAAATAAATCTTTTGGTATGCTCTCGCATTCAGAGTTCTTTTCACTGACACTAAATGGCCAATGCTCTTACCTGTAAGAACAGTTTGACGATGGATTGTTTCAACAGTTTACAAAGCAAAGTCCATAACGTCATGGATGAGAGTGCTTGGTGTGGATGAACTTTACTAGCCATCACTGCGTCAACCTGATATAACACTTGGGATGAATTACACCAGAGACTAAGAGTAGCGACCTCACAAATGTGCTCCGGGAAAAATAATAACAATAATAATAATTCCCATAAACACACTTTTAAAAGTTGTGTACCTTCTTCCCAGAAGGGATGAAGTTGTTATTGCGGCAATTTAAACAATATACATTAAGAATGGGATGTTACTTCAGTTCATATCAGAGTCAAGGCAGGTGCAAGAATACTTTTGGCATTACAGCAGTGTGTGACCTTGAACGCTTGAAACAGAGGAAGATCCAAGTGTAGCTCTTGTTTTTACTCCCCTCTCACGTCCTCTCTCCGCCCCTATTTCTTGCTCACTATGTTGAGCCGTGTCAATGTCATTATCATTATCTGGGGCGTCATCTTTTTCAAGTCAAAGTCCTCAAAGGCGGTCATCATGCTTACTTTTCGAGCATAAATCAGGATTAGAATCAAATCAGGAGGTTTTACCAGCTATATCGTCTTCAGTCGGTTGCTCTTATTGCCAATGTCTTTCCCATTTTGGTTCAATAAGGTGTTCTGATGGGCAAAGGATAGAGGCAATAAAGAAGCGTGAAGCAGCAGAAGTAGGAGATTAAAGTTACTCAGATAGAATAATTTGGCCAAAATTGGTAGTTAAAAGAAAGCATGTAAACAAAGTCACACCAAAAATGTTCATTTAAAAACTATTTTTATATGTTATATTTGAGATGAAAGTTGGTCATCGAGAGGGAGGGACAACAGGGAAAAAAAACAAAAAACATTTTATTGCATTTTATGGACAGATTTGGTTGTGGGTTCAAAATAAATATTTAATAGACACTCTTAGATTTGTCTCAGGGAAAGTATAATTTGCACAACAAGTATATTTCTGCATTTTGTGCATGGATTATTTGCAGGCGATTTGTAATACAAGTATTTATTTTTCCTATATGCCCCTGGCGTCTTAGCGCTCTCTGCTGGCACACGAGCTTCACTATAAATTAAATTGTTAGTGGCAAGTTCTACAGAAGGTTCTTTTGTTGCTATGACAACACTCGCTCTGGCTGTGAGCCTTAAAAAATACTAATTGGGGTTAAGCCCCGCAGTAAAAAAAAAAAAAAAGATAGAGAGAACCATCATCGTAACTAACGATCCAGTGTGCAGTGACATCATTAGGGACTTAAATAAATTACTCTGAAATCAGATTTTTTTTTTTTAACTTTGCATACTGTTACAGTGTTAAAGGTGGACATAAGACATGTTCAAGTTAAGCCGACAAGAGCATCTAAATTTAGCATTTAAGTGTTTTAATGACAGAACTGCACTGATAAAGGTGTAGCTCCCTATTTTTCTTTTCTTTTTTTTGCATTTTAACATTGTGGGATGCGTTCTCTTGAAATGGAAAAAAAAGAAACACGATTTTTTTTTCTTGTTTCTTGACTGTTTTCATCAATTTATTATATATGGCAATGTTGTATGTTGAAACTCTGCTTATTGCCTTAGATTGGCCAAATTAATGTTATAATTAAACCCATTAGCGAAAGAATTTTAAGACTAAAGGAAGTAACTGCTCAAAACTAAAAGAGGATGTGATCAAATTCTTTAAGAAAATGAAGAAGGCCGAAGTTTGGTAAATTCTTAATTATTGCAAACAAAGAAGTTGCAAGTTGCTCTTTAATCCAATTTAGATGCCTCTCCCTTAAAAAAATAGTGCTTGATTACAAAGAATGCTAACTTCTATGTTGCGTATCACTTCCAAACGTAAATACAATAAAAGAAGTTTTAGACTATTTTACGTTCATAAAAAGATTAACAATGACTGCAAAGAGGTGAAAACGGTTGTGCACAGTGGCCCAGTTGACTTTGGGAGGTATAGCGAGCAGGCCTCCTCCATCAGGCTCCTCCCTGAGAGAAAACATTCCAGCAGAGAGAGAGAGTGCAAAAGGAAGTGGAAAGTCTCCGTCTTAAACACCTAGCGCTTACTCGGTGTACCTTTGAGAAAGTTCTGAACCCCGAAAAGTGACGCTCATCTCACAATAGCGATCCCAATGAAGCTCGTGCTCATCCTGCTATTTTCCACAACCTGGATGCTGTGTGGAGCTCAGTTCTACTACCAGGCCCTGATGGACTATCTGGACAACAGATTGTTGGCTATTGAGGTAATCGGATACATTTCCAGTGGCATATCCTTAGCTGCATGTGACATTATGTTTGCTCCCTTCCTCCGTTTATAAAGTTATTGCATCTTGTACACAATAAGGATAAACTAAAATGTCTCCATTGCATTCACGAAAGGTTGTCCAAATAGTCACGCAGCCAAGCAGAAACAAGTGAGAACAATAAACTTGCCAAGCTGGTAGCTGCCAATTTCAAAAAAGAAACAACACCAGCATACACGAGACATCAACAGCAACTTGCTCTCCTGGGTCTCATCCAAAAGCATCTTTTGAAGAGCCAAATATTGGCACTGAGGGAGCAGATGGGGTAATGACTAACAAGAGGATTGCTTTATTATGTTTGCTTTCCACGTGGAATCGTCCTCTCAAGTGAAATCATTCACTTGAATTAATGTGTTGTTTTTCTTCGTGGTTATGCCTTTCCGAGAGACAGATTTTTGTCATAACCAGTCGTCACAGAGGCTGCAAAAGCGTAATTGACAATCTTGAAACTGCTATCGGCATGAAATTTGAACGAGATAAATAAATAATACAGCTATATGAATCCTTCTCGCTCGGGCGTTAATCTGATCAGTGCAGGTCGGGCGAATTGTGTGAATGTTCAACCTGAAGATAAGTTTTATAAATAACAATTTTCCCAACTCCTGACTCCAAAATAAACAGCGTGGTGCACAGTAAGAACAGTACCTGGAGGAAAACTAGTACATCATAAATTCCAAATCCTTTGCATGACATCACAGTGGGGCATGTGTTTGTTTTCACGTTGTACTTGTTGAGTCCTTTATTGAGACAGTTATTGAGTGTTCTGATCTCTACTCACTTGCGGCGCTCCGAAAGATCTGCAGCTGTTTGATGCTCTTCTGAGGGAGTCCAGTCAGAAATCCGTTTTGATAATCTAGTCTACTGGAAATAAAAGCAGAAATAAGAAAAAAGCATGAATGCTGTGAGAAGTAAAAAGTGTCTGCATGTTTTTAGGATCGCATGCATTTGTGGCAAGACCAATCGCGTCAATACCACATGCAACTTCAGGATTTACACAAACAGTCCCAGAAGACTATGGACGCTCTGAAGAAGGCCCACAGTTCGCTCTCCACAGACGTGGAGGAAGCGGCGCTCCGACTGAACCGGGTGGAACGAGACGTGGATGTTGTGGGGAGCCGGACGTCCCCACGGGCTTGTGCCAAACGTGCCGACCGGGTGGTGGAGCAGGGAGTGTGGAGCCAAGAGGAGAGCCGAGAAGAGGATAACGACGTTTGGGAAGAGCTGCCCTCCAGAGTGACCGGTGAGACACGAACCTCGTGGACTCAAAATTGTTTCCAAAAGCATTTCGACTTGTTGAGGAATAAAACTGGTCGATGATAATCAGACATGGCTTTCTAGGGGAAAATATGATCTGGAAATTGCCCAAACAACATTTACGTTTATGACTCCCAATTCCAAGACTCAGTAGAGTCGTTTACAGAGCAAACACACGGAGCGAAAATGTTTTGATTTACTCAATCACATCAATATTAATTTCACTGGAACGTGAAGTGAAATGTTTTAATTGGCTCCGAATGATGATGTCTGATTGCAAATCTCCTTTGGCAGTATTTAGGCAAAATGAACAATTTCCTTAATGTCTCGCACAAATTCAGCGCAAGCAAGATGCCAGTCATAGAGTTTAGAATTAGACTTTGCGCTTTCTCCCAGAAGCCAACAGCACAGCAGAGCTCATTAGAGACGTTGTGCACATTGTGAGGTGACCCTGAGATGAACCTAATTTCCTTGGTTGGAGAGCTTGATGCTTCTTTGCCTCCAGGTCATGTCTGAGGAGCCTTTTATTCCATGCTGCTTTTAAGTTCCTCTCATCCGTTATGTGGCTCCCTCAAGGTTTTGCTCCATCTACTGTAGTTGTTGTCTCCATGAGGGGATTACAGCTCGGTTCACAAACTTTCAGAGATGTTTTTTTTTTGCTTTGAAAACCATTTGTGGCCTAACTGGGTTATGCATTATGGCAGTCTAAGGTTAAAATAATAAATAAATAAAATAAATAACATGAATGTACAAGCAGCCGCCAACTTTTTGCATTTTGTGTCTGCATAGACTGCGTAGAAATCATCTCTACCATCCGCTCGGGTAAGATCCTGAAGCGGCTGGGCGGGTCTAAAGGTGTGTGGCTCAGAGACCCCCGGTCCTCCAAAGTCTACGTGTTCAACGGGACAGCGGGAGACACCATCTACCAGTTTGAGTCCGTCAGGGAGTTTCTTCAGGGCTCTTCCTCTGTCGCCCTCAGTCAGCCGCTCAGGCTGCCGTCCAACTGGATGGGCGGCGGAGTCGCTGTTTACAACGGTTATTTGTATTACATCCAGGAAGGGGAAGACATAAATGTAGTCAGATATGACATCCTTGCTGGCGAGCTCACAGATGTCGCCATTTTCCCCGCGGAGAGCCAAGCTGCTGTCTACAGCCTCAACCCTGAGACGCGAGCAGATCTCGCAGTGGACGAGCAAGGCCTCTGGCTTCTTTATGCCGGCGGTGAAACCGAACTGAGCATCAGCCTCGCAAAAATGGATCCCGTCTCGCTGGACATCGAACAAATCTGGGACACCCGCTGCCCGAGAGAGAATTCAGAGGCGGCTTTCATTGTCTGTGGCGTCGTCTACGTTGTTTACAACACTCGGCAGGCCAGTCGCTCCCGGGTCCAGTGTGTCTTTGATGTCAATGACAAGGTGGTCAGTGAGGAGGCACCCCTCTTTTATTTCCCCCGACGATATGGAGCACATGCCAGTCTCAAGTACAACGCCGAGGAGAAACAGATCTACAGCTGGGACGACGGTTACCAAATCCTCTACAGACTGACAACCAAAAGGAAATTGCTGCTTTGACAGCATAGACAATTCTAATTTATCTTTGATTTTTTTTTTTAGTTTAGTGTTTCAAACATATCTCCCATTTTCAACTGTATCACAAGTATCAATACTGTAATGTACCACAACTTGGCAATGGTCTAATTAGATGTTGTAAAACGTCCCTGCTGTGCAAGTCAGTGTGGATCCGATGTCGATCGCGCTGGCTCGTTAGGCTGCCGACATTATTACGGCAAACGCAAACAACAGCCCACTTTGCATAAATTCTTTAATCAAAAGGCAGATTTTGTCACAGAACCAAAACACATCACACCCCATGGAAGGAAAACAATGAAGAGGGCTGACAGTGACAAGTGGGGATCAATATAATGCCAATGATTTCACCGGTAAATTTATAACAAACACCTATAATTACAGTAAGTGTTCATTTCATCAACAGAATATTTTCTCACTTGTCACTATTATACAAAATACCCGTTAAAAAAAAAAAAATCAATGTCATTAAAGGTGAGAAAAATCATTTTTGAGGAAGGTGGTAACACTAACACTAAAGTGCAGAGGGTTACAAACCATCAGATAAGTACAGGAAACACTCAAAACGGCAACAGTTCAGAACAACTCAGATTGGAACTAAAATTTCAAGGAAATGAAGGTCCGAATGATGTACGGAATGCAGTACCTGAACAAAATTAGTGAGATAAAATCCTAAACTCTGTCGGTCTATTTCATCCATCGATTTCAAAGACATACTGGTTATTGGCAAGTCATCAAGATTTGATACACGCTCTAAAAAAGTGGCATCAGTACATCCTTGTTATTCTTT
Source organism: Syngnathus acus (assembly GCF_901709675.1). Lineage (NCBI taxonomy): Eukaryota > Metazoa > Chordata > Actinopteri > Syngnathiformes > Syngnathidae > Syngnathus > Syngnathus acus. The sequence goes on along the minus strand of NC_051088.1, from coordinate 11,647,399 downwards.
TCTTTCCTGTTGTGTCATAAGAACTCATGCAAGGAGCAAGTCGGGTTAAAAAAAAAAATTAAAAAAAAGGGGAGAATACCGGATACATAGAGGCATGCAATTCTACCGGTCCATGGGGGAAAATTAAAACCTGACAAAAACTATGAAAGCTCCTGAAACTATATAAGAACTTCAAGATGTGGAGGGAGGACCAGGGCCAATTAAAGAGACTAAGGTCAAATTTAGACGTGTCAATGATATCATGAGAGGTGATGTCAAGCACAAACAGGAGCCAATGACACAAAAAACATACGTTACTGACACGAAAAAAAAAAAAGCAAATGACTAAAACAGATCCTGGCAGAAACATGTGTACATATCCTGAAGCCCCTTTAGAAAAACTGTGATATATGACACACTGATGCACTGTCCTCCATTGTGGGAGGATTTTCACTTCACCATTGAAAGTATTGTCTTTTTTTTTTTTTAAGGTTTTGTTTTTTGGGCTACATGGGGCAGAGGTTAAGCATAAATCAGTTGTGAAAGATCTGACTTGCTGCCACTGAATGTCTTGCCAGGTTGGATGTTCAACCAAGAGACTTCCAAGTTGCTTTCACAATTTTATAATTGGACAACAATCATGAACACGTTTTTTTGTCAACCCTGATATAGCATCAAGTTCGTGATTCATTTGTGAATAGTCCATTGTGGATAAAACTTTTGTCTCTCTTTTTTTTTTTTTTTTTATCAATTTGGGTACAGTAAAAGCAAGATTTATATTTAACTTCCATTTGGTCACCACTGGAATTTTGAGTGCCAATATTTTTTTTTAAGTAATTTCTATCAACGCTTTCTCAACAACCTAATGTTACCACCATCATGGTTACAAAACAAATGGTACAATATGGAATGATATTTCAAAATGTCTTTAAAACTAAAAATAACAAACTGAATTCATTAAAAAAAAGAGATGATTCATTGATAAGCAAGTTTTACTACTGCTGTGTTACTATTTTTATGCAAGTTAGCATTTCCATAACCATTGCTGGTATTTGTTATTGTCCAAGGGTGAGCCAAAATTATTTAAATAGTATGTTTTTGTTCAATATTATCCAAAATGCAAAGAGGGATTTAGACACGTTCTTTTTTTGACAAAGATATAATAACACTGCCTCCTGTTTGTTTTGGAGTAAGCATTGTAAAATCCTTTCTGCTTTTAAATCACAACCTTGATAAAATAATTGCGTATGACACATTTAATTTTCAAACGGGGACACTTTTCCCACTCACAGCGTCTGAAATGGGAGTTTCCTCTTGTTACAAAATATTTACTTTATCTACAAAATTAAAATCATAACAAAAAATGTTTCATCATTAAATTTCATGATAGTTTAAACAACAACAGACGTAACAAATTCAAAAAGGGGATTCAACTGAACAGCATCAGCATCTGAGTGACACGATCACGTTTTCCACAGGAGAACCAACGCAATGTTTCATAACGCAGTAAACATAGAGGCAGTGATTTTTTTTTTCTCTAATTGTCACCACTTGCTAGGCTACATCTAGCTTCACATCTTGTCTGGGTTGAAAGAAGGCAAACAATCACGACAAAAAAATGTCTGTACACAATTTTATGCTCAAAATTATACATACACTTCTCTACAACAAAAGGAGACTGAGGTGGCAACAAAAACATCAAGTTGTGCTACATTCACGGCATTTACACAAATAGTGGTCAGTGATGCTTATTTTTTTTAACTTGAGCTGGAAGGAGAATTTTTTACATTTGGAAAAAAATGCTGTCGCTTTATTTGTGTGGAAGCATTTTGGGTTGATATTTTACAATAGGGCGGTGGAATATTTATCAAGTGAAACTGGGCTTTAAAACGGAATAAATGGAAAGAACTAAATATTATGGAGAAGTGCAGCGAAACATCGAAACAGATTTGCCGGAAAAAATACTAAGTCATGTTGCCCCCAGATACAAGTCCGAGTCCAACGCAAATCAGAGTTGCCTCAACATTGTGTAACACGTAAATTGTGATGAATCGTCAAAATGTTTAAGTGCTTTTAAGGGCCCTATTTACTTGCCTCGTGCAAGCAGAGTGCAAAGTACCGTCTAACTATGCACATTTGTCAAAATCAAACTCAACAAATTTGCTTAACACCACCTACGCCGCAACTTAGACCTTCTTTTAGCTAGTCAAAATCTAGTCTTTTTTTTTTTTTTTTAATTTGGGCCCTCAGTGCTTTTTTGTTTTCTAATGTGTCAAGGGAGGCCTCTCTTTGAGGGAGGGCATCAACCACTATTTGAGTAAACGGCAAATATGAATTGCTTTTGTTATTTCCTTGTTTTCTAGCTCTAAAGAACAACTTTTTACACTTGTACTTTACTTATACTATACTTTTATTTTTTTTTCCTCATCATTCTGTTTTGACAGCTTGTTAGTGATTTCGCCCCGAGTGGAACCAAATGAGCATCACAGTGCATGACTATGCAACTGGAAACTCAATTTTGACACCTTAATGAAGCTCGATAATGTTTCGACGTAAATAAATGAAGCACCAGGACGTTTTGAAAAGCGGCGCACGTCTCCTCAGACATCTTGCTTCGCTTTGAGAAATATCCTCTGATCACCACCACTTTCTCTTAATTTGAGTCTGCACATATCCAACCATGAAGGAAGGGCATTGAGCAGTCAGAACATCCAAAAATACGGCCTAACCCGACGTGATCCCAGATCAGCTTTCTAGGAACCACGCTCGCGGAAGGTGGAGTTCGGTTGTCGACTGAAAGGAAGGGGGTGGGTGGCTGAGGGTGGGAGCGGTCGGGAGCCACAGCAGGGTTTCTCCTGAATAATCAGACAGACAGGAAGTGGACCAGCAGGAGGAACCTCTCACCACCCTCCATCTGGGTTGCAGGGGGTCGCAGGGGTCGCAGGTGGCGTTGCTCAGGGTGTCGCTGGGGGGCGGGGGGAAGGGCAGGAGCCCTGGCTGTCAAAGCTGGCAGCCCTTGCTTTCCACTGTGACACACACACACACACACACACACACACACACACACACACACACACACACACACACACACACACACACACACACACACACACACACACACACACACACACACACACACACACACACACACACACACACACACACACACACACACACACACACACACACACACACACACACACACACACACACACACACACACACACACACACACACACACACACACACACACACACACACACACACACACACACACACACACACACACACACACACACACACACACACACACACACACACACACACACACACACACAAAGAGTGAGTCTGACATTTTAGAAATAACAACAAAAGAGATAAAGATACAATGTGGTGCAAAACATCTCCAAAACATATCAAGTGATTCACCAAAATGCACCCTCGACTCACCTCTTTCTCGGATTTCTTAGACTCCAGTAGGGGGTGCCAGTGTGCGATGGGCTTGCGAGGATACGCCAACATTTCGTTCCAGTGGTCCCTTCCCAGTCCTTCTGCGTTGCACCCGACTCGCATCACGCCGATGACCTCGTTGTGACCGACCCTGTGGGGTACGAGCGTGTGCAAAGAGACTTTACGCAAAATGTCAACTCTGCCATTGTGTACGGCACTCCTTCTTTCGTTAACATACTGTAGCTAAAATAAGTTTAGTTTTCTTCATTTTGTTTATGAAATATCTCCCGTGAAGTGTTCTGGCAGTTACCCAACATTTTAACAGTTAGCTTAGCGTCTTCCTTTTTATCTACTAATGTTCTTTCATCTTCTTGGTATTTTTGTGTTTTGTTGTCAATCTGGATTCTCAGTGCAACCACAGTACGTCTCAGAGGTCAATCTTAGTAATACTCAGACATCATTAAGGGTGTAATAGTAAGAACATGCGCAGCGAAATCAGTGAATTCCAAATGGTTGCACGCAGCCCACTTTTCATACGCACAAGTCGTAATCCATGACAGAGATGTGCAGGCTGACGTGGTCCATGCTGTCGGGTGGGATGTCAAAGATGATGGCCTCGTTGTAGGTGGGATTCAAGGTGTTCTTTTTGATGCTAGTCTTCTTCTTCTTCAGACGCCGCCCGTCACATATTAGTGACACTTTGACGTAAGGGTCTAGATTAGAGAACGACGACAAAGCAAAGTCATGTGGGGACACTAACATTTATGACAAGCTGAGAGCGGGCCTGCTGTTGCTCTATTTTGTCCCAGTTGCCATTGATTTTGAATTATGCCTGCGTTTAAAGGCAGCTGAGCGGTCCCAGATCACAATAAAATGTCAACAACACCTGCTAATCGGCGAATCGCATGGAAAGGATAAGCCTGTAGCACAGTCGTAAATGTGTTTTTTTTTTTTTTTTAAAGATGTTATACTAAAAATAGTGTGTGTAGGCCACACCCCTTTTGTGGGCTTCCGTAAAAGTATTAAATGTAAGATTTTGTCAATTGAGCATAAAAAAAGCCTGATGTTCTGTCTTTGAGGAAATGAAAAAATGACTGTATATAAAACTTATAAGGCCATTAGTCAATTTAAGGTTCATGCCATAGCTATCTCTTAACAGCACTGGTAATGACCATAGTCATTTTGCCGTGTAAAATGTAATACATCAGCGTGGATGATGATGACATTTAAATGATATATAATCAATGTAATCCATAACTTTTCAAATGGACTGTTTCATAAAAAAATGTAAATGTGTTACATTTAAAATTAAAATGTCAAATCAGACGTATGTACAAACAACCATTTTCAAAGTAGATTTTGTGCTTGACAAATTATACAAATATAAAAAGCTCAATGCATTTTGAAATCCGCCCCTTCCAGATCAACATGTAAATCTCAGAGCTCAATCAAATTGCACCGGCCTGTATTAAAACACTCCGTGACACTGCATTCTCATTTTCATGAGAGGTGGTCTAATCAATATGGCAAGCTTTGTACGCATAATGTTCATCAATAATACAATAAAATACATGTGTGAACCTCCAGACCTACTCTCGAAAAAAAAAAAGCTTTACCCCTAACAGACATCTAGAAGTCTTCGCAAAAGAGTAAAAGCCAAACGACTATATGGGGAAATACAGTACATAATAAGTGAAACCCAAATTAAAATAATGGTAAAAGCAAAACACACTTGGAATTAAAATCATGGCTGATTTTGCACATCATTAAACATCACAAGAAAAAAATGTCCCAAAATAAATCCCAATTATGGTGGAACAGTGGCATTTAAAGCACAATAAATGTCACGTTTCACACGTGCTATCAGTTCTGCAGGGAAACACGGGATGGCAGCCACTTGAGAAAAAAAAAAAAGAAGCAACGACATCCTGACAGTGGCTTGATATTGCACGCCTTGCCAGTGAATAATTGCCGGAATAAACAGAGAGATGGCATGCCCGCAACTTGTGTGTTTATGATCTCAGACGAGCGTAAACACACATATGCATACACACACGCACCCACCTGAGTATCCAGTGATGTCCATGGCCTTGAGATTCCTGCACTTGATGACAGTCAGTGTGAGTCTTCCAGCAGTGGGCAGGTAACAGAGTGAGAACATGATCTCCCCAAGGTCAACGCTCTCCTGAGAATGGACACATGGCACATGATAATCAACCTACAGTATTCAAATAATTGCAAAATCTGGTAGATTAAGTAGATTCGTTGATTGAATGTCTTGAAGCAGTTGTGGGGGAAAATCAAGTGTGCTAAAAAAACATCATCAATTTTGCTGTCTACAGCCGCACTTAGACAATGTTCCCGTGGCCATGGTAGCCCCATTTGCCCGAAATGTAGTGCTTAGTTTTCTCACACTCTATCATGGCATCTATGACAGGCCATGAGCAGAAGAGGCTGCTGAGTCCCCGAGGTTCGTCTGCGTGCAGTTTACCGCGGAAGTCACAATGATTCTCCTGCTCCCTTATGTTTATTATGGTCTGTCGAGACTTTCTACACATAAAACGCCAGGCAGCTTTAGAGCACATTTCTGTGTTTGTGTGTTTCTTTCACTCTCCATCACAACATTAAACACGCCCAAAACATTTGGTGTTTTGGGTTGTACTTGTGCATATCAACACTGAACACTTGACACGCAACCACGTGAGCAGTTTTTAGAGATGAATCGCCATAACGAGAGTATTTAGTAAAGACAATTAACCGGCGAGATGCCCTTTTCTCTGCATAGGTGCCAACCAGCCAAAATTAGCCGCACGTCATCGCACACTCAGAGCTGAACCGCCGACATCCATGTCTTCCAGTGCTGTGGTGCGGAATTCACTTTGAAAGGTGTGAAAGTCAAGCGGTGATGCCAGAGCGCAGCAGTCAAGTGTTGGAAAAGCATAAAGTGACACCGATGGGCTGTGGAGGGACTTGTGCTATTTAAAGTGCCAATCTGACAACCGCAGGATTTTCGGCAATTACCTAAACTGCAAAAGCTGTGGTTCATTCTTAAGCTTTGTATACCGATAGAGCGTTAATGCGATATGAATGCGTGTGAGGTCAACAGTAAGACGGCACGGAAGGGTAGATGAATCCTAATTTAAAGGTTCGGGGTTAGCTCAGCCCTGTGGATTTACTTGCCTGTTGGCGCAATTACATATTAAATTGGATTAACTTCTCCATGGATGGTAATGTGAGGGTGAATGAATTGAGATGTGCCCCTGATCGGCTTGGGATAGGCTCCGGATCACTCGGGGAGCTAATGAGGACAAGCGTCATAGAAACGGAATGGATTAATACGGAAAGCCGCGGCAAATTTTGAGTTCCTCACAGTACTTCAAAGGAGCTCAGCGCAACAAGCAAGTCGGGGTTTTGGGAGTCTTCGTACGTGTTGCTTTAAAATGCTGTCTATGTGAACGTAAACTAAATCACATGAAGTATTGAAAAAAGCCTTACACTGGTGGCATATTCGATGTCTCTCCATATATTGGTTTCCCGGGAGAGGTCGGACGTCTCAAACAGGTTGTCCATCACCACCTCCCCGATCATGTCGTGTCGTGAAAACCTGTCAAAGTCGAAAACGCTCATGTGGAGCTTCCTGTTCGGCAAGTCGTCGTAAGGCACAGGAAACTGGAAGCTTTCAATAAAGGTGGGGTTGAGGGTTTTTCGATGGACCCGCGTCTGGAACTTCTTGCGGTCGGGCAGCAGGTAGATCTTGACGTACGGGTCGGACGTGCCGCATAAATCCTTGGCGGGAAGGTCGACCGCCCTGATGATGTTGACGAGCAGGGCCTCGTTGTCGTAATCATACTTGAGAGAGAAGTTAATCCTCCCGCAGTTTTTGCTGCTGCTGTTCTTGGAGGAATCCTCCGAGTCACATGTTTTCTGCTGGTAGAGCTCTGGCTGAATACGGCCAATGCTTGTGGATTTTTCCTCTTTGTCCAACATGTAGTCGTTCCCCAGGTCCAAGCTGCCGACCTGCATCTGCCGGGGAAGGTGTCTTTTGAAGGAATTGTGCCTGCGGAAGGACGAGAGACACAGGAAGTCATGGTGATGAACATTTGATAACTTTGTTTGCTAGCATTAGGCTAAGCAGACTCACATTTTTCTCAAACAGATTTCAATGTTTTTCATATGTCATTAAGTGGGAAGTGAAACAATGCCAGCATGCTGAAATCAGACAAGTGAACCACGACACCAGTGACCTTTACATCATTAGCAGCTTTTTTCTGTGGATCGCATGACAAGAACCCAGGAACATGCCGCCCACAGACCATGTGGTTTCGTAGATAAGGTGTAAATGGAGGATTCGAATGCCTTTATAGTCATTTCACTCTATCTGCTGCAAAACAACTGATAAAGTTCAACAATGAGATGCCTCACCTCATTGTTAGTAGCAGTGTTTTTCCAAAAGGAACATTCAGGGACAAGTAAGAGTTTTCTTCTTCTCATGTACACCGTTAATTAAAGCGTAAATGAAGTAAATTCACATTGATAAAGTCAAAGTTAAACAGATGCTTCTCACAGCTAATGAGTGATGACACAGGGACACTGATAGCATGCCTCTTGTAGCGCTGCATGCACGAGGCATTGCGGAATGCCTGATGAGTTTTGGAGCTGAAGCCCCCCGGGAGCTGACTCCTGCTTTAATTCAAGGACAAAACGATTGAAAGGATGCACGCTCAACATGCTGAAGACATGCAATCGTTCACAGCATTTTGTCCCCTCGGTGAAAGGCTCCCGATGAAGTCGTCGCATGCAATTAGCGTCACTGTAATGTCCTGCAAGAACATGCAAAAGCCTTTGAGGTTGCTGACTTGTTACATAACGCTTTACAAATAAATCCACTTTGTCTTAAAATCATCTCGGCTTATGAATTTAACTGCAGTACTATGCAACCTCAAATGTGAAATTATTATTCTTGCCGACAAAGCGATACATACTCTGACGCTCATTATTTTAATTTGGTTTTGAAACATAGAGAAAACTAATGTGAATTGCAGAACACGCTGATCATGGACGCACTTCCCGAGGCTATCCACGGACTTCTATACGAACGGCCTACCAATGCTGCTTAGTCGCCGTAATGAGAAGTAAAGCCTCGGCCGCACGTACGCACACACGTGTCATGACTAACCGGGTGGAGGAAGCGGGCTCAGTTGTTTGCCTCTGCATGCGCTGTGTGCGGCGCAGGAAGTGCTCCCTCATGGAGAGCTGGACATCAGTGGGGATGTCAGGAGATGTATGGCTTATCTTCACCGCAGCCTCCAGGAAGCCCATCGGGCCCACGGGGTCCTTCATTTTCTCTGTTGCCATGGTAACCGCTGGCTGCTGCAGCTGCTGGGTACCTGGGGGCGACGGCAACGGCAGCGGGCGAGACAGCTGCAGCGGGCGGTGCTCCGGGCTGGGGGACGGAGTGAGGAAGCTGGCTTTGCTCCGCCGAGGCGGACCGCACCGCTTCCAGGAGCCGAAGGCTAGCAGGCCCAGCAGAACCAAGCCGCAGAGCACAAACACACCGAGAAGGAGGCCAAAAGTAGCGTCTGGTGGCGAGCCGTGGGGTCCGGGAACACAATATGGGCGAGCAGATGGCAATGATGAGGGTGAGAGCGCATAAAGAGACACTGTATTAAGTCAATATTTTTGCACATAACATACACTGCCATTCACTTCCAGAAACTTCAAATTGCTGAAAAAGTTTTTGGGGCCCTCAATCGGGGAACAGTATTTGCTAACACACGTAGAAAGGGAAAATAAGTGTTTTGTTATTGTACATCGTGAATATTGCAATGACGCTTGATTTAAAGAATGTATAGTTTTCAATAAACCCAACAGAGCAGGAGTACCCAGAAAAAATATGCATTCAAATAATAATACTCTTGTGGCGTTGTTATTGAATGGCACTGCCATTGAAAGAAAAACAATGGTTGAGGCAGTGCCAATTGGCAGAGAGGAAACATGCAAATGAAATATCGTCTATTTGAATGCTAATCCAAGAAGGCTCCCGGGATGAGGGATGAGGTGTCAAAATGGCCGACACGTGAAGTAACCTGGTCATTGTGCCTCGGTCTAAATCACACACAAAAGACTTGGACACGGGCCGAGGACGCTGACAAGCGAGATGCGTGGAGCCTGAGGGAGAACAGGCAAACCATGCTGTTTCTTGATTCCATATAATCAAATTTCAGCATCTAATACCTGGAACATTCCCCATTCGCTCAAGCCTGAATTCACTTCCCCACATTTTGCAGCAGTGTTCTTTTCCACGCACTGCGTTGACTCTAATTTATCTACCATAGCTGAGTGCTGCTCTCAGAAGACTCCAGTCTCCATGTAATAGTGCACACATAGCAGGAAGCCGCTTTAGGGCACATTGAATTTGCTTTTTTCTGTCTTTTTTTTTTCCGAGAATGTTTATTGAGCTAAATCTTCCCCCTGCTGAAGACAAATAGAAGCAGCTGGAACCTGGAGGCAAGGATGAGTTCATTCCTGATTGTTTTTCCGTTTTATTCATAGAGGAAAGGAGATTGATTGCTTGTGGATTACAGCTACATAATGTACATTTAGTAGGTAGGCTGTTTAATCTATAAACCCACACGACTGACGAAATAAGTGGACAATCGGCATTGTGTATGCAAGACAAAAATTAAATACAGTCAGCATTTGAAAGTGATGCGAACAATCATGTCAGGTATTTAAATATGGCTGCCAGTCCTTTTAAAAACAGGCAGCAGTTTTCTGAGACAATACCTTGCCTACTCCACCCCCCCCCCCAGCTGCTCATCTCAAAGACCACCTATTAACAATAGGAAGGGAGTCCATGTCAAGGTCCATCTCATGTACGTAAAGCAATCTTTAGACATTTGAGTTGTGCACAAATAGAATTTTGCAGGATTCAGTATCCAGTGGCACGCCTGTGATCCTGCTTATTGTGGAACAGATGTCAAGCAAGAAGAACTCCGCCTTGGTGCAATGCCAGGTACAGTGCAGAAATGAGCCAACCTCTGAAACATGACTCAGACAGGATAGATTTGAAAGAATGTCATCTTTCTGGTGTGATATTAGTCAGTCTATACCAGGCTTTTGTGGTAGTTGAAAGGCTGTTCAGACATAAATCGGCCTACATCTGTTCAGCAATCGTAACACAGACGAGCAACTCCTATTTCAGTCCAGACTTAAGATGACCTGATTTTAGACTTTCACCTGTCAATAAGCATCCAGAAATAAATTGGACTTTGTTCGCTCGTACTCATGGAAGGCCAAGTCAGTTCAGGATCTAAGCTGGTGTATGGTTGTAGCTGCAGATAATGGAAGACGTTCTGTGTGGACAAGTTATATTTCATCTTCAAGTGTTCAAATATCTTGAATATTCCCTTAATGGTAGTTGTCTTGACTGCTGGACTTCTTTCTGATGTCATGAATCCAAATGCATCGAAGTTTGTTTTGCTTGACTTCTGATTTAGGTGACATTTCTTCTTTCAGTCCAAGTTGTTTGTGAACCTCAAGCAAAATATTACTTAAATGCCACAATATCGGATTACCTGCAGAATTATTTCCAGACCTCGCATCATGTTTAGAAATAACACAAAATAATCATTTGCAAAGGACATGAAAACACTACGATCATGAAGTTTTTGGCCTCGTGAAGGATGTTAGTGCCATATTTCAAAGGATTGTTCAGCTAGTAAACTTTTCTCGTCAGTCTCTGCACTCGCTGCCTCTGTTTGGTTCAGCGTGAAAAGGTTAATGAGGAAACGATTGTGCCACCACACCTCCACACACTCGTCAATCAGATGTGGAAGCCAAAGCAGCGTTTGCCATAATGGCTACAGAAATAGAAACACACAGGCTGAAAAGCAGCTAATAACTTTAGTGCTGCAAAGAAAGAACAGAGTGCTAATAATCCTGCAATAGTTAGACATGGACAGTAAGCCAAATAGGAAGTGAAGAAAAAAAAAAACACCGTTGGTCTTCCTCTTCAGACACACGACTAATGAAGCGAAGCATATTATTCCCGCCGGACACAATCTACCCTGACAGCGTGAGAATGAAGCAACCTGGAGCTTTTTTAGCTGCACTATTAATGATTACACCCACGCCTCTGCAGGAGTGGACCACCACCGGGCCGCACTTTATCATCGGGCTCTTTATGGCGGTTCCTTCATGCTGAGAAACACTTCTCGCAATCAATACTAGCGAAGCAAAATCAATCAGGCCGCAACGTTCCTTCAGGTGGCTGCTACCTCTGCACCAAACGGGAGTCAGGTGAGCTGCGATGTTATCAAAGACGTTTCGCATAAAGGTTGTAGACCGCCGCCGCCACATTGTTGAACATTTAAGTTGACATTTCTTTTTTTTTTTTGATCAGAAATTGAGCAAGACGGCAGATTGATACACATAAAGGCTTTTCTCCTCTAATCAAACTGTGTTTCTATGGCAACCAGGTCAAAACCTGCTCATCAACTTCTGTAAAATACGAAAAAAAAAAAAAATTACAACAACATTCTACTGGTAAGGCAACACAGGATCGACATATATGGTACCTAATTAAAACAGGTTTGTTTGTACTTTGTCTTAATTGTGAGATGTTATTGTCATGTTGAGGAAAAACTCAACAGGCTGACGGGATTGTCATACCATGACACAGCAAAATTCATTCCAAAATGGGATTTGTAGTTTGCAACGTTAATTTGTAAAAGCTGTTTCATCAACATGCATGGGAAGCTTGTCGTTCCCCGAGGGCGGTAATGATTCCCACTAATCTCGATGTGGGCACCTCAGCCGTTTTTGGAGTGCTTATTCCGTGGTGTCTTTTTCACAAAATCCCATAATCCCACCCCCCCACATCCCTAAATCCTAAAGCTCCGGTGCGTGAGAGGAGGTGTTAAGCGCCGGCGGATAAATCGGCTGTGTGAAACAGCAGTGGGGGAGGGCAAAAAATGATTTTGACACTCAGGCGACGAGGTAAACGTTGCTCATGTAGGAAGTTGTAGAATCTAGTGTATTGCGCTACTTCAAATATTTCAATTCAATTAGTGTTTCTTCCCAAAACGCTCGCAAACGTATGATTGAAAATGACTTTTGAGAAGTTTCATGAATCTGAAATATATAGAAATGTAACTTTTAGAAATGCAATCATCTTAGCACTAGGCACACACAGACACACACACACCCTGTTATCCCCTTCAAGGATAAATTTAATCATACTTATCACTTGAAAAGTAAAAAAAAAAAAATCTAATCCTTTCAGTCAAAGATCTGTGGTTTTTTTGGGGGGGGGATCATGTTCTCTTAACTTCAAAACCTGCTTCCTTGTGGATTTCCATAGCCCAATTGAACCACATGGGAAATAGAACAATTAACCTGCTTGTTGACCGCAAGCTGCAATCGCTATCGCACAGCTTGCAGCCTGCCTCTGCATGCACGGAGTAAATATTGAAATTATATTACAACATTTAAATGGGACGTGTCGAGCTTGTTCAGCGCTTCCACTGTTGAATGCGCAAACAGTGGGACGATTCAGCAAATCAACTGTAATTAACAGTGTTTGATATTGTGTTGGAATGACTGTCTGCATGCAGAACATTCCAGTTTACTTACAGTTGTACATCGTCTACATTGATGTAAATGACATTCCTATTAACTGTCCTTTTGTTCATTCTTTGACTTACTTCTGTTTTTTTTAGCTATTAAACCTGCTTAACTTCTTTTTCAGCTTGTATGTGCAATGGTCCGTGTTAAAATACTTTTCAATAAATTAAATGGAGAGGAAAAAAGGATTGGGCGTGCAGCAACATTACTTATCCTTTCAGGGACAATTCTGGTTGTGATTCCATTCATTCCCATTCTAGTATATATTCCTTATTCAGCTCTTGGTCATTGGGAGTTGTAGCCTATCCCAGCTGACTCCAGGCCAATGGCAGCGTACACCCAACACTAATCACTCGTCAATCACAGCACGTATGAAAAGTATAGAGAGGCAACTTTGTAAGCCAAACGTGCATCTGAATGACTTTAAAATTGTATTCATATAAGAATGCACAATTCAAATGTTCATTGAATCACTTCCCAGTCTCTCTCCCCCATCATGTCATATTCATTTACTAAAGTGTCAACAGATCTTGAAATGCAATAATAAAACACAATCGCCCACGTGAGGCTGCAAAGTATTCGATGGACCTTGTGTAGTATAAAGTGCAATTGCAATTTGGACTCTACCGAATTTATTGACAAGTCAGATGAACTATGACCCTCATATGAGGAGGAATTCTATTCTATTCTTGTGAAAAAAAAGTACAGTATTGTTCTACAGCGTAAGGACACATCATTATGTAATAATAATAATCATCATCTCAAACAATAAAAACTAGCAAAGGGCCACAGCAGGACAGGAATAAAAATGAGCTCGCCATTTGCTGAGGACATGCGGGCAGTTTTTCAGAATGACTCATTGTAGTTTGTTTAAGCTTTATGATATTAATGACCAACAACATTACGATCACCTCGGACCAATGGTGACAGAGCAGCACAGCACGATGCCATCCAATAATAATAAAGACTGACTTTATTGATGTGGTGTGTGCTTGCTCCGTGCAGGATGCTTTTGCATTTGCAGGATAAAAACCAACAGGCAGCCATCAGGCTGTTTGAGTCGTCCTAATTTTCATCAGCGGGGAATTTAAATGGATTTGCTTCATCCATTACAAACACAAGCTCGCTGATGCTCCGCAGGCTTGAAGTGTCGCAGTATTGTGACGGATTAATACAACTGCAAGTAAGCCTGTCAAGTGGATTGCGGGCATAGGAGAGATGCTGATTGAAGGAGGAGGCACTTTATCTACTTAACGTCTTGCATTAGCTGGTTTGGGGGGGGATATATTTCTTTTCTTTTTATGACAGGTGTCGTGGTTGCCTCACAATTTGTGGTCTGGGGTTGGAATCTCAGCCTTCCTGAGTGGCGTTTGTAGGCGCTTGCCTGGATTCTGAATGAGTCGTTTCTGTATTTTTCTTCTTTTCCTTGCTTATTTTGCGATAAAACAATAGGGGGGGTAGTTTTGAATCATTTTTAATGAATGAACTTGCCATCGGCAGCTCACACTGGTCTAATGTACATTGTTGGTGTAAAAAACAAACAAACAAACAAACAAACAGGAAGTGAGCCATGATGGCCATTTATGATCAATTTCCATCAATGAAACATTTGTCTTCTCCATCGATTCCACTTCAAGAAGTCAACAAAGTATTGCTCCCAACAGAAAAAAAAGCCACCGCATCAAATTTCTGCGAGCTCTAACCCGACCCTCGGCCCCCGAGGCTCTCTGCGATGGCGGGAAACAACAAGTCAGCATGAAGAAATGATGCATCCATCATTGTGACCCTGTTAGATTAAGCGTGGGCTGACATTTGGGCCGTGTGTACTCAGATGCTCGCAGCCTCAACATAACAGTTGTAAAAGAAAGATGACCAGCAGAGTTTCAGTCATTATTGTTGGCATTATTAACCTGCCACTAGCTAGCCTCGATTGCACTCCTTCCTCATCTTGATCCAACAGATATCGACCAATAATTGATCCTGCAGTCAAGGAAATAAGTGTAATAGAATTCCACAACTTGTGAGGATAAGCCGCTCAGATGATGGATGGAAGTTGAAAATTGAAAGAGATTGCAAGGGAATGGCGAGCGATGCGGTCGCTGAGTTGAAATGCCCGAGAAAGTTAAATGCACCGTAGCATATCAGACCGTGCACTGGATAGCGCACAAATAGTAGCAGATTTGCAGTTAGGGATGGATAATTACAGTATTATGTATTCATTTTGGTTGTGCTTAGCGACCCCGAACTGATTTTATGTGGCGCTCAATAATCTGCCGAAATGTTTTAGTACGTAGTAAATTCACGCAAGTATTGAGGCTTCATTGGTTTGGCCTACTTTTAGGCTGTTATACGTGAAGGTAGCCGATGAAAAGTGCTGAGGTAGGAGAAAATTAACGTAGCTTTCTGCTACACTATCCATTACAATCAACTATTTAACACTCATAAAGATGATGCCGCTTATGATCTGGTACATTTGGCAGGTTGGGCTTCAGGAGCTTTGCTGAAACCATGGCGTAATATTTACCTCCAGAAAGTACAAAATTGGCAAGATTTACAAACAGAACGAGAGCAAAGGGCACTGAAAAAGCTTCATAATGGCAACATTTATAACTAGCAAAAGATTCTTTTTTTAAACTAACTAACTAACTAACCACAGAGGGTCTCTTGTACAGTTACCGGATTTTACTGAGCTTTCACTCAAACCCTGTCACCAACTTCCTAAAAGCACTTTTTCTCTCTCTCGCATGAAAACTCCAACGCAGCAAAGTATCGACTTTGTGGCTTGACTGTTTGAGGAATACTAAATTTATAGTTTTCTGTACACAGGACGGAAACACAGAGATGGAAAAAGCCTCTGGCTGTTTTGATCCCTTTATAGATGCAATGTGCAGGTTGCAGTCAGAAGCAGCGGCCTGAGCCTTGGTTGAATAAAGGCTTTGAAGTGTCGGATTAAGCAACAAGTTCTAATGTTCTCGGTCGGCCATAGCGGAGCCCACAATTCACATCGGCCTTATTTCCATCTATTAAACATGAGCTTCCTGTAACAAGTGAGATCATTGTCAGTACAGCACCACCCCTCGTTTACAAGGCCAATATTATTTCCTCTTATGCTGTATTGATCGGGGGACCAAAGGGCTTTAAGAATTCACTCCAATTTTCTATCGGATTGAAACAAACTGTGCCTGGAGGAAATTGGGAGGGGGAGGAGGCAGTGGGGGCGGGCTTATCGCACCAATCCCGGCCTCCCGTTTTCCCATGTTTATCGCGGCCTCGGTGAGTGACATTTAAACAAAAAGTCATAAAAGGTGTCACACGGGAGGCGCTGCGCACAAAGAAAGCCCACGACCCCCGCGGCCATCCTCCTAGCACGCCATCATCAACACACGTGCACGGTCACATGCTCTTTACAAACGTAGAACTGTACACAGTTGCGCACGCAAAGCACAAACGCAGCAAGGGTCAACGGGGCCAAATATGAAAGGATGGATTTGTTCAAAGTCAAGTTTCCACTAAGCGAGCAATCCAGAGGAGTTCTCAATGTGGATTGGGAAGATAAATAAGAGCTAAAGGCAACAGGAAATAATTCTGTTGTGTCACATGACTTCCATATTCTACAATCTAAACCAGGGAGGTGAGCTTTCGGTGTGCACAGGCCTGGCATGCATATCGCAGTGTTGTTATAGGTCAGATTCTTATCATGCATTTTTACTGTATGTCACTGATTCTTGCACGTTAAAATATTTAAAGGTCGCTTTGGGATACTAGCTGTAAGTTGCCAAAAAGTAGCGAGATTGTCCAAAAGCGTTTACAAGCCTACCAAAAAAGAAGCAAATTGTAATTCTTGGTGGCTGCTGTTGCTTGTTGCTTGGGTGAGGAAAAGGGCGTGAATAAGCAGCAGGGATGTTAACAGGTTGCACGGTTTCCTTTCTCTTTTTTTTTTTTGCCTTCTGTCTTCACAGTTTGGCTCATTATCGAACAACAAGCGTCTCAAAGGTGCCAACTGCTCACAATTACACTTTTCCCTCCAGCTCGTACTGATCTCCTCCCCATTAGCCCCACGGCTGTGGCCCTTCATCAAAGTGTCAGGACAAGGAGCAAGAGCGGGGAGCAAGAGATGGGCTGAAAAAGTGGCAGAAAAGACACTCGCACAAAATTCAAAAGCCTGACTTGACCGTGTTTTGCGCTATGCAGCAGAGCAGGTGGCCTCACCTCGGGCTTTACTGTGTTTCATGACTGTTAAAAGCTGGAGGACAACAAAGAAAGAAAAAAAAAAAAAAAAGCAGAGGCGACCGAGATGGGAAGCCTCATCAAATATTAACACGGAGGTCCATCAACGATTTTGTAACGTGCAAAACAAGGAAGCTAGTTGCTTTGAATCCAAAAGTAAAATGCTAAGCAAACTACAACTCTTGCGCATCTCAGCAGCAGACTCACCATCACTCATCAACAAAGAAGACAAAAGAAAGACGCTCCGTGCCGTACTCACCCGTGAAAGTGACTTTTGCGTTCTGGATAACCTCACCCCCTCACTTCTCCGTCTGCTTCTCCTCACTTCCAGCCAACCAGTCACAGCACCTCTCTGCTAGCTCTATCTTTGGTCAATGCGCTCCCTCTCCTGAGCGCACACACTGAGAGCCTTGCATGCACCACCCAGGATGCTCCTTTTGGTTTCTATGGCAGCGGGATGCTGCGGTGTAAAAAGGGGCTGGGGTGTCTGTGTGTGTGTGTGTGTGTAGGGGGGGTAGGTCAGATCAGACTATTGAGACTGAGCATGCAGCATTGGGGCGAGAAGAGGGGGAAAAAAAAAAAAAAGCAAGTGACAATGCAGCAAAGCTGCATAAGTTTGAACCGCATGAATATCAATGGTGGGGGTCGGAGCTTCCTCATAAATATCAAAGCAGGTGGTAAAACACATGCAAAGACTTGTTTGAATAGAACCTGACTGGGAGGTGATCAAAAGGGGCCTTTTATTAATATCATTAAATTGTAAGAAAAAATAAATAAAATAAAAATCTTGCTTTGTTGTATAATGTAAACGATGATGCCTTATTATTATGATTATCTGCAGTCCTGGCGGCGGTCATGCGACATATTGCAGCACAATCATCGAGAAAGAGAGAGAGAGAGGATGGGAGGGGTGATTCCCCCCACCCTCCCCCACTCCTACCAGTCTTCCCTCTGTCTAGATTAGCATCACTTCCTCAGCAGCCTGTGGTGGATGAGACCACATGTGACCGCCGCCTCCCACTGCGGGAGCGACGACAAAATAAACACAACTTAATTGCTTTTGAACAGGAACATTTTGGGGGGAGCGTTCAACAAGGTGAGCCCCCAGACGGTGCGTATCAAAGATAAGAAGCAGCTTAGCTGTAAACCTCACATCAGCTGCATCCCATTTAGTTTATTCCTTGCTCATGGTTCAAAACAGATTCACTATAAGTATAAAGCAAAACATAATCAGTTGACACGGCTCTATAAAATTGCGTGAACATTATAGGGACAATGCCTCTTAGATTGGCAACCCACTTGGTGTATAAAGTTGTAATATAATGGATTGTTTTGGACCTTAGCTTTTGCACTGTACCCAAACTTTATTAGGCCTTGATTTATTAGAAGTCACCATGGGACTGGGTCTCATGCATCATTTCAGGTTTACATTGAAAGTGTGCACTGCTTTAGCATCACAACATGGCTTATCAACATGAGGTGTTTTTGTTAAGGGATAAAAACAATGCGGCAAACTCAAATATTGTGAATAGTTTCAGGAGTGTTGACTTATATTATATATTAATATTTTAAAACAATACTAAAATATATTAACATTTTAAAACAATACTAAATATATATATATAGGATTGGAAATTATCTGCATTATTACATTTTATAAATGTTCAGAATGAAATAAGTGAATTAAAAAGATAAAGCAGGTGTAATGGGCCATCCAAACACAGTACAGTAATGAAGACAAAAAATAAATAAGGCATGTTTTGAAATTGTCAACCAATGTCCCTGGAGTACGACGTTAACCTTGCCTGCAAACTGCTGATGTTTTAATTACATACATTTTAATTAAATATAATTACAAAGAATATAAATCAGATATGAATGGGATAGCAGACAAAGGACCATTACAGTGGATCCAAACAAGAAACATTTTGAGAAAACACTATTCAATAATGCAGAAGTAATCCGTCCAGACCAAACGTAATAATATTTAGTGCTCGATATAATATTATCTTATTTTTGTTTTTGTCAAAGCATAGTTGTTAACCTCTGTCATGGGCATAGGCACGCAGGTATTGCTTCTGTGTTAAAACCAAACTAGCCGGCCATTTAATCTGATCCGGGTGTTACAACGTGGTTGTAATGCATCCTCAATCTAATCTTATCACATAATGATATCGTCGGTGTAAACATGCCCAACAATAACCTTTAAAGCAATCAGTTGGCTGACAGCAGCTGGATGGGCATTGGCGGACGGAGGAGCAGCTCAAATGCTGACGAGTTCTCGATGAACACATCGAGTACGAGCTGCGACTGTCAAAACCCTCTGGTGAGTATCAGGTGGTATTATTAATATTTCAAAGTCAGACACGTTGCGTGAAAGAAGAACCAAAGGCCACATTTGGATCCGACATGGTCTCTTCGGGTTCAATTTACAAATGTTAATACTGCTACCTAAAGGTCGCCTCATAAGAAGTGTTATTTTTGTCACATTAACAAAAGATCACCGACTAGGACGTCAACTATCTGCAAAAAAATAACTTTCCTCCTGATAAATCTTTGACGAAAAAAAATTGGACTATACTTTTAGGACCCCACGCAAGCTAAATCCACGCAGGAGCAGGCTCGACTAAGTTTGGGTATTTTCACAGCTCTGTCCAAGAATGCAAAGCGTGGAATTTGTTGTGGGAGTAAACAAAGGCGACTTAATTCGCTGCCAATCAAAAAGATAGATGATATAAAGTTGAAGAATGAGATCACAGATCCTACTTAGCTCCTAAAATCCAATTGTATGCGTCAGGTCCAAGACAATATACAAATATTTCGCATAAAGTGTAAGTCAGCATGTTTTTTTTATACATTGCCCAAATACCTTTAGTCTGTTTGCATCTGTCTTGTTGCAAGGTCTGTGAGTTCTTCTCCAAGCTAGTGGAGTTAGTCTCCGGAGCCCCGTTTATCCTGCCGGATTTCGAGTTAGCTTATATATCATGCTTTCTACGCAGTGCCGACTGAATCATTTATCAAGTAGCCGCCAAGACTTCAAGCTATCGCTGGCGAAAAGATCCACGCAAGAGAGTGTGAGCTGCTGGAGGGTCTCATATTTTGATTTACTACAAAAACTGAGTAATAACAATCAAAACGAATGTGAAGAATGCTCAAATTCCATCCATTGTGCTATTCCAGTACAACGCAGTAATGCAAACACAAAAATGAATAGTAGACCTCCTACTGCTCTAAATGACTTGGTAAGATGCTGTAATGTTAGTCCGTGTTCCTAGAAGATAAAAAAAATATATGCCTGTGAATATTGTTATATTATCTGTGTTGCACCACCTTTTGTGTTCAAATACCCATTACTTCAAGGGTTTTAAAAACTGAGAACTATCAATGCTTACCGTTAGCATGTCTTACTTTGATATTAAGCTTCCAATGGGAGTGGCATTAAACAGCTTGAAGCTTTTGTTTTGATTAATTGCTTTCTATTTGCCGATAAACTTTTAATTAGAAAAAAATTAAGAAACAGATTGCCTTTTTGTGTAAGGTTTGGTAAAAATACACCTCCACAGTACAGGCACACCATGAGCAGGAAGTTGGGACAACAGCAGGGCATCACTTTCAGCAAAGTAACTCTGTTATTTATCTGCCGTGTTGACATTTTTCCCACTTGACTTTCTTTCAATAGAAAAAAAAAAAAAAATGAAGCCCATGAAATCCCTGGTGATCCTCCTCATCCAGACCGGATGCTTTTGTTCGGTGTGTGTCCGAGGGATGTGTACATCTGGTCGCTTTCGTCCGGAATCCATTCCAGTACTTTAGCTCTCACTTTATAAAAGGCATAGGAATCATCACCCCATTTCAGCTTGAGGCCTTTTTTGGAAACAGAGACAGATTGAAGTCTTTGCCACAGCAGGATGCAAGAGATAGACGTTCGTGAGATGAGGAGTAAAAGGAGTTCCCCGAGTAGCCAGAAATAATGAAGGTCAATGTGCGCTTCTGACGCCTGAAGAAATACCATCCCCTTCACAGCTTTCAGACCATTATTTACCCTTGCAGGTTTTAAATTGAAATTCCTCATTCGTGTTATGGATTCAACTTGTTTTAGGTGTGGCTTTGAAATGTTTCAGTCTGTTTAAATAGAAAGTGGGCATAACTAGCAAACACAAATTCAGTGGTCCACAATGTTTTCACTGATGTGGGCTGATGAGCAACTTCAATGATGTAAATATAGTTTTCCCCAAACAATTTGGACATCATGCAGAATAGGAAATGTCTGGAATATCCCGACCCATCTCCTAATGGTTAGCTGACATGATAAAAGCTGCACCGCTTCCAGCTTTGTCATCTCCCGTTAAGAGACCAAGCTACATCGTCTGCCTGATACTTTTGCTATTGTGAAGTTCAGTTGAAGCATGAAAGCATGTTTGTACGCCTTCTTCCCTTATTCCGCTCACATAAGTGATGGTGAAGGCAAGCAGAAGACAGTGACTTGCAATGATGTCGAAAATGGCCTCGGGGGCTGTCTCGTAAGCACTACCACGGCGATTAGAAATATAAGCAGAGCAGAGTCCCACCACAGTAAACCATCTTAGATAGAGCGTAAATGCAATCAAAGCCTTTTTTTTTACCCCCCTGGATGATTTGAGAACCACTCTCCAAGCTTTGTAGTGTTTCTGTTTGATGACAGACCCATTATATACGCTTTGTTACCATTTCGAGTTGTTAACATAATTCAGCTCAGTGTTCCGTCAACACAGCATAGCTTAACGACCAATGAAAACATGCTTTATCTCGCCATGTTTTTAACCATTTTTGCCATTGCTAGAAATGTCCATCAGAGATTGACCTCCTCCAGGCAAAGACCCACAATACGGTCACCATTACTATGATTAATTAAGCCAAGAGTAAGAAAAGTTGTACTCTAAAGGGGTGTTTGCGCTATTGTGGGAATGAGCACAGCCAACTTGCTCCTCAGCCAATAGAAACGACTCCTATCATTCCCTTTAAATTGGTCTACATGTTGGAAGTACAAAAAAGATTTCTACTCCTTGGACATTGTCAAGTGGGCACTTGGAGGTCACATTTTACTCCGGATTGTGTGTCGCGGAAGTCTGTCATTGTCACATTTTTTCAGGCTGACCCAGTCTGTCACTCCGTCATTGTTATTTTTAACATGCCTTGCTAAATTACATTTCATTATCGCTATTTTTAAACCGTCAGTAAAACACTTTTTTCAATTTTATTAGTTTCGAAACAGTTTGGACCATTTTACGTAAAATTATATAAATTCTCATAATATTACCGCTCTACCTTTTCTTCTCCAAACTGGGCAGGACAATCAAGTAATTGACTTGCCCTTTCAAGACATCTGGCTACTACTTTAGAGGATCTATTCTAGCTGTAAGAACAATTGGGAAGTAAAAGGAAATTGTAAAATATTCCAGGGCAGCGGGACAGGGGTGGATACTCGACCATAACTTCTTTTCATTGAGTTGAAAGCAATTGCCCTTGCATTTTACACATGCACATATCTGATTGCAAGATAGCGTGCCACAAAGTGCAATCTTACGTTTCGCTGGATTCTGTTTAAAAAGCAGAAAATGGCAGTTTATTGCTTTTTCTTCAGGATCTCAGTGTAAAAGAGGCTAATGATGACATCCCCACCGAATTGCATGCACACAGTTGTTTTTAGGATAATTATAACATGCATCATTATTAACTCATCAACGTTTATTATTAAAATTTATACGGTGATTCCATTGACACAATTGGCAGGTGTGTAGCCAAGTGAGGTACGGAGCCTACAAAGCAGAGATTTTTCATGTGCGGACGCACAGAAGGTTCCAAGCAGGCGGGAGCCGGCCACCATAATTAACCTCTCTGGATGGATAAATAACCCAAGATAATCCTTCAGCAAGAGTAACCTGAGCAACCATGGCTTTCTGTCTTGAAAGGATTAGCAGTGATTAGGCAGCAGGCAGGCTAGATCATTCTCCCCGGGGCTCTCAACAAGAGAAATAAAAAGTCTTCAATGAACCAAGAAGGCAAGATGCTGCTGGGACAGGTCATGAAACCTGGCAGCCACAATAGAGTGGCTGCACTGGTCATTGCAGGTGTTCAGCTATTCATGTTCAAGTTAATTGCCCGAGACGGCAACTAACGTTCCGTTCCAGGAAACGGGAACCCTGGACACTTAAACTTGTTCAACTGGCCAGTGGTGGCTTCTCGAGGGTCTGGTGCACTGCATCAAACTGAGACACAATTTTGGCAAGAAATATGCTGTAAAACTGTAATTATGGATCCATGTTTTTCGATTTTTATTTGATCATAAAAGCATATGACTGACATGTAATTGTGAGAAAAGGCTATCAAATGTTAAATAAAAAATGCATGATACATCTCCTTCATGATGCATAAATAAAACATCACAAAAGTGAATGACAAATGTGGAATGTGAACCATAGAAAAGGTTCATTCTCATTCTTATACAGCAGGGGTACTCAAATAAATATCCTAAAGGGCTTCAAATATTTTTTTAAATGGGTCAAAAGGTCTGTGTATTAAGCTCAGTTCAAACGACAAAATGCTTTTTTAATTGGAAACAATAAAAATGAACAAATCTGAAATAAAATGTCCTTTCCATTTTGACATGAATTCAAATGAATAGTTGTCTAAAAAAACATGATCCCTGTTATGAATTCAAAGCAAACATCAAGAGAGGCTTTTGAAAAAAACATCTGTATATTGCAGTTTCACACGTCACACTTTGTGCCAGTGTGTGTGCGTGTTTATGAGATAGGCGGTAATTAACGTCACCTAAAACACAACTAACGGCAATTGCACACAAGGCACTTCCACTATACTTGCGCGTGCTTACTCGCTTTGTCAGCCAAACAAAATTTACAGTCCAGTACACACACTAGCAAGTGAGTCAAAAAGCTATGCTTCCAGCTATTCATTATGATGTCACTGGCCATGCTCAAGCAGCGTGAACTCGTCCACTTGAATTATCCCTCCATCCATTTTCAACACGGCTTACAAATAGGCGGCTAGCGTGCCGGATGCTGCCCGGGGTCACCTACCGAGTACTCTTGTCATACAATATTTTGTATATTTGCAGGAGTTGGCATGATGTCATTGTCGAATCCAAACAATATTATATTCTCAGATGAGGTATTGAAGACCATTGCTGTCTTTTTGGAGATGTGTGGTGGAAATCAATAGCCTTGAGTGTACCCAGAATGAAATAGTTCTCTCTGGGGAGTCACACGGTAACATTCATCTTTCTAATGAATGGCACATCAAGACCTTCCTGCACTCTCAGGCCCCATCGAAGCAGCTTGCCTGAGGCGGAAATATATGTAAGTTTTGTTCAGAGAGAAAGTGGGCTCATGCTGGGGAACGCCGCTCTTTTTTTTTTTTTACACAAGAATACAAATCAGAATCTACTCAGGTATTCACAGGAGGAGATTTAATATAGACCTCCTAAAACCCTCTCATGGATCATGGCGCTAACCTGGAAAAGATGGGGAAGCGGTGACCCGAATCAGGTGAGCAGAGATAAAATGTGCAGGAGAGCTTTTTTTTTTTTTTCTTTCTTTTTTTTTTTCTGGGAATTCTGTAATGTTATTTGCTGCTGTGTTCGGAGAAGATCTAATTTGTCATTTCACACAGAACTATTTCACAGGTAATCAAGTGAATTGGACCCCGGAGGTGCGTTCAAGATTCTTTAGGAGAAGACTGAGAAGTGAAGCATTCGGTTTGATAGAATGCTTGATCAATCAAAATTTCCAAGCACCTTTTTGAGCTGTCATCATTTTTTATGGTCTTGAAAAAGAAAAGAAAAAGTTTCCTGGGTAAACACGTCAACTCCCTGCAATAAAAGGATGTGAAGGTTTAGTGTCTTTGGTTTAATCTATGGTCAGTGGTGGCAGGATAGGAGTGGATTTTGCGAAAACCCAGGGGCGGGTTCTCATTGGGTCACTTGAAGTGACCCACTCCGTTCTCTGAACTGGCCCACCCAACTTAAGAGTGGGGCCACGTTTCAACAGTGACAATATTCTTCCAGTCTTGGCCCAATTCCAAGACAGCTTTGTCTATCGATTTGGATGTCTTGCCGTTCCCTCAGCAAGCATGTCAAGATTGAGGTAGGAAAAGTAAAATCTAAGGTCGTTTGAATGATTTTGTGTAGCAATAAATCTGAGTGACAGAATGCACTTGAATTCTTCTATAAGCACTGCTTATAAGAGTCACAAAAAGTTAGACATTTGACTTCTGGCTAAAATTTCAGGATTGACCGAAAATGCACTATAATCTTTATTGATGAATAAAATCTGACCTTCTCTAAATTTTTAAAGCAAAATCCCCAACAGGTGTTAGAATTGCTAGTTGAATTAAAACTGCTATTTGAACGATCTGCTTCATCATTCATCAAACAGAGGCTCCTCCTGAAAACTGATTCAAAAAGCTTTCTTCAATTCAAAGCAGTTGTTTCATTCTTAATTTGCGTGCTTAAAAGCACATCAAAATGCTTAACATATCGTTTTGAGTGCAAATTGAATTCCAGAAAGATGACAGCCAAAACAAATTGCTCGCAGCGTTCTAAGGAAAACGAAGCAGCGTTATCCCGGTGGAGCCGTGAGAGATATCTTGTTGCCTGTTGATGCGAGTTGAGGGGCTTCATGTAGTGTTTACTTGCCATCTCATGGCTTCTAAAGGCAATTATAAACCCTTTGAGTGGGAGTGTTGATTACTTGTGGATTTTCGCTGCAGGGCAACACTGTACTTACTTGTTTCATTTTACACTTGATTGGCATCAGATTCCCAGAGACCCAACCAGCAATTAAAAACCAAATTCGTCATCATATTTCCTCTATAAAGTCAACGACTTTGGATAATGAATTATCTATTAATCTATGAAATGTGTGGATTCAATGTCAAATAAATATGATGCCGTTGACTTTGTGAACGTATGTAGAGACAAGTCAAGACGAATGGGAAAAATTAAATTAAACCACTGTGGAAAGGGTCATTAAAAAAACAAAACAAATTGTTAGACTGAATATAGTCCACATACGAGCGGTGGGAGCAAAAATTGTGAGAGAGTAAAGTCATGATGCTTTGAACAGTTCGATTAATCACTTAGCAACGCTTCTCTTATTTGTCTTCATTACAAAGTGGCAGGTCGAAAGTATTAGCGCCCATGTTCGGCCGCCGACATCGATGGCAGGTGATTCGTTATCACTCCGCCGGCACACGCCTCCGCCTGAACTGCCGCCGTGGCCGCCGCTGTTCGTAATTACACGCTCGACTGGGGATTTGCTTGTCAAAGACCCGAGCAATGATGTCGCAGGGGATGAGTTACCAGCTGTGAAACTTATTTACATATTGAGATTTCCATACGTGACCCCCACAGGTCACCGGCAATAACGTGTAAATTAGCGCGACACTCTACTGACGATCGTGGCAGATTTTATACGTGCTAACATTCTTGGCTACTATGACGGAGGAAGAGCAATTAGAAACATGAGTATAGAAGAACACCAGTGCCGAGAGAGCACATACCTCCGCCAAGGCTTTTGTCACCTTCGAAATTGATTCAACCATGAGGTGTCAAACTAAATGCTTTTTTTTTTGCGACCCACTAAAGCAAATTAAGTTTGTCAACTTTGTTTTTTGCCAAATGAATTTCTTCTTCTTTTTTTCCCTATTCCTTTTGGCAGTAAATCTATACCCCTTCCAAAAAAAGGAATCACTTAACAGATATTGCAAGCATTTTTTTTCCACAAATCTAAAAAAACACAATTTATCGTTGGTTGTCCTAATTTTTCATGACTCCTGATTGCATATTTAAAAAAAAAAAATACAGAGGTGTGATGCATTTAAGTCCATTAGTTTGCGATTCTTGACAAGAAGGGGCACTGGGTGAAGAGTTATTTGGCTGTTAAAACATTGCCTGAATAGTGAATGGATGTCTTGTTATGGCAATAAATTAGATATTGGGACAAATATTTCACACATGATTGATTCATTATTCTTATATTACAATTGGTTGGACTTTTTACTTCCAAACAGTTGGTACGTGGTGCACTGAATAGAGACTCTTAGCTGCTGTCATTGTTATTTACGAAGCAAAATTTGCCGGGGAACTAATTAAGATGAAGTCATTTTTATTTGCTTAGACAATCTATAACAAAATATTCATCTTGCATGGAAAGATAAATGAGATATGCAGATTAAATTGTGTGCGACCTCCGCTGAATAATGTATCAAGGCTCCCTGCATGGCTGAGTGTGCAAAATCTGCTAATTGTGATAATTCATACTTGTTGTCAAAAACAAATTAGCTCGTATTGTAGCCTCACCTATGATGTAATCTTAAAAGATTTAAGGTTAGAGTTGAAGTCAATCAATGTATGGCTGGACTAAGATTAGGTAGGCTGACATTAGTTTGGGCCTTTCAAAAGGGTATCTCTCTTTCAAATAATGTTTTTCATGTAGATCAACAAATTGACCCATTTGTTCAAAAAATAATCCACCTATACGTATCCTGGATACCAGAAATAACCATTCATACTCGCATTCACATCTATGAGCAATTTAGACTTTAATAAATGTAACATGCATGTTTTAATGATTTGGAGGGGAAAGATGAGAAAAGTGTAGTTGAGTAGAAGTATATTTTGGAAAAAAATAAATAAACTTTGGTACAAGTAACTTATTCAAATATAATTGCTCAAGTCAAAGTAAAAGAAAGAAATAATAATAAAAGCTCTGAAAAGTACTTGGAGTGAAAGTATTTTTTTATGGCACGTGAACAGATGTTTCCTCATCACATAATTAATTTTCTTCCCTCAAGTCATATAACTTAAAAACTTGAAACATTGCCACTAACTAAACACACCCTTAAAACAGGATTTCCAATATGCAAGTAGATTCACCTCATGTTGGCAGGTTTTTTGTTTCTTACAGATTTTTAGATAGGTAAACTGAAACTACAACCTCCTAAAAGGAGATCCAGTAAATACATTTAAAAAAATAATAATAATAAAGTAAGAAGAAAAAAACATTCCATGTGTCGTTAATTACAACCTTCTAAAAGGAGATCTAGTAAATTAAATAAATAAATAAAATAAAAAATGGCGGTGCATTCAGAAAACATCAACAAGTGCATTTGAAATGCAACAAGCATTGTGCTATTATATTCATGCTAGCTGCTCACTGCAAAGTGTATTTTGACATTTTGTGAGTAGGCAAATGTACATATGTCTATAATTTCCCATTTTCATAAAAGGAAATTAAATTAATATTGAATGAACATTTTCAGGGGAAACCAGTATATCTGGTTATCCAAATTAATTTCTAGACAAGATAAGAGCTAATATTGGGTGGATGCAGAGTACAATTTAGGGGTTAACATGGCGGTCGATTAGGCAAAAACAGCAGTGCGGCACTATGGCGGCGACATTAACGTTGCACTACTAAATGATTAAATAACAGTACAGACATTTTTAAAATACAATTACATTATACATGACGTACAATTTTTAACATGGGAAAAGAAATTCCACTACTGTACAAAACAAATAACCAACAAAGGTGAATTTGTGCTGAAGAGCCAGAAATGAAAATGCTTGAATGTTTTGCTTTCCTGTAATTCATTGAATAATTTAGTTGTATAATAAATAACTCTTAAAGCAAGATTGTATAAAATAAAAAAACTTTTAAGATTTTAAATACACACAGCCACGATTCTGACTAACAATATTTTTGTAAAAATATTGCTTTCATTCTAAAGTATAGAACCGCTGGGTGTTTGTCTTTAAAAGTGAAAGTGTACATAGCAATAGAATTGTTAGTTGCTGACATTTTGTGTGGAGGGCCTTTGAGGATGAGTTTTAAGATGATGAAGTGGACCAGGCAGCACCTTTCCACCAGACAATATGTAAGGTCACGCCATCCGTTTTCATCATCTTTTTAGGCGGTCAGAGGGCCAAATGTCACATGAAGGCAACAACTTTTGTTTTCCAAGCCTGTGCAGTCGCATTCATGGGAAGATATTGGCAATGTTGACAAACTTGAGCTTGTAAATCTACACCGATGCTTACTTTATTCGGCCCTCTGGTCCATTGTCATGAGCCCCTTATTCAATTTCCCCCACCCAACCCCACCCTTTCACTCTAGCTTTCGGTTTCCTCAGGGGACTATTAATGGCAGGACCAGTGAAAACTATTAGAAGCAGCCATAGATTTCAGGAAATGGGAATGGTTCAGTCCAAAGTGATGAAGCGCCATAGGCACTTCATGTTCTAGGGAACCAAGAAGTTGCAAATGCGTAAGTACTACTGAATGTTAACCAACAATGATGGCTAAATGGATTTTTCAGGTCAAACAAGACCTACTTAAAATCAAGGTCAGTTTATCCATACATTTTTTATACTCTGTATACCGTTCTGAGTCACCGCGAGCTTAAGCTGGGCACATACAGACTTGGGACGGAACCCCCACTGAGACTTACTCGCTGAGTGGAAACTGAATTCACACTGCCTCCATAGAAGGCAGGAGAGTAAAGTACCGTGCACTCTTCCGTTAAGTGTTCGATTACCTCCTTATGGAACCTGCTACACAGAGGACACCATCTGTCAAGTTGTTCTAGAATGAGTGAGAGCGCTGAGACTTGGTGTGATCCAGCGGCGCTGCGGTCTGTGCACCCATCACTTGCTGTGACTCTACTGTCTAATGAACAAATAAAGATTTGAGCAACACCCGTCTTCCTCCTAATTATCTCCAAGCTGTCAGCACCTCACACTTGACTTTCTTTCATCAAGGCGATTATGTTTTACACCATATCATCAAGCCAGTCTGACTGATGCGTGCTGAAAGCCTTGTGACTTCTCCTAGACAAATGAAGGAACCTTGGAATGTAATGATCAAGGTAAATCGGTTTAATATACAATACTGTGCAAAGATCTTGGGCCACTGTTACATTGTTTTATTAGAAAAGTTGTAATGATCATAAAAACTAGAATTCCATCAAGTAGAGTGTGGAGCTGGATGGATGATGGTTAATGGACGATGGGGAAGCAGATGGGGTGGAAGTGAAGGAGGCAATACAATTATGGGGGAAGGAGAGCGCCAATGGTATCATATCGACTCACCCCCAAGAAAATTGAAAATGCATCATTTTCCAGATTATCACGCTAAAGTATGTCATAAAATATCATTTGTAGTGGAAAGGTAATTGTTTTGCACTTCACACACAATTTTTCAACATTAATATGCTAGACTGCATGCTCTTTACGTTTTTTTCCTCAAATGAACTAAAACATGCCTTTCCTGACAAATTTGTTTTCATGTGGAGGCTACTATCTGAAGAACTAATACGTAAATAAAATGTCTAATACCGTGGAAATAAAAAATAGATCTTAGAATAGTCATCTAGTTACACATCCACCATGAGCATCACAACAACCAAAGAGATTTTGTTTTCGTGAACTGATCAAGTCATCTCCTCAATGTACTGTTCTGCTCTGGTGATGCACACCAGGACAGAAAAGTCATCTCACGCTCTGTTGTGTTTACTAGTCATTTGCTCTCAGCTGTGCACAATTCGAGCATGAGGAGTCCTCAGTCAATTAAAAGCAAGCATTGTTCTGAGAGTTTGCTTGGCCAGTCTCGTCATTTTTACCCTCGGTTTATTTAGCAAGGCGTCTGTGATTTTGGAAGCATGTTGCGGTCAAGTTGTACTACTGGCATAGGCACAGTCTCCATGGGGAGGAGATCATGCTCCACTTCATTGTGACACCGTACAAATTGGCACTCATGGTTCCCTCCCTCCCTCCCTCGTGTCGGCAGCATTCGCGCAGCCCCAGACCGTGTCACTCCCACGCTTGACTGTAGCCAAGGCGCACATGTCTTTGTTCTCCTCTCACACACTTGACATCATGTGGACCAAATAAGCTTATCTTGGTTTCATCAGACCACAAGACATGGTTCCAGTAATCCATGTCAGATGGTGTCATGTTTTAGAGAGGCTTCCTTCTGGGATGACAGCCTTGCAGAGCAATTTGAAGCAGTATGTAGCATATGGTAGGAGCACCAGCAGGCTGACCCTGCTACCCTTCGACCTCTGCAGCAAGACTGGCAGCAGTCATTTTCCATGGAGTATGATGTTGAGTATGTGCACTTAACTTCTTTGCGAGGTCGCGGCGAGGCATGCGACACACCTGCTCCACATTCACACCCGAGATCTTGTAAAAGTAACAAGTCACAATATACCTGGCTAATCGGGTCTAATTTGGACATTTCAACTTGGGAGTGTGTTCATATTTATCTTCAGTGGATTAACAATACTTGTTAAGTATCATAATAATCATGATGCCTTGTGAAAATGATGACAGTCAAAGTTGTTGGCAAGGTAAAAGCATTTTTTTTAAAAATGTGTCGAACACAGGAAATCTTGTGAGATAAATCAAATTACTATGTGGATAATGCTTAGCTAATATTACAATATATCATAATATAATATTACAGCAGTAAAATATATTACATGAATGTGACCGGTAGAGCTATTAAAATTAAATAATCGATTCAAATTCTCAAATGTCATCCTTTCACCGGTATTTATTCAATTATTTTTCAAGTCATTCATAAAGACAGAAAATAGTTCATCTTTCGTCTCTCATCAAAACAAGACTTTTGCAAACATCAGCTTTTATTTCAGAGAAAAAAAAGGCCTCAAAAATAAATGAATCAGTTTCAAAAACTTTGAGGACTACAGCCTGAATCGCATTGTGTTTTTGGATCACTGACCAATACAAACTAAAGGACAATAATTGGGTGGTAACCACTTAATGGGGAAATGATTTTGCATGCAAAATTTAATTTTACTTGATTATTCCTTTAATATCGACAAAATAATCTATTCTAAAAATATTCGATAGTGTCAGCCCGACTGAGGGGTGAACCCACTTTTGTGAGGTGCTGTAAGCGCAGTCAAGAGTGAAGATTTGTATTCATAGCTTGGCATGGCATAGTTATTCCTAGCGACTGATTCTATCCCGGAGAATTCATGTAGGAGATAACATAAAATTTGCACCTTCAGGACACCCCTGAATGTTAAAGTCGGTCATGCGAGGGACCCGAAGGTGCTCAAGGAGAGCGCAAGAGATGCACATTTGTCATGCTGTCCACACAAGCGCTTCTTTGGTATTCAAGCCAATGTTGGACTTTTACATTAAAGCACATTCATGTGGATAGAAATATGCCCTGTATTACCTCCTGGTCCCACAAGATCTGCCTGACTTGTCCGACTCTGACACGTGTCCAATTCTGAGCAATGAATCAATCGTTCATGTACTAGTACTCACTGACTCCTTGCCCTGATCACTTCTTGACTGTGCTATTATGACAGAGTTGTGTAAACATGGACTCGCAAGCCATGGACTCCATCCATCCAATCAATGTTGATCTTTCTGATTTCTTTGTCTTTATATGCATGTTTGTTTTGTTGTGTTATGAAGGTGTGATGCAGCCTGGTGCAGTACTAAATGACAGCTGATGCAAATATCCTCTTCCAATGAAGGCTACTAAAGCTCAAGGGGGGGGATAAATGTGATCAAAAATAGGGCCGCTCAATTCAAGTCCACACAGCTGATAATGAAAGTGGAATTTTTAATAAGGTGTTTGTATGGGTTGGTGTGTTCAGCACCCTTTTTGCCCACGAGCTCCACAGGCTTCATTTAAGGATTCAAAGACTTGAGCCACTGGCTTGTGTAAATACCAATATTGCAAATTTGCAGTTGATTAGGTTTTGCAAGCAGCAACAGCAGCAGGTGGGTGCGGTCAGGTCATGTGATAGCCCTCGTACGATCAGGGCGGGCGGAACTAATTGGTCAACAAATAACATATCTTGTTTCCTCTCAGTCTCGCTGGAAAAAGTTTCAGAATCACTAATTGGTCATTTCATTGTAGTCAATAAAAAAACTAATTAGCTGTGATACGTAAAGTGGTTGTCCATGGAAATGGAAGCCACGCACATGAATATTAAGTGTGAATGTGGACTGAGTGAGAACTTCACTTTCGAGACCCAATTATTTGTATCCAAACAATTAAAAAGTCAATTCCTCAGCCGTTTCAAGATGTTCAGTGAGGAATTCGGAGATTTTTTTGGTTTTGAAGACAATGACAAGATCAGACCACTTTGATACCCCATGATGACATCACTGCTAATATTGTGCTGAGAATCATTCAAACAGAACTGGACTCAACTGGACAAAACTGGAGTGGACGTGACAGTTCAACATGAATCTATGTCAAAAATGTGAACATAAAGCAAAGAAGCTGGATTTCAACGCTCAAGAGGGCCAGCTGAGCCAAATAAGGTTTGACATTCAAGTGGGCTTCATGCCCCGCAGTAATGAGACGAATCGGCAGCTCCCGAACACGTGACACACCGATGAAGATGTGCATGGGGCGACAATCAAGCTGACCCACAATTAAGTATGGTAACTGTAGTAATCTGTTGTGACATCAGCGCAGATAGTATCTCTGCCAAAAGCCCTCGACGAAGTTGAGTTGAAACAACACTTTTAATACTTCTCTTGGGCGGAAAGTGAAGTGCTCGTCATGTTATGTGACAGGATCAAACTTTGACAATAATAAACATTTTTATAACACGAATTGAACAAAATTGAATATGTATCATGAGGAACACAACTGACAGTTGTCATATCAATCAGGCTGCAAAAAATGTAAATCTATCTTCTCCTCACAGCCATCCCATGTGCACTTCAAGCTGCAGACATCCTGCATTATGCTTCACTCAACTGTTAACCATAAAGAGAAATGTCAAATAATATTATCACAATAAGATATTGCTTTTTTTTTTTATCCCACACGGGTAGATTCCATGCAAACAAGGCTCAAGATGTCATCACAGCATTGCATTTATTTCACATTGCAAAATTTATTATTGTTAATTATGTCTCGCATGCATCAATCATTCTCATGTCCGTGAAATTACATTTGTATTGTCAATTATATGCTCAAAACATGACCTAATATGCAAGAATGTCAACACTTGATTTGTTAAAACTGTAAAAATGAGCAAACCTAATGGTGAATTTTATTTTAAATTAATATTAAACTATTAGGAAAATGAAATTACGTCTTTGCGCGAAAACCGTCCGTGGCCTAAAAAACAATTGGGGACCACTGTACTGTGCTGAACCATAACAATGACATCTTCAATGAATCGATTTTGAATCAATTAGTATTGTTGCTTTATATAAACCCGACGTGATAGCAGTGGTAAGAAAAATTGGATTAAGTCGAATAGTCCCTACTGAAGCCCCGCTGGGGTGTTATGCAAACGCTTGACACAACCATTTGCTCCACTGTTTGTTTGCTGTTATTAATATTTACCATTATCAGAAGCAACCAAACAAATCTGGCAGGTTAAATTCCCTTCATAATTGCTCAAGATAATCTTTCAGAGACATCCAATAATCAAGCATATGATGACTTTGATCACTCAGGAGGGAAAGTGCTCTATATTTGATGTGATTGCCTGAATGGGTGTTTTGCACCATTGTGTTGCTATGCTATGATGTCACACGCACATTACACGGGCAGGATTTTAACTCCGTTCACAATAAACATTTTGGGGAAAACATGTACGAGGCAACATCAAATCCCACAGCAACCTCTATACCTCAACATCACCACAAGTATCTCATCTGGAAGATTCACGTGGCAGAAACTGTTTACATCAGCGACAGCAGCTTGATATAGTGGACGTCAGTGGCATGGTGACGTACGATACAACCCCCACGCTGAGAATGATGCGAGATGACAGCGTCGACAAGCGGGAACGGCGTCAAAAAGGCAAGTAAAGCATTTTGGATTGCACCTGCTGACAGCAACTAACTTTTTGATTTCACAACCTGACAACAAAGGCGACACCTGTTACACTTTTGGACATCAGACGGCCACCATCTTGAAAGGTTTACAACTACATTCTGGTTATTTAACCACATAAATTTGGTTGTATTTTAATCATTTGAAAATTGTGTCCCTTTATTTAGCCTGAATACACACGTGTCAAATATTAATGTTCATAAGAAACCTTGATTACTAATTTAATCATTTCCTTATGCTGTTGCGGCATTTGGCTCAGGAATTTAGAATAAAATGTGGCATGCACTGAATAATGAATACACAAATTATAGTGGAAAAGATGCATCAATGGCCCCGAGGTCTTCAATTTGATTTTGGAGGAAACAAGGTCTCTTTGGTTCATCATCAGTTGAGATCACAGCATACCTCCAGAGGCCAATTTTCAGCAAGGAATGAACTTTTGCCGTGTTTTGCTATGGGGAGACTTTTGTGGCCTTTCCAAAACAATGAGCAGACTAAACAAAGAGAAGAATGTCAGAAAAGCAACTAAGGAAGATACAAGTGGAAGTAAGTAAGGTGACTCTCAAAGCCCTTCAAAGGATGTTAAAGATGACATTCTAACTGGAGTTGTTTCACAGGTGATTGGTTATAGCGGCATGGAAACATTCAATGTCATACTGTATAGCACAGGTGTCAAACTCAAGGCCCGGGGGCCAGTTAGGGCCCGCCACATCATTTTATGTGGCCCGCGAAGACAAATTGTGCATCAAATTCATGTCATTACTAGAATTGCAAATTGTCTTCACTTTTAATATCTTTTTTTTTTATATTTGATCAGTTTTTACTCGTCTGATTTGAAAACGAATTATTTGTCAGTTTGTTTTGTAGCTTTTACTGTATATAATATGAGGTGCTCATACATGGATTTGGGTTGACAGTCATAATGGCCCTCCGAAAGAAGCTCTGACTACAATGCTGACCCCTGCTTTATAGTGTCTGTCCTCACTCTGGTCACAGGTGAGCTGCAGCCTATGCCAGCCGACTTTGATATCCACCGTTTGGAATGTTGGAGAAAGACAATTAATACAAGCATGAGCAACGCAATTCAAACCCATGCAAGTTCTTAGGAAGGTGAGGCTGACATGCAAACCGTGCCGCCCATCAACTGTTCCAAGAAACTGAATACAAACTTTATCAAACAATGGAATCAGCTGACTGTGTTTTAAATTATGATATTGCCTTCTTTAAAAAAAAAAAAAAAATCTGATGTCAAGCAGAACAAACTGAAGCCAAATTAAAGGGTTGTCACTTTTTGTACATGGCAGGTAGAGATAAGAGTGCAAAACAAGACAAGTGAAATTCAACAGCCAGAACGCACGCATCATCGGGATTGTGCTTACCTTGATCCGTGTGCTTGGCGCCGTGACTGGACAACAGGAAAAGGAAGTCCTGACACGTGTCCTGCTCCAACAGCGAGCTGTTGTGCAGGCAGAGGTCCACAATGAGGGTCACGGCTCTCTGACACACCATGTCATACTCCGCTCGCTCCGAACTCATGCTGCTCCCAGCTGCATCGTCAGCCGTGGAGTGCGCTCATTAGAGGGCACAGCAGCGTGCGCGCGCGCAAGCACTCACACCCTGGCGCGCGCGCGCTCGTGCACACACGCACACGTTGTAGCCGATTATGCAGAAGATGAATGCAACAAGTTGTGTGTGCTTGTCTATATGCTTGTTCATTTTCAAGAGGGCGTTGAAAGTTCTTACACTACTTCAGAGTTAAAAAAAATTACAGACTGAACTGCACTTCTATTTTCTTCAATCTGTTTTGATGACTTGGCTCTTTGAAAAAATATCACCATTAAAATGTTCCATACATTTTATTGTGGATCGTCAAATAAAAAGGAATCATTCTTGTAGCAGGTAAAACCAAACAATTCCCCGTGGATTCAAATTTATTCAAATTGGCTCCGTTATTAAAGGTTACGTCAAGTCAAAAAAAACATTATTTACAATAATACATTCTATGCACTCCCACTAGTCTAAACGCTGTATTCTGATTAAAATTGCATTTGTCAACATATGAATTAAGCAACAAAATCCATCTCAGGGGTTAGTCATTTTGCCACTTGCTGTCAACTAAAAATGACATCACAGTGCCCAAGAACTCAACATAGTACAGTGACAAAATATTTGACTTTGTCATGACCCGTCCATGCGCAAATTAATTCAAACATAAGCATACAATATTCGTGTATGTGTGTATTCTGTGTATGCACACCAAACCTCATTTGTTGACTTAATGAAACACATCGTCCCTGGTGACAACACAAAGAGTCCGCCGCCTCACACAAATACAAAAAAAAAACACAATATCAAGTGCCTTGAATACAAATGCAAAATCACCCCCACCTCACCCACCCACCTTCCCAACCCAGCTGTGTTTGTCGCCCTACTTTTATGATTTGGACGAGGTGACCTACTTGATACAAGCGTCTGAACGGAGTCTTAACGACCACTGGGCTTATTTTTCTCAAGTCGACGGTCATAATGCCTCCCTCAGGTCACAAAGTCTCATGGGGCATGTTTCTCCCGAGGTAAAGTACCTGTGATGAGGAGGTCCTACACACACATACACACACACCTCTTTTCGCGAAACCACTGAATGTTTACAACCAAGGATGATCGGGATGATTCCAGGCAATACATTCACAACAAAACAATATCTTGTCAGAAACAACAACACAGCAATTAACCTTGTGGCGTGGAAAGTAATGTGCCTTATTTTCAAATTTTGCTTTTTATGATTCATATTTTTGATGAGCTCTTGAATCAAATCTGCACGCATTGAAGCATTCGGATTGGAATTGAGATCTGCCCAGCCCATCATCTCTCCGATGCCAGCGCAAGTTAAAGGTGCTTAACCTGCCCATTAAAAAAGACAGTCAAGCGATTACGTTCTCTTTTGGGCAGTTTTTTTAGTTTTTTTTTTTTTATTGTGCCCTCCCTATACATGCACTATTTAGTTAGGCAGATAGCTAACAGTTCTCCAAATGAGATGCAAATTGTTCTTGCTCCAGGCGGTTTATTTGTCAATACTTATGTTCATTCAATGTACTTTCAACACAGCATTATTGCCAAGATCATTAACGTCTATCATCTTAATGTTAGCATACAGTGGCATTCAATGACAAATTAGACCGTTTCATTCGAGCACAGGAGCAACAAACAATTT
The DNA here is from genome assembly GCF_901709675.1 of Syngnathus acus. Lineage (NCBI taxonomy): Eukaryota > Metazoa > Chordata > Actinopteri > Syngnathiformes > Syngnathidae > Syngnathus > Syngnathus acus. The sequence goes on along the minus strand of NC_051088.1, from coordinate 11,608,994 downwards.
GGACATTTGAAATGAAGATGGATTTTCTGTTCCTTTGCACCACATAGACAAATAAAACATGCATGACATTGGAATTGGTGACTCCTGGTAGTGACACTGGAGATTAAGACATAGTTGGGACTATTAGGGAGAAGGGCAGCATTGCGGGCTAGTAAGTAGCGACGAATAGCTAGCGACTTGCAAATCCGGTTGTACTCTGCCTCCCACCAAAAGTCAGCTTGCATCGACTCAGCTTTCTGAAGGCCCCAATGAGGACAATAGAAGATGAATAGATGGATTATGGACAGACAAGAACTCAGTGCCACCAGAGGAAAAAACGATAAGGATTATTTGTAGGGAATTCATTTACAACAATAATCCATGCTTTATCTGTCTGAGTGTCCAGTCCAGGATGTAAAAGTCAGTTGGGATAGGCTCCAGCCAGCACGGCCTAATGAGCAAAGTGCTGCAGAAATTGGATGGATGGGCCTATTGATGACGTCTTACTTGTGTGGGTTTCTTCACCAAAACAACAAATACTTTTATTCAACCATCAATCCATTTTCATCTTTTTACTGTTAAATCTTTGGGGGATGGATGCTTTGAATAGTAAATGCAATCTAATACAATGCAATTTCACTCATGTAATTTGCTTTTATATCTATCTCCTGCCATCTGCACATATTTATTACAGAACCAGGGCATGGAAAGTTAAAACAGATGCAGCGATTCTGTATTCTCTGACAATTCTGCTTCAATTATTTCTTTATGTATGACTCATTTTGGTGCCCTCCCCGCCAAAAGGTTGTAAAATCAATTCATAATTGACTTGACTTTGTCACTGCATTGTGGTGAACTGTGTTTGAACCCTTCTGTCCTTTTTTTGCTAATTATGTTCCAAACATAACCTTTAATCAAAGTAATTGAATACACCAAGGGACGAAATTAAATCGAATCAAATCGGATTAGGTGGATTTTAACCAGCTCCTGGTTGACTCCAATTTTAACTGAATTAAAGCAGAGCCAATAGATGACACCGTCTACCTTTACAGGGGAGCGTGGGGGTTATTGTTCCAGGATAGATCATTAAGAGCTTATCTAAGTCTTTCCCTTGTCCTCCTGTCTCCCTCAAAGGCTTGAATGAGGGTCTGCCATGCTTCCTGTTCTTGAAGATTGCATCTATTCCATGAAGGCCAACCTGATTAGCAGGGAAATAAGAAATTGTTTCCATCTGAGGCCTTTCAAAGGAGTCCATTACTCCTGCGTATCTGCTTCAGCTGACTTTGTTTCAGCTTGCAACTAGCTACAATGAGCTAGCCAGCTAGCATTATAAGGACGCCTGAGTGGAAGTATTAGCCTATCGCAGGGGTGTCAAACTCGTTTTTTTCGTGGGCCGCATTGTAGTTATTGCGTCTTTTAGAGGGTCATTATGAGTGTCAGCCCAAATCAATGTATGAGCACCTCATACGTTTTCAAATCAGACGAGTAAAAACTGGTCAAATATTTAAAAAAAAAAAGATTTTATTAATAGTGAAGACAATTTGCAATTCTAGTAATGGCACACGAATTTGATGCACAATTTGTCTTCGCGGGCCACATAAAATGATGTGGCGGGCCGTATCGGGCCTTGAGTTTGACACCAGTGGCCTATCGGTTAAGACCACAACTCCTGTGTTATACTTCAACTGATCCTGATTCCAGCTGTTTCTGCTAATTTTGGTCCCCAATCTGCCGATTGATTTATAGTTATTTTTAATTTCATTTTGAGGTTAGTTTTTTAATATAATTAAATTTTTAACGGGGAGTAAATTCCAAACAAAAACAACAATCACTCTTGTCTCGTTCCGGTGTTATTAGGTTAAAACGTTGATTAAACTGCTGTGATTCAACAGGCCTCACCTTTTATCATCTGTATTAATAATTTGTGAGGTGCAGTTAGCAAGAACGCAAAAACTGTCTCTCGTAGAAGTGCTCAGCCAGCTTTAAATAATTGAAAGCTCTGCAGCTCCATGAGCACTTAAAGGGAAACTAGCTTCCGTATACTAATGGCAAATTAATGAGATCATAAAGACAACTGCTGAGAGAGCTTAACCGGACAGCCACGCTAACTAATAACGTGTTTAAGAGACGTTTCCCGGCTGCCATTTGGGATTCATCGTGGAGAAGAGACATCAACCAGGACGTTCGGGGACTTTGAAGCAGGTGCAGCCTTTCAACCAAGAGCCTATTTTGATGTGCAAATCGAAGTGTTGCGAGGCAAATCTTTGAGCTGCAGATGTTGCCGGACAAAAGCTCGGTCACTCAAAGCTATGCTAATCCCCTCCTCACTGCTTCCTTGCTGGCTCCCGAGGGCCACTGCTGTGTCTGGAGCTTCGCCGTCTTTCTATTTTTATTCTCCGGTCAGCTCGTTATTTACTGTCATCAGTTCCGCTTGCAACGATCAACAATCCAACGGATGAACCACTCATCTGGGTAGAAATACTGTCTGTCTGTCTGTCTGTCTGTCTCTATCCGCCCATTTGTCCATCTATCCATCCATCCATCCGTCCATCTAAATTTTCTTTTATTTTCAATAATGCATGAATCCTATTGTCAGAATTCAGACATGCACTGTAGCACAGTTCCCCTGTAAGCAAATATATATATTTCAGGTCAAAAAAAGATCATCCCCATGAAATCTCCAGTCTGGAAATTTATACCTGCATAATACAAGCACAAAGAGCAAAATAAGAACAAAGCAATTGTCCGGATTATATATTGAAGTAGAAAAATATCACGTAGTCGAATGCTGGGGATAAGGAACCAAGTGATAATAACAACAATAATGCATGACATTTATATTTCTTTACCAAGTATAAAGCAATGCAATGTTTATGCCATTGCTAATCTTGCATTCTGATTACACTTTTAGAGAAAGTGTCTGACACCATGTTATGTGTCAAACTTGTTTTGGTTCATGAGGTCTCCCACTCAAGTTTTGTATTGCTTTTACCTTTTGCATTTGTATTGGGATGTCTATAAAAATAAATTAATGCATTTTGTTGTTTGTTTCTTGTCATGGTTTTGGCGACTGTTTTGGCCCACCTGTGAAGAAAAGAGGAGAATACACCCAGATCCTGACATTTCTTTGTTTATTCTTAGCTCAGTTAAAATACACAATGAGTTTATGACAAGAGAGGCAATATGAAATACGGTTTAAGTACACTTTCATTATTTTCCTGGAGGACTGTGGCCATTAAAATGTACAAAAAGGTCAAATCAAGCCCATGAGAGATTTTTATAAGAGTTGATGTAAAAGAGGTCACTGGTTCTGCTGTCCTGATTTCTTGAGACATATCATGCTACAGAAATGTGCTGTGCAAAAAGCACACACACACGCACGCAGGCACACACACACACACACACACACACACGTTTTGCTTAATCATACATGTATCCACATAAATTTGATTTATGTTCTTCATAGACACGACATCAATCATCAATATAGTCAATATAAATAGAATGAGTCATTTTTCGTCTTTAAAAATTCTCACATCCTCGGTATGAGCAAATCAATTGTCTCTTGGTGTGTTTGTTACAGCATGACATGGATGGCAGACATTTTACTCAATTTGCCATCATGCTACTAGATCATTACTATTTTAATGGTATTTAAAAATGAGTATAATATTACATTAATGATGATGATGATAGTGATGGAAATAAATTTATAGTCATTGGTATTTTTTCCTCCTACATTATTGCCCTTCATCTCTTCCAGTCTTATTGAATGATTTTATTTATTTTTTAATCCTGTCCACAGAGATCCTAATCTTATTCCATCTCACTGTCCAGTGAAGTGTATTGCAATGACAGCAAATGTATCTTCCATTGTCTCTCATGGGTGAATGCAGCAATGAAATGAGGAGTGTGTGTGTTGAACAGTTGATCTTCTGTTTTTGTCCACTAATTCAAGTTGACAGCAGCGGTCCAGCAAAACTTGAGCTGTGCCCAACGGACAAAGTCTATCTTTTTGCTGTCTCCTCTCCTCTTGTAAAGAAACAAATCACGTGCTCTTGAAAGAAACCGCCACTGGATGGATAGCGCTGACGTTTGCTGGAAGTCATCCTGGCTCCCATGAGAAGAATGTTGGCATAAAAAAACGATGTTCCACAATTGTCAATTCATTGCGACACTCCTGAACATTCAATCAACAAAAAAACATTTGTAATCTTCTCGCTTTTGCGACCTTTTGGTGGCTATCTTAAAAATCTTCAAGAATCTTGGTTTGCTGTTTGGTTTGGTTTGGCTCTCACTTTGAACCAGAGTTCTACATTTTCACTTTTTATCAATGTGGGGATGCATCATGTTGGTTTTCTTTCTATGTTCATGTAGCCACCCAGCGGACCACCAAAGAGATGACAAGGCTCTGCTGGTTGGAATAATCCACCGTCTTCTCAGCAGTCTTCCTCCTTGATAACACTGTTGCCAAATGACTGTGACAGGACGCCCACGGACATCTAAGCGCCTTTGGGAAGAAGGGGCGGCAAATCGGCTCTCGAGGGGAAAGGCTGCATCCCTCTCAGGATTTACTGTCTGCTCGGAGAATGAAGTAGGAACACTCTTCTGTCCGAGTGTCAGCTCTTGTGTACACACTGGGGCATGCGTGGAAATTAGGAAAGATAAGAAATGTAACGCTTTTTTTTTCGTCATCCGACTCGCATTTAAATGACGGCAGGATTATTGGCTTGGAAGATACCGAGGCCTAAGCCATGGAGTCAGCAAAATAAAGTTGACCGTGCACACAGCCCGATATCACACATCTTTTTTGCTGACTCAGACATGCATGATTCAGTCTTATTAATGCTTTACAGACACAGTATCTCTCTGGCATTGTTTTTTTTAATTAGGAAGTTGAAGCTCATTGAAGCAGTGTTGCAAAGCTACTATGTGTCCAAGGCCACCATCCCTATTGTTTACTTATGATGTACATTTTAAATTCCAATTCGATTTAAAAGATACGGTTGCAGAGATATTACCAGTAGTGTAGTGGTTCACTGTGTGGTCTGGTTTGCAAAACTAGCTTCATTTTGATTTTAAGTGTTTTCCTAGGCTGGTCCACCAGTATTATAGTGCGACAGCTAAAGTCCATATGACAAGCCATTTTAGCCTTCTGCTGATTTTATCACAGATTTGTAAAGGGCACATTATTCCATTGCTTCAAATGTCAACAGTGGAGACGAGTTGTGTCTCACATTTTGCTCCTACATCTCCAGTAAGTGTTAGATTGTGTTGACAGGTGGCAACTGCAAGTCATTTTTTATATTCATCAAAACCTTCAACAGCATTTCCACTTCCTTTTTTCCCCAATATCCTGCCGTTGATTTATAGTTTTTGTTAAGCTTATCTCGTTGAGCACGCTTTATTGCTTGCATCTTTATTTGTTTTATTGATCTGCTTTCAACTCTTAAACTTGTTCACTGCAAGAGCCATATTGATCTATGTATGATATTACACTCGAGATGGCTAGCTAAGGTCAAAGGACATTTTCCCTTTCGCTTTTAGGTCTCAAATCATCGAGATAGTCATTTCGTGCCAGGTTAGCCAGTCTGTATTGGAAAAGGTAAAAAGCACAAGTCAATAGCTACTGCATTTCTTTATGTTGTCTTATTTTGTCACACAGTGTCAGTCTGATCCCGTCCACCTCAGGCCTTCAAGCATGCAAGTGTGTGACAAGCGTGACTAACAGCAGCATTTGTTTGGCGGCAAAGTGACAGCCTCGTGTCAAGTTTCTGTGCAGTCCTGTGACATTTTTTGTTTCGCTGTCGTATAAAAATTAGGGATGAGGAGTCAATTAAGATAATTTATAATTGTCTTTGGAATTGTTTGTTGGTGGATTGTGTCTTGAAGCCACTGAGGCAAAATAGAGCTCCAGACTCATTTTTAACTTATTTACCAAGACAAAAACTAACATTTTAATTATTTTGTTTGAAGTTATTATTTATTGAGAGAATTAGAGTAGTGGCTTCAAATAAGAGGGACCAGGCTTTTGATTTTTTTGAAGTACGAATCCTGCAGACAATTCTTTTCCTTGGACTTCGGAGGAAACATTTGTTAAACAAGTGCATGCAAGATGTGTTGAGATTGGAATTGTGCATGAAGTTAAGTCACATTATTATAATTATTATTATTATTAGTAGTAGTAGTAGTAGTAGTAGTGGCAGTAGTAGTATCTCATGAAACAGAATTAAAATCTTAAGATTGTAGTTCACTACGACATTCATCTCATGTATTCTTTTAATTAGTTATGTTGAAAACTCAAATTAATCAGCTACTTTTCATTTCAAAATATTTCTTAGCTATATATTGTAGGTTAAACTATGAGGAAACTTAAATAATTCACTTTGAATAGATGTGCAGTCTGCCCCCCCTCCATCTCCATTTCTATTCATTAGTTTCTTGCCAAATAGCTAAACAAGTCATTGTTAAACACGACTTGCGCAGACGAAACCTCTCCAAGTACAGCTAGCTGCACACGCTGAATAATTCTGCCCTCAGGTGTATTGTGTCGCTCATAAATAACAATGCATGTAAAAATAATAAATAATGACACAATTTGAATGCATGAATAACAATGAATGCAAATAAATAAATTAATGCAACAAAATATTTTCCCCTTTTCCCAATGCGAAGCTTTGCCCTATTTTATGGGCGGCACACAAAGACATTTTGCTTGATATTGTTTGACGTGAGCTGATGTTTAGCCATTGCACTAATCATACACCCACTCTCTCAGCGAGCCCGGAGCGTGGGATTCAAGGCTCTTGAAAGCTGTCGCCGTGAGGAAAAAAACCCCACCTGCACCACAATACATTGGGAATTCAATTAGGAAAGGCACATCTTGACCTTTCATTATATTACAGCACACCACCTAAGTAGGTTGTTATGATGTCCTATATAAACGTGGCCAAGCAGAAGGGGACCGTGCATTCTTTTCTACAGTAGAAGCTCTAGTGGAAGACACTTTGTTGTGAGACCACTCATATTTTGAAATCACTCTCCCCATTGGAAAAAATGGAACAATAATGTTTGTGTTAAATTTCAAACGGCCTTGATTAATTTAAAATGTATTTACTGTCAGCAAACATGTCATCAGCGGCCTCTCGCTTTCCCCACCTCGCTTCGGTCTTTCCATCTATTGATCTTGGTCAGGGTATTGTTCTAGCTCTGTTTCTAGGGAGATGTATTGACAATGGAAGCTGTGGTCTGTCATATCAATAATTCACATGGTGAGACTGCAAACGGAGTATCAGAATAATGCATACATACACACGTCTTCAGTGTAACTACCGTGTTGTCAAATCAATTTTCCAATAGATTGCTTTCAGATGGATAAACAATAGTAGTCTGCATCTGTCATCTATCTGACAATTAAACTGTAAAAGAAAAGAGCAAATGAATAATTTTAACTTTTGCTGAGACAGAATTCACTCTGGATTTCACTGTTTTCTTTAACTGAAAAAAAAAAAAGGCATCCGTGAGTGCAACATTGTTTAGAGCACTAATATTCTTTTTGCCTCCTTCAAATAGACAAAGACAAATGGGGGGAAACGTGTACAGTATTAAATGTAATTATCTCAATCTGTAACTATCTATTTGGTTTTGTTTATGCACAGATATACAAAAGTTAAAATGCTTAGCTCAATGAACTCCATTACAAACCAAAACAACAGAAGAATTTAGAAACTTGCACAATTTCCAAATTAATTGAGTTACCTGCGCAGTGTTTAAAATTGTCTTACTAGATCGTTTTAAACATTTTGGCATTGCTGCCTTTATTGAACTTAATTGAAAAGTGAGGCTTGTCGCCATCTTGTGGCGAAGCTGTTGTAAGGCGCCTGTTTCATCAGTTATATGCCCGGCTTGTTTTTGTTTTAAGTTAGTAGTGATCGCCGAAGAAAAGGCGCTTTTATTGTCATGGTTTTGCTTTTACATTTGTGTAACCTTACACTATAAGACTTGCAGAAAATAACAGTAAAGCTTTTACGGTCGCTGCAGTTTTTCATGTTGGAGAAATGATCATCACTTTTCACAAGACAAGACCCCCAATCGAACATAGTCTAAAAATACATTTTAATATGAATGGATTCAATTTGCTCGTGACAGTTAAAGCATAGAGACCATGAGTCATCCACAGCGCACACAAAAATTGACCACGAAGGGACTCGAACCCTCAATCTTCTGATCCGAAGTCAGACGCCTTATCCATTAGGCCACGCGGCCGTCCGATGATGCCGTCCTAAATGTAGTTATTTAACTAGTATGATCATCTATGTGATCCAGAATCCATCATACTTACGAAGAAATGTTCCCATCATGCAAAACCATACAAATAAAAACATCACCAGTGATTTGTAGTTGTGGCCTTTCATGTGCTTTTCAAATAATAAGGGCCTTTCAAGTGCTTTTCAAATAATGGCAACCAAAGTGAATGGTCTTATTCATTGGCTAGAATGCAATATTTATTTAGATCACAACAACAGACTCAGAGTGGAAAAGCAGAAAGAGAAATAAAAACCGGAGAAATACAAAATTCCAATATCTACTGCCTGCGTGTTCACTGAAGTACTCGTTTTCCCTACACTCCCTGAAGGCAGCCTGTGGCAGTTCATACTATCATGGCGTTGAAGGAGGCCGAACACATCTGCGACATCAAAGTTTCATCGCTGATTCTTTTGTAAAGGCTTTCCTTTTTTCGCAGTTACCTGAATATTTATGAGGCCAGAGCGAGGACAAACACGGGTAAGAAGGCTTTTATAGTCGATGTTTGCACCAATTTCCATGCAGCGAAGAGTAAGCACGACAGCAACCTTTTTGCTTTTGGATTGAATTATGACGTCTGTAAATTCGCACTCACCGCTCCACAGCGTTCAACTTTTAACAGTGACCAAAAAAAATCCAAACAAAAAGTGTTTTTTCCCCATGTCGCGTCACAAACGCCAAAACGTCATAAACCGTCTGTCGGGGAAATAAACGCAATGAGTCGAATCGGTATTTGCCATCCACCGAATTTCTGAGCAATGCCGTTCATTGGTTTTAGTTGAAGTATACAAAACAAGGTTCGGTGACTTGTGAATATATTTTGCGTGAGCTCCACTTTGTGATCGAACGTCAGAGTCTGTGTTAGTATTGTTTTAGATGCTATTAGTTCTGTTACTTATGGGGGGAAGTTTTGGCATTCATCAGTAACTTGAGCCTCAAGCCACAGCATTTGGGATGGACATGTATGGTTGCTTGAACGAAGGAAGGATGCAAGGCGACTGACTGAAAACGTCTTCATTGACTGCACGAGGAGGAATGACAAGAATGCGAGAAGCACAGCTTGGTATGTAACAACGTGGCTGGGAGGGAAAAAAAAGTTGAAGACTTGCAAGTATCTTAGATAGTGTCAAATGGTAGAACCTGTGCTTCGGAAGACAATTTCAGATCATTGTCAAGGTCAAAAGTAAATCACACGATGATCTAACATTGTTCTTAAAGTTTTCCACTTGAACTGAGAGAGACTGTGCTGGTCTGCTTCACTAAGTGAGCTGAGTGTATGTGTGTGGCTTTTTATGGCCTGGTCAAGCTGATCTCTGGTGACTCGGGCATTACGTAGCTGCACTCCGATGGTGAGCAACCGACTGCAGCTGTTGCATGAGTGGCCAGCCAGCCAGCCAGCCGTGCAGTGCAGATAACCGTTTTTTTGTTTAGGTCACCTTGGTGATGGTCATCTGACTCCCAAAATTATGTCCTCATTGTCATCAGTGCACAGTAGATTTAGTATTGTGGAGGAAAGAACTCTCCTGAAGTTCTTGGAATAAAACTGCTTTTACCTGGATGTCACCTTATCAACAGCAAGACAATTCAAATGTGGATAGAACCAATAGACCTCCATTAAGATTGTTAAGCTTGTGAGGATAGGTAATAAATAATGAATGAATGATAATGACAATCAAATAAGCATATTAGGAAATATGACTAACAAGTGAGTCATGAATTCTGGCCTAACCAACACGATGGAATATCCTGGATCAGGGTAATTGTGACATCCATAAAATTTGGTGTCACATGGAAGGATTTCTATTCCACTGGTGTTTACACTGGTGTCATTGCTTGAAAAAGCAGCATTAATCCTCAGGAGCTATTTTCAGAAGGAGCAGAGTAACAAGCATCATGTGTCTTACGTAAAGCTCAGATGGGTTCCCGAGATCATTTGAGCAACGTGTCCCGACATTCTTACGCTGGTTGGACGTCATTCATAGACTAGCGGCCACCTTCCCTCCAGAATCACTGTATGAGCTTCTGATAAATCTTCCCACTATACGTATATAGCTCAGCATTCAATCGGAGGTAGTGGGATTAGGAGAATCTGATTTCCCCAAAGCAACCATATCCTACATACAGACCAGTTCTTACCTTGGTGGCAAAGGCTTATATGTTTTTGCAGTGTGGGTTGTATAAAGGTCTCGTTCACTCTCGCGGCAGGCATTTTAATCTTTCACAGAGCTCCATGTGTGGCTCTATTGTTGAAGCCCCTGAGTGGAATGTGTGCCAAGTCGGCTGGCCATAGCCCAGCGGCTTTATTATGACCTTAAAAGCAAACCTCTGTAAGCAGAGCCCTTCTTATTTTAAGAGGAAATGATCTCCAAATGTTAACAAGAGGTGATTAATGGTGCTTCAGCAATGTGCTTATAAAAAGATTGATGATCCTTGAAGAGAATATTAGAAGTTTGATCCCTACTGTCGAAAAGTCAAGTAGTTATTTTAAACGCCTGCACTACCTACTGGTTCAAATTTGATAACCAGTGGCCCCCAAAAGTCCAACACAACCAGTTCCCGGAGGTGGTCCGACCATCAATTTCTTCAGATTTAGAGCTTAAATACCTCTTTCCGAAATGCAATATTTTACAAATGTTGACCTTTTCAACACAGCAAATGTTTTACTTCGCATTTAGTTCCGAATCAAAGACAATTTGTGTGTCCATTAATTTTCCATACAGCTAAGGTCACATGGAAGGGAACTGAATCAGCATATCAAGTGTCAATTTTCCCAAATGTAGTCAAATTCTCATACAATGTGACATATATTGCTTTGGCTAAACACCAAATCTATTTCATAATCTATTTTGCACTGAATTGTGCCCACAAGATGGTGGAGAGCTCCTGAACGATCTGAGCTGTGGACCAACAGACACACCAAAGCCTAAATCAAAACAATAAACAAGAGCTCAAACGTGAAAACACTAAAATAGTACGTAGCGTCCACGTGTAACATATTAAATGTCGTTGCAGCTGTCAGGGTGACGCCATCAGTAGTCATCGAACAACACGCCACATTGAAGAAATTGTAACCGAACGTTGGTGCTTTGGATCGTGCGGCTTGCGTAAACTAACATCACAGATAAATGTAAGAGGTCTGGCTGTAATTTTCTGCCGCCCTCACAACAGGCTAGGTGTTCTTCCAAGGCCCCATCCAAATCCCCCCACTCAGTGGAAATGGAAACTCTTCGTGTATTTATAGCCTCAGCGCATACGTGAGCTGCCTGTCTTTAGGAAGGAGCTGTTCATATCAGTCCAAGCTGGCGAATGTTCTAGACTGTTGTGTTGAGCCCTGCCCACGGGGTATAAGAATAAACTTTTGAAATGGTTTTGGATTAGTTGTAGAATCTAATGACAGGTGAGTGTGTTCACGTGCTTTGTTTTTAGATGTAAACGTCTTCCCGAGCGCAACCATTTGAGACGAGATGGAGGATCCCGTCTTACAGACGCAAGCGTCCACTCTGCCGTTTTTTGACACGGCCCACGCCTTCAACCTGCTTCGAGGAATTCACGAGCTCCGGGCAGAGCGCAAGTTTTTTGACGTGACTTTGTGCGCGGAGGGCCGCGAGTTCCACTGCCACCGCACGGTGTTGGCCGCCGCCAGCACCTACTTCCGGGCTATGTTTGCCGGTACGCTACGGGAGAGCATCATGGACCGGGTGGTTCTACACGAGGTTTCGGCCGAGCTTTTGGGACTGCTGGTGGACTTCTGCTACACAGGGCGGGTCACCGTCACACAGGACAACGTGGATCTTCTGCTGAAAACAGCCGATCTGTTTCAGTTCCCGTCAGTCAAAGAAGCCTGCTGTGCGTTCCTGGAGCAACGTCTGGATGTTACCAACTGCTTAGAAATCCAAGACTTTGCGGAGGCCTACGCCTGCCGAGAGCTGGCGGCCAGCGCCCGCCGCTTTGTTCTCAAAAACTTAATGGATCTTGCTAAAGGGACAGACTTTGCACGCTTGCCTTGGAAGCGCCTCCTTGAGTTTGTGTCTGATGACGAGCTGTGCGTGGACAAAGAGGAGACTGTCTATCAGATCGCGGTGCGCTGGGTGAAGGCCGACCTCCAACGGAGACTTCACTACTGGCCCGAGCTCCTCCAGCAGGTCCGACTCCCTTTTGTCAGGAGGTTCTTCCTTTTGGCCCATGTGGAGAGCGACCCCCTCGTATATCTTTCGCCCACCTGCCTCCGCATGGTCAACGAGGCCCGTAGCTTCCAGTCCAGCGAGTACGACCGCCACGACAGACCGTGCCGCCGCATGCGTCCGCGGCCGTCCACCGGACTGGCCGAGATCCTGGTGGTGGTGGGGGGTTGCGACCAGGACTGTGACGAGCTGGTGACCGTCGACTGCTTCAACCCGCAAACGGGCCAGTGGCGCTACCTGGCCGAGTTCCCCGACCACCTTGGAGGGGGCTACAGCATAGCTGCCCTCGGGAATGATATGTATGTCACCGGTAAGTGTTGGTGCACCATGTTTGACTTGAAGCAGTTTTAGCTTATCTCCGAAATGTCACTAGATGCCGCAAACCAAACAGTTCTGAAGGAATACAATCTCTATGTAACCTAGTACTATACAACTTGTGAAATCAAACACAATTTGGTTCGGATTGATCTCTGATGTATTTAAATATAAACAACTCTTCATTCCTATAGGCAATAATCATTTCAAGACACGTATTCCACTGATTGTTTGCGTATTACAATGTCTTTAATTAAAGCAGAACATGTTGTGCTGATTACACGTCACGGACGGCATCTAAAGCTTTCGCAATGCTCATGCAGGACACTTGAAACTTGAGCAGCATCACTAAAATAACAGCACGTCACAATTGAGTATGCAAGTTATTTAACGGCGCATCATGGCAAATTAGACATGAGTGACATTGATTTTTTTTGGGACAATTGTAAATCTTGAAGAATTTGAAGCCAACGTAGCAACCAACAAAGGCCACGCTAAACTGGACACAATAGAAGAACCAAAGATGGTGGTACGGGTTTAGAATCGCACGTCATCCATTCTTTTGTCCTCCGGCAGGCGGCTCTGACGGCTCTCGCCTGTACGACGGCGTGTGGCGCTACAAGTCCAGCGTCAACGAATGGACGGAGGTGTCGCCCATGCTGAAAGCGCGCGAGTACCACAGCTCGTGCGTGCTGAAAGGTCAGCTGTACGTGGTGGCGTCGGACAGCACCGAGCGCTACGACCACACGCTGGATTGCTGGGAGGCCTTGCCGCCCATGCTGCATGCCATGGACAACTGCTCCACCACCACGTGCAACGGACGTCTGTACGCCATCGGCTGTCTCGCCGGGGAGGACACCATGGCCGTCCAGACCTACGAGCCGGACAGCAAACGTTGGTCCATGGTGAACTGCGGACAGCTGCCGATGTGGTCGTTCACCCCTAAAACGGTGACCCTCAACGGCCTCATCTTCTTTGTCAGGTGCGGAGGAAACTGTCAATCTCAAGAGCTGAGTGTATTGTCACTTGGAGTCACTCTTCTTACGGGCGGCGGCGGCGTATTTTCTTCAGCAACTCCAGAAGATAGCTCGTGTAACTGCATGGGTTTTATTTCTGGCTTGTTGGCAGAAATCTGCGTCACTAATGACAATGCGTACCAGTTTGAAACTCAACAAATTGGGAAGGGTTCAAGAGTTGACTCGTGTGCTATTTAATTTACGCTTAATTTAAGAAGAAAAATGACTTGTGCATTTCTTGTAGGGATGACTCAGCAGAGGTTGATGTTTACAACCCCCCGACAAACCAGTGGGATAAGATTAGCCCTATGAACCAGGTTTGGATACTTCTTCATATATTTTGCTTGTTAAGCAACGTGTCCACTGGAAATTATTTTTACTATTACTTTCATAATAAAATTCATTTCTTTAGCATTTTGTATGCATTTTAATTGAATCAAAATGTATATACTAATTTTGCAATATGAAAGTCTGTAGGAATAAACTCAAAGTCGTTTTTGATTAACGCAATTCTAATGTTGGTACTTGTCATTTTGATACTTTGTGTAAAATATTTTTAGCGGTACTTGATGAAATGTTTCTTGTACATCTTTGTCCATTCAGGTTCACGTCGGAGGCAGCGTGGCGGCGCTGGGCGGCAAACTGTTTGTATCCGGCGGTTACGACAACACGTTCGAATTGTCGGACGTAGTGGAAGCATATGACCCGGCCACTCGCACCTGGAGCGTCGCGGGCCGGCTGCCTCAGCCCACTTTTTGGCACGGCAGCGTCAGCATATTCCGACAGTTCATGCCTCTGGTGTCGAATGCCTTTGAGCCTGTCGGCGCCCCGGACGCTAACGCCATCCACCTGCACCGGCACCAGCGTCACCAGGCTGTACACAACCTCAACAACAATGTCAATCAGGACGTGAACGCGGCCCACTGACTTTGGATCGCTGTTCGTTGACTGTGAGTTTTCATCACAATGCTGAAACATGAATGTGTCACCTGACTTTTGGTGACTGATGGATTTGAAAGAGGATCCAAGCCTCTCGGGCTTGAAACTGTTGTCATGTACATACAGAAAGACTAAGGCAGAATGATCATCATTCAGAAGCTGCAAAACAGATTGATTAAATAGGGTAATAGTGTTAAAAAAAGATATAAAACTTCCATTCAACTTGAAATTGATCTTTTGCATTTTTAAGTCAAGGAAGTGATGCGGCCAACGGTACCAGAGAAATACTTAATTTCATTATCTAACCACTCGGCTAACACAATCACAACAACTCTTAAGTTGTTTTGTTTTAGCTGTGAATGTCCTCCAGTGCAGGCTGTATGATGAATGGATAATCAAATCACATTTACAAATCACTCATGGATTATTTAAATCGTTCAGCCCTACCTGGAAGCATGCTGGAAGCACCCGCCCAATTAAACTTTTTTTTTTTTATTATTAACTTTTTTTTCACATGAAAGTGTGTCAAAACACTTTTGATGCTTCTAATTTCAATTGTGGATGCTCAGTCATTGAGCTAGATTAAAGGTAACATTGAGAAACATGATTTAGTAAGTCGTGAATATCATATTTTGAGCTGCATACAGTATGTGCTTGTCACCTATATTTATAAAGCATGCCACAATGTTTACGTTCTGAAACTCTTGTTACCCTGAAGCATAAATGATGTAATTGTCACAGTGCCTGAGTAATGCTTATTAGTGGTTCGCTTCTTATGTGCATGGACCTTCCCTGCCTTTAAAAATGTGTTCATGGCAAATTTAATATGTTTGTGTATGCATGATAATTACATTCTCATAATGTGGTATTGATGAATGCACCTTTGAAACAAATGAGGCAAAATAGCATGTACTCTGTGGCCACAACCAGCAGAGGCACGGTTGAGTTAGTCTCAACTAGTTGCCATAACGTCAGAGATGTGAAGTCCGTTAAGGAACTGCACCTCGGTCGGCTGGTCCCAACTGGAAGTGCAATGGGGTCTCAGTTAACCCTAACATGGAACTTTTTGTTACATTTGCGTGCCCATGTATTTCTCTTATTTGACCTCGATGTAAATTTATCGCTTATGTTTACGATTTTCTTCGCTGGAAGTGAAAGATTTTTGCTTCTTGTGTTGGTTAGCCTCTTGCTAATTGTTAATTTGTGCTCAACTTTTTTTTCCTTTTTTTTTTTTACAAAGAAAACAAATGCATGAGGTTTTATATTTAAATATATTTAATAGCAAGTGTAGCATGATGCATTCACCTTGAATGTCGAAATAAATCATGCATTTAAAAAATATTGAGTCTATTTTTTCCCAGGTAAGGATATTTTCAGCACAATGCCTTATTTTTCAATTGTCCTTGATTGCTGTATTAAGGAACAGGTAGATGAGAAGAATCCTGTCCTGATTTTGAGTTCAAATATTTTCTATCATTTACTGTTGAAACTCTCTATTCAATCACCGCAGCGACCACACAAGTGGACTCTGTGCCGCCAGCAGCTGTGGAGCCAACCGCTTCCGGAGTGACTGACAAAGGATCTTCGGGTTTGGTGGCTTCAAAGTCACCCGCACCTTCGTCCTGCTCATCCACGACCACGTTCCTCAGCTTCCTTTGTCGCGGGTTGTAGTTCTCAGTCCGCTTGTGGATCTGAACGTGTCGACGCAGGTGTGCCTGAGACCGAAAACGAATTTCAGCTACAACTCAGATAATATTGCCCCAAACACTTC
The DNA here is from genome assembly GCF_901709675.1 of Syngnathus acus. Taxonomy (NCBI): domain Eukaryota; kingdom Metazoa; phylum Chordata; class Actinopteri; order Syngnathiformes; family Syngnathidae; genus Syngnathus; species Syngnathus acus. The sequence continues at coordinate 11,592,489 of NC_051088.1, read as the reverse complement.
AGAATTCATTGTGATTCTTTTATCACAGATAGGAACTGGTTGACTGGCCGCAGCCACGAATGCCCACCTAGCCATGGAACAGCTAATCAATCAGCCAACTGTCCCATTACTTTTGGACGATGTGCTTTACGACTGAAATGTGGAAGGCCCTGCCCATAGCTACATGCTGTCTCATACCTGTCGGGTGAACTTGTAGCCGCAGTCGCCACACTCGAACTTCCTCATACCCTTATGGCGACCCAGATGCACGCGCAGTTGTTCTTTGGCTAGCGAAGAAAACCAGAGGTGGTCAAATTTGCTCATTGTTCGTTCGGGCCACTGGCACACCGGCGGTGTTCTAACCTTTAAAGGTCTTGCTACAGATGTGGCAACAGTGGGGGCGTCCCTCCTCATGCTTGCTGGCCTTGTGGCGAAGGAGGGCGCCCTTCTCGGTGAAGCGCTGCTCGCACACGTCGCAGGGGAAGGGCCGCTCGCCCGTGTGCGTGCGGTGGTGTTTTTCCAGGCTGGCTGCCGTCCGAGCAGAGCGGGATCAATTTGGCGCACAACCAACAATCGCGTCACTCGGACAGCTGTTACCTTGCGTGCGGAATGTTTTGCCACACAGGTGACACTGGTATGGTCTTTCGCCGCTATGCACGCGAAGGTGCATGTTTAGGTTGTTTTTCTGGGAAAAGGCATGGCCGCAGATGCTACAAAGGAAGGGCCGCTCATTTCTAGGAAAAAGAAAGTGGATCAGGTAACTGATCTCATGGGAATGATGAGAATATACTGGCTCGTCATCCGAACGGAAATACTCAAACTCTGATTTTGATGAAGTCGGCCGGGGTGCTGAGTAAAATGTGGATAAATGCAGAATACAATGATTTGTCTTCTGTTTTTTTTCCGTTTTACAGAAATGTCACAATTTCATTGGAATTGGGGTTTGTAGATGGGGAAAATAGTTTTTGCTATAGTCGTAAAACAAATTAGATGTCGTGTGCGGTCAAATATGTATACGTATTATATGTACACGAATATGTATACTAACGGGGGAATGTCGGAACAATCCACCAAACTATTTGAAAAGAAAAAAGTGAGGTCCGACCTGTGGATAGCCTTGATGTGCATCTGCAGGCCGTTGCGACTGGATGCTCGGTGCCCACACTCCTCACACACAAACGGCTTTTCCCCACGGTGCTTAGCGGCTTCGTGGACTCGCAGCTCGTAGCGAGTCCAGAAGGTTTTCGGGCACTGTGGGCACTGACAGAGAAACCTTTTTTTTTTAGGCTTTTCATTTGAATGCAATTATGACAAATCTAGAAATTATAGACCAATTTACAGCATGTGGTTTGGGGTGGCCGTGGACCTTCATCATGTGACACGTCAAGTGTTTCTTATACATGAATTGTTCAGCACACTGTGTACACTGAGGAAAAAAAGCGACAAGACGTCAAAAATGAGCATTCATTTCAAGGCACGCTGACGTAGGCGCTACCTTGTAGGGCATCTGTTCAGCATGGGAGACCATGTGTGCACGCAGCTCCTCTTTTCCTTTGAATGACGTCGAACACGTCTGACACGTGAATGTCTGGAGTGAGTGGCAAAAACGTCATACGGTTCTCCAGTTCAACACAGAAAAATACACTGCACACTTTTGAATGCAAATATATGTTTCATTGCTTTTTATAGGTAAATAAATTCAATTAATTTGATATAGAGATTTACAAACGCTTTTTGACCCACGATAGGACAAAAACAATCAACAAAAAGATGTTGACCTCACCTGTGTTGCGGCACAGTGCCTGAGCTCATGAATTAAAAGATTCTCTTTTCTGAAGTAGTGCTTCCCGCAATTGTGGCAACCAAACGGTTTCTCGCCAGTATGACGTCTTCAGGGCATAAAACAGCATTAAACCAGAATTCGTTCCAATGCAGACATGAGAATTTGGGCACCTACCTGTTGTGCACTTTGAGGTAATATTTGCTCTTGAAGACTTTGTGACAGATAGGACAGTGCACGGAGTTCTCGGATTCTCCTCCGTCCGCCGTCTCATCCTCGCCGCTCTTGCGCAAACTGGGGCGGCGTTGTCGATTTCTTGATGCAGATGCCACAGTGGGACTGGACTTGTTGATGGGTACGTATTCTTCATCAGAGTCGTGGACAGTCCAGTCAAAACGGACGCTTTCGTCCTCAACTGCCATTGAATCGTTCATGTGGCTCGGCGGGTCGCTAATCTGCAAGGGGGGGAAGAAAGACTGATTCTTCGTGTATTTGATATTGAGGTCATCCAAAAAAAAGTATGTTTATTTTTTACCTGAGTTTGATCTATTTGCTGCTCAGTGTTCTGACCCTGCTCATCAGCACGCTCTGAAAACGGAGGCAGAGCTTCCTCGCTGGCCAGGAGATCACAGGAGGCATCTTCTTCAGAGATCATCCGTCTGGGCTCTTTGACCACACGGCCCGAGCGGGTAGTCGCAGCGGTGACGGAGGGCTTCAAGTCATTTCCGACCCCCTCTAGGACAGATTCCTCTTTAGTCGCTGTCAGTTTGTTTGTGTCTTCACCAGAGACGGAGAAGTCCTCAGATTTTGTCTTTCTCGGTCTGCCTCGCCCTCGCTTGACAAGAGAGACGCCGTCAACTGGCTTGTCCCTAAAGCGCTGACACATTGCAAGCGCTTCAGGGATACACAAACTGGAGGCTGCACTCTGCACATTGTCCAGGACACCCGGATCCAGCTTGAGTTCCCCTGTGTAGACGAAGTCCAGCAGCAGCTCGAGGCCTTCGCTGGAGCACTCATGGAGGTGGAACTCCACGCTGGGCGAGGCAGTGGCCATATTGGCCGCCTGAAAGACTTGACTAAAGCAGGCCAGGACACTACGATGGGCAGTGTAGACCACCCCATCGGTCACTTTCAGCAAGGCATCACAGAAGCTCCCTGCTGCCCTCTGCTGATTCAAGGTAGACAGGACACGCTGTGCATGGTCAGCGACACGCATTTCCACTGGAACAAAAACAACGCGAGATATTTTTGAAATCTTCAAATCCATGCATCAATTTTCTATAGCGCATAAATATCTGTAGTAGTTGAGCGAGTGAGTTGATACAGCGCCGGTGTTAATATATATATATATAGATATATAGATATATAAATGTCATTACTGTTTGTACAGTTTCATTTGAGCGAAGCTGTTTTGGCGCAAACTGTATATCATATTCGTAGATGCCATTTAAATAAAGGTTATCCTGTAAGGAAAATATGCAAAATAGTTACAATAAAATATAAAATTCATGTTCAGTTTCACTGTATTATTTATAAATATTTGCGAAACAATTTCACCGATTTCTCAAATTGTTAGACGTTATAATAAATCAATTAACCAATTATTTTGCCAAGTCAAATTAATATAAAAACGAATAAACATTGACTTTTTTGGGGGGGGGGGGGCATCCAAGCGAATATAATAAATATTACAGGAGTGTTAATAATGTAGATGCTCAGTGGAGCAAAACAACGCTGGCCATACTTTGAGCTACACTGCCCCAATACATTTACAGTTTCAAAAACGATTGGAGGATGCCCAGTGGGGTACGCTACGGTTGTCTACAAGTAGGACTACAAAATATAAATAAACCTATATAACTAACAATTGCAATATTTACGGTGAAAATAAGTAGTACATTAACTTTAAATAGAGATGAACAATGTAGTGCAAATTCTTAGCATGTCGACGTTTACGTCCTAGCATCATTTTTCTAGACGCTCCCTTAGCTTGGCTGGTACGCTGCGGTGGCATTTCAAGACTTACCACAAGAATGATGAAACTAACGTCGATCTGTAAAATGTTCACCAAAATTCATTTCCCGTTGAAGTTGCGTAGACAGTGCATGGTATTTTTCGAGTAAAAGTGCCAAACTAGCTCCATTTACCTTGTTTTGCGTCTTGTAGGCCCCTTAAACAAAGCGGACGTGACGTAGTACGAGACCTCCGGAATAAAATGGTCGGGGTTAATATACCACATCAGTATTTAGATTGTAACCAAAAAAAAGCTTCTTTTTTTTTATGTGTATATATATATATAAAGTGAGGACTTGTATCTGAATTGAGTTTCTGTGTATTCCTACCACGATACAAATTAGGCAAGTATCACGGGGAAATCATTGTTGGCCATCTACATTCAAGTGTGTGGCTCCCTGGTACACATGTTAGCTAGCTGGCTAACCACAACTTTGGGACCAGACGATTCGTAATCAACCATTTAAAGTGGTTAAGTGGTCGCCGAGGAGTTCCGAGCAACCTCAAAATCCGTGAGTTTTCTTATTGGCGTAGTTGCAGTTTGCCTTTATGTCAGACGAAGAACAGACGACCATGCAAAGTTAGCGAGGTGTCGCTAGCTAGCCCCGCTCATTTCTCTTGGCCGATGGTTCCTGTTTGAAGGTAAATTGATCTTTTATCTTTGTTATAAAAACGCAAAACTGTGATATTCTTTTTTTTTTCCGGTTGCATTCTATGACGAAAGAATATCATTCTTGATTTGTTAGTGCTTATCCACCAGCCACCTAACATTGGCATAATGAAGGCGAAGAAAGTTACAAATTCAAAGAGCAGCGCCACATCTCAGAAGTGGAAGGATGTGAGGGGTAAACGGTGCAGGCCTCCCATTAGTTCCTCTAACCTCAACTCCACTCCTGTCATGGTTGGGGTGATCAAGGACCATAAGGAGGCCATGAAGAAGAAGCCAGCTGTCAAGAGACTAAAGAACAAGCCAAAGCCAGTGTCTGGGAAAAGTGCTTCTAAGACAAAGTCTTTCACAAATGGCAACATGGGCCTGGATTCTGATGAGTTTCAGGACTCGGAGGAGTACTCCCGGTCGGTCCAAGTGAATGGGCTTGAAACGCAAGGTGCCACAGATGATAAGCATCCATGTCGACTGGATGGGAAGTCTCTCCATCAGTGCGCAGAGAGGGATGACCAGAGGAAGCATGCAGTACTTGTCATGCAAAAAGGACAGGTACGCTACAGGAAATGTTACCATCAAGTCTATTTCTAACCTTGTCCATTCTTCTTTCAGACCCTGTGTTTCCGCGGGAAGTGTTTTTTGACTTGCTTGTACGGGCGCGTGGAAGTGATGGGCTTCACCATCGAAGAGGGTCAGCAGTCATATCCGCTCTTCTCTCCCGCCTCACATTGTCCGCTGACCATCACAGCCACGGAGGGTTGCGATGACAGCAGAGACTACAAAAGCGCGGCAGCAGAGATCCTGTGCAATTACCTTCCAGCAGGTAAATCAACCTCGCGAGGGGCATTTACACTCGATGAGTGCTGCTGACTGTCGTTACAGCTGTGTTTTATATTTTTCTATCACCTGTTTTTGCAGCGTCACAGAAGAAGCTGCTTAAAAAGGTTGTCAGCAACTCCTCAATAATCCTGCTGGAGCCCATGGAGATTCCGCTGACACGCTTCCTATCGAGCTTCAGCAATCTCAGTACCCTGTTTGACCCCACTATGGTAAGATGACACCCCCGTGTCAGCATTTCCTTTTGGAGTTGAAGCCGTCAGCAGGGTGGAGGGGGAACACGATCAAAACAAGAGCATTTGAGTGGAGACAGAAAACACAGCACAGTTTTTGCCTTAAAAGGGAGCGCCCCGATTTGCAAAGCATCGGGACTGAGCCCCGCTTTGTAGCAAAAACAGATGATAAGACCTCCCAACAAAATAGGTGACTAGACGCATTTGCAAATGCTAAGCTGCAAAAATGTTTATTGTATCAACTAAAATGTGCTTAGAACATATTTAGTTGTGCGTGTAGAGTGTAAGCTCCTCTCCAACCTATGCTTACAGGGGGAACTGCTGTCTGCCGTACCAGACACGCCCCTTAATGGTCTAGGGATGATTCCTCTGGTCGGCAGTATCGAGGGCCTGAAGGTGTCGCCCAGCTGCCGGGCATCCCTGGATGCGGTGGTCAGTGCCTGCAGAGGTTTGAGCATTTGCGTGTTTGTTCATGGGCAAAAGGAATGTTCAAAAATAGGGTGAAATAATTGATTATAAAGGTTGTCTGTTCAATAATATTTGTTTAAGGCTGTCTGGCATTATTGTTCAGCCTTGGTGGTGGTCTAAGATCACCTTTAAGTCTTGTCTGTGTTTGTCTCTCACAGGGGACATGGACGGTTGTGCAGTCGTCCTCGTTTACGGAGCCAAAAATGTCGGCAAGTCCACGTACATCCGCATGGTGATCAATACGCTACTAAATCAGTAAGTGTCCTGTTCATCATTCGTGGATGCTCGAATGATATTGCAAGATCAATTGTGTCTCTGTGTGTGTAGTACAACTAGTGTGGACTATTTGGAAGCGGACCTCGGTCAAACGGAGTTCACCCCGGCTAGCTGCTTGTCTTTGTTGACTGTCAGAGAACCTCTGCTGGGTACGTTTCATCTCGTCCGTGCTGCTTTCTAGATTGTGTTTGACTTTAGAGGTTCCACCGTATCAAATTTGAACCCGCTTGTACTGTGTTCATTTGTTATTATAAATCATTGAATAGGTTCAGATGTCATGCAGGCACTTAATTGTTGTAATCTTTGCATGATCAAATCTCAGGCCCCCCCTTCACACATCAGCGCGACCCAGACCACATGGTCTACTACGGCGAGTCGTCTTGCCAGTCTGACTTAAGCCGCTACCTGGAAAGCCTCAAGTCCTTGTGGCACAGACGCTCTTCAAGCAGGGAGACACCCATTGTCATCAATACCATGGGCTGGGTTAAAGGTCAGTGAAAACGTTTTTGTCCTCCTTCCCCCCCTAATCCACTTAAAGTTAATAGCGGGTGCAATCTCTAGGTTTTGGACTGCAGCTGCTAGTAGACATGCTCCGCTTCTTCCCGGTCTCACATGTCATCCAACTGGCTCACGCCGACAGCACCGCTCAATGCCCCGCCCTCACCCCCGAGTTTCTTAGGACGGCCCACGGCTTCCAAACGCACCCACCCGCTCAAACTGCGCTGGACGAGTTCACCGAGAACACACAAAGCCCACCCCTCACCTACGTTCACATGACTATTTATTCCGACTTCGAACGCGGCGGCTGTCAAGGGACGACGACGTAAGCGCCCGTCTTTCAGCGTTGCGATTTCACTGGCGTTATGGTGTGACATCAGCGGCTCACGTGCACATTTGTTGTGTCGGACAGGAAACACCAACGCAGCAATGAGCTGCGAGAGCTGTCAGTGCTGGCCTATCTTAGTCAGCTGCAGTCGGCTGATCCGGGACCTGTTCGACCTCTTCACTCTCTCACGCCCTACCAGGTGCACTTTTTTTTTTTTTTTTTTTAAACAAGCTTCTCTATTGTTTGACATTTTCATGAACTTTAAATGAAAATTCAATTAGTCTTTAAACGTAGCATGTTCCTCATTAGAACCTCTTAATATCATTTTTAAAAGAGATATGATTAAAGCGTCAAATAGCAATTCGGGGAGAACGATTTTGGCTTCATCACTTCAACTTTTCATCTTTCATGAAAAAGTGACATGTTAATATGTGGACTGCACTTCCAAAGCACATAATAAAATAATAGACGTTATTGTGCCCCTGCAGGTGCCCCACACAGATGTGGCTTTGGGTGTGGTCCATTTCGACGTGGCTCCCAGTGACATGTTCTATGCCGCCAACTCCAGCCTGGTGGGACTCTGTTGCCTGGCAGAGAAGGTGACCAGCAAAGGAGGTCCGGTTTTGCTGTCCCGAGCTCCCATCTGCCCCTGTGTGGGCCTGGGTACGAAATAATCTTTTCATTTGTTGTGTTTTAAGTGTAAAATAGTCTGTACTGTGTGGTTACAATTTTATTATTGTTTTGGGGTGTGCAGAATAAAGGTCTGCGCTCTCTTGATACTTCTTGTCTTCGAAGCTATTCGTTTTTCATCTCGCAGGCGTGCTGCGAGGGATTGACATGGCGCGAGGACTCTACTTTGTACTGACGCCTGTAAATCCTGCCGTTCTGCGCAAGGTCAATTGTCTCCTTCTCGGGGCCACGTCGTTGCCCTCCTGCATCTTGACGACGCAGGTTAGACGCTGGCCTGACTTAGACTACTCGCCAAAAAGTTTGACATATTGGGTATTAGATGAGATTTCTCAACCACTACACACTAACAAGGGCAACTTTGTGGGGCAGGGTGGTTTCCAGGGAGAGCTGCCTTACGTCACGTCAGAGTACAGCTTTGACCTGACGGGCGCTGGAAAGATGCGAGTCTTCAAAGGCCTGCAGAGACCAAGTCAGATGCACTGATGTTGCGACAAGTGCTTTGTCCCCCCCCAAACATCAAGTCTGACATGGACTCTTCAGGAGAGAAATCTCTCAGAACACATTTGTTTTGTACCACTGCCATTTCAAAACTGCATTTGAATTCTGGTGTCATATTAAAAGCAGAAAAGAATGTTCAGATTTGCAGTATTTACTTTTATTGCGAAGACAAGCATTGAAGCGGCATTTGATATAGATTTAGAAGATAAAGACATATGGTTCGATTCTGGCTCCATCCTTCCTGCGTGGAGGTTGCATGTTCTCCCCCTGTGCCTGCATGGGTTTCCTCCGGGTACTCCGGTTTCCTTCCACATTCCAAAAACATGCAAGGTAGGTTAGTTGGGAACTCAAAATTGTCCTTAGATGTGATTGTGAATTTGGATGGTTGTCTATGTGGTGCCCTGCGATAGCCTGGCAACCAGTTCAGGCAAAAAAGAACGTATTCCAAGTTAAGGCGCTTAGCGAGTAGAAACGTGACGGCCGCCGGTGGCTACATTTTTCATTGCGCCGAATAGTGCTGCATCCGAGGAAGGTAGGAATTATCCCTCTATAGCAGAAGTGACCCTTCTGCGTTCTGCAATCAGATCTCACTCATAAAGCGCTCCAAATTGATATTCAGCTTTATTATTACAAGATTCCAAATTTATAAGCACCCCGTACCAGGCGAAAACAATGTAGCCAATGCAAAGCCGCTAAGAGCTTCAAGTCAATGTTTCAAAAGTGGTAACTTCATATGCAAGAAACACACCCAGCCTGTTTGTATTAAATGTGTGAAGTCGAGAAAGAAACAAAAGGTAAGTATTAGTTGTGATTGTAACCTTGTTTGATTTATCAATTTCTTTGTCATCAAACTCAATGTCATGACTTACTGATCAGTTTTTACTTGAAGTAACGTTGTGCTGTTTGTGTTTTTTGCAGTTATATATTAAGGTATACAGCGAGCATCACATCAGTGAAATAAGTAACATGATGAAATGTATGTTATTTTTCTTTATATTTTATTTTTCATGTTTGCAGCTACTTTTGCACAACCAGTCAATCAGTTATATTCTGATGTAACATTGTAAAAGAAAGAATCTGGTCACTTTCCAAAACAAGATATTTTTCAAATAAAAAAAGAATATATCAAAAGTAATGTTACCCACGGACCAGTATTCCATGGTTGGGAACCGTTGTCCTAGAAAATCTTCCACTACTGGACTTTTTACAATTATTTTTCTTCCACATAAACAAATAAAATAAGTCATAATTCCAGTGCAGCCTGAAGGCAAAGACTAAACAGTGGAAGGAAATGTAGCAACTGATAAACTAAACCCCGCTCATTATAAATAAGTTTTATTTACATTCTTTTGTATATATTTGTATGATGATCTATCTTTTTGTTAGCTTTGTGGCTCAAATGAGTCAATCTAGCATACACCCATGATGACAAAAATGTATTTTTATTGAAGTATAAATATCTCCAATATAAATTCAAAATTGAAACAAATTCGTAACAAATGCAAGTCCATCGAGTCCCTGGTTTGGTCCATCACTGACTGTTCAGAGGCGGAATCATGGGCTCAGTGATCTCAAAAGCTTCGATGAGCTCCTTGGAAAATGAGAGGGGGGAAAAAGGGTTTGTCAGGTACCACGTAAGAATAGTTTGGGACTTTTCATTTGAGCTCTCCTTTATCTTGTTTGCAGTTTTACTTTCCATTTTTCTGAAATACTTTTGATTTAGGTTGGGTTTTATTGGTATTCTTTTAACAAGGACAAAAAACTGTATGTTTACCCACTTGAGACCTTTCAAGAGACAATGCTCTGAAAAGGCATGTTCTCACCTTCCAGCTCTTTGGGCTGATTGTAACAATAGCTGCATGACAGTTTTCTCTTTCTCCTTCCGTCACCACCTCCTCCACCGGAACTGAAAGACGCAACAAAATCATCTTCGTTGACATGTGTTACACGCCCTCTTAACTGACAAATCAATACAAAGTCCTTTACCTATAAAAGGCAACTTATCTAGATCCAAACCAATTTGTACCAAACCATCCTGAAAAGAGACGTGTGGAGTCACGAGACGGCAAGCTCAGCGTTCATTTGGATTCATCATTGCTAAGAAAACTCACCCTGACCAGGAACGACGTGTGAAAAATGTTCTCCACGGTGCGTGGAAAGGAGTTGGGGTCGATAACAAACTCGTAATACGATATCGGCGACGTCGCTGTGACGGAAGCAGAGTGGTGAATTTTGGCACAGAGGTTGAGTGGTCAACTGTGAACTCACGGTCATCTTGATGATAACTTTTTAGGCAGGCCAGGATCCTCTCCACTTCTTTCTCAGTGGCTTCCTGCTCAGTCTCTTCCATCTTTTTCAGCTGATATGTGCACGTGAGATCAATACAGGAAGGCAGAAGATAATTAATGACGGCGGAAGTAATCTGGCGCTGATTGTTCGCCGCTTCTCCACCAGAATTAGGTTTAGTTTTAGTGTTTTTATTTATTTTTTTAGCCATTATTAAAGTTTAGTTTTTAGCATCTAGTTTTAGCGTGCAGGCTGGAGCGGTCGGCCCACGGTCGCCTGGACCGCGGCGAACCTCCACAGTTAGCCAGCTGCCTACTACGGCGCGTCCACCACCCCCCCGCCAAGGGATCCTGGCTAGCCTAGCCAATGGCTAACACTCAAGTTCAGTGTTCTCCAACCGGCACTGTTAACTTACTCCATCCCCCGCTTGCTGGAGCTGAGTAATCACACCATTCCAGGGTGTGTCTCAGTCATCAAACAACTCGGACTTCTCCGCAGACTACGTTACATCCACAGAAGCACCCGTCGTAACTTTGTTTTCACCCAACCCGTCCATAACACTGTACAATCCATCTGCTCCTCCTCCGCCTGACACCCCGTCGCATGTCCAACACGTCATCAGAGACCTGGCGCACTTGGATCTTATTGTAGCAACCATGCAGTACTCCAGGTGGCCTGGAAGACATGGTGTGGACATCACTCCTACACGGAGCGGACTCCGACACCAGACGGACACCGGGTTGCCGGGAAAACACGGAGTGTTAATTTCTCCAGGACGGAACGGACACCAACACGGAGCGGCCCCCGGGTGGCCAGGACAAAACGAATTGGATTTCACTCCAACACAGAGTGGACTGGACTGCATGTGGCACAGAAAACGTGGAGTGGATTTCTCTCTACTTCGCCCCCTACCTAAACACAGCCCCACAGCTACAATCAAAATGGATCTCCTCAACATCCAAGCACTCACCCGTAAATCATCATTTATTCACGACCTCATCCTGGACAAAGGCTTAGACATAATGTGCCTGACTGAGACCTGGCAACCACCGGATGTCTATCAATCCCTCCATGAAGCCTGTCCCTCTGGTTATAAATACATAACTAAACCTCGCAGCACTGGCCGTGGCCTGGCTGTACTCCACCGTCTTGATCTAGAGCTGTCCCAACTCCCTCTACCTGATCACTCATTCGAATCCCTTGCATTCAAATGTAAACCTCCATATCCTATCACAGTTTTACTTGTTTACCGCCCTCCTAAACCAAACTCCTCTTTCATTCCAGAACTACACGATCTACTCACTACCCTCTGTACCTCCACTTCCTCTAATCTAACCATACTAGGTGATGTTAACATCCATGTCGACACCCCCTCCCGCCCCCCTGCCTCTGACCTGTTGCAACTATTGGACTGTTTACTCCTCACCCAACATGTAAATGTCCCCACACATGACAAAGGGCATACACTTGACCTTGTCATCTCCTCATCGGCCATAAGCAACCTACAAGTTCACGAGGTCGGCGTGTCTGACCACAAACTTATTCAAATGGAACTGCCTTTCCCACACCCCCACTCCAAACCCAAGCGGCAAATCTCATTCAGAAATTTCAAAAACATCAACCAAGACACTATAGCACAGGACCTCCAGCTTCTCTCCTCCTCCTCTGCAACCTTTCCATCAGTCAGCAAGGCAGTGGACCATTACAATAACTCTTTGGCCAAACTTCTAGGTATCCACGCCCCCCAAAAAACCAAAACAGTCACTTTTTCACGCTCAGCCCCCTGGTACACCAGTGAGCTGCGTCTGATGAAGTCAACTGGATGCATCCTGGACCGTCGTCTCAAAGCCTCAGGACTGACCGTGCACAAACAGGCCTACAAAGAACATCAGAAGGCCTACTCAAAAGCCCTTGGGACTGCACGTGCCCAGTTCTACCCCAATATAATACCCCTGGAAATTCAAAACAGCTCTTTTCAACCATCAACCACTTTCTCAAACCCCAACCCACCACTCCAACAGAACCCTCAGAGGTAGTGTGCAATAACTTTATGACCTTCTTTACCGCTAAGGTTGACAACATCCGCACCCAGCTCCTCTCCTCTTCTGGCCCCGCCACTTCACCTCCTCCCCCCTTCCTTCCACCCGGGACAGTCCAGCCTCTCCGCTGCTTCTCCCCTATCTTGCAGTCGGAGGTAGAGGACATCATCAAAAAGATGAAACCCTCCACATGTGCCCTGGACCCTTTCCCCACAGCCCTCATTAAACAACAAACCTCAGCCATTAGTCCCCTAATAACCAATGTCATCAACCTCTCACTCCAGTCTGGCTCTGTACCCCCTGCACTGAAGACTGCCATCCTCACTCACCATTGTATCCTCGGACATGCTCCCCCATACCTCAAAGAACTCCTTGCCCCAAAACCTGCCACCCGAAGCCCTTGCTCATCCAATTCACACCTTCTCCACGTTCCGAAAACCAAGCTGCGCACCATGGGCGACCGGGCCTTCTGCCATACAGCCCCTACACTGTGAACTCCCTCCCCGACCACCTAAGAGCACCCCAATCCACTGACTCTTTCAAAACTGGACTTAAAACTCACCTCTTTACCTTAGCATTTCCGTAATTTCTCTCATATCCTGGTTGTCGTCCAGTTGTTTTATACTTGTCCTTGTTTTGTTTTCTTGTTTTTATTTGCCATGTAGCACTTTGAGATTCCTCCGAATATGAAGTGCGTTATAAATATAATTTATTATTATTATTATTATAATTCAATGTTAGATTTTTGACTGGTTTTGTGTGGTGATTTGATGGATGTCTAATGTAAAGTGAGAGCCTTATCATTTTTGGTAAATGGAAATAGTGGCCTGAATGGTTCATAATCACCTGAGTGGGCATGATCCTTTTTGCTTCCTTGCTAGGGGCTTTCTCTTGACGTACTATCTTTTGCTTCGGAGGGGGCGGCTCTGCATGGAAGGAACCCAACCTGATGAGAGATAGAGGACATCACGTGGAGTGCACGGGATACATTTAACCACCAAGCACAGCTTGGAAAAAATAGTTCTCTGAATGTACCACCATAATCTGCACATGCCGAACCACAAATAGACATGGGCTGACTGGAGTTGAAAACCTTAAGATCGAGATGACCACTAGAGGGCAGACAAGCCTTAGTCGCGCTTACATCGGGTCTTGTACTGTCAGACACCACAAGGCGAATTGACCTGATATTTTGCAGCAGATTTGGACTAACATACAGGACAAAGAGAGAACCTCAAGAAATATTATTTTGAGGGAATTGATTTTGGTGGAAAAATATAAACAAATGGAGTTAATGCAGGTTAATGCAGTGAGCTGAATAACAATGGCACACGCACATGTAGTGGAAGGTCGGCGCTGTCTGAAAGCAAGCCTCAGCTCTCTGGGCCAGTCTCTGCCAGGCATCTCTGGGCAAATAACCCTCAATTTCCTCTTCGCTCTGCTCCCCCCTACCACTTTCCAGTCGGTTGAGACCCATGAAGGAGAGCTGTTGACGGGATAAAAGCAATCATAGAATGCAAGTGACAAAATAGTGGAATCACTTACAAGGTGCTCAGCAAAAGCAGCGTGGTCAAAAGCACTGTCCTCTTCTCGCATCTGGCTGGCTCTTTCGTTGTTCAGCTCCGTAGCCATGGAAACGAACTTGGAATCCAGCACCGCTTCGCTCGTCTCTCGCACTGTCAAACAACTCCGCTGTCAGACATTGCAATGTTCTTCAGTTGCTCACTTTTTCAAGGTACAACAGATTGATATTTATGCAACACTTACAAAACGCCTACAAGGTATTTGACATTGCAAGAAAAAACAAATGGAATACTTTGTCTACTTTAATGAAAAGTTAAGAGAAAAATGAAACGTACCATTTTCAAAAAGGCTGTCTGCCGCTTCCAAAATCTCTGTTAGTTTGTTGTTAGATGGACTCAGTAAATCTTCTCTATTTTCTGAAATAAAAAAGTACAAGCATAAGACCGAAACACAAAAATAAATAAACAAAGCAAGCTGCCACCTCTTGGAAAGTCACCAACTCACGTTGGACTGAATCGATGAGATCTCTGTACTTGGTCCTTATTTCTTTCCTGGTGCCTCTTTCCTGTGCACTCATAGAACCAAAGCTGGACCTCCCATTCAGCTGCTGTTGGTCTCCGCTGCTGTGCCCTGCAGCTCCGTCTTGCTGGGGGGCTTCCTTGTCAGTGGACGGGCATCTGAGCTGCTCCATCGAAAGCTGAACGCAGAAACAGTAAAGTTTGAAGTTTAGATTGACATTTAGTAGAGGTATGTGATTATTGAATATTTATTATAACCGCAAATTCCCTGCTATTGTGGTTACCCCAGAACGCGAACCGGTCTCAAGGTTTGTCCAAGTTTTGCAAACGTTACCTGGCTGTGCCCGCAACAAGCACAGGGAACCCCTCACCCAGCCCACTTTGATGCTCTGATGTGTTTAAAGTTAAACACGAAGCAACATAAATACTGCGACTGAGCAGGACTGTGATGATGACTCCCTTAATGCAAAACCTGAGTTGCTGCTTGTTGATGTAACTTTCTGTATGTTTACTGTCAATTAACAAAGATTACGGCAGTGCGAAGCATTCTCCACTTATGTTCATTTTGCTGAAATAATGATCTCATCAGCTATTAGTTGATATCGACTTGAGGTTTGTTTGTTTTTTTCAAATCAGGTCATGCAACATTTATTAGACACCCTGTCACATTTCTGTCATTGACTGTGAACAGTGTATGTAAACAGCGGCTAACATATTGTAATAGCTTCCCTCTGCGCCGGTGCTAGCAAAACACTGTTAGCCACTTGGTAACGCGTTAAACATCATAATGTTACAAGTTCATACTTCACGTCACGACGTGGCTTCGGCTATTTGTTCGAACGGTGTCCAAGTTGAGTCCCAGAGTGATGCTTGAGCAGCTCGAGTACGCACCTAACTGTTCGGCACTTCACAACTGTGCGCTGGAGTGCGGAAATGCGTTTTCGGACGGAAATTACGTCACAATACGGGTGCCGTGACCAGTAGCCCCGCTACCGATGTGCCTACGTGGCAGCCATGTTGGGAGGGACGACCTCCCCCTCAAAGGCAATGCAATGGCATTGAAATGAAATCATAACGCGCTCATTTCTCGATTAGAAGGTCTGGATGGTGGTTGCACAGTCTACTACGAATCTGTCAAAGTATGTGGAATTCTGAGATAAGTATAAGTTTCAGGGTTTTTTTTAAACAATACAAAGGTCTGATGAAAGCCATTCCACACGAGGAAAGTTGAGGAAGGTGAAATGTTTTCTTATTCCCGGAGGGGGTGGATGGGTTGGGGTTAGCATAACAGAAAATAATTTTGAAGTTTTTAAATCAATCAATCAATCAATCAATCAATCAATCAATCAATCAATCAATCAATCAATCAAATAACAGTTTTTCTGGTTAATTAATTTCCCAACTCATTAGCATTGTAATCTACAGATTGATCAGTTCAATATTATAAATAATTCATAAACTTAAAATGAAAACTAAACTTAAATAGCCCAGCTAAAAAGTTACAAACAGGGGTGCCAAGTACCTCAATTATGTACTTTCTTATGTTCCTTATATGTTCTTTCATTTAACACTTAACTTAAAGAGCAAAACTACACCAAATATATCTTTTGAAAAATATATGCCTCCACTGTGGCACTCTGATTGCATTTGTGGAATAAGGGTTAATCACCTGTTCGCATTTATCTTAGGGGGTGGCCATTTTGCCGCTTGCCATCGACTGAAAATGACATCACAACATGATCCGGATAAAACCTTTTGCGTTACTATGGCATCAAATATAGAGCCATGAATCGGAACGTCTGTTAGTCTGCTAACAGAAACTCTATAACACTAACATAACAGTCCAACCTTGATAGAGCGCTATGCTTGAGTAAGTGACATTCAGGTTGCAATATGGTCGACAGAGCCTAAAATACATTTAATGGAGGCCTAAAATTTCTCACAGTTCTGCATACCATGTAAATCCCTTGAAACAATGCACAATGATTTTTTGAGGGAAGATATTTTTGAGTATATTTTGAGGAAAATCATTTGAAATTATGGACTGTTTATATTTATAACGTAGTATATACAGGTATAAATGATGTATTTTGAATCTTTATTTGTATTGTAACTTGAGTTTTCCATCTGGTCTTCACTGCGAGTTAGCGTCCCTAGGGGCACTTACTTGCCACTGCAGAGCAAATCGCTTCAGCGGATGAATGGAAGGCAGACAGGCGGTCGGCGAATGTTTGGAGGGGGAGGCACGATGCTAAAAAAGGAGCTGCACTTTGTTTAAAAGTTCTCGGAGTAAATTCGCTTTCTTTAAAACACCACTGGGGATATTAATTTGTATTATCCCATTTGGACAGCAGACTTGGACGCCAAGTCCAACGAACGGCGTTTTCACCGAGGAGCATTTAATTTTTAAATGTTAAGTACCAGGTTAAGACAGACTGTATGTTTTGTAGTTGACGTGAAGACGCAGGGTGACTTAAACAACACCATTTGCCTTCCACGCGCTCGGCGTGATGTGAGATCCGAATCGAACCGAGCTTCAGCTGCAGTGTGAAAGACAATGTGGAAGCGCTTTTGACCGGACTGCTCAGCAAATTTACCGGGTGATTAGCAATTAGCATCGAGCACACCGCCGGCGGCACGCGAACCTGCTGGGAACCAGCGTGGGCTCCCCGTTGCAACCAAATCACCACAGGACCACCAAAAACGAAGGATTGCATGCCTCCATGGTTCCGAACAAGTGGACCATGAATTCAGTCCTGCACAAGTCGCCTCCGCGGAGCTGGCTCGGACTCAAGTTGAGGCTCAGTAAGTGAACATTTTTGTTTTGATGTTGTACGTAAAGTGGAACGCGCAATCATTAACGTACACTTTTTTTTTCTTTTTTTTTTAATGTAATCTAATTTGAAAATTCACTCCTCATTCCTACAATGTAAGGCTATTAAAACAGATTTTCTTTTGCAATGCTGACCTGGCTGCGGAGCAGACCGCAGTCAAAAATAAAATGGAAAAACAGACAGTAGACAAATTAATAATAATAATAATAATAATAATAAACTGAAATAGCCAGTCAAACTGTGATGCATGACATCATGAAAGCAACTAGTACTGTGAAATCCAGTTTGAACATAAGTAAATTATATGAAAAACAGCTAGATCGTGCCACTTGATAACATATTCGGTCACCACAGCAACTAATATTAAATTCTGACAACTGAATCGTATGAAAACTGAGGCAATATACATACTTCAAAATAATAACAATTATTCATTCAGAGAATCTGTTGTTGAACATTCACAAAATATTGTGACAATATTTTATAGATAATTTGTTGTTGAAAACATAGTGAATAAACTTAAACAAAATAGATGAAGAATAAATGGGCAGTGAAGTCCAAAAAATTCTTTACAATATGTTCTATACACCACCACTAGTCTAAACGTGGCATTCTGATTAATATTGTGTTTGTGGAATACTAATTAAGCAGCAAAATCCACCCATTTTTATCTATCTTACGATTGTTTTGCCACTTGCCGAAAACAACATCACAGTGTCTTAGCTTGCAAATGTCATGTGACCAGACTCAGAAAACAGGTGAGCCGTATTTGTTCATTCACTAAGCCCTTAGGCACTGTGATGTCATTTTCAGTCAACAGCAAGTGGCGGTACAAAGCCCAAAAACTGTACACAGTACAAAAAACAAGTGACCTAATTGTGTGTGTTGTGTTTTTTTTTGGGCTCTCAAGTGGCACGATTGGGAGTATTGGGAGGAAATAAAAAAACATGGAATCTAATATCTTCAGATTAGAACAAGGCTTCTTCCAAATGTGAATATAATGCTGTATAAAGGTTATGTAATTTTTTTTACTTCCATGTTATGGCTGCTCTGTGTTGACACTTCTGGAGCCTGCAATTTTGGCATCTTTGCATGCGAGTTGTTTGACAGTGTTTCTATACTTTCGGATAGCTGCTGAAGCCTGGGTGCCTCTGTCTTATTTTTTTGCCTTGTTTTAAAATGATAATCAAAATGTATGATGTGTGATCAGCTGCTTATCGATTTCGTTCCTTCTCTGAATCCACCTGTCCTGTTTGGGTGCTTGGTCAAGCAGAATGGGAGAATCTGTATGTCTGAATGTTTCAACTCCCCCTACCGTCGCTCGACTTCACATGTTGCCACTGCCGGCAGTCAACGGGTTCATAGCGTTAACACAATGTTTAAGTTTAGCAGTCTTAATAGTTTGAGTCTGGAGGCCTTCAGTGTTCCAGGCCACTGGAGTCTTAAGTTGGTTTTAAAGTCACTGGTCTAATCTGGAGCCAGATGTCTTGTCTGGTCTCTGTGGAGCGTCCAAAAAGCAAACAGAAGTTTCTCGTCTACCTCCGGAAGGTCTCCCCAAGCATCGGGCGAGTGTTGGCAGACCACCTTTGTTCCACTGGTATAATTCTTCCACTTTAGTCAGTACACTAATACGAAACACAATCTCGGTCATAATTGCTGACCCCGTGTCTCTTTCCAATGTGTGAACAGTCTTTCCCCATTGGAAATGATAGAAATGGGAATAAACAGTTCTCTTAGTATAACAGTGTAAAAGTAATAAGTCTTGCTTGACTTTAGTGGAATTTTGCCCCTCGCAAACTTCAGACCGAGTGATTGTGTTTATCAAAGCAATTATCTTCTCAGTAGTGGTCCTTGGCGTGCCATTATAGTACACAGGGTTTGGACCAGACTGTTCTGAGTGGACTTGAAAGTTCTTTAACATCAACTTGTGGAGTCACGAGTGCTCATGTTTTCAGGTGAGCACATGAAGTGTGTGTGTGCATGCGTGCGTGCGTCCACATACGTGGGGGTGGGGGGTTCTGGCCCGCCACGTGACTTGTTACAGTTTAGACTTCCTCCTCCATTGTTTTACTTTATGCTCGACAGTAATTTCCTTTCTCTCGTCTTTTTCATCCCGAGGCAGGTCTCTTGTTTTCTCTTTTGTTCAGGACTAACGTCATCTATACGTTTCTATACTGCACTTACATGTTTTATATTTCTGGATACCGTAATCCCATAATCAGGACATATGTGGTATTTTAGACATTTTAAATGATACTTTTAGTGTGTTTGCATGTACAGTGTATTTAAAAATAATCTCTGACATTTGTTATTGTCCTAAGCCATATTCATTTGGTACAAGAAGTTGCAGTTAGTTACCACCCAACTAATGTTTTCGTATTTTATTGTTTTATGTCTGTGGCCAAAATATATTGTATATACATTCAACAAAATTGTGACTTTAATTTAATTTTACACATTATTGACCAAGCTAAAGGATTTAAAATAGCTTGATCTCATTGCTCTCTTGTTGAATGACTTCAAATAGCTAATAATCATTTGATGGAATTTATATGAGCTGCGCTCAGCTCACGTGAGCCACCTATCAGATTGCAGGCAGCAAGTTTTTTCTGTGTTTATTCCGTGATGAAGTCACCGTCATAAACACGGTCACAGCTGGAGGCCCCCCCTCCACACACACACACACACACACACACACACACACACACACACACTCACTCGTCTCTCGTGTGCCTTTTCCCATCATTCTTTTCTCCCAAACATGGTGCCTCGTGTATGCTGATTTTAACTCCCGGGCTCCTCTTTCACTTTTGTCCCTGTCACTGCTATTTAAAGTCACTGTTCTTGTTTTTGTGCCATGTAGATTCACCGCACTTAAAAATATCTGAAAAACAGGTGTGTTGTTTTTTGTCCCAGAGGTGTTCGGAATTTATTTTTTGATCAGATCTGCATGCCAAACTGCTTCAATCCAAAATTAGCTCCCATATCATATCATTGCTAACTTGGTATTTCAAGGAATTTAGGGTATGTTTATTCAACACAGACTTTCAAAATTTGGAACGACATTATCCGTTGTCGGTTATATCAACGGGCCTGATCTTCCGGACCTAAATCATCCATGTGGCATACTATGTTTGTTTTTGCACCTTGCTTTGTTGGAGGAAATAGTTGACTTCCCTGAAACAGTCCTCACAGGTGAAAGTTGGAAGCATCCACCTGATAAAAACAATTGCTAACAAGAATGAAGAATCAAAGTGTGCCAACGCACTGAACAAAAAATCTGAAAATTTGACTACCTGACACCCTCATTAATGATTACTAATAAATGATAAGTTAATGAAACAGAACAAATCATAAATTTTTTTTCTTGGTCTATTATTGCGGACAAATAAATCCCTTTGTAAAAAAGCGTTTTATATATTTAGATCAAATAAAATGTCATTTATTTCAATTTTTATTCTTTTTGGGTCTGAGCTGGCTGGTTAAGAGTTATTGCCTGTGCCTTTGACGGTCTGCTGTGCTAACTATAACCTACATAACGGGCATGGACTAGCGCCGTGCACTCCCTCTGGCATCAGACTGGATCACACCCTTTTAAAATTCGTAAATACGATGAGCCTTCGCAGCGACACACAATTAAGTTTATTTAGTTAGTCATCTCCAGGTACTTACCAGAACTGACAGTTCTTTCTTTTGCTGTATGAAACTTATATAACATATTTTCCAGAAAAAACAATGGAAAAAATGTTTTTTTTTCATCTTGGGGATATAGCGCCACCTGCTGCTTTGGCATGCACATGACAGGCAGCAAATGTCTCCAAGAGAGTAGTATAGTACTGGGTTAAAAAAAAAATTCTTTGTGGATGTGACGTGGGTTTGTCTTTCTAATGCAAACCTTGTGAGGATGAGATCATCCAGATGTAAATGCCATGTGTGCAACATGCAGGTGCATTGTTTGTGGAGAGTCTTATTATGAAAGGGTGACCTGATGATGAAAGCGAGGTTGTCTAATATCTCCTCTGCCCCCCCCCCCCACACACACATCCTTTGTTTCTGCAGGAGGTGGAAATTGGCCCTTGTATTGGCAGATTGGTTCTCATGCTTCACATCTGCTTGCTTCATTAAAAGGGAAGCTTCTTGCCCAAAGCTGCTTTTGATGATTACCACATGTCTGCAAAGCCCAGAGCCGCGCAGCAAGGCCGGCTCTCATCCTACCCTCTAATTTCTCATCCCAAAATTGGACATGTTGGTTGCTACATGTGACTGCATCCCTCCCTTTTCTCGGCCCGGCCAGACTCAATCTCGCACTATTCCTTCTCCCGTTTTTAGATGTGCTACAGAAGTGAGTCAGTCCTCAAGGATCACTGCGTAAGGTTTTACAGTACTGTGCAAAAGTCTTTGGTATCCTTGACACATCTAATCAATCTCACAAGCAATAAATTAAGAAATAGATCAAAAATAAGAGAATACAGCTGAATATAATTGGGAACATGTACCCTTTGTTCTTAAATAAATACTCAAATGCATCAAAACTACTCTGGTACATTTTATCTCCAAAGTTGCTCGAATGAATCAAACGGGTTACCACCCACCCCTGGCCACTGTTTTGACTGTGTTGACATCATCAGTGTGCTCATCACCATCCCTACCTTTCATATTGATCTGTGCATAGTATGTAAGCCTACCCCGCCCCCTCCCACACACACACAGAAGGCAGCTCATTGATAGAAATGAATCCAGCTAAAGGGCAAAGCCATAAATTAATGCAGAATATAAGCCCTTTGCAGATACTGCAAAGTAGTGCATGTAGGATGGGTGTTTAAAAGAGATCTTTGTGCGGTCAGGTCCAAAAGCCATGGGTCCAGACTACCCCAGCATGCATCTCTCACCCCTTCATGAATGCACCACTTGTCTGACTGCGTGGGCCCTAAAAGCCCCCCTGCGGTCGAGACGTCCTACACAAGCAGCTTGGCTCGCACAAATGTTTTACAGTTGGCGAAACTCCCATCACAGACACGGTCGAGTCTCAGAGAGAGCGTCGGTGACGGAAGGAATCACTCGAATGGTTTTGCGGAGTCTGACAAGGTGGTGACTGGTGGTCTCAACAGGAGGAGGACTTTTTTTGTTGCTTCGTTTAGACTTGAACTCAATTTTATAGGAGGAGCTTCTCCGGTCTCCTCGAGATGTAGAAAGAAGAAGCTTGGCGGCAAGACTGCATGAGATCATCGTGCAGGTGGATGTTTGGAATGAGTCTATTGGCAGACTTTGAACTGGCAAGTTTTTATTTTGAAAGATGAACTCATCTTGGTGGAGAAACCGCAGGCTGGTCAGAAACTCAACAGGCCATCCTCGGCTGGGCCGTATCTCATTTGATAGCATCATTTAAAGAGTTGCCTTTTCATGAATAATTATAGAGTCAATCAGTCGAAGTCAGCAAAATGTTCCTGTATTGGAAGAAGCGCGGCGCTTATGAGTTGGAGCCACCAACATCGTCTTGCTCCCAAGTGGGAATGGAGCGCTACTACTGGTCGTCATCCCTGGACGCCATCCATGATCTGTGCGGTAAGATCACCAACTAATCCTAGAGTGAGTTTGTTGCAATGGCAATAGCAACAGATCTGTTTTATTTTTGAACAATTCCAAATTCTGAACAAATTCAAGACCACCAAACAGATTTAAAGAAAACCATGGATGATGTCAAACTGCAAGTGGTCTAGACATCGGTCGGTTTTGCGCTCCACCGTGTTGTCTTTTGATGCATCAGTCAGCACTGTCATCAGTTCTGAGCCAACACCCAGCCATGAGGAATCTCCGGTGCCGGTCCCAAGCCTGCATAAATGGCAGGCTTGCGTCAGTAAGCGTTTCTGGTCTTTAAAAACTTGTGCGTCATCCCACAGTGTGGTCAATGCGCCACCTTTTCTGTTCTTTTTCCGATGTTTTATACGCATCAACACTGTTGTCAGTTTAATGCGAGACATTTGTTGCACGAGTATTGTGCAATTTATTGTTTGATGCCACACTTTGTAATAGACATGACTTCATTTTGTTGTATTGCCCCCCCCCCCCCCCTTTTGACCAGCACTGTTATTTTGAGGAGCGTATTTCACCTTCATCACGGAAAGGCCTTTTTCTTCCAACCAGTTCTTGCTTCACTGGGAATTACTCAGCCACCTCACTCCACATAAATGCAAAAGAAAGAGAAAACACTGATGAAATATTTACTGCCTAAAAAAAGTGCACAGCTGCTCTAAAACACCTCTGTGTATCCTGTCTCAGTTTTTTGGGGGAGTGATGTGGCACCGGGGCAGTCACTTTCCGCTGCCCTTCCTCATCCACGCTATTAGTGAAAGGGATGTGATAACACTGGCCTGTGAAAGAATGTTCCTCAACCACCCTGCCAGCCAGTCTGAAAACGCTGGAACTTTCCAGCCATCTTAAGGACGGTGGCTGCTGACGCGAAGCCGTTTGGCAGACGAATGTGTCATCGAGATGTTTTGATCAGTGCATTTTTAATTCTAACCTCTCTGTCCACATTTAGCTTTTTGAATTTGTAATTTGAGTTCCAAGGTTACATGGGCGCACAACACACGTACTACAAAGAAGAGTTCTCCGTCACATAAGACTACGCCTTTCTTCGTTACAGGCTTTGGTTAACCAACATTACCGCTATGTAAACTTAAAAAAAAAAAGAAAATTTCCTGTTGACCAAATGCTTGCCTGACAGTCATTTATATGTGACATACATTCAACATCCATTCATTTTGATTTGGCAGCTTGGTTTTGTTTGACCACGGTATTGCATATTTCATAGATTTAAAGCTCAACGGAATGCTGCTTTCTATGTTTTTTGCTGTTATTCTTGGTCGTATGACTTTGGTGGATGCAATATTGAATTAAAAGGCATGAAAGTGAGACCCTGGAGGGTCTGATTAATTGTCTAGGTTTTGATTTTGCCTTATCCATGTAGCCCTATGATGGACCTATGAAGCAGAGATTTTCAACCGGTTTATTCCAAGGGACCACTATTATAACCAAGAAGCAACTCGGGGACAACTGCTTTGGCGGAATATTATTTTATTTTCCACCAAAGGAGGGTAGACCTATACAGGCTATTTATTTGCATCTGTATGTCTATTTTGGGAATATTGGCTGCATTTGACATAATTTGGATGGGTAAATGATTCACATAATTAGCTGGAAAATATATCAAGTCTAAATCATCCATAAAATGTATTTTTAAAAATTTTACAATTATTTTCCTTTTCCAATTTTGTGGACCACCTGCAATACGGCCACGGAACACTAGAAGGCCAGGGACCACCGGTTGACAATCCCTGCTATAAAGTATAAAGGCCCCATGGAGAACAGACTTTTTACTACGATAATATGTCAACAATGACAACGCCTTCATTTTGCTCAAATCTGCTATTTTACGGCAGACCGTATTATATAAAGGCAAATTGTTCCATAATCGTTTGGCTTTTGTCCTCTTACTGTACCTTGTGACACAAATACCCTCAGATATTTGGGCTATGCAGTAATCTCCTCGTGAGTGCTTTTGAACGAGGTGACTGAAATATGTGATTAGCCAAAAATGAGTGAGTACATTGAATGCAACTTGGTTTGTCAGCATGTTTCAACGTGGAACATGTCCTCCCATCTGTGGAACACTGTTCACTTGGTTGTTCTGTGGCTTCATATTGCATGTAGATGGGAGAACCGGTAGGGGGTCCTCTCAGATGTAGGAACCAAGAAAGCACATGCAAGTCGCATGTGCGGGACCGAACCACTGGATAGGAAAGTTCTTAATCCCAAATATCTTTTGATGTTTGTGGTTATTACAGTTTTGGGATTTGATTATATGGTGCATCTTCTCCCAAATCTTCCCCCAAACCTCGGTTTTAGCCATTTGTCTGCATGTGCGATTTAAAAACATGATCTGTGAAAATCATGCAAGTTCCCATGGACAAAATACAAAATCACAAACATTGCACATTTAATACGACACGCAAAAACAAAAAAGAATTAGATCCTACTGAAATTCAGCCTAAACAAACTTAACCGATTTTTAAAAGTGTCGATAGAAGAGGGTACTTATTTGATAATCCTGAGAGATGGACATTAAGTGGCAGGTAAGAAAGTATTATTAATCAATTATTTTTGTGGGCCCAGGTAATTCCTGGATGGCATATTGTAAATCTGTTTCTTTGCAATGTTGACATTTTTGTCAACTTCACAAGTTGCCGTTTATGTGAGGACACACTGACGAGATTACGGGTTCCCGCACCGTAGAAGGGACAGAGCGTAATATTGCAGTTGCACTGCTGTTGTTATCGCTCACCCTTCTCAAATATCGGCAGATGTTTTTGTTATTCTGCTGACAATTATACAAACGAAGGGGTGGTGAGCTTGCTCCATCTCATGTTCTGTGAGACGTCATCAAGTTGCGTGTGGCATTCTTAACATTCCCCATGGACATATGGGAAAAAGTTGACAGCATAACATCCTCCTGTCACAGCTTCTGGCGCTGAAACACATACGCCTGACGTTTTCAGATGACCTTAGGCAGAGGTAGCTTGTACTGGAGTGAACTTCCTGAGAAAACCGAAGCCAAACGACAGCCCAACTTTGGTATATATTTTTTTCCCCCCTCATCAATGGACAATTGACGATATATCTACCTTTTATTTTTTCACATCGTTTGTCTGGCTTTGTTGATGCATGCTGGTGGCACCATTGCTGCCAATCAAGAATGGAAGAACATATTGCAAAGTGGAACATATTGAAAGGTGAAATTTGACGGAAATGGGACAACAACGCTTATTGGGCTTCTCAATTAATGAAGATGTCTACTAAAGATGTTGTCTTTGCCACACGTAACAAATGAGCCATCTATGTCCGCCTTATGTTTGAAGTGGGATGATGTTCAAGTCAAATATAAAATTAAGACTTTTGAAAATAGTGGACAGACCAAACCCAAATGTCCAGTACAGGCCAAGACAGCGACCCCCGCCCATTGTGAAACTCTTTGCTGTGATTGATGGCTAGCTGCTAATGCTAATGTGAACATGGTCATGACCCACTTTCTATCACGTCAGTGATCTATGGTTATGACAGTAAAGCCGCTCGGCACCCAGAATGCATTGTACGGCGCAACGCATGATTGAAGTTATAAGGACGCAAGTCATAGCGTATATGTGTGTTTGCCATTTGTTTGGTAGAAAAGTAAACAGACTAGTTCCAACTGGCACATACCTCAGTTTGCAGCGAGCGGCATAGAGAGATTGTCCACTGTCTCTTTAGTGTGCCATCTCTTTGTGCACTGTCACGTGTGTATCCGTGTATAGCTTGTGTTAGCTTTTGACTTCATCAGCACTGCTGAGTTGAGGAATTCCGATTCATCAGAGAGACAGAGAGAGAGAGAGTGCAAGTGTGAGATGGAACGTCAGCATGATATGAGGAAGTCAACGGGAAGATGGGGCGCAGTGCATAAAAAAATAGAGAATGCAAGTTTTACGGTCTTAAAGAGATTCGTTCCATTGAACAATTCATTGTTAAGAAATCTAAATCACCCTAATGGCCATCCATAGATGAATACATTTATTTTTTTTAAATAATTCTTTATCACCTGGGGTGGAGGTTTACATTTGGTGCCTTTTCAAGGAAGCTAGGGAAAAGACCACAGGAAACCGCAGACCATGAGGTCTGCAGCAATTACCGTTTTACTCCCCCATTTCCCACAAGGACCTCTGACCTGTCGGTCTAGCTGTGATCAAGTGGATGACTGAAAAGTCTTACCATGCAGAACAGGGCTTTGGGTCTTTTCTTCTTTTTTTCTCCTCTTGGCCTGAAAATGTTCAGCTTCATGTTTCAACAACAACCTTTTCCAAAGTGCCTTTTACCTTCTTAGACTCCGTGGTGAAATGTTATAGTTGGCTTCTTTTGAAAGGGAACAGGTGACACTACCCTATTGTGACCACCCCCCGCGCGACGAGGGGCCTCATTCGACAGGCGGATGGATAAACATGCCCGTGTTTTCCTATCATGTCTTTATCTCGTGTACCGTATGTACTCGGACAAACTGAAGACATAAACAAGGCCTTTAATCACTTGCTCAATAGTGACGAGCGGAGTAGCTTTCGGAGCTTTGTTTGACAAGAGTGATTTGTTATTGTGGACCATGGAGTGAGTGCACTAAAAAAAAAATAAAAAGAGGGATGAAGCTTTCTACTCCATTGCTCCATTTTGCTCCAGTCCTGTCACTCATTATTCATGTCCTTTTGATCTCTTCCCATTAGTGCCCCCCTCCCCACCTCGGTCCCTCATGGCTTGTGTTTACTCTGTCTCACTTTGCTCTCTATTGCCGCTTGGTCACCCCCCATCGCCCAACCCCCTCCTCCACATTGTCCATACATACTGTAAACTCAGGCGATAAGTCCTGGCCATATTTTCAACAGCCTGACCAAAAAAGGAGTGTTAATAAACTCATGTAATTAAGTCTTTTTTTTTTTTTTTTTTTCTGTGGTGTCACATGTTTGTTTTGTTTCAGATGACAAGCCTGTTCAGGAGGAGGACTGGGTGGTGTGCCAGCATCCCGAGTGCCCCGATCGACGCAGGGCCTCAAAGGTAAGACCACCGAACACGAAATGCCTTTAGAAGTCATATGAAAAGAAGACATGGAACCTTTACACAAAACTAATTAACATGAGTTAATAGAGTACAACAAATCTAAATTTTGAGAGACTTGCAAGGGATGGGAGAACAGTGTTGATTGACAGGTGTTTAAAATCGGAGCTTTACGATCATGTGACCGTAGCTTCTCACGATGCATCAAACACTACCAGTCACCTAATACTCATTTGCTGAGATTTTTAAACGGGGTTGGTAAACTGGAACCTCAAAAAGCAACTTGAGCAGGCCAACCCCCTCCCGTGTTGATTTCTTCATCAGATTCAGCAACAGCAAACTATATCTCCAAGGTCAGGCCGAGGGCGAAAGCCGCCGCACGTCTTTTAAACAGTATGAAAGCGGTGTCGAGCCTTTTGTGTCTGGCCGCTGGAGCGTTTAATGAATTAGTTCTTTGAAGCCGCCAGTTTTGACAATGGGAGTCTGGCCAGAAGACGGAGGGAGACGAACACGGTGTCCGCTCGCCGCTTGCTTGTTTTGGTTGTCCTGCTCTCTGTCCTGCTTCCCTTCCACCCCGGCATCACGTGAATGTTCCTCTTTTCATTTGAGTAGCCCTCTCCGTGGAGACAAAAGGTGGAGAATGCTGCATGTTGTATCTGCCTTTTCTCCACGGAGAAACCCCAAATAAAAGGGAAAATTGTACGACAAAATTATTGTTATCAGATTATTTATGTACAATGGATAATCATTCCACCCTGGAGAAGGGAACTGTTGAAATCGATGTTTATACAGTTAGCCCCAAATTTATGTGACACTCATTCCCATTAATGTGTATGAAAACGGCAACGGTTTGTGTAATCGCGGTCGCTAGTGACATTAATGGATTATTCTCAGAAAACATGGTCCTAATTCCAAATGTATCTTCATAATTTGTTGAAAAGGATAAACATGTGCTTTAAATCAAAACTTCCTGCAGTGTGCTACGAAGAAATGAAGATAGTTCATTCTGCCCTGTGTTCGCGATAAATTGTTCAATGCCGAATTCTACTCTGTGGTTGGTACATGGACACCAAACACTGAGTACTG
This sequence comes from Syngnathus acus, assembly GCF_901709675.1. Lineage (NCBI taxonomy): Eukaryota > Metazoa > Chordata > Actinopteri > Syngnathiformes > Syngnathidae > Syngnathus > Syngnathus acus. The sequence continues at coordinate 11,563,312 of NC_051088.1, read as the reverse complement.
GAGTACCAATACCAACACTTGAACAGCTTCACAATCTTTAGTTAAAACGGGAACATAGTAAGTAAAAAATGACCTCTGAATATTGGACAGAACCAACCACCATCATGTATGGTCGTTACATTCAAAAGACGACGGTAGACACCACAACTTATCAGCTGTTTGCTTGGCAAAATGCGAAATGCCTGCAGCTGCATGCCTTTCCAATCCTGCAGACTCGTATTTTAGGGTAGGAAGGGCTCTTGTTTACATGGAGGTGTCGACATGTCGGAGGCAATCACAGCGGCTTTTATTGATTGCAAGAACCTCTGATGTTGTTTATTTTATCTCCACATGATATACCCAAATCATCATTTTTCGTGATTCCTATGTCAGCCCCGAAATAACCAATACAAGGTAATCAATAATTGACACTTCATCAAATCCCCATAAAGAAGCTTGAGGATGGTCTTAAATTTGTCAGTAGTTACAAAAATAGCGCAGGTTTGTCTGCTTATTTGGGAAAGTTATGTAAAGTTTCACACCAAGCCTTACCGTGTCATTTTTGAAACACTTCTTCTCATGGTCTGACTCGCATCGACATGGCCTTTTGCGGATGTGATATTCCCCAATGTCACAATTTCTAATGTTCCTCTTGAATTTATGACATGGAGGTGTGAGGTAAGAGGAGGAAAACACCCCCCCCCATCTTTGTTCTGGCATTTCTTGGCTATAAAAAAGGATTTATTATCAGATCTTGTACTCTTGATATCTCTCGATCTTATTAATTCATTTTTCTTAAGTTATTTATGAATCTGTTTTAATAGTCCTTAAATAGCAAAGAGGCAAAATTGCATCCTGCCACTGGATTTATTCTCTAAATTCAATTTGATTAGCAAATAAATATAAATAGACTTCCTTCCCCTCCTTATTGAAATCATCGTCTTTGCTGATTGTGCTGCTGTGTGTTGTCCAGATATTTAGTTGTTTATTTGGATTACTTTGCGCTGCGGGTTACTGTAAATCCAGGAGATTAAATACTGCCTACAAGGTGGATTGGTGGCGTTCGAAGCAGCCCTCGCTAGTTTTGCATCAAATCGCGCTTGGTGCTAGTCTCAGCTTGCTTGTCTTTTTTTTGCCTTTCTTCTAACTCTCGTAAGCCTCAACGGACAGGACCAAACAAGACCAGTTGTGAGGTTTACCTTTCCATGGTAACAGGCCCTTCCCTCCAAACAGCTGGAGCCCAAGGCTGTCTGTGTTGTCACTCTCGCCTTTGCGTCACAATGTGGCCTTTTTAATTTTCACCCAAACTCACCTTCTCTTTTTTCCTAATTGCCGTTTATCCCTTCTGTTCCGCCGCTGCTGCTGAAAATCTAACAAGTGCAGACATGCTGATGTGCTAAAGCTGCGCGGTTAACACAAGCAAAGCGACTGTTTTTAATCAGCGTTTAGTAACAACAATCAGATTTTCAATTGCTCCTTTTGGGAAAAAAAATATTTGAAATGTCATTTGCCCTGATTGTCCCGAACACGTCAACTAACGATTGTTTTGCTTATTTAAAGAAAATAACTAAGAAAAATCCGAACACTGGAAAAAAGGGTTCATTCGAGCTTTGACCTCAGCATGCTCCAACAAGCTTTCCATGACACTCACACACTTTGTCAGCCGCACACTAATCACACTTTTCTGCCAGTTAGTACTTTTCCATGCAGCCATTGATGATGAAAATAGTGCTGCAGTACAAATACAGAAGGAGCACCTGAAAATATTGATGTTCCCATTTCTAAAGTAGTATTTAAAACGATGTCCAAGAGGTTATGTTTTTGTGATTCTGACACTTTGAACCTGGAAATTACAATTTCCAAACTCATCCCAGAGCAATGTTTCTATTGCACTTGATGTCTTAACAGGAAATAGTAAACATAAATGACGACAATTCATCCCCTCAAGAGCGTGTCCCAGTTAGGATCCAGGAAGCATTGCAACAGAGAGGGAATAACAGGAAGGGACTATCTGACTGGTGCTCCATTACTAAAAAAGTTACTTGTAACCGGCCCATAGGTCGGAGTTCACGGAAGACCCTAAGCGAGGAGGGGTTACGGTAACAAGCCCTCCGAAATTAGCTTAATGAAATGTTGAGTCCGCACGGCTCAGCTACAGATGGAGCGCAAAAGTTCTTTTCACAAACGCCTGCCCAGCTTCAGCACGCTCGCTCTCCAAAACTGAAGCCAACCAAGCCACCGGCCAAGAATATGTGGAAACTAACAGCAGTATCTCAGGGGAAATATTTGCCTTTAATCCTCCCCGTGCGTCCGTGGCCTGTTTCATATGCCGACGCGGCTCATCCTCGTTATCCTCACACTGCCGCTTTTCTTTGTTTGCCCTCGCGACGCCGCAGACTTCCCCGGGAAGACTTGGTGGAATTCAAAGCTCACGCTCGGTCAGGGGGTTAATGCCAAGGTCGGGTCACAGAGGCAAGCCAACTATTCATTTCTCCCCCAACAATGGCATCGCCGGCGGGGTCTAATCCTTCACGTTAATTGCATTGCTGGCCTCCCCTCTTTTAAGAGTAGCCTCTTCTAATTAAGACTGACAGCGGGGGACATGGATTCAACAGGTTGCTTTATTTGGAGCAACTGCTGTGGGGGCTGTTAGGCATTAAGAGCCACCCGCAAGCATGTGCCACCCCCCCCACCCCCACTTCTGCCTAAGGGGGCGCCCCCTTGTTTTTGTGAGCTAGCTAATTGCGAGGGATTTAAATGCAGTCATCTCGGATTAGACCGAAAAATAAAAGAGCGGCCGGATTGCGCCGCCTTTTATCTTGGAAGTCCGAACTTGAACTTGGGAATGACATCACTCCCAGAATCATTATTTTCCTTTTCTTATTTCATTTAATGGGCCAGCGCTGAACCTGCTTCAAAACGCAAGAGTTGGAATTAGTCCACCTCTAGTCCAAAAATTTCTTTGGCCTCAAATGGTTTGACTGTCTCGATTGCGAGTGAGCAGGATGTTTTGCGTTACTAAAAAACAACCAAAGCTTGTGCAATAATAAGTCATAAAAACACAAATGGGATGCCTCCAGGTGTAATAGTTCGATTGTGCAATTCACTTTTCAGATTTTGAACCCCACAAGAGTATTATAGAGATAAACTAATTGTGAAACTTTTCCTTGATATTTTCAGTTCTGAAGTCTGTCGAAATATGATTTCAATGCATTCTGACCTTTGTGACAACTACGATGCTAGATTTTTCCACCTCTATAAGACCAAGATTACTTGCCATCCTTTTCCGGGTTACATCAAGGTGACTATTAAACCCTTCATGTTTGAAAAGTCTGGAAAGATGCGGCTAAAGTGACGTGATGTGGATCAGCCAGAAAGTTAGGGAGCAAAACCGGGGTTGATGTGAGTCAGTTTTGATGCGTGTAAGCTTGTGTGGGTGTGATTGGGAAGGGGAAGGGATGGTGGGCGGGGCCTGTGACTCTCAGCCTGTGTTGGTGTGTGCGGTTGTCAGACTGCTGTCATAAAGAGAACACATCCACTGTCATCTTTTGGGATCAGGAATATCATACAAGCAGGAAAGTTACTGGGACCGCCTCGCACAATAAGATCCAGTTTGAGTCAGGTCGCGACTGGAACTCTAACATTCGCTGTATCTTTTGGACTTTGTCAATATTGATCGTTTTTTTTCACTGCAATTCCCAAGGCTTGTCTTTCCTGGGAGGGTGCCGTTTTCTATGGTAGGTCATTTTTCGATATGCACTTAATTTCGATTGTAGTACGACTGACTTCTCCTAAACTTTTCCATTCATTCCTGCTCAAAGTAAAGGCAGGTGTGTGACATTAGAATTTACAATGGCCGCTTTTGTTTTTCCACATTTGAGTGGAACAGCACTTTGTCTGTTTTTCTTCCCAAGTGTGCATATTTCACATCTGCTTCTTATATCAACACACCAGCCTCTCTCCTGGCACACACCAACCTTCTCCTAAACAGAAAAAAAAAAAAGTTTCAGACAAATCTTTCTCTGTGTCAACTTTGGAACAGCTCTTATCCAAATCAGCAGTCAGTATTGGGATTTGAATATTCTGGGGCCCTGTGCACCCCCTTGTCTATCGGTGTGCCTGCCCTCAGGCAATGGATAGAATGGTCGCTCGTTGCCACATAGATTGTGCGAGCTGCTGCTGCTCCACTTGACTTTGAGTCCCAGCTGTAGGTGAGTGGCACTTACCTCGCTGTCATGGTTTGGACGGTCCGGGATTTTATTTTCAAGAACCGCTTTTCAGTGTGTCTTTATTTGTATGACGACAACAAGGCAGGTTCATGTAAATAGTAGTCCACAGTCCGTGGATCTGGAGTGCGTAGAAAAAACGAAATTTCACATTTCAACCAATCGCGTTAATAGTTTTCTGAAGGGAAAAGATTGATGTGAGTTGAAACAGATCGTTTGCCACAGCATGTCATCAGGGTGGTTGCAGTCAATGATTTCCAGAGAAACGTTCTGGGAACAGTCTGATGTATAATTTTGATTTTAGATGATTCTCTGCTGATGGTTGTTTTGATTGTGATGCATAGAAGACTGTATATTTGTTTGTAACCAATGATTTCCCAATCTGGGTAAGTCTACTTTTCTGTCATCATGCGTCATGAGCAGATGATGATTGCATTGTTGAAGCGGGGCTTCATTCTAGACACAGAGTCACATGACCTTAGATTTACTATAAATATGAGCCTCACTTGTTGAATCATGTTGTTTTGTTCTTTATTTTAATTTACACAACATTGTAGTTTTGTTGATTCACTCAGCTGTGGTGGGACATTGTGATTTACTGGGAAATCTGTAAATGTGATCCTTTCTAAATCTAAACACCTGTTGAAAGAGAGAAAACAAAAGTGTATTGATATTTTTTTCCGACTTTATTAAATCTGTGATAATCCTTGTAAAAAATCGTTATCGTGATGTAGATGAAAATCATGAATTATTATTGACCTAATTTGAAATTGTTATTTCAGAAGTACAGTATGTATCAAAGTAGAAGTCCTTCGCATTAATCAGTAACCAAGAAGTAGCTCTCAGTTTCAAAAAGGTTGGTGACCCCCTGCTTAGAGCAAGTCCATAGAAAAAGAAATTTGGCGGCAAATCAGCTGGACGTGTGTATTACATCTTAGTATAGATGGGCAGTGCTGGCTAAAGTAGGCTGAAATGATCTTTAGATTGGCAGCTGTCCACTAGCTAAAATCTTAATCTCATTCCATCGATTCAATCTTTTACCCCTTTAAGTTCAGCGAGTGTGTGGATCACGTAGGTTGTTGCGTGTACTGTGCACTTAAAACACGTGCATGTGTGCAAACACACATGCATACATATACAGACAAGGTCCAGGTAATTCGCCTCTTTGGCTTTTGGTCTACACGCAAATCATGTTTGAAGTCATGACTCATGACATTCTGAAAAAAATCCAACTGGGATTTGGTGCTGCATGTAGAAGGAATCTGGCTTTTTTTCCCTTGCGCTGTTTGAGTTACAGTGGAACCATAGCGATACATACGTATAAATTGGAATCCTCGATTAATCGACAAAAACATCAACAGATTACTCCCTCGTTAAAAATAATTATTAGTTAAAAGTTTTGGGTTACACCTGTACAAAGGTGTCAGTAATATGTGAAATAAAATTGTAATGATGATGCTGGAAGTAAGTGGTTATTACCAAAAGTGGAGCTGATAAATCTAAATATACATAAACACTAGACCTGTAAACTACTCAAACATGTTACGATGGCTGACCAACACATGTAACAGATAAGTTGTTACCATTGTTTCTTTCGGACAAATTGAAGGAAAGCCAGCGTGCGGATTTTGTATGACGGCCTTTGTGTTATTTTGTACATGTCAGCTAAAGCGATGGACTAGTCCGTCCGACACGGTGGTTTTGTTTTCCACCTTGAAGGATCAGAGACAAGTGCCTCTGTTTGAGTAGCTCCGCATGTGAGTGGCCACAATCAAGTTGTTTAATGTAAAGCAGGCGTGCGGACAGGCGCCCAGTCGTGTTGCATAAGCGCTCTCCAGGCGCATATTGCTGCGCACAGCTCAACACATGTTCTCTTTATTTATTGATAATAAATAAAGACATGGGCGGGGCCTTGCTTTGCCTCCCCCCCTTGGATCTCGCTGGACACTGATCCCCGCTCAAAAGCAAAACGCTTGAAAGGGCCCGTCAATAGTCTCATGTTCGCATCCCAAGGGGAAAGTGCAAGTCTATCTGGAAGACAAAAGCGGGGGGGAGTAACATTGTGCAGACTCACCTCAAAGGCTGGCAATGCAGACGTTGACTTGAAAGTTGTGCGCTGACAGTTTGTGGTGATGGATGTGCTGTCTGGTCCAGTTAGACCACAGTTGATCCTTCCACCCATATTCTGACTGCTGGTCAGAAGATGAAGCTGAGCTGTGGGCCTGGCTTCGTCTCACCTCAAATGCTTGAGCTGAGAATGGATGGATCCAATTGGATGACAATATAGACAATGGGTTTATTTAAATGCCATCGAGGTTCAATCAACAGGTCTCAATTGCTTATTTTGGGGAAAAAGAAACAAACACACTAAAAGCTTAATTTCACTTCATGTCCCAAAACTCTGGTCAGTCTGTCCATTACATTTAATGATGTATGCAGCCTACCGCTATTGTACCATATTTACACCGCATTTAATGGTCTATGTGCCTCTAATGGCCCATATTTACATCATAAACTTTATAGAGCAGAAACAAATGGAGCTTTGATTACTCACCTTGACTGTGATAGGAGGTATTGCCTGCGGTAGGTACCCCCCCCCCCCTCTCCTCCCTCTTCCAATCCTCCCACCCTAACCTCTCCTTAGACCGGACAGACACAAACTTGAACACAGTGTTGCATGCTGTTACATAAGTGCAAGGTGGACTGTTGCTCCTGACACAAGGAACCATCACTTTTAGATCACCAACACTGCGTGGTCAATTGATTTTTCTCTTCTGGACCTTCAGACAGCTCTCCACAATGCAATGTTAATTCCAAGGCTGTAATTGAAATGATTCTATTTATCTTTTCTTTTACCATAAGGTTAATGCAATGCAGTATATATTAAAATATTTACTCTTGGTTGTCAGCAAGCTGTAAACTCAGTCAGATCATACTGCAGGGGTTGGAAACTTGAAACAGGCTCGTGGTGTTTGTAGGATGAAAGAAATCATCCTGACTCACCTTCCAAGTCATCTTTTTGCTGACTTGCATGTGTTATCACGATGTTGTCATTGATGACACACACACCTACGGAATAATTGTGCATGCACATGTTAATATGCTTGTAGGGTCACGCAGGGCGTCAAAGTACCTCGTGAGTGCTCGGCCTAGAGTTTGTCAAAGTTGTTGTGTGTTTTGTAACAAAAACCAATTTGAATCCAAAAATTGTTTTTGGAATTAGACAATACAAGTATATCACTGAACCGAATCAACTTGTTCTTCTTCAGAATACATCAAATAAAACCAAAATGCATTTTTTTTTTTTAGATTCCTGATTGAGCAGATTAACATATTGATCGTTTTAGACCATTTCTGAAATAAATCAAGTACCAAAAAAATGAAATCCACCTTGAAGGGAAAACAAGATTTATGTGGAGTACAGTAAATCGTTTTTGGACACGGACGCATTCAATGAGAACTTCTTCAGTATCTTTCTAAATATAACTTTGTTCAGGGCCCAGCTCAGTCTGGCCCATCCATTGTGAGTGTGGCTGGAAAGAAGAGGAAGGGAGGGGTCGTAGCCACGAGAAAGGGAAGGAGGAGGTTCTGGTGGGCCGAGCAGCTCTGTTTAATCTCTGTTGGACCGTCAGATGGTTTTGACAGAGCACAGGCACCAATTAGGCCTCAAGATTAGGCGAGAAACTCTTTCCCAAATGCTTCTGGTGGAAAGTTTTTTTCCTTCCTATGTTGCTTTATATTTTCAGTGGGATCCCTCATCCTTCTCCCCTCCGCTTTTTTTTAACCACCCTGCCCCCTGCAAGCTGCGATTATACCTGGCTAGACATTGAGAGAGGAGGGGATTATTAATTAATGAGGTGGGGGGCGCTTGCTAGCCGCCTGGCAAGGTGGCCAAATGGACGTTTAGTCAACGCAGACATGGAGCTGTGTCGCAGAGACACGGTTTTACTCTAGCTTGGTGATGTCCTTAGCCCTTTTCCCGTGATGTCAACGGACTACTTCCTCTTTGACAGGAAGTGGACTATTTTTACTTTCTGTTCATTTGGTTGTTAAGTCATTGGAGTCACATTTGAGGAGATGAAATCACTTTTGGGTATGTCTTTTTTTCCCCCCCTCTTTCTTCTTAAGATGATTAGTTAAGTCATATTAGTCAACATGAGCATAAAAATAAGATATCATGTGTTTAAGTATTGCGGCGCACACATTACCTTACTCCTGTATTGCCATAATGCATCGTGTAAAGTATGTTAACTTAATCAAATTATTTAACTGACCACACCGGTAACTGAATTAATTTGTGCATTTTCTGCACTGTCAATTTGGAAGATTTTTTTTTCGATATAGGTTGAGCAGTTAAAACTTGTTTTTAAATCTGCTTAATCGATTGATTAATTAAATGATCGATATGTATCGACTATAAAAATAAGCTCTAATTTCATTGAATGTATTGCTGAAGAGCCGACTGACAACAGATGCTATCTCAAAGCACGAGGTCACTGCAGGGGCGTCTCTAACATTAGTGACGACACTTGTGCATGCACAGAATCTGCACAAGCACAATAACAGGAAGTTCATTAGCGGGACCGCCATTGTATCTCACTATACGTCCTTGCATCCTTGACGCGCGTGTGCGTGATGGTGGCGGAGGCGTGCAAGAGCCCCCTGGAGTTTATCAGCCTACCACCCCTCGAGGTGAGGGATGAGGAGAGGTCACCGGGTTAGATTGGTGGTGAGTGTTGGATCTGTCTGGTCTGAGACAGATCTCCTTAATCCTGCAGCCTTCTGCTGCCTGTTGTCTGGACTCTGGAGAAAAAAAAGCTGGATCGTAGTCAAACCTGGCTGCTTGCTAACATTTCTTGGGTGGCCATTTTGGATTGTGAACTAGTAAGCCGATCTCAGAGGTGAAAAGCTGACAGACTAAACCAGATGGTGGGAAGGTTGGAGTCTCCAAATCTTAGGAATCAGTTGTCATTTAAATCACTGAGGTGTTGCCAAAGGTGGATTTATTAAGTAGTTGCTTTGTACTTGATTCTGCTTGAGTCCAGTTTCTGACATAGTTCTTTTTGTATGTATACATTTGTAATCTACAGGTTTGCCACCACCCTGACTGCCAAGGCCTGAATAGCAAAAGCCCCCTACACTTGTGTGAGTCATGTGACTCACGTTCCCACTTGGAGAAGAACGACAACATGCACTTTGACCGGCACCCCCGATTTGACTTACAACCTCAAGGTAGCATGCATTTTCTTCACTCTCCCATCATTTGATCACCGTTAGTTGATATTGGTTAGCAGGAAAGCCATTTTCCACTGCATGGCAATGATGTGGTACTTAGACTCAGTCTTGTTATTATTCAACAACACCCATCTCCCTCTTTAGCTTCCATCCTGGCCCGGAACGTGTCCACGCGATCCTGCCCCCCACGCACCAGCGCCCCCTCCGACCTCGAAGAAGAAGATGAGGGGAGCAGTGACCGCGGGTTGGTAACCTTCCTCTTATTAGAATTATATAATCACACTTTTATTTTTAACTCAAGTGTCCCTTATTTGCAGGGAGAAGAAAACTGGGGGTATGAAGCTGGTGAAGAAGAAGCCAAGGAGGAGACACACTGATGTATGTCGTCATCCTGACTCAAGGCACTTCCTGTGCGCAGCACCATAAAAGCCACCAGGCAGAAGCATACATTTGGTTTTTGCATATTACACCCTTGAAATTGCTGGGTTAAAAATTGGACCGACCCAGAAAGTGGAATCAATTTGACCCAACTTTGGTTTGGTTTGTTTGTTGGGTTGCTTTGTACAAAAATGGGTTGTTTTGTCCCTCTTTTAACCCCAAATTGGGTTGGTTTTAACCCAACATTTTTAAGGGCATATGCTGCTAGGGGTTTTCTCCTTAGCTGCCCTGAGGCTTAAAGCTAGAGTGCACTGCATATGAGCCTCCCTGTGGGGGTGCTAAGAGCTCGCATGTGCTCCATCAACAGTGTCGCCAGGGGAGCTTCTGTGTAAGCTAAGAGTGTGTATACCCTTTCTTCCTTCAGGACCCCAGCAAAGAGTGCTTCAGTCTTAAGTTTGACCTCAACGTGGACATCAACACAGAAATAGTGCCCGCCATGAAAAAGAAAACCCTGAGGTGAGATCGGAATTGCTGTTTTCATACCGGTCACCGTACTGCTCACATCTCTGATACCACTTAATCACTGCAAAGATCATGCAGATGGAAGAACCCTTGTGGATTAACATGTTTTGTTTTCCCCAATTCTTTCAATGGCATTTGTCTCCTGGTGCCAGAGAGGTTCTAGGTCCAGTGTTTGAGAGGAACGGCATCGAGCTATCCCGTGTCGACTTGTTCCTGGATCAGTCCAACACGCCGCTGTCCCTCAATTTTGAGGCCTATCGATTTGGCGGACACTACCTCAAAGTCAAAGGTAAAGGCACCACAGTCGTATCATGTCTCATTGGTTGCTCGTTTTTGAATACTGGCTGAAGGTTTGGTTTTTTTTCTGGAGTCCTAACTGTCAAATGATGTTTGTCCAAAAGCTGCTGTCTGCCAGATGCTATTGTTCTTACCAATCTAAAAATGACTCGTGACACTGGCATCAACAATACCACTTTGTTCATAGAAAGTAAGAAGCCTTTTGATTCAATGCCAAGTGGTGTATTTGACATATGCACTCTTATCTGAGCTGACCTTTACAACAACGAGGGTAATCTGTATGGACCAGTTTCCTCTCACACCCGTTGTCCTGACTAAAAGAGGAAAAGGAGTGGACTCCTTAAAGTGAATAAAGCTAACAGGAGAGGTGGAACACCTTCTTCTCGTTTATATCTGTGCTGGAGAAAAATAGGGTAATTGTAACAAAGATTGTCTACCCTGATTAAAAAGCAAGCAGCAGAGCTCGGGCCCGGAGCTAAATATGGTCGCATTCAAACAGACAAAACAATTCAAGACAAAGTAAATATAGTGTGTATGGATTCTTGCAGAGAAAGCAAATGCTCCAGAGGTACCTAGTTATTGATGTGCTGTATTGACCTCACTCCCCTGCAGATCCTTACTCCATTTATTTTACCACTTTATATTTGTGTGTGTGTGTGCAGAACAGCTCCACACCTGCCTCTCAGTTCTCAGGTTCGAGGTTCAAACATCAAACATCTTTGTGTGGAGTGTCTCCCCCCCCCCCAGTTTTCTGAGTTTGGTCATGAGATGTTTGCAAGCTGAGCCGTGATTGGTCATTACCTGAGCCCTTAGGCACTATGATGTTAATTTCAGTCACTGGCAAGTGTTTCCACTGCTGCCTTAGATGAAAAAAACAACAATATGAATTAGAACGCTGTTTAGTGAGGATGCATAGAATATATTTTAAATAACATGTTTGACTTGGCTTCTGTTTTAATGGTCCTCTTTCGTCCTGAAGCACGGCCTGGCGACGAGCTAAAAGTGGAACAGGGGGTGAAGGACATGAGGTCGCTGAGCTTGCCCAACATGAAGCCCGCTGGGAGTCAGACCCCATACATCCTCACACCAGCCAATGAGAGGGTGGAGCACGGATCTCTGGGACGTCGCGAGGGCGCCGATCCGTTGGTGAGTCATCTCACACATACACACCCTTCTCTACTTTCCATCACTTCATCTTCTATTGTTGGACTCCCATCATGCTTTATTGCCATCGCATCCCTCGTCGGTGATCCAATCATGACCTCGGTGTCCGAGGAGTATGTTCCCAAGTGGAAGTCTGGAATTGTGTGCCTGTCCTGATACAATACTTTCTAGTCCACTTCCTGCCTCACTCTGGTGTGGAAGTAGGACACTGGAGTCATCAAGTTGATGCTACCTAATGACCCTTGTCACATGGACCAAGAGTTCTATTTCCTGAAGATGAACAACTCGCTTTCATTTCCCAGCATGTCACTTTGGATTAGGTTTAGCATTAAATCCCACATACTTTGCTTTAGTTAGGCCACTTCTATACCAACACTCCTGTAATAATTTCTTTAACCTTGTATGCCTAACTTGCTGGCTGATTTGGAAAAAAATAGCTTCACATCTGCAAATTCCCTCACGAAATGGCGCTAGTGGCAGATCCCACCAAATTAAAAACCAAACCCACTAAGAAATTAAGGAAAAGGTCTCGTCAATAATAATATTTTTTTATTGTCATTAAGGAGTATAACAAACATTTTCTCGTATTGGCAAAGCACCTACTTCCCTTGCCGCCAGACCCCCTCTGCTGGCCCTGAGAAAAAATACAGGCTTCACATAACTGGCTGTATCTGTGGAGAGGACTAAACTAAACGAGCCAAGTTTCCTCACACACCAAAGCAGCTAAATAGGGTTTTGCGTTAGGTCAACGTTACTATTGCCAAATACATACTGCACTGTCCAAAAAAGTTTGATAACCTGTATAAAATACCAACCCCAAAACAATACTTGATCTTCATCCTTGTGTATTACTAAACAACACAGGACACAATTTAGAGAAGCTCCTAGTCATATTTGAAATGTGGGCCTATTATCTCTTCAAACTGGTTGTCAAAGCTGAGACTGATGATACATGTGGGTGCTCATATCAATGGTGAGTTGGGCAGGGTAAAACGGTTAAATGTTTCTCTGACAGCTGTAGTTACAAGTCTGGAAAGTTAGTCAGCAAGCGCGTACACACACACCGAAACAAAACACAAACATCCCGGTTGCTAAGGAAGTCTCTTTGATTCGAGTAGCGTCAGACCTCCCGTTGCATCATGGGATATGTCATTGTCTTTGTGTCTGTAAACTGTGAGACAGTCATTATATTTTACAGCTAGTCATCCAGTCGGGAGTTGTTTTTATGTAGAAATGGCAAGCCAGTTGTTAAAATGACCCTCTTAGCTGCAGTGAAACAGGAAAAACACTCATGAAATAAGTACAAAATTAGTTATCAGGTCAATAGGGGTAGAAAAGCACGTCAATATTATATGAACAGATTGCAGTTTTTGACATGTCAGCCTGAATTTTTTTCTTTTAATAATTGGTACATATTTTAGAATGTTGTTATTGGGGGCTTGAAATTGATAGCTGGATATATGATTGATGAATAAACTTGAGTAAATTGCCCTTCAAAATCAAGTACCTCCATGTTGTGGAACCATTGGGCTCTGCTGAAATATGTCCTAGCTTTAGGTTTCTGTCGGTCACTTCTCTACTGGCTTACTCTTTGTTTATATTTTATTAAGACTCCATCGTAGTCAACTGCTGCTTGTTATTGTCTCCTTCAAGGTTGTGATGAGCTGGATGATTATTTTACAAGGGAGCCTCAGCTGAGCAATCTGATTGGTCCAAGACGAATTCCGGCAATACTATTTGATAATTCCTATAAAGGCAGTGACTTATCTTTTTAAAAGTGACCTCAAGTTCAACTTTGGCTCGCATGCAAAAAGTACCGTAATTTTCGGACTATAAGTCGCGGTTTTTTTTCATAGTTTGGGTGGGGGGGCGACTTATACTCAGGAGCGATTTATATACATATATATGGGTTTTTTTTCACTTTTTTGGGCATTTTATGGCTGGTGCGACTTATACTCCGGTGCGACTTATAGTCCGAAAATTACGGTAACTAAATTAGCGGTTTACACTCAAAGGTTATGCGCTTGACTGAAACCACAGCACTTTACTTGAACTGAATTGTCAGAGTTAGCAGAATTTAATAGATTTGTCTAAGTACATAATTTTAGGTCCCCCCTTTTTTTTTTTGCCTACAGCCTATATCACGAAACATTACACAAGAAGGCCTTTTTACCCCCCAAAAAAAGAAAATCCTCAATTTTTCCATTGGCCAACATCCATTTTTTTAATCAATATTTTAACCGGACTCTATGCTTTTTGACAGGCTGTCCTTTCTAAGAAATTGTGGCACGTTGCTAATACAACCCCTGGCAAAAATTATGGTGATTAATTTTGGAGACAAAAAGCAAATCGTGGATTTTCCACAAAACTATTTTTATTCAAAATATCTCCCTTCTGGATTTAAGCAACAAAGTTAAATTCACTGTTAATGTTATCCAGGTGTTTTTGTTTTGAACACTGCGAGAAGAGTAAATAAAATGTTTCTGAGATTGCAACTAGGCCATGAAAGAGAAATACTGTATTGTATGACCTCTTTCCACAAAATAAACTTTGGCTACTCATAGATTTTAGGTAGCTTTCCAGTACCCCAAAACGAATGAGGTTGAATATATCCATCAAATAATATTTGCCTGCACAGTTAATTGCAGCCATTATCTCATAATAAAGTCTGGACTTTGGAAATATTACTTTAAAAAAAACAGAAGTCTTCACGACTGTGTAAAGTTCATGTGAGTGGTAAGACGTTGACGAGTGTGGCCAATGAAAGAAAGTATTTATACACTCTGTCCTCTGTTTTATTGTATTCATTTCTTTGTGTGTAAGCAATTGTCTTCATTAACTTCCTTTTTCCCCAAACTATGCAGTCAACTCTTGAATCCGCTTCATGTTATTTCTACAGAGCTTGACAGTCTCTATCAGACTTGTCTGATGGCTCACAATGGGAGTGTTGGGTTGCACGTTGGCTAGCGTGTGGCTGGTTTTGCATGTCAATGACCGACTGAGTGGCGGTCACATGTGTCTTCTTGGCGGCGTTTGAGCTGACTCACTCTCCAATGAGTCTCTGTCTAATACCAACAATATAATTTGTTAACAGACAAGTGTCAGTGAATGGCTTAATAAAACATACTTAATACGAGGAATGTTCGATATCACTTTTTTTTTTAGACCGATACCGGGACAAGTACTCAGTTCTTGAATAGTTACCGATACCAACCACCAATGCAACTAGTACTTTTTACACGTAAAATCCCCCCAAAACAATGACAGATAGTTTAAAAGAATGGGTTAGGGTTAGAATGAATGAATCCAAACATAGAATTTTCCCTTTAAATTAAATCAATGGCAATTTTCTATTCTTCTAATTTTTACATTGGTTTTGGTACTTGCCCATCCCTACTCAATCCTTAAATAAAATATGACCACTTTGCAGCTCAGTTTTCCTCCTCATGCCTATGGTAAAAACGATAATGCCAATGGTAAAAACTAATATTGATAAATTATAAATTGTGTGTGTTTCAAGTGTAACACATTTAAATATTTTGACTTGATCATTTTTCTCTTGCTGAATCGAACCTGCAAAGATCTAGTGTAGTTTAAAATGCTGACTGCGTCTTGTGGGTGGAGCAGCAGAAGTTTGTGTGCGTGTTGTGTGCGTGCTGTAGGACAAAAGAGATCTCCTGACACCCTTAGGTGGGGATGAGTGCAGGCGTGATCTTCGCCCTGTAGCACTTCGTACCTGCAGGATCAGGTCGCGTTAGTTCATTTTCAGTTTTGAACTACTGCTATTATTCTGAGCCCTGTCTTCCCGACAGAATTTTTTGAATATTGATTTGCGTGAATAATTAAATGATGCGCTTTAGTCGCCTGTCGTCATGGTACAGCTGGGACCTTCTTCAAGTGGAGATCCCAGAGTCTCCACAACCGGACGTTTACCAAGCAAATGACTGTCAGGTGAGAGGCACTGAGCCTTGCTTAGTTGTTGTTTCATGAGTCAATGAATTCTGTTCAATGGGAATTGTTTTATTTATTGGCGTTTTTGAAAATGTTCACCTACAGACAATAAGATTAAAACCTGTTTTTGCAAACCTTCAAAAATGAAGTTGGCAATGACGTGCATATCAAATGCTTGTTTTGCTTTTTTTTTTTTCAGAGTTAGTTTGAATACAGCAAATAATAGTAAATAATTCCAGTAATCTTTGTTTCTGGACCACTGGTGAAATGTGATCAAGCATTTTCACTTTAAGTTTCCTTCTTAAAAATGTGCATCACTAAAAGCACCGTTATGTAAAATACTTTTTTCCTATTATTTAACTCGTGTCAACATCTGATTATCTCCACATTTGTGTGACAAAATCAACAACCTGCAGTAGTCAGTATGTTTATTTTGTTTTATTTATGAAACCGATTAGAAAGCTCTCAAGCAGAAACGGCGTCAGTGCTGCATCTTTGTGGTTGGTGGTGACGGTGGGGACAAGTACTGACCTTTTGACCAGTTACCCTGTGGATCTTCCATCACAAATGGCAGTCACACTACATCTTCATCCTCCTAGTGCTGAACTTATTCGGTCACAGAGCCCAATAACTATGCAGTTAGAGGCAAACTGCTAGCATGTCTAAAAATCATTCGGAAAGTTTGTAAAAGAAAGGTATGTACATTTGTTCTACAGTAATCCCTGGATCATTGTCATACATACCCTTCATTGCCATCAAAAATGCAGTATATGCATGTGAGATGCAGGTTTGAGTTTGGTCCACATTGGGCCACCATCCATACGTTTGACACCTTTCTAAGTATGACTGTGAAACTGAAGGTGCATAACTTTAGAGGGATGGTCTGTTCTGTTTAGTGATGTGTAAGTTGACATGTGAAGATGTTAGTCTATTTCCTGGTTGTTGTATTAGTCACTGTTGTGTACAGTGACGGTGTCAATTGAGGCTACGGGTAGGTGTGCTCGGAATGTACTTTTGTTTACGTCACTTTGTTAGCATTTGTTCAATAAATCGATAGTTTCAATCATCCCTCGATGGATTAGTCTTTGTTCTAACTGGCCGTGGTAGGCAATAATAAATTAGCTATCAATATTTACTTTACCAGAGATGTGCAGTTAAGGATACAATGTTATGCAGTGGTGTCCTTATAACTACATTATAGACAAATGAAATATAGTAACCAAGGAGAGTTGGGTGGGGGGTATTATCTTCATCCTGGAGGGTAAAACAGAAAATAATTGAGAGGCACTGGGCTAGCCCAGATTTTTTTTCCAATACCATGTCAACAGTTTGTGTGACCTCTTCAGTGTGACGCATGTGTTCACAGCGGGGGATTTGTTGTCACATCCATTTCCCGGTTGTGCAAGGGACATTTTTGTGCAGGCCAATGTCTAATGTGTGTTTTGAAGCTTTCGGGAAGGTTGCAGTGTTGTGTTTTCCCATCGATAATCAAACCTGCCTGGTCAAGGAGAATTGTTATCAGTGATGGGGGAGGGGAAGTATTAACATACAGTCCTCTCCCATGTAAGGGTTCTCCCATTTCTCAGCCAAGGTTACTGCCGCAAATGGCCATTGATAAGATAAGGCTGTGAGTGAGGTTTAATATCATTAACCTGGACGGTCCCCCCCTCACTTTCTTACTGTAAATGGAGGCTTTGTGGCTTGGAACATCACTGCCAGGCAATAACCTGACCGGTTCACAAATGCTTTAGGTACAGTTAGCCAAGTGAGCAAAACTTCAGAGATTTTGAAACAAATGGAAGCAAATAATAAACATGGAAATAATCTGCTCCATGCATGGTTTCAACTAAACGTTGAAGAAATCATTCTTTTAATCATAGCACTGCAAGCTGTTGCCTTGAAGCTCTGCCTCCAAATATTCAAATCAGCCTGTTCCCCCCCGGTGGGAGGTGAGGGGGCAGGGGTCTGCTGCCTCGCGTCCTCTTTCCTGGCCAACACAATGAGGCAGGATCCTCCTGGTTGCTATGACTTCATGCCAGTGTCCGCGTGATATGCAAGCAGCCAGGAGCTTCGCTACACCGCCTGGGCGTCCCCCTCGTCAGGAAAATAATCATTCTTTGTGGAACGGCATTACCCTGTGGCCACTCCAACCGGGTCCTGGACCGTAACCCCTCCAGGTAGACAAGAGCCGCGAGTCGACTGGATGCAGGACAGAGTTTAAAAAGGAGAAAAAGTGCAGAAGTTGGTTCCAGAATGGGCTGCAACCCATGAGTCCATTTGAGGGAGCAGTATGGTTTTTGTTACTTTTGACATGCCTCTGGCTTCAATGGTGAGTGGAGAAGGACACTAATCAGAACTTCCTCAATGTTGTTTGCTTCTTCCTTTTTCTTTCTTCTTTTTTTCAAAGGCTTTGTTTGCATCATCATCATCAAATGTGAACCTTGAACCCCAAAAGAAATCAATAGATTGTATTCAGTTCAACTGTCAGCGGAGGAGAACATAGGCTGAAAGACCAAAACGGTTCCATATGTTCCTTTACCAATTGCTGAAGTTGTGAACACAATTATTAGTAGTCATCATTTTGCTGAGCAATAGTTCTTTTGGTCACAATCTTGGTTCCTTTATTTAAATAATCAGAGATGAATGCATGGAGGTGACCAAAATGGAGGCAGGAAGCTTCTGCGTTTGACATGCCAAGGTCGTCGGTTTATTCAAACAAATCATCATAAGTGGTTCTCACCGTCGCTTTGTTGTATTGAATGGCTTTACTCTTCCCCCAGACAAAGTGGAGGAAGTTCCGAAATGTTGGTGATAGTTTAAACAGATTTTGTGAAGGTCTCCACCAGTCTTACCTCCCCTGAAAACCTTCTTATTCGGTCTGTTGGCCCAGAGAGTCCCTTAAAAACCGGTAGTTATCTTTTATTCCTTATCTATTTGTAGGGTTAGGTGCTCTTTGGTACGATTGCGTGAATGGAATGGAGTGTATTTCTTTTTTTTTTTTTTAAAGCTATGGAATCACACCATCGGCTGTAAAAGAAGAGACGATCACGTCATTTACAATTGTGTATTCACTCAGGTTTTTGTGATCCAGCTCTTTTTACTCATTGTGAATAATTGCTTGATTTGAGAAGTAATCGGCTTGTTTGGCCAACAAATTTTGACAAGTGAGACACCAAAGTTTTTTTTTTAATTCCGACTCGCAGGATACAGTTTGTGGTTTATTATAAATATAAAATCAAAGCAATCTTTTTCTTGTGTGTGGGGGCCATTCTCCATTTAACAAATTGTCTTGTGTAAAGGTCACGAAACCTTAGTGGTCCATGCACCGACCTCCTCCTGGGTCTGACCATAAGCCTTCACCCAATCAGCTTTGAGCACAAACGTGTCTCTGGTGTTTGTTTGCGTCTGCAAAGGAATTTGTTTGGAATTGTGTCCCATTGCTGGTGTCAACGTTGTGGAATGTGAGGTCCTTGAAACTATATTTGAAGGTGCGGGGGGAATTCTCTCCCTGACCCCCCCTTAGCGGTAGATTCCTCATCACTGACACTGCGGCGGTAAAAAACAAGTGCTTCCTCAGATACGGCGGCGGCGGCCCCTGTTTGTTTGCTCGGTTGGTGCTCGTAAAGTGAAGGGTGCACGGCGGGGCATGCTGACAGGGTAACAATAGTGGGGTAGTGTGTGTGTGTGTGTGTGTGTGTTGGGGGGGGCTATGAGTGGTCAGTCTTGGAATGGAGCAAACTTTCTGTGATGTAATGAGCATTCACTCCAAGGAAGTGGCCGTCCTTCCCTCTCCTGTTTGTGTCTGACTGCTTTAATGGCCCTGCTGATGTCATCTCCAACGCCAAATTCCCCGGAAAACTTCCTGTTTGTGTCTCCCCTTTATGTATTTCCCTCGTTCCATTCATCCATCTGGAACATTTCTGTTTTCCCGAGAGATGGGGGAAATACTGATACTTCTTTCATTTTCTTTTATTGTCACTGTCCTGTGACCACCGTCTACTGTCTGTCTATCTGTCCGCTTAATGATTTTAAATGTTAAAGTAGCCTTAATGTTGTTTTGTCTAACAATGGCATCTCATGGTGAACTGATACTTGCAAGTTGGAAATGCTTCTCTCTGCTAGTAAAAATGAATAGCACAAGTTAAAATAATTTTACATTGAAAACTAATGTATAGCCACCTGAGCAATATGCCTGTTTTTATCCATCTTGGGGGTGGGCGGCCATTTTTCCACATGCTGTCGACTGAAAAAGACATCACAGTTGCTCGGTTCTGGTAATGACGTTTCCCGTCATTTTCACTCGACAGCAAGTGACAATATGGCCGTCTCCTGAGATGGATAAAAACAGGTGGATGTTGCTGCTTAATTCATATTCCACAAACACAATATTAATCAGAGTTCTGTTTTTAGACTAGTAGGGGGTTCAGATTCAATGTTAAAAAGTCTAAATTGTCAAGCAGTGGACATTCATTGATTTACATTCAAAAGTGCTGTGATGTTCTTTGCCAAGTTTCTCCTTGCTAAGTTCCGTCCTCTCCACACCCGCAGGGTCAGTCTCGGCGGAGGAAGAACATGACCGAGTTTCTGGGCGAGACCAACATTCCCACACCAGATACGCTCGGGCAGCTCGGTGGCTCGCTCCCCGGCTCCGGTCCTGACAGTTGGAAGAACCGAGCCGCCAGCCGCTTCAGTGGCTTTTTTAGCTCCAACGCCGCAGCAGCATCCTTCGGCAAGGTAAGCCCGTATGGCTTCTTCTTCTTTGACCAATAACGGCGTCTAGTTGGCCAGAAATTTAAAAAATAGCAGACCAAGGCAACCGTGTGACGACTTCCTGTTTGGCTTTAATGGCTTGCTGGTACTGAAAAGAGAACATTACAGTAAAGCTGTAGTAAGGCAACTGTGGGGTGGAGTTCAATGGTGCAGGTGGTGAGATCATTTCCCTCCAAATACTGTTGGCTCAGATATTTTCCTGCCAGCACTTTTGGAAATGAGTTGGCAGAGGAAATGTTCCGTACTGCTTGTCCCTCACGTTAAAAACGAAATCGTTGACGTTGGTTATTTTCTTTATGAACGTTTTTAGTGGAACAGTAGAAGGCCGTTGTTTTAAATTAAAGTTAGATTTTTTTATATTCATTTCAAATTACTGTGATGCGCACAAATGTCAAAACTATGTTACGAAACAATAAATTAAGCCATCATCAAATCAAAAATTATTTGGATAATTATTTGTTTTAATACCTTAACTTAAAATTGATCAAATCTTTAGAATTTGAGCCTCTCAACAGTATCGCCGATTTCTGTTGTGCTCCATAAGCAGATACAGCAGATTCTTTGTGTGTTATTGAAATAATACATTTGCTTATACTTTGGAAAACAATGATCATTTGCAGATTGTGGGCGTGCAGGTCATATGATACACATGTGCATGTGATTTACTGGATTTTACAGTAAGTTTCAGAAGCAATGAAGTTAATGTTTGCCAAATCATCACCCTTGTCAGCGTTAACAGTTGGATGTGATGGTGTCTTTTCCTGAGAAAGATTTCCTCGGCAAAGTGAAACCAGAATTATTTGTAACAAATCTTCAATGATCTTGCCAGATATTAATCTGACAATGACTACTGGTCACACCCAGTTTTTAATTCTACTGGGGTTTTTTTTCTGCTATGGCCCTAGAACTCCTTTGTTGTCCTTTCCTTTGTTGACGTGGGAATAAATAACCTATCCAAATGTGTAAATATTTAGACTTTAGAATAAAGAGCTGAGCAGAGAATGGAAGTGTTTGACGGTCCTAAATAGCAGTAAACCTTGCTTGCAACAAAGCCCTCATAAAAACATTGTGTTACTTCCCCCTTGTGAGTTCACATCCCACCCAGGGACAGACGTCAGCTAGAGACACAATCTGTCAGTCACCTGTCAGGGGTGGGCTCGTGTCTATTCACCCTGTCCGGCCCCTTTAACCTCCCCAGAGTCTGAGATCCTCCAGCGGGACCTAGACCTTTTGCACCTCAATATTTGCTCCAACCACACACACACACGCACACGCACGCACACACACCCCTTTGAGTAATCATGTATCTATGACCCCTACCCCTGGTCGTCCTTTGTTTCTTTCATTTGACATCCCTGCCTTGAAGCCCATTGTTAGAATGTTCTCCCCACACTTAATTTGATTTCATAATTACGTAAAAGGACCTCTTCTTCCGTTTGCCATCACTTCCTTTGAAGCCCATTGTTAGAGGGTTCACCCTGCACACAATTCGTTTTTATGACATTAAGGGCCGGCCGGCCGGCGTCGCCATGTTCCATCATAACAGTCAACTTTGTGGCCAACAGGAAGTGGACCGACTGGAGCAGCTTCATAGCAAGCTGCACTCGTACACGTTATTCGGGCTGCCCAAGGTGCCGCGGCTGCTCTCCTTCCACCAGGACTCCTGGGAGGAGGAGGACGAGCAAGAGCCCGACTTGGTCCTGGAAGACAGCTGGCGGATGTTACTGGACAATGCTGAGGTAACCCAAACAAATTCATATCCAGAACCTCTCAACTATGGTAATAGCCATTTCGCTATGCCATACTGTTGCTGTGATGTCAAAACAAAATACTCTTACCTAATTTTTACAGTACAAACATCCACTAATCTTTGAGTGGCAGCACAGTGGCCCAAAAGTTATTTTAATTGCATATTAAGTGTTTTTTTTATTTTTTATTAGTGCACATTAATAGTATACACTGTTGATAGTTTAAACCAAAAATGAACCACAAACTATTATCCAAAACATCTTGGAAGGGTCTCGTAGTACACTACTTCCACATGGTTTACCTTCTCTGATTTCCCAGAAGGATGTTTACAAGACAATTATCGCACTGCTGTTAATTGCAAGCGCAAGCGCAAGTGCATGACAAACCAAGATAGCCAGCCATTTATTGCTTTGGCAATACGCATGTGCTATGATTATATAACATGCTATAAATTTACATTGTCTGATATGTGCACATTTCTCATGCTCAGACTTGTTTGACTCACGTGTTTGTGTGTTTTGTTTGTTTGTTTGTGCGTGTGTATTTTAGACTTTGACACGGAGACAGTTTCACCAACAGGAGGCAATATGGGAGCTGCTGCACACAGAAGCCACCTACATTAGAAAACTCCGAGTCATCACTGATGTGAGTCCAATAGAACAACCAGGGTACATCCACACGCAGACATACAAAGGTCACAGAATGACAGACATCGCTTGCTGGAAGTCGTAAAATACCAAGTAGCCTTTCCCTGAAACATTAGCCAATCAACATGATGCGCTCATGGAGCTCAAGTAATTTCATCTGTGTTAAGTTTATCGATGCTTTTGCAGCTCTTCCTCTGCGGCCTGCTCAACCTTCAGGAGAGTGGCCTGCTCACCGAGGTGGAACCCCAGCGGCTCTTCAGCAACATCCAGGAGATTGTGCGTCTGCACACGGCCTTCTGGAACCAAGTCATGCTCCCCCTGTTAGACAAAGCCAGGCAGGCGCGGGCTCTTCTCGACCCCACCGACCTTGAGCACGGATTCAGGACGGTGGGTTGCAGCTTTTGAAACAGAGGGTTCCACATCTTCACAGTCACTTTGATGTATTTACGTATTTCATAACAGTACTTGTCCCAATAGTTCTACTGTACCATCAAGCGATAGTGGCAGCCTCACTAACCGTGCATGTACTGAGCCGAGTGTTGCGTTTGTCTTCAGTTCGCCTCCAGGTTCAAGCCTTACATCCGCTACTGCATGGAGGAGGAAAACTGCATGGAGAACATGCGAGCGCTTCTCAGGGACAATGAACTCTTCAGGACCTATGTTACTGTGAGTCAGAGGCAACAGCCAATGGTCTAGTCTGTGTTCCTGTTTCTGTGTTGTGGTGTGTAACAAGTCTCTTGTCTGTTGACAGTGGGCAGAGACGCACAAGCAGTGTAATCGTCTGAAATTGGCAGACATGTTAGCAAAACCTCATCAGCGGCTGACCAAATATCCCCTCCTGCTCAAGAGCGTGCTCAAGAAGACGGATGAGCCCAACGACCGAGATGTCATCGGCAGCATGGTAAGGGGCACATTGAATACACGCTTATCACACATTTATCATTAAAACAAGCCTGAAACCGCCCTAAACGATCATGCTTGACCTCTAGGTGGCCTCGGTGGAGGGCTTCATCGACAGCATCAACTCCCACATGCGTCAGCGTCAGGAGCAGCAGAGGCTGGCCACCACAAGTGCCCGCATCGACTCCTACGAGGCAGTAGAGGGCAGTAGCGAGGAGGTGGAGAAGGTGAGGACAAAAAACGGTGGAGCTCAGCAGGATTTTGGAACTGTGAACAGGATTTGCAATTTTAAATATCAGTAGGTTTGACCTACACCGCTGTGTATTTGGTCAGGGTAATTTTTCAGTGATAGTTTAGAATGAGGCCTGAAAAAAAAAAAAAAGACGGCAAATATAGTAAAACTTGGATTTAACCCAAACATGCGCATTTATTTGGTGACAACCCACGTGTTCCCATTCAGATCCTCAAGGAGTTCAACCACTTTGACCTCATGGCTCCCATGAGAGGAACGTCTCCCGAGGAGACTCGGCAGCTTCACCTGGAGGGCGCTCTAAGGATGAAGGAGGGCAAAGACAGCCGGGTAAAGCCAATTTTCCCCTGCTTTTAATCTTTCTGCCTTGTGTGTGTGTGTGTTATTTTTTCTTAATTATTGACTGATTCTCTTCACTATAGATGGACGTCTACTGCTTCCTTTTCACTGACTTGCTGCTCATCACAAAGCCCGTGAAGAGAGTCGAGAAGGTTAAAGTCATCCGGCAGCCTCTCCTCATCCACAACGTCGTCTGCAAGGAGCTGAAAGACACAGGTGACATGCCACTGACGTCTCTGTTGTGTCGAACTGAAGGATCTTTTTAAATTCAAAGAAAAACAACCACATGGAAATACTGAAGAGTCCCCCAATCAGTTTGTTAGAAGCTCATTGGCCGGACCTCCTTGTGCCAACCCTCAATAATCCACCTATGTAACATTTTGCCCTCTCTCATTTCTGAAGGATCCTTCATCCTCATCTACCTCAATGAGTTCAGGAGCGCTGTGGCCGCCTACACCTTCCAAGCCAACAGCGCCCCCCAGGGGAGAAGCTGGATCGAGGCAATCTGCAATGTCCAGGTTTGCTTTCTCAGCATCTCTTCCTTTGTAAAGTGGCAGGAGGGGTTTGTTTAACTTGTCATTTTACACGACACAGAACCAACTCCAGAGGCTCCGCAACGAGGAAGTGATTCGGCTGCAGAATTCTCTGACGAGTTGCACGGAGGCCGAAGAAGAGCGAGACGAGGAAGACGAGAGCAGCAACTCCAACGCGAGTTCCCCGTGTCTGAGGCACAAAGATCAGCATGACTTAAGGTACTTGAGGAGAAATATGCAGGACCAAAACTGTCTTTAAAAACAGAGATAAATAAATGTGAAAATAAACATATAAAAAGATGGAATTTAAAATTTTAATTTAAAAATGTTTAAATGGATATAAGAACAACAAAATATACCCATATTCAGTACATAAATAAATAGAAGTAAAACCTATGAACCTGACATATTTTCCTCTGTTAATTTTCAGTCAATCAGATGGTTCCACTGAGACGTTGTCAGTGATGGATGTCGATGAGCCGGCCGAATCGCAAACACCTTCTGCCGCTATCGTTAGCCTCGAGGGACACAGCGATGTAGCCGATAGTGTCTCTGCCCTGTCGGACGTTGAGCGGCCCACAGCTCTTCACAGGACTAGCTCCGCCGTTTACTCTGAGGTGGATCAGGAGCCGGATCCCGAGGGCGACGAGCTTGACCCTCAGTGTCGCTCTCTGTCCATGGACAGCGCCTACGGTACACTCTCCCCGGAGTCACTCCTCAGGGAACTTCAGCCCCCGCAAAGTGAAGAAGATGGCACAGAGGAGGCAGAAGAGGAAGACGAAGAAGAGGAGGATTCTGCCTCGCTTGGCTCGCAATTGTCAGTGGTTCAGCCGTGCAAACCTCGTCGACGTCCTCATGTGCAGTCAAGAGTCCACTGCCTCCAGAACGTGTCCACTCTGGTCTTATCGCGCTCCGAGGACAACCTTCTGCAGCGCCTCCACGCCAAAACGGCGCCCTCGCTCAACCGCGCCGAGCCGTCGCCAACGGACGCGTCCTCACTGGTGCACAGCAAGAGCTTGTCGGAGCTCGGGAGTAAGGACGCCGACTTCCCAGACGATCCCCGCTGCGCTGTCCTCAAAGAGGGCGGTCCTTGCGTCGCAGACGTAGAAGCTAAGAGGAAGTCGGATCCGACGGCTGGCTGCAATTCGGGAGAAATTTTGCCCATAGCAAGGAAATCGCCGGTGCAGCAGCACAAAAAACTGACGCTAGCAGAGCTTTATCGAATACGCACCACTCTGGTCCTCAACTCCACGCTTACCGCATCGTAAGTGCCCTCATTTACACAGATAAGAGACGCTACTCACAAAAAGTTGCAAAATTTGTAGCGTTTTGGCTGGAGTATCAGGATAATTGTGCTTTGGTATTTGCAAACAGTACGTTGTCAGTGTAAAGCTTAGAGTGGCCTTCATGTGTTCATCTCGAAATATCCCAACTTTTTGTGAGTAGGCTTGTTTGATTGATCGATCCATCAACTGTAGTCCATTTGACTTACTTTTTGTGTTCTCACTTCCACAGAGAGGTGTAACCACCCACTTGACTTTCTTCCCGGAGACATGACTGCACTCTGTCTTTTTTCTTACCCCCCCTCCTCTCTTTCTCAACGCCGCTCCGGGCAGCCGATGCACGTGGTCATCAACAACAAGCACCGCTTCGGTCGTCCCCCGGGAGCCAGCAGCCGAGAGACTCCTTCACTGCTTGCACTTTGCAGAGGACGTAGCACCACAAGGGGCCGCCACTGACCTTTCACTAGAGAACGTGAGGGGTCGTCCGCACCTCTTGAACAAGACCCAGAGTGGGTGTTGTTGAGACTTTTTGATGTGCTTCAACAAGAGGAAAGGTAATTGCACATTTGTAAAGGAAAACAAGAAGAGTCACTAGGGAGTAAAACTACATTTGTGTTTGAATCATCAATGACCAAAAGTGGACCATGCAACCAAAGACATTTTTTCAAAATTATTTTCTCTTGGTTAGCGTTCTTGTTTCTAGTTTTGGTTGATTTTGTTGCCCAGTAAGGTGCGGGGGGGAGCTAGACCATGACCAGAACGGGAGTGACTGTTGAGGGCTTTGCTGCACTACAACATATTGCAACACACACGACAGTCGCTTGGCTGCACCTTTTCTTGCCGGTCGTGTTTTTGCTTTTGTAGCAAGATTGGAAAAAAAATTGTTTGGAAGAGGATGTCGAATATTACGAGTATATTACGCCAATATTCTTCCCAGGAGATAAAACACTTTAACACTTAGCTTTCCAAACCACAAAGATTTTGTCTGTTTACTTTTGTTTTGTTAATGTTGAATATTTATTTTGTACAAAGGAGCATTAATGTCTCACTGAAGAGAAAAAAAAATGCTGTTCTGAAAGGGCAAAGTTACAAGATTACAGTTGTAATGCCATGAGAAAAAGGTCAAATATTAAGGGAATGAAGTTGTAAATTTAAGAGATTAAGTTTATCTGAAACCAGAACTATTTTGATGATAAAATAATTTACAAGAAAGAAATTGCAAAAATAATTTCATCCCAGGAAAAAAAACATTTTGTGTTATTGATCACAGTTCTTTTGAGAGAGAATATATATTTTCTTTCACATGTCCAATTCGGGCCTTTTCCTTTGTCTCAATGGGAATTTATATGTATTATTATGATTTCATTCTGATATTGTAACATTTTTTTTTCCTCTCCAATGTGGTCATAATGCTTCTTTGTTATTTTGCTTATGTATAAATATAAATAAGATGTTGTTGATATTGTTGTGCTTCCAATATTTGTACATTCTTTTTTGTTGACGTAGTCTTAAAATTAGTTTTCTTGTCGGCCACCAATGTGCTGCCAACTGAAATCATGTGTTTCCTGACTTAAGAAAAAGTGTCTTACGGAATTAAAAAAAAAAAAAAGAATGCAAACGTGTGTTGCAATCCCTGCTTTAATGGTTTAATCCGCCCTAATGGAGCCATCAAGCATTAAAACCTCTCGGAGTCAGACAACAGGTGGTGAGAGAACATCTTTTTTTATTATTATTTTGGGATGGTGCAAAATGTCACCGTCTGTAACTCAGTAGAGCATCTGGAAGCGGGCAGCAGTGGTGGCTCAGTTGAATGACTGCAAGTGCTTAAAATAAGGTCTATCAAGGCACCCTTCGATGAGTTTGGTGTGAAACAGCAAACCTGTCAAATCAAATGGATACACTGCAACAGCTTGTACAGTCTTCACAGAAGATGGTTGGGGGGGTACTCTTTCCAGGTTTACATCATGTCCCAAGACTTTTGACCTGACTACAGGGATCGGTCCGATATTAAACGACCTTGACCTTCTTGGCAGCAAAGGTGCTCTGAGGCAGTGCGGCTGGCCTTGCTGTACTGTATTTACAGCTCATTATATCAGCTAATCTGCAGATTACAGCATGTTGAGTCCACACGAGCCACTAAACTGCAGGGGGAACTACAGCGACGCTCCCGCCTGTGGGATTTGTCCCTTAATCTGAAGCCCAGAATCCCACCCATCATCATTCTCACATCTGGACCGTGCAGGATTTACTGTTGTAATCCTTCACTTTAGAAACTATTTTATTATACCTCACCAGGCTTTTAATTATGAAAATGCAGCTTTGGTGTGGAAGTAATTACAGATCTTTGTCCTATTAGCCTCTGCTAAGTGATTAATCAGGTTGGAACATATTTTACTTTTCCTCAAGTTTGTGCGACATGGAACACTTTTGGTAGACACTTAAATAATGTGACTCAAATAAGCACGTCTTTCTAAGAATGATGTTCACATTGTACATGCAGCCGGGAAGGTAAGGAAAGGGCAAAAGGATTAATACCACTTGCTGTGGCAGATGTCACAAAGCATGCTGTAAAAAATGTCCGATTAACACAAAGGGGGCACTTTGACAAATCCCGATTATGGGAGCACTTTCCTTTATTAAACTCGACCCCAGTCCTGCACTCATCGTGAGGGTGGATTAAAAGCAGGTAGACACCATTGTCTGTACAAACAATCCCCATATAAACCGCCCCCTTCTCAGTGCCAGCTTATGGCCCGCCTGTAACAATTCCCAACCATCATCATCATCATCTCAATCGGGATGCAATGGCTGGATTTAGGACACTTCCAGTCCGGGGTGAAAAAAGAACAGAGAACTAGAGCGTGTTTACAAGTTGGGCGGCATATGGAACGAGCGCGACATCTGGCCTCCGTCAAGACCGAGCCCTGCACACCCGCTTTGACCTTCACAATGACACATGGCAACATCTGCACTGCCTCTCAGACGTGTTTGAAGACATGTACAGTTGCAAGGAGAGTCTTACATGCAGTACGAGGTTTGAAAAGTTCCAGGACTTGCTGTCGACTGTAAAGGTTACAACCAATCAGCTTCAGAAAATGTGAAACTTTGGGGGTTGACTTCTGTTTCAAAGTCATTTAAAAGCAAAGTAAAGTAGCTTAATTTACTGACAGTGAAATCAATTTTGAATGCTTAGAAGACCTTAATAAAAGGTAATAATTTAGAACACTAGTGTTCTTTATTCTTCATGAATTTACAAATAGTTATATTTATCTCATTTTCATAACCCACGCACTGATTTTCATGTCGAGTTGCATCTCTCACAAGAATATTTTTTATTGTTTGGTTCTATCGTGGAAGGCACCATTCCAGTGTGAGGTGCCTTACCGTTGCGTTTGGTTTTGTATGCTGTGCTCCCACAATGGCTCGCGCTAGCAGCAAGGTGACCAACGTGCGTGCGGCCAGCCGCTCTCTGGCATGAATCGAGTGCACAAAGGCGCGGCATATGCTAAAGGATCAAATATCGTTATCCTCTTGAAAGTTGTGTTGTTTCTGAAATTGAATGAGCATAAGGTCCCACTTTTTCTCGCCACCGTGTAAACTGCTCACCTCAATAATTGTATCAGTCGTAAGAAGCTTACTGTAATTACAATATTGTCCTGTCCTCAAATACGGACGCACTCATCAAATTAAACGGAATTCGTTCAAAGAGAAACCATGGAGGGATTAACGTGTAAGTCTCCTACATTTAATATTTACAACGCAGCCGCGCAATTAATCAGACAATGTGTTTTGTCTCATACATGCGGCTAACGTCAACGCGCGTACACGACCCCCCCAAAAAAGTGACCTAAATAGCATCCAGAGCTTGCTAGCTGCTGTCTTATTGTATTTTCAAGGACATATTCTGGTTTGCTTATCATTTGGGTTTTTGTGTATATAAACTTAACACATCTTCTTTACATGCCATTTTAAACCTGGAAGTAGTAGTACAGAGTGTACCACCTTTGCATGTATTAACTGTTTATATTTTATGCACTTTTCTATTTCCAGTGCATTAACCATTGCACGCCCGTCTCTGTTAATTCAATGAAGTGGACAAAAGTTTATGTTCGAAAGTGGCATTCCAAAGAGACGTTCAATGCCACTGACAAGAAATCGGCCAAACGAGTACTCTCCCAAAACTGAGGGAAGATGCTACTTCAGCTCAGGAAGGGGTTAAAACGAACTGGAGGAGGCACAGCAGCTGCGGCGGTAAACTCGCTAGCATGGGTGGAGTGCGATGTTGACATGAAAAGCCGCAAATTAGCCGTGAAGAAATTTCCGGGGGAGGCTGCGTGAAAAAAAGAAGCCGCAAAAAGGGCGTCTAAAGTAGCCGCAGCGTCCAAAGTGTCTTAAATTCGACGTAAACTGCAGCTAATATGAGTGATGTGAGCGAGGGGTCTCTGCTGGATTACTTCTACGACACTGCGGGCAGCTCAGGCAAAGTGAGAAATGCAGACATACTGAAGACTTTTAAGCCTTTTATTGGCCACAGTGACGTACAGTTGCGTGGTAAGTAGCATCATGATCTCGTTAAGTTAGCAAAACATAACTAGCACGACAGAGTTCATATTCTGTATCTGTTGTCATACGTATTTTAATGTTGCAAAGAGTTTTTTTTCTGTTGTGTTCCCCTCGCTCTATGATAAGCATTTTACGTAAGATAAATAAATATAAACCTAAATGAAAATTGAAGAGGGATGATGCCATTTCCTCCCCCATGTAGGGGACTTGAACCCCACCATGCTAAACTACACGTGACATCCTGACGTCATCTCCTGCATGAGCCAAATCATAACTGTCAGTAGTGGTAAAAGATGGTTGTGTTAACTACCCTGCTGTTGAAAGTAGTTCTGATCCCTCTCCTTCATCTTGAAACTATGATGTGTTAGCCAAAAATAAGATGTTACTTGATTTATATTGTTTCCATGGGAGACAAAACAGCAGCCATTACATTTATGATAACGGACAAGTTGATTCCAAAAGAGACTAGTGACATCAATTCCTGGATCACAAGTGTCCCTGCAAACAGTGACCTTTTGCCATTCTGCACGCATAAAACTTACCAATACACAAGAGAACTCGTCTTTTGGAATGGCCATTTTGGAATTGCTGTCTTTGTTTTTTTTGTTTTTTTTATCTTCATCTGAAGCCGAAAGGCAAATATGTCAATCTTGCCAAACAAATTCTGATCCAGGGTGACCTTGAACTGCTGCCACATGTAGTCCAGATGTGACGTCAGCACCATCTGACGTGGCCATCCGGTGATTAGAGAAGTGCTTCCCACCATGTTTGCCCGAACATGTGGTTGAGTCTCCTCGTGTTGTAAAATTGATGATCGTATTTTAATCACAATTAAGTCCGCACGCATGACGGGATTTAGACCTCTAACAAGAGTGTGAATGGGGGATTTTTGAATAGATATGAAAAGTGAACCACGTTGCCAAATGAAGAAACTGGGTGGCGGGGTGGATGGGAATTGATTTTTTTTGGTCAATGGGTAACTGGACCTTGTAACTTGCTGTCGTAAGCATCTAATTTCCGTGTGAAGCACATGTGAGCTGTCGCTTCCTGTTGTTGTCGGTGTGGATCACCACCAGTGCGTATCACCACCAGTGCGTATCACCACCAGTGCGTATCCTTTGTGTCCGCACCGGGAAGAGGAAACTTCTCAATAGTCCACGTAGGAATGTACGCAAATACACAGCCAGCCAATAGTCCAATATTGGTGTACTGACTTGCCAGATGTTTGTTCATTTGAAAATAGCCTTTTGGGAGGACAACATGGCTGCAGTGCCCAAGCTAGCTATCTGTTAAACAAACACTGATGGCGGCCTTGTAAACACATTCAGCAGTATTTATTTTTCCCATCAAATACAGTATCATGAAAACATTGGAGGGAATAGTTAAAAAGCTAGAATAGTTAAATGAAACTCCAGGGCTGAAACTAGCCCTGTTAATCTATCATTAGTAGAATGTCTTGATCAATGCTTTATTTAGTATATTAGTTTTAGTGGTTTTTATTTATTTAGATTTTTAATGCTAGACCTGCTTTCCTTCTCTACCTTCACGCCGTGCTTATATGATGTGGTTATATAACATTGTGGGTTGATGGTACACTAAATATAGCCAGAATGTGAACTTGTTTTCATGTCCTTGCAGCTAAATACAGAGAGGAATTCAAGCTCATTATTGACAGAATCGCTGTGGTCAAGACTGAAAATGTGAGTACATATACATTGTAGTAATCAATTTTTTTTTTTTTTTTTTTTAGTCTTGAGTTTTATACAACTTGATTTGCCTTTGACTTTTGTTTTTACCTCTGTAGGTACTAGAGGTGTTTTTTATAGTAAGATTTACTGTTATTATGACTACAGCTATGCTAATGAAGCATGGCACATTATAATTTGCTTAGAAATACAGGAGTAATGGCAAAGCGAAGTTTCAAATCTCCTTCACGAACCTGTTGTTGTTTTTAACACTCTTCTCAATGGCACTCTCTCTGAAAGCACACTGACTTGCCATGTCTTAGAGTGCCATCCAGAGGAGTCAACAAATATAACAACTGGTTCATGAAGCAAATTTGAAGCTTCATTTTTCCCACCAATAAAATTTGGGTCACATTGACAGTGTAGGACTAGAACTACAAGGAAGCCCTGTATGTTGCATTGGTTGTGCAAAACTGTTTGTACTATTCGAACCCCTCTCACATAGCTATCTACATGTGAACATACAACATTGCCTTTGGTTTTTTTTTCTATTGCAGGGAGATAAGTACCTTTTCCTCAAGAAGAAATACAGACAGCTGCTGCTAGCACGAGACAAAGACAAAACTCACGGGTCTGATGCGGACGGGCATAGACTTTCGAGTCCCTCCACGGTGCCAGCGACAGCACAGTGGGAGGCAACAGAAAGGGAATGTCGGGATGAGCTGATTACCTGCGGCGAGCCAGACAGTGCTGCAGAGGTGAAATGAAAATGATTTCTCTTTCTCTAAAGAAAAGCTGTCATTCTCTTTCTCTTGGTGTTTATCTGTGTTGAATTTTTCTGATATTGCAATTATAGTTTAAAATAACGCAGGTCTGATAACAGATTTCATTATGTCAGCGCTTGTTGGGTTGGACGCAGCAGTCTCCAATTTTTATACTTGGGTAGAACCCTGAAACATGCTACTATCCTTTCATTTCTTCCTTTACCAAGCCGCTTAACCTTGACTGTGTTAAATGCTAGCAGTACCGGCATCACCCGCCAGGTGACGCCAAATTAATTGGGTTCTACATCATTTGAAGCAGCAGAGACCAGACTCATTGAGTGCGAGGGAGGCACAGGGGGGCACAATCTCCATTTAAATTAAGATCCCCTGTTATTATGCTAAGCAGTAACATGTTGGGACTCATTAGGAAGATAATAATCATTTGTGCCTATTAAGAGCAATTCACACACATTCACATCAAAGATATACAGTGTGCACCTCTTTTTGGAGGTTCATGCTTGTGTATGTGATCAGATTGTCTTTCGTTAAACATATTAGTCAGAGCATTGTGCACTCTTGAGGACGAGTGTTTACTATTGGTCATCCAAAACAACAAGTCAAATCAGGTCAAAATGTTTCAAAATAAGCATTTTTCTTTTCTGCGTACAGCAAACAATTGACCAGAATTAATTTTAACTTCTGCATGTGGCTCACTTTTTTTTTTTTTTTGCGCTTCAGGTGTGTTGTTTTGGCTAAGTGGATTGTTATTCATTACCTTTCATGTGTAAAACGTCTCTCTCGCTGTCTTGTTAGCTCTCTCCATCTGACACCCTTTGGTTAGCAGCAGGATGACTTCGAATCAGCCTTACACAACTGTGTGTGTGTGTGCGCTTATGGCTGATTGCATCATACTTTTAGTTATTTTTGCCTTTTGTCCAACTTTCAGTGGGAATCTGAGCAAGACGAGGAGTCGACGGGTAGTATGGGATCTGCTGCAGTCGCAGTAAGTCTATTGTAACAACTTTTTCTACTTTTTACAGTAGAAGCTGACAGATTGTCAAACTAGCAAAATAAAACTGTTGCCTCAAATGTGACACTGTAATTGTTTCAGCTATCTGAGCTGTGTTTTCTTTGTGAGGCTGTTTTAAGTGCATGGACAAATGAGTAGCAAAATGAAAATATTTGAGGGGAAAAAAAAATCTGTGTAAGACCCCATTCTCTTTCCATGTCAGCTGGACCCTTTAGAAAAAGAGTGGATCTACTTTGCGGCTGGTGCTCGAGTTCCTGACCTCTCTCATCTGCTTCGACAAGACCCATCACTTGCCAACAAGAAGGTAGCATCATTATCTAGTTTAGTTTGTTATACTGGACATATGACAGCAGGAGACAAATTTACTAAAATTAAACAATTTAGAATAGCTAGTTACCAGCAAGTCTGTGCAGGTCAAACCTGGGTTATTATTATTATTACCTGGGTTTTTATTATTTGAACTTACTGTTCAAAGTTGTTATGCTTGCTAATTCATTGTTCAACACTACAAACAGTAGCAATCAGTTGAGTGCGAATCAAATAGGTTTTGTTCACACCCACAACTGTACCTGCCTGCATGGGTCTGCGAAAATGCCATGACTTGGTCTACCATACCAATGTGCAGATGTAGATGACACCTCATGCCAGATTAGCACTGGGTGTGTTCAAAGCTATTTAGATAGGTAGTGGTCAAAGCTAGTTACGGAGCCAGCTAATAGGTGCCTTAGTGAATTTCAGATTAGCACCAAAAACCTTTTCCAACAAAAAGAAATTGAAGTTTTTTGCGCAAAATAAAGTAGACAAAGAAATGGAATAAATTGAACCAGAAGTACTTGTAGTCATGATAATAAATGGCCACCAGCGAGTTTGCTGGTTTAGTTTGTGTTCAAATCTACTTTCTCTTCCAAGTCAATTTGCTAACTGATGTTCATTTGTTTAGCTCACAAGCTGAATTATATATCTTGTTAAAAAACAAATCATAGTCCTTTAAATTGAATGTGACTTGAGTTGATTCGAGATAAAAAAAGACCATTGATTTTTAAATCAGAACAATGACCCTTAAGAATTTATGCATGATATGATGCTAAGCGGTTCGGAAAATGGATGGATGGATGGATGGATGGATGATGTTACCATAAGGGGAATTTCAGTTGGGACAGTGTAAATAAAAATAATAATAAAAGAAAGTCTCATCAAGTCTTTAACATGTTTTTTTTATGTTTTGTGTCCAAACCAGGACTTCACATCAGTGAGTATTTGATCCATTTCCTCTTGCATGCCATCAAGTTATTATACTTAGTCAGTGATACCCATAAGCAGTCCTTCATAATTTTCTTTTCCCCTGGTTAAGATGCTTTAGCTTCTAATATTTCTTTTGTCTAGATAACATGAGACCAAAATTTATAAAAAGGAAAATCCAACCTTTTATTTATTTGTGTATTTATTTATTTATTTATTTATTCACATTAAGTGACTTTTAATACCAAGGCCCAAGCCACTCTTAATTGAATGGCACTATAAATGATGTACCGTATTTTCCGCCCTAAAAGGCGCACCGGATTATAAGGCGCACCTTCAATGAACGGCCCATTTTAAAACTTTGTCCATATATAAGGCGCACCGGATTATAAGGCGCATAAAATAGAAGCTATACTGCAACAAACTGAGGTTGACTAGGGTTGCGGTATGCATCCACTAGCCAATAACCAACGAGCCCTCTGTAAACAATCGCGTTTCTCAAACGATCTCCTATAAAATGATCGGAACTGACTAAAGTTCGATCTAACGCATTGGTACTACTTACCTATGTTTCCCTTCCATATCGATCCGTAGATTTACTCGAAACATTAACAGAGCAGCCTATTTTGACATGAAATAGCCTGGTACGTATAGCAGCTATCGTTATAGCATTAGCCATCCGCAAAGTCCCACGAGCCTCAGCTCGCAATCTCCCATGAGCCTCAGCAAAGTGTAAACAATCGCGTTTCTCAAACGATCTCCTATAAAATGATCGGAACTGACTAAAGTTCGATCTAACACATTGGTACTGCTTACCTATGTTTCCCTTCCATATCAATCCGTAAATTTACTCGAAACATTAACGGAGCAGCCTATTTTGAAATGAAATAGCCTCGCGGGTACAACAGCTATTCGGTGACGCCCCCTGACTACAGTTACCGTAATGTTGGGAAGCGATGCGACCTTGTAATTTACTAGTCGTACTAAAACGTACTGAAACATTTTGGCAGAGCACTGTGTACAACCAATATGGATCAACAAATTCATCAATTGATCCATATATAAGGCGCACTGGACTATAAGGCGCACTGTCGGCTTTTGAGAAAATTTTAGGTTTTTAGGTGCGCCTTTTAGGGCGGAAAATACGGTAATTGTGAACACATGAATGTCTCTTGCTGTTCACTGTTTTAATGTGTTAAGTAGGGAAACCTGAAAAGTCGGTGAAAGGTTTAAACTGTATGTTGATGAATATAATTCTTTTTCTGTCTGTTTTCTTTTCCCCATGCCCTCGATTATCACCGTATTCATCAGGGGGTGAGTTACTTTCCTCATAAACTATTTACACTGTTCAAGTTCTTTTATTTTTTTTATTTGAGATACAAGCAGGCGCATGATGCTTGCCTGCCCTCAGACCTGCGATCCGCTTGTGTAACTTTCATGCAGTCATTCTGAGATTTTGTCCCCCTCTTAATGGAATTCCGAGAAGGCCGTGTTAAAACATCCAGATCATGCATTTCAAAGGTCCACTATCAAAAGGATTATGAAAGATAGCTTTTTAGCTCCTGTGCCCCCCTTGACAACCCAAATCCTTTTATTTGTCTCCCTGTGCGCTTAAGAGATTTGAGCTCATGTTTGTTGTCCCTCCCCAGTGTCACAGTTCTCACACTGTCCTGCAGTCACTGCGGACCACCTTCTAAGCCACCGCTGTCCCCACCCGGACAAGATAGCACGGCCGCCATTGAAGTGCACGGCAATGAGAGGGGGGGGCATGGATTAAGGAGAGTCTTAATTCCCCACAAAGACTTCACCTACTTAAAGATAATCTGAAAGTAATAGAGCAGGCTGGGATTAATTGTAGAACAATGCCGCTTGTGTCCCTGGGAAGGTGCTAAGTCGCTTTTGGTGCGCTTTGATGTTCCCTTTTAACTTCCTGGTTTGTGGAGAGGAAGATGGTTTTTCCACAGATGGCATCCACGCTTACCTTCCCCAGAGTCAAAAGCGGTCGGTCACATGACTCATGAGAACCAGCTCAAAATGTCGGTTTTCACCGGGATTGGTGAAGGGATTACTCTCAGGGAGAATTAAGAGTTTCCTGTTTCTGACCAAATATTGATTTGAGGATTGTGTGAGTTTAAGGTTGCGAGTGAACATGTGTGAAAGCACCCTCATGTTATGTGTTTGTGTCTCTGCTCCCATTATGACGTGGACCTCGCACCCTGCTGGGACCTGCTCTTCCTCCCGGGCCACACAGTTTGTAAGTACATTTTCTGCCCATCACTCCTCTGCCAGCTCAGTGGCCTAGTGGTAGAGTGTCCGCCCTGAGACTGGAAGGTTGTGGGTTCAAACCCCGGCCGGGTCATACCAAAGACTATAAAAATGGGACCCATTGCCTCCCTGCTTGGCACTCAGCATTAAGGGTTGGAATTGGGGGGTTAGATCACCAACTGATTCCCGAGCGCGGCACCGCTGCTGCTCACTGCTCCCCTCTCCCCCAGGGGATGGATTAAAATCACATGGGGATGGGTTAAATGCAGAGGACAAATTTCACCACACCCAGGTGTGTGTGTGACGATCATTGGGACTTTAACTTTAACTTTAACTTCATCTTCCTCCTACACTGAGCCTATTTAGTAGGAGTGGCGGGGTAGTGGCATCCCTCATGTTTTCAAGTAGACAGAGGGTGGGTGTGGGTATTTCAGGAACCCAAGATGCAGGAAATGGAGAAGCTGTATCCTGTTCAGGCTCGTCACTCACTCTTTCCCACTAGGAGTCTCCTGACAAACGGAGCTTTGGCCAATCAGTCTTGTGTTGTGACAGCGGGCTGACAATAGAGATGGAGAGACTAGATCCAAACTAAATTTATGGTGCTCTGTCTCCTGTACACCTCCTAGCCCATTACCATTGTTGTTTTAAAAAATATAGCACTTGGGAGGGCAAAAACCTGGGATGGCAGGACTTGTATGTGACCATGTCAAGTTCTATCATTATGTATGTTTGTTTTACCAAAACATTTTATTTTATTTTATTTTATTTACAACCTAATCCCTGTACAAATGAAAATTTGCTTTGTTTTGAATACAGCTCCATATAATGACCTTATCAAGAAATTTCACATATATATTGAGGGATAACAGGTTATATTGTCAATTTACTATGTTTAGTAAATACTCAAACCAATGCTGCTTCTGCACAACTGCTATAAATGATCATAATGCATATAGGTAAAAACAATTGGTAAACATCGGCCAATCGGCTGATTATTTTTAGCCGATGTTTGAAAGGACGTAATCGTCTCACTCAATTGGCCAGCCGATTAATTGCTCAGGCCCTAGACATCAGCGCTGCTGTTGCTTTTTGGTATTTAACAACTTTCAAGAATCCAGCAATGACAAGGTGGCCTAGACACATGAAGAGTTGGATGACCTCAGCTTTACATAAAATACATAAAAAATATTAAGAAGAATTTCCCCCCCCACCCCCCTTATTAGTTTTTCTGTAATGTTATAAAAAACAGTTCTGGACAGGTGAACAAAAGTATCCTGCAGTAACTGTTTAAGTAGCTTTAGTAGCATTCCCATGGCACACGTTCAAAGAACTTGTAGCCACCCTGAAAGAGAATACTGTCATAGAAAAACATCACGTCGGCCCAAGACAACTTGACCCAATGAACTCCTTCTAAGAACTTCCATGCAGTCCCCCATCCAGCAGGCTTTATTCCCATCTGAGGTTATTTACACTTGTCCAAAAATAATAAGTCATTTTGATGTGGCTTGTGTTTGATTTTCCGTGTTAAGGGTCCGATTCCGACAGGATGGTTGTGGTTATTTAGCTGACACCTGTTGATGGCCCGTAATTACATACTCTAAAGAGTGATGGAAAAACATGGGAGATCACAGTGCGACAGGTGGACGTGTGTTTTTTTTTCCCCGCTACATACTTGCGTCTATTATTTTCACATTGCATGCCGACCTGTGGGCGTATCTTTGCAAAGCGTCGTTATTGCGCTTTGACGTGCGCTGACAGTTGTGTCTGGGTGGGGCTCCCCTTTGCGGGTCACACTAACATCATCAATCTTGCCTGTGGTGACAGGCAGCCCCCCCCACCCCCAGCGTGCGCACCGCGCTGTGTTATTTTGTAATTAGGCTCCGTTAGATGGCAGGAAACCATCCCTCCATTCATCCCCTACCCTCTTGAGTGCAGCTGGTCTCACTGGCAGCGAGTAAAAAAGTCCGATGACAATTTTGTAGCCAAGCCACATCCATCTTGGCGTGTGACGTTTCTTAACATCATGACTGAGAGGTGCCTCAGATAAATGAGGAGGCCTATGTGTGCTTGATTTCTGAACTGCGGTCATGTAGAAATAGAGAAGAGCATAAAATTGGTTCTTATAAATAAGAGTTAGATATGAGTTGAGGAACTTTTTGCTGTTTTCCACAGACTGCTCTGCATTGGGCTGCCAAACACGGCAACGAGGACATGGCAACTCTGATCGCAAATGCCGGCGCTGATGTCAACACCAAATCGGTGAGTTTATTTCCTCTCTGCAGCCAGCGAGAAGTAAAAAGAAATGCATCAATGCTTTTTTTAAAAATACTTGTTGTACATTAGGGATAATCAAAAGATTATCATGTGGAATCTTTTTATTCATTGTTTAAATTCGTCTCGTCCATCTCTGTTTTGCAGCATGTGAGTATCCTGCCATGTGGCACAGAGCATAAGTCCGCCAACAAGCCAGCATCTCCTGCCGTCGCTCTCCTATGCAATCTTAGCGAAGATCCAGCTGTGCAAATGCACGATGGGAGCGCAGGCACTCGGCTAATAAATCATCACATCATGTCACGTTAATTGTCTCCTATAACAGGGCGTCTGTGTCCCGGCATGCACCGCTCTGAAACGACGCAATTTTCAACAAATTACCTGGCAATTATGTTTTTATCATTATTTTGTGTTTCCACAAGCTTTTCTAATTTCTATTTTCTTTCCTTGCTGTTTGCGTTGGCCGCCCTGGGCGCTGGGAAACTCCAGGGGGTAGGTACTCCAAAACACCCCCTCCCCGTTACGCTCACACCAACACAGGAATGTCATCACTGTTCACTCTACTCATCCACATTATCTCCTCTTCCTCAGGGTTATACACCTTTACACATCGCGGCGCTGCATGGACATCGGAACATTCTTGATCTGCTCGTTGGGACTTATGGTAAAAATAAAAAAAACTTCCAGACACGGCCCAAAATTAAAACGGGGTGCTTCATCAGCTTAGATGCACCAGTTGATGGAAGAAATGTGCCTTGCAAAAAAGCACCTGGACAGAAGGACTCAGGCGCTCCAGAACCAAACTCAGTTTTTCTCTATCATGTCACGTTTTTGAGCTATTCATGACAGTTTTCTTAAATAAACAGCAAAAAACAAACGTGAAATGAAACAACTTATGAAATGAAATGGAACTGACTGCAATTTTGGAATCAGCATAGTTAGCTACAGAATTTAATTTCCCAAAATTTTTGCCCAGGACTATTTTTGTATCTACCTTATTTCATCCACAATGTTTGATAATATTCATATCTGCAAAATTTTCCCATCAGGTGCTAAGGAGAATTTGAGGGATTACAGTGGCCATCTTGCTTTGCATTATCTCAATCCGAAAGAAGCAGAAGGTCCAGAGGAGGACTGCGAGCTGCGTGAGTGCCCTTTACTTTCCTACTTGTCAAGTAGCAAGTTTGCGACTCTAACCGTTTATTGTCTTTCACAGCAGCCGAATTCCAAGTGTCCCAGGCCAGAGAGCGTAACAAGAACAGGAAGTTGGTGTCACTCTTCCAGTCCAAGAAGAAGTGGGGCTCCGCCGAGGACCTGGAACCCATCGAGGAAGAGAGGACGATGACGCATCAGCTGGCCGTTCCCGCCTTCAGACCCAGGAAGTTTTCACGCTGAGGGACAATGGACACTCAGGACTGTTCTGCAAGTTGAATTCAGTTTTTACAATTTGCTTAATTGTGAATGCGGCTTTTGCACTTTGCTTAATTGCTGCATTGGTTTTGAACCATCAATTATCTGTGGACACCAACATCCTCCATACAGCTTCTACCTGTAGTATCTATTATTATTTTGTGACCACATCAGTATTTACACTTGAATGGATATTGCCTTATGTTACATATAGAACCAGCTTGCCTTGGAGCTCAGGATCATTTTAAAGTTATAGAATTCTCTTGCGTTTCTGTTTACACTTTAATCCCTTAAACCAAAAATAGCTTTTATTGTGAAAAGCTAATTAACTGCCTAAAAAGTGAATGCTTTATTGCTGTAGTTTCAACTAACTGCAAATTTGATCCAAAACAACCACTACGTACTGGCTCATACCTGCACAGTTAGCTTTCAATCTTGTGTGCTGGAAAGCTCTTAAATTTTATGCCATGTTAAACTTTTTTATGCACTTAGATGATATGAGAGCAAATATAATTGGCTTGAAGGGAGCTGTGTGCAGTGACTTTTTTGTCGTCCCCCCCCCCCCCCCCCCTTGTTTTCATACCGCTAACTTGTAGATTTTAGGTGATTAGCACATTGCCTTCGGGTTTTAATACCTAGGTTAAGAAGATCATCTAAAAATGTACATAAATTGTGACCTGTCAAACGACTAGTGGGATATTTACAGCATGAGTAGGGGGGGGACACATTCTAAAAACTAACCAAAAGTCTGCAAAGTTTGATGTCAGAGGATGGCTCAAGGTGTCACTTGGCTGCCATTTGGAGTTCAGACGATGTGAATTTGTATGGTAATTAACGTTTTCATGCTGGCATCGGATAATTAAGTGCCTTAATTAAGTTTAGTGCTAGATTTTACTTGTCGATGCCATTTGCAGTGTTACTGTGCCAATTTATATTTCAAAGGGAATTCTGTTGGGGTTTTTTTACTGTTGAAAGGCGATACTTGCAATTTGTAACTCAGTTACTTGTACCAACCGTGACTGTTGTTTAAACAATATAAATACATTGTTTATATGTATTGAACTATTTTCTACTAAATTCACCTCCTAGTGTCTTTAAAATTGTATTAGCTGCAGTGGGCTACGCACGGACACAGGCACGAAAGTTTTACCTCATACTCAAGAGGATGCTGACAAGCCAGTGACGCAAAGAAGGCATGGTGGGGTGAGATAGATCACCTAAGTTTATAAAATGCTTCTCGGATGAAAATAATTGCTGGTTAGAAACAAGATCAGAGTTGTTAGTGAAAACGAGTTTTTGTGTAAAGGGCCCCCGAGTAACACCGCCTCCGACGTTTCTTCAACTACCTGACTTTTTTGGTCACAGATGGAGTAAATATGGACGCTGCTAACTCTCCATACAACTTCAGATCTTAATTCCTGATTAGCTGAAAAGGGCAGCACTTGCTCTCCGGATCTCGGGATATCGGACGACACCAAGGGAGGGAAGAGGGCAAGTGTTTTTGTGCCTCATTTTTGAAGCGGGGATGTTGGCGGGATAAGAGGGAGTTTCTGTAATAGATACTTATCTTACTGCCCTCAAGCCCCTCAAACAAAGTCCCCCTCTGAAGAGATTATAACCCAGGGAGGCACATTAACTCTAATCCCATGCTTTGAGGCCTCGCACCCCCGTACCTCCCTCTGCCCCATTTATTCCATCCCTTCTGTTGTTTGAGGAGAGGGGGGGCCCACCTTGTTTCTGGTGCTTGTAAGAGCGAGGCCTGTGGCTACGTGACGCCTGTGTGTGCGGGTGGGGGGAGTGTTGGAGTGACTGCTGCTGTTTCTATAGCCCGCTGACTCTAGTGAAAAGCACCGAGGGCTGCATACTGCTGTGTAACCGATTCCTCTCTGAAGAGATTAGGCGCTACATTGTCGCTTCGGTTGCTCATTTCCATGAGAGCGCAGCCTCCCGCCGGCGCTCCGCTCGCCTTTGTTATTTCCACTCGGAAAACACAGGGCCCGATGTCCCGGGCTTCCTCGTTGTCATTGTTTCACAAATAGGCCCCGAATGTAGATGTCATGTCACAGATGCCCATTAGTGGCTGGAGAGAACACATGTGCGTGAACTTCAATTTGTTGTGTTTGTGCACCGCGTGGATTTGACAGGACAACTTTGAGGTTTTGCTTATTAATATAGCTGGGAGACATTATTTGTACCAACTACGCTCCTCAATTATTGGCTGATAATCTCTGGTGAGATCATTTATGACGAAAAAAACAAAAATTATT
This sequence comes from Syngnathus acus, assembly GCF_901709675.1. Classification (NCBI taxonomy): domain Eukaryota; kingdom Metazoa; phylum Chordata; class Actinopteri; order Syngnathiformes; family Syngnathidae; genus Syngnathus; species Syngnathus acus. The sequence goes on along the minus strand of NC_051088.1, from coordinate 11,519,595 downwards.
TTGTGGATAAAAAAGTGTCTCAAATGGGTCATGTAACTTGCAGAGTAAGTCCGTTTGATTATGCAACACTCTTAGACTTAAAAAAAATCTACTTTTATTTCTATTGACCTTTTAATGTATGTTTTTGATAAGGCCGATGTACACTGATGTAAAACATGTAACGCCAACTCAAATTGCACCAAAATTTGTCAACACCGTTCTGTGACAAAATGAAAGTAAAGCATTATAAATGAATAATACGCGACATTATTTCATTTGTCTGACTTCCGCTAAATACACGTAAGCTTGCCAACTATGGTATGGGCCTGGCATGCGTATTACAGAGTTGTCAGTTGTTTTTAATGGTGTGAATGGTGATAGTTTTGACATCTTTGCATGAAAGTCAAAATGTCGCCAGTTTGACCATTGGTAAAAAAAAAAATAATGAAAAATAATGTGAATGACTCCACCACCATGAAAGGGTCGAAACATTTTTGGTGCACTAGTAAAAATCCTCTTTTTCGTTTTGCACATTGACACATCGCTTTGCAGTCACACCATAAAGGACGTGGTATACAAGAAGAATCCCGTCCGGTTATGAAATGATATTCCACTGGGGGCAGCACCACCTGTCACGGCTGGCCATCGCCTCCCGGACCAATGAATGGCGCCTGTCACTCACCCAGTGGAGGGCCGTCAATCAGCCCGCACCCTGGGGCGGGTCTGGTGGGGGGCGTACCTCGGTCCGGCCCCAAACAAAGACATCCTTACATTTGCAGGCGCTTTCAACGCCACGACTATTTTGAAAGAATGATAGAGTGGTACTGATAAGAGCAATGACAAAGGACAAAGAATGGAAGGGGGTCTTCTGGGAGGGGGTTAGATAGTATAGAAGTGGGAAGGCCTGATAACATTCACACTTTGCTTCCATCTCCCCATTTGTGCTGCTGCCCCAGGGAAATCCCATTAGGCAACTCAATTGGATATTTGCCGTAAAGCATTTCATGCAAATGGCGGCAATAATCACAACATTGATCTTGACATGCTCGCATCCACCAAGTCATGTTTAAATGTAGCCAGCAATGACAATAACTTGTGTGTCTTGGTACTCGTGTCCTGCATGTAAAAATAAACTAACAAGGTGGCAAAGGTGTCGACAACTCTTGCGGATTGTCGCTTTGGTCTCTTGTTGTCTTGCGCTCGCATGCCGACGAGCACTTCTAATTACACGTTTGGCGGCCACCTTGAACAGGCTTCACACCTCCAAACACGTCCCAGTGACACATCATTTCAATATTTGACAGTATGGTGATAAGCGCCGTGTGCGTGAAAAAGGAGAAGCTCACACTCTGAGTGGCCTCCGAATAATTAAAAATAATGGTATTAATAATACACAATAATACTTTTTTAAATGAGATGGGCTTCTGAACTTGTTTCCTCTACTAAACTTCATTTTTGCATACATGCGTTGACAAATCTTGATATTTTATTTTCCCCAATATTTTTCAGTATACTGTATATATTAAAAATAAAAAAACTCCCCAAAATGAAATGTCGACTTAATGGTTAAATATGTTTGTGCAATTAGTGGGACTAACAAAATAAAATCATTTCTTTTTTTCTTTTTTAATATACAACTTTTGATCATTTGTATTTTTTGTTTACGTATCTATTTTGCCAATAACCACGAGATTTCAAGTGATATGACACTTTCCCATGTCTTATCTCTGGTCTTGGTCTTCCCAGGGACACTTTTTTTTTTTTTTTTTAATCCTTTGAGCTATCTTGTATGTTATCACATCAGGCCGGGAGAACAATCAAGATTCCATTTGGTCACTTCCCTCCCCCTGGTCCTCTACTATGGCCTCCCCCCGCTGTAAACGAGCGACATCCTAACAGCAAACAGCGCCGCTCTGACTCGTCGGAGCAGCACCGACACCTGCATCGGGGCCCAAAAAGAGGAAGAGGATGAAAAGAAGAGTCCGAGCATGGGACAAAGGCAGCTGCCCGGAGCTTGTTTGTCTTGAGATGTTTTCTCCTGATGCAGTTAGCCTCCCTGTCTTCTTCTTCTGCTACTCCACTTGGCTATTGTTGTCCCTGTACAAATTTGCTCGAGGGCTTTGCGGGCCAAGCCCAAATAAATCCCCCATTTTTTTTCACCCCAGGATCATACCAACAGAATCATTTGTTCCTTGTGCTCCCATCCCAAATGTTTTTCTTTACCCTTAATATCCATGAACATTTCAAGTGACACATTTCCAATCCGGTTGTGTTTACATTCGGCTGGATTTACTCTTCCACAATTTAATTTCATGTCTGTATCTGGTTTCCCATTTACATATAATGCAACACATATCCAATTTGCTTGTGTCAATTCGAAAACTGCACAAAATCAACTTCAAAGGCTGCACCATCCAGAAATTTTGTTAAAAAAAAGTAAACCTATAAAACTGTGGTGTTGAATATGATGCAGTAGAAATTTTGGACTCACTTTTGTGCTGGTGTTTGGTGGAACCAATGCACAAAGTTAGTCTCGAACCCCGTTAAAAGTTAAATACAACAATCTTTGAATGTGAATAGGAACAAAGATGAAATTTTCTTCAATTCTTTCTTTTTGAAAAAAAGTCCTGTGAGTTTGGTTGAAAGATGCCTTGTGAGATGTGATGGGTTCATACATCCAAGGACTTTGCTACATTTATTGTGACCTTGGTTATCCCTCTCTTCTGCTCAAACAAAAAAAAAAAAAAAAAATAGAAGTAGTCTGAGTCATTTTTCTGCATCAGCAGGAAGTGAAAAGACAAAGGTATACTCTGGGAAAACTTCCTCCAAGATGTGGGAGCTGTTGATCCTCAAGGTTTTTGAGGTCTGCAATGTAGTGCACCTTGCTTTATTAAAGCTTCTTTGCAACACTGTTCAAGTTGGAATTGTGCAACATGACTTGACAAGACGATGACTTAAGTTCAAGGACTCATAATAGTCGTTATTGTTATTAACTATATGCTATTGTCTCGCCCCTCCTGTACGTCCCTACCCTTTTTATTCCCTGTAAACCGTCTATGGGTCATTGAAAAGAGCTATATAAATTAAATTTATTATATTATTAATGAATTGATTAACTCTCCAGTTATGTTACGTTAAATCGACAGTTTTCAAGTTTTAAAAATTAATGGGGAAAAAAATCATGCTTGTTTTCACAATTATAAATATTTTGACATTTTACTGGTTAATTTAAAACAATTATAATTATTTAATTATTAGAAGTTACTAACTCTCCTGTTGTTTCAAATCAAATACACCCACTAGATAAAAGCAACAAAATTGTTTCTTTTCGATAAATTCATATTTTACTTACACAAATTGAAATGACTTATCTATTATATATGTTTTATATGTTGTATATATTTGTTTAAAAAAATATGTGTTGCAGCTCTTGCGTACTGTGTTGCATTAGTAAGGCTCAACCATGGGAATATATTTGGGGTTCATTTCAGTCATACAATTAAATCAAGTGTGTGAGTTCACATTGCAGCAAGTTGGCTACATGAGATACGTCAACGTTTGTGCGTGTATGTTCTTTTTCAGAAGTGCAAACTTGCAACAACATGCATTAGCATCTGTTATCTGACAATTATCATATACATTAGTCTACACCTGTTTCCCCTAAACTGCTTTCATTAGGACAACAATAGCCGAGCAGCAACAAGTCAAAAGGAACACTTTGTTTACTCCACAAATAGTACAAATAATTACAATGCGCTACAACACGTATGTGCACCATTCATACATTTCAATTATGTCATGTCATGCATGTGAAAAGTGCTGTGCTGCATCATTTAGTAACATGCAGCGATATGACCCCCACCCACTAGCATTTTTTTTTTTTTCTTTCGTGACTCGTGAGACGTGTCAAATTGTTAACAAAGCAATGCAACACTGCAACACAAAAAGTAACACAACCATCTCAAAGACTTCGCCTTTATTATTTGCCATTTACTAATGTATGGGCTACAATACATACGTCACTTTCTGAGATTTTTACGCATAATACACCTTTCAAAGCGTATTAAACGGACTGCGTTACCGTGGAGAAAATATAATTAAACACAAACAATTAAGTATAAATGTAAAATATAACTAGAATGGTGCCTTTTCCAGAGAGAGAGCAGGAGAGCGCTCTACTTAAACCTTTTTGACGCCACTAAAACTCACGCATCAATTTTGCAGATCGACGACTGCAGTATGCAAATCAAATTCAATAACATGTTGATGATTTTGTGCAAACTTAAAGGTTGAATTAGAGCGTCCAAACACTAAAAGGAACAGCAGTGCTTTGATGGGATTTAGTGAAAGCTTGACCTGTCAGTCAACAGTTGTGCCCCCCTTGTCTCTTCACCCTCCCCCGGGCAGCTGGCGGGATAAAAGCCCACGCACGTCCCGCAGCAGCCCCACAACTCTTCTTCACCTCACCATACAACACGCAGGGAAATATGCCAGCTTCACCGCCCGACTTTGGTGCGTTCTTCGTGGACCGTAGCATGGGGATGATGGCCATGGGCCCCCTCAGCCCCGGCTATCTGGGGGCACAGCAACAGCACCTCAGCGTCCCCGTCTCCTACTCGGGACTACACGGATACAACTTGATCCCCTTGGCAGCCCACCACCACCACAGACACGTCACGCACCTGGTGAGCAGTGTTGTACTTGGAATTTTCACATATCAATAATTGACTACATTTCTGGGCATTTTTACATTTACCCCGCTAAATTCTCCAAATAAAATGCATCCATTTACTCAAATACTACATGTTACTGCTTGCAAAAATAAAATCATAATGAATGCCAGAATCAAACTCTGTGCTCAAAATCCTTTTACTAACCAACATCTTTTGTTAATTTTATTTGATATCAGAAAGTAACTTTTCATACCCAGCACGTGACAGACCATGACTTAAACACTCAATTGAAATGATAAAGGTTGACCTTTTAAGGTACTCTACTTGTATTTTTACTTAAATATCTCATTCACGCATTAGCCTAAATATGTATATGTAAGAATGTGTCAATTATAAATTTGAAACTTAAATAAATTAAATAAATTTGAGAGTCAAATGAAAAGCTGTGAATTACTAAGCAATCACAAGTTTGTTTTTCAAGAATCAAAAGTAGAAAATAAAACAATATATAAAAAAAAAGAAAAACTAGACTAGGTTGCAAAATTGTCCTCATTCCATTCTATTGTCTCTTATCTTGGTATAGCACAACGTATTAGCACCGCATTGTGATGCGCTTGTCCTCCCAAAGTGCCAACGTTACAGAATACTTTGTTACAAATGCATGAATACAACAATGTACTTTTGACGGTCAATACAAGAAAAAACACAAATTAAAATAGATACAAATCTAGACAAATATATAACAATTTAGTCTATCAGGAATGCCTGCCTTTTAAAAATGCCCCCCCCCCCCCCCCCCCACCAAAAAAGCGAAAAACAAAAGCAAATGCATTCCATAGAATGTATACTTTTGTAGTTTGACCGTGAACTTGCAGTTAGCTTGTAGAGGAAAATTTAAAAAGCATAGAAATATAAGGATCTATTAAAGATCATTGTAATAATAAATAGGAATGAATGCTAAACTTTAGATTTCCTGTTTGATTTCAGGTATGTGTACTTGAGACTTTTTGTGCATCGCCCATTAAATTGTTAAATGGTCAAACTGGTACTGTGGCCAAAGTATTCCTAACTTTCCACAGAGCTGTACTGAGGAGGTTTCGGGGTCAAAGTTTACAAAACATGACTAGGTCTACGTTCATAATTGTCCACAGATATTGCATGATGGAGGTTAAGCTTTCACTTTGCCTAAATGAAGCTCTTCAAGTCATTATGGCAAAGCACTGCTTTTGTCTAAATGAAGTTCCTGTCAACCGACTTTAACATACTGTGTCGTTACTTCCTTAGTACCAAGGTGGGGACAAAGCACTACTTTTATTTCTACTGTGATGCGATTTGTGTTGGCTTCATGTTACTAACTGTGTGTCTCATTCCCAGGGCAATACCTTTGACCTGAAGACCGCCGTCTCCCCTTACTACCACGCGCTGCTGGCCCGCGGGGGCCCCTTCTTCCCGCCCTTCAGACCCAGCCCAGCAGAGGAGCCCGGGCGCGGGGTGGCCAAGGTGGCCACTCGTGAAAGCACGGGGGCGCTGAAGGCGTGGCTGGGCGAGCACCTGAAGAACCCGTACCCCACCAAGGGTGAAAAGGTCATGCTGGCCATCATCACCAAGATGAGCCTGACACAGGTCTCCACCTGGTTCGCCAATGCGCGCCGCCGCCTCAAGAAGGAGAACCGTGTCAGCTGGGCCTCCTCCAGGTCCAAGTCAGACGAGGAAGAGGAGAGTGAGGACGAAGAGGAAGAGGAGGAAGAGGCTCTGAGGAAGTGCGACACAAACGCCGTAGACGAGTCGGAGCGGCCGGGTGTCGAGAGTGTGCCGGAAGCCGCGGCGGACGTGGGAGTGACGTCACAAGATGGGGGCGAGGGCGCGCCTGTGGAGGCCCATCACACGCCCTCACCTGCGAAGAGCAAACAAGCAGACACTCCAAAGCCCAAAATCTGGTCACTGGCTGAGACCGCCACATCAGAGACGCTGAAGAAACCAGCGGAGCACGCATACCAGTCCGCGGGGAAAATGTGGGCCGAGTGGGCCTCCCGAAGCGCGTGCCTGTTGCCAGCCTGTTACACTGCCCACGAAATCCACTAATGACATCCCCTACCCTTCACAACCCTTAGACAATGTCCACTATTGATGCACTTTAACCTCTCAGACGACAGGGATCGGAGCTCATCCCTGGAAATCTGTTTCCAGACCAAAGAAGTTTTTAATGTAAATAAATGTAGATGTATTTTTCCAACAGACCTGTATATCATGTCTTTTTTGTCTGCTGATACAGGAATATTTTTACTTAAATAAAAAATCAGACCTGTTTTTTATTCAGATGCTTTATTTGGGACACATTTAGATACATCAACACTGTGTGTACTACGATTGAATTTAATATATAGTATTTCATATTTTATATGGATATATTTCTTATTCAGGAGATGAAACTTTTTGTCTTTTGTCTCATCCAGGTATATTCTGTTGCAATGCTCCGTCGCTGAAGTTGAACATCTGGCGCCCTCTGGTGGGCACGGATTTATTTAGCTTAATTTAATGGAGGGGGGGCAATTATTTGTGTCAGGGCTGACTGAATTCCTATCCTCCGTAAATAGAGGGTATTAAATATAAAATTAAAAAACAAATAGGTACCTACCCATTAGGTATAAAATTAAAAAACAAAGAGCACACAGCACAATATGTGGGACCCGATGTTGAGCTGCTTACTCGCATGACACAGGGATGCTCTCTCAAACTGGCTAAATTCAGCAAGACAAGAAATGGGGTGTGTACTATTATTCTTGGTATTTTTATGACAGTACTCCATGACATTTTACTTGAAAAAAAAACTGCATAATGTCACAAAAGGAGACAAGCGACTGACAAAATACAATCACGTACAGATAAACATAACATTTATTGTAGAGTTCAGCACCAAGACTAACACACAAGATAACACTTTACCACATGTAACTCTCACAAAAGTGCAAAAATAAATTAGAGACTCCGCAAAACTAGCAAATAAGTTTTTCTCACCTTTGCCTTTAACAAATGAAAACAGGATATTGCATCAAATGTTTCACAATCCTGTTGACAGATAATTAGTTCAAGCTGCAAAGTGTAAAACTATGTGTTAAACTATGAGTCCACACACTCATGTCAGGCATTAAACTCCACAAAAGAGTTGCCGTCCCACTTGTGATGCAATCTGGGAGTGAATGCATTTGATAGATAAAGGTGACAGAGGTGTCTGTCAAGTCCCATGTGCAGAA